>NC_086080.1:15984361-16687128 GCF_948474715.1 Cydia amplana | reverse complement strand
ATTACAAAAAAAATTGTATTATAATAAACCATCACTAATCTAGTATAATAATAATATGATATATGGTTAAAAGGCGGTATCGCGTTATATTTTGCATTTGTTATTACAAAAATATTATTATGTTAAGTTTTATCAAGTATGATTTGTTTTAATACATTACATTGAATTCAAAAGATCTAAAACACTGCAGGAAGACTATGAAATTTGAGATGAAATGACAGACTTCACGTGCCATTCCATATATGGAGTACACGCGCCGCCGTCATGTGGGCTATAGGTATTCGAGAAGGATGAAGTAATTGTGTCATTCATGTACTGATAATACTTAAGCAAATTTGAAAAAAATATGAATGATCACCGGAAAGCAAATTGAGGCAAGGAAAAATAATAATTATAGGAAAAAAAAATTAGCACCAAAATACACTTAAGACTGAAAATTAATTATTATTCTCGTTAATCGTTATATAATGACCGCCCTTTTATCCATATTGTGTTTCGTCATCTAGCGGCATTATCATAAATGAAATGTTATCAATAGTTCATACACTTATAAAATAATTAGTTAATGAATGCCTTAAAAATGTACGATTAAAAACTTTAAAAATAGAAGTCACTTCAATTATTATTATGTCTGTTTTTCACTTTTTTACTACCACTGTGATACGCTGGACTTCGTGCCTTGGCTTAGGGCACCCGTAGCTGCAGACCACGCCCTTATCCACCGACACGAGCAACGCCCAGCAGCAACCAACATCACAAAAATTACAAGTCTCAATTTTATTTTTAATTTTTATTAAGGTAATTCTTATTTATGTCTCGTTTACAGTCACACCTTATTTTTCTTTAAATTATTTTGTTTACTTCACTGCTCGGGAAATATTCATACGCACTTTATTTTTTCCACTGTTTTTATTACTGTCTATTTACTTAGTCGAACGCGAGGTCGAACTTTTTTTTTTTCGTTAATTTTGTAACAGAGTTCCGTTAAATCACTATAAGTTCGGATCACTACTTATCAACTGTTCCAATAGTCCGATAGGTTTTTTTTTTAAGTTGTTATAACACTTTAATTTATGCACTAGTTTAACTTTCAAAACTGTCCACACTGTGCAGTATCTATAACTGTCAATATGATTGAAATCAAATGTAATGTCCTTGTAAATATTGTTGATTTAATTTGTATTCTTCGTTTTCTTGTTGTTCGTCCTCTGGCTGGCGCGGCGCGCCGCCAGTGCAGCGCAAGGCCGCACTGGCAGGATCGCCATGTGGTGTGGGACGTAAAGACAAACACTATCTCTGGAGTATAGGTTTATTCTGATCTATGATACTTATGCTAGGGTATATATATAGGGTACATGTGAGAGAGTGTGCGTGCACACTACACATTAGTGAAAATAATGAGGGTAGTAAAGTGGAAGAAAACTTAAAAGAGTTACAGTAGTATCATATAATTAATATTACTAGCTTTTGCCCGCGCTTTCGTCTGCGTGGAGAGTTAGTAATTTGGGTAGCTTATTTTTTATCCAATCAGCGTTTTATCGATTCCCCATACAAACTTCCACCCCCCTTTTCACCCTCTTATAGAATGATTTCTGGGATAATACTACCCTATGTCCTTTCCCGGGACTCAAACTATCCCTATACCAAATTTTAACTCGGTTCAGCGGTTTAAGCGTGAAGAGGTAACAAACCAGGAACTGTGTAAAATAAATAAACCAGCCAGGTTCGAGTCGGACTCGAGTTCCAAGGGTTCCGTACATTAAGCCCGACTCACTTCACTGCACATTTCTAATCTCTAGGATTTACTGCGATCTATAGGTAAAGAACTATTTTGTGTATTTTTTCATAATGGTCATTTTCTGGCTATTTCTTTAAATAACTTCTAACCTATTATGTATTTCAGAATTATAACAAAAAATATATTTGATTTGAGTCTCTAATTTACTTCAACTTAATTGGTCCAGTAGTTTCCGAGAATATAGGCTGTGACAGACGGACAGACAGACGCTCGAATTTCAAAGTTGTATCAAAATAAGATCAAAACTATAACAAGTCGTTTAACTTGAATGGGCTCCTGTCGTAGATGGCGCGTGGGCGGTGATGGATTCTTTGGTGCTTTGGGAATGTCACCTAAATATTTCTGCTTTCTATTTCTATCCTTTGTTTATCGTACACATAGCCATCAGATATATAGGAGCGGCCAAGGCGCTCACAAATATCTGAACACGCCTCTATTGACAAGGCGATAGAGTGCGCGTTCAGATATTGTGAACACCATGGCCGCTCCGATATCTGATGGCGACTGTACTATATATAGCATTTCTCGTTATTTATTTCATTTCTTAACCTAGGCTTTTTATTCTTGTGCGGAAGCGCTGGTGGCCTAGCGGTAAGAGCGTGCGACTTGCAATCCGGAGGTCGCGGGTTCGAACCCCGGCTCGTACCAATGAGTATTTCGGAACTTATGTACGAAATATCATTTGATATTTACCAGTCGCTTTTCGGTGAAGGAAAACATCGTGAGGAAACCGGACTAATCCCAATACGGGCCTAGTTTACCCTCTGGGTTGGAAGGTCAGATGGCAGTCGCTTTCGTAAAAACTAATAGTGCCCACGCCAATTACTGGGATTAGTTGCCAAGCGGACCCCAGGCTCCCATGAGCCGTGGCAAAATGCCGGGACAACGCGAGGAAGAAGAAGAAGAGGCTTTTTATTCTTGTGATTCTTGGGAATGTAACACAATTATATCTTATAATAAGTACTTATAAAACATTTAAAATATTATAAAAAATCTAACCTAGGTACTTAACTTCCTGCCTTGCATAGCTAAATTGTGGAATGACCGGTCACCCGCGGTATTTCCACAGCAATAAGACTTTCAAACTGTCAAGAAAAGAGAATAGAGTCCTGTGCGGAAAGAGAAGAGTCGTGGAATGTATGGGGCCCAATACATTCCACGACTCTTCTCTTCCCGCACAGACTTTACACATAAACATATCTAGACAGTGTATCTAGACCTCAGTTTATCATATGCGGTTGCATTGCAAAATATGATTAACAGAGGTTAGAGAGAGTGCAATGAGGAATAGAGAATAGCGTTGCATTGCCGTTGTCATTGACATATGAGGCTCAAAATTAATGCATGATCTAAATTAGTACTCGAATCCAGTCTTTTAACGTGTGTACATTTTGAATTTTATATCAATGCGATAAGATCTATTTTTCTATATTTATAAACTGGACTGCATTTGGTACGGTGTAATTGAGTTAGGTAGGACTAATTTGAACGTGCAACATGGGAGGCTATTTTCTGGTAGCTGATGTCAAATTTTAAACTGATTGTGTTGTTGAACACTGGCTTAGTCACTTTTTCTTGTGTAGTATATGACACCTAATTCAATTTATTATGGATTTATAAGTTTAAATATGTCAAGGTTATTAAAAATTTAAATTGATTTTTCACATAATCACGCGTACTACAATTTTAGTAGTATTTGATGTTATTACAGGTAGGTATAAAAATATAAATGTTCCCCAAATAAATCATTTTTATTGATACACACTTTTATAGGCGATTGTTCTTGTTTTTATACAATATTTATTATATTTGGTAGTGGCGAGCTTGGCAGATGCAGAGTCAACTTGGAGTGCTGGAAATCCCGGCGAGAGCCCACCTACCGAAAAAGCCAGCCAAGCAGCCTGGGACCTGATAAAAATAAAAACAACCCACAAATACCTTTTGGAAAATAATTCGAACCCCCGCGACCGTGCTAGACTGCTCGCAGTATCGGAACCCGAGTCAGGGCATTGGTTGCGCGCCTTGCCGTCGCGGAACATTGGTTCCCTTTTAGACCCGGCGTCACTGCGCGTAGCCGTATGCCTCAGGCTAGGTTTGAAAGCCTGCGAGCCACACGCTTGCTCTCGCTGTGGAAGCCATGTTGACGCTTATGGGTACCACGGACTCCACTGCCAATCAAGCGCCGGCCGATTTTAGACACACGGCTCTAAATGACCTAATCCGCAGAGCACTCGGTACCGCCTCCATACCAGCAACCCTGGAGCCAGTTGGTCTATCTGCGGCGGATGGCAAAAGGCCCGACGGCTGGTCGCTCTTACCTTGGTTCCTGGGGCAGCCCCTGGCGTGGGATGTAACATGTGTTGATACGCTGGCCCCATCCCACGTCCGGGGCTCTGCCAGGAGGCCGGGGACGGCAGCAGACCACGCCCAAATTGCCAAGTGTCGCAAATATGCATTCTTAAAAACGAATTATGTATTTGCGGCACTTGCAATTGAAACTCTCGGTCCTTGATCGTCAGACACCAAAAAACTAGTAAAAGAAATTTCTACCAAACTAGTCTGGGTGTCTGACGACCTACGAGCTGGCGCTTTCTTTGCACAAAAACTCAGCCTCACTGTGCAGAGGGGGAACGCGGCAAGTGTCCTGGGCACAATGCCCCAGGCAAGTTTAGGGCTAGATTTTTGAAGTAATCATTTTGTTATTCAAAGTTACCATGTAAATAATAAATAAATAGTAAGCTGTTTATTTAAAAAAAATATGTATTATTCTATAAACAATTTTTTAAAGTATTTAAAAGTCATTTCATTTACTTTTGTACTCAAACATAAAACAGAAAATCGTAATTTTTATATATAAACACTATGTTAATAAATTAATAATAATATGCACTCAAAATAAATATTATTCTTAACTGATTTTATCTTATATTATAGCAACAAAATAAACTTTTAAAACTTAACTATATTAAAATCGATTTAAGCATTTTTATGGCCGTTATAAACTTATAACGACCATAAAAATGCATGTTTTGTACATGAAATACTAAGATTTAAAAGAGTGACCCAGGAGACCGTAACCAACCAACGAGTAACAAGACAACGTTGTTACACCCGGATACATCTGGGTAAGATGGCGTACACAAAGGGAGGCCTATGCCCAGCAGCGGGCTATAAGAGGCTAAAACAATTGTGACGATGATCAAAATCGAAACTTAATCTATCGTAACTCTACTCGTCTTATAGGAGTCGCCGACGACAGTGGCGTTGTATCGCTGGAAGAAATTGCCCTTGTACCCTAAGCCGGTGTCTGTGGTGCCCGCGATCGCTGACAGGACGTCGTTGGTCCTCTCGCCCGTGCGGCGGCTCAGTGTGATGTTGTACCTGTAGAATATAAAAAATATCGTTATTAGTACAACTTAGCAATAGGGCCTCGAAGGGGAAGTAAGAAATATACACAGAGTTTAAATTTAAACTGACGTTTATTTGTTTAAGCTGAACTATCTAAATCTCCACACAAATTCACAAATCCGCTCAAAAGTACAAAAACAAGTTTAACATTTTCCAGAACGAAGATTCTACGCAAGGTGTAGGTTATTCTCCTGCCGTAACAGCGCCATCTATCGGGATATTGATTAAACCTCCGTTCAGCGTTTTTTCGTTGTAGAACTCCTGATTTATATCCAAGTTACTCCCTTGATAAATCATGCATGGTCACAATAGTTTAACAAAGAAAACAATCAAAAAGTAAAAACATATCGAAATGACAAACGCGATGAAAATTCATTAAAAAACATTATGTACCTAACTTTGGATTGGAGTTTTCTGTTCTGTTCTGTTCTTAGCTACCTAATGTTTTGCATAATTCCATTATACACATAGGAAAATGGGGTTTTTGTATGAAGAGGCAGTCGCCATTCTTTTAACTAACAATTCGTAAACCTTATAGCAAAGACATAAGGTCTACCGAAAATCAGTTAGCTAAAATGGTGTTTTTAGTATAGGTATATATGCAGGGCCGGATTAACCCTAAGGCAGAGTAGGCAACTGCCTATGGGCTCCGCCTCGGCTAGGGGGCCCCGGCGGCCCCAAGCTCGTAAAAAATATATTTGTTCCAAATAGCCAAAATTCATTAAAAAATTTTTATGGTAGGTTACCTACCATAACATACTCATACCTAATGTCCAATATCAGTTTCTCAGACACAGAAACATTACATGATTATGAACCTAAATTATGTTATTTTATAGCTTTTAAAGTCTGTAATGTCGAGCTCGAATTTCAGGCTCTCGAGGGCCTAAAACCTCATCAATGGAAAGTCAGTAATGTGGAGATTGCTGAGCTCGACCTTTAGCCTCACTTTTTACCTCAATTTTTGGTTTGCCTTCCAAATTTCCTCTTCTTCAGCTTAGCCTTTGGCCTCGCTGCGCCAAGCTCGGCCTGCGGCCTCGCTTTTTAATACAATGGACATTGGTTGGCGTCTGTGCTCTATCTGAGCTTATCCTGAAACACGGCTTTGACCTCGCATGAAAGCACGCCTCATTGGGGAACTTCGGATTTTTAGGCCCGGCCCGGCCTTTTTAACACGCTTTCACAAAAAAATTCGCGCTCGCTGCGCTCGCGTTTTTTGCTGCTTTTCAGGTTGACTCTGTACCTACCCTACATGCTAGCTTAACTGGTAAATGAAGTGTCATTTAAAAATGGAAAGTCTATATTATTAGGTTAATTTTAATCATGTGGCTCGGCGTATGGTCTTATGGTCGGACAATCGCTGTTCAGCCTGGCAAAATATTTAACTACCTATTGAGAAAAAAAAGGGCTCACCCCACGGCCCACACTTTACGCAAAAAGGTATCGGCAAAAACTGATAGAAAAAAGCTTTATGTCCACGCAATAAGAGCGAAAACGACATCGCTCGGCATGTTCGGATGCCTCAACTGACACCTGAAGGTTGAAATTAAAATCGCAAACTTACATCCTTGTACTGAACAACTGAACATTATGTATGTAGAATTTATACTGTAAGGGGGCCCCAAGCATTGCACTGTCTAGGGGCCCCGACATGCTTAATCCGGCCCTGGGTATATGGATTTCCTACACTGACACAGAAGGGCGGAAAGTTAAACAAAAAAGTACCGAAAACCCAAGCGTGGGCGTCACTAGGCGTAAGCCGTTCAACACGAATAACCCAAAAGTAACCATGTTTTATTAACGCTGACGGTATTACGAGTAAATAACGTTAATAATATCGACATAGGTAAATTTTTCCGTTTAATTTAATTAATCTTGAAACAAAATTAAATTTTGTTCATTAGCTTTTGCACTACGGCCATAATAATTGACAACCGAGAGAGTAGCATGGCGTATGGAGGAGTTTCTGTAATAAAATATAGGTTATTTTTTTCTATATTTTGAAATTTTATTTCAATATTTTGAAAATAATAGGAATATTTACCTCAAAAAAAGGATGACTACATTTCTTATATTCTACTTTGCAATATTGGTCATCTAGTTAACATATTAGTAGATCGTAGTATGACATTTCTTCTAACAAACTATCTATGCAACCTACTATTGTCGCCTGGCTGACGGGACCGATTAAAAACAAAAAAGTCCCTTTGTTTCCCATAAAGTTTTAAGTCATAATGTATTGTTTGTCATATATCATTAGTCATAAAACTGAAACCGTTAACTTTTCAGGATTTTCGTAAGGTTATCGTATAGAGAGGTTAGGTTAAGTTAGGTTTGTTTTATGGCAATCCTGAAAAGTGACGCGTTTCTGAGCGAAATGAATTATGACTAACGAAAATGCGGGCAAACAATACATTATTATGACTTAATAGTACATTATTGTCGAGGTTCGGAAGTAGCTACTTGCAGGCTGAGGATTCGTTTTAAACGGACGACCTTGGGAGTCCGTTTAATTGAATCCGAAGCCAGCAAGTAGCCTTCCAGCCGAGTCATATATAGTGCTTTTCTCAAAAATGGTGCAAGAAATAGAAATATTTTACAGAACTTACAGAAGCAACGTTCTAATTTTCCATTAATTTTCACAGAAAAAAATACAACCATTAAAAAAATTAGCTTGCCGCCTTAAAAAAAAAAGAAGTGTATTTTTCTGCTGAAAATACGCCAACCTATTTGAGACACCTAAATAGTCGCGGTACCAACATTAAGCCTGTAACAGACTATCGCACCGCACCGCGACCTTGGAGCGTCGCACCCATAAGTGAGAGCGAGAAAGAGATGTCTGTTTCTCGCTCTCACTTATGGGTGCGACGCTCCAAGGTCGCGGTGCGGTGCGATAGTCTGTTATAGGCTTTATAATAATAAGTGCTGATCATCTGTTTGGCTGTTTAAGGGACCTATGCCTTCATTTGATATGGCCATTTGAAGTTTTAAAAAGTTTGGAACTCGTTAAATAATGGAATTTGTATGCGACATTGCAGTCCCGAAATCGAGACTGCAATGTTTTTACCTTTTTAATTTTTTGAATGACCATAAACTACGCACTTCGCGACCTATTTTTTAACCGGCAACGTCGACTTTGCCGTCCATTTTTGAGAAAAACTATTTGGGAAACAATAAAGACCCCTGTCGAGGTACCTGTTGATCTCCAACCCCGTCTTGGTCCTGCTGAAGCTCCGGCCCAGCGACTTGGACCTCTTGACGTTAAATTTGTCCCGTATCTTCCCGTCATATACGGGATTCAGCACGCCCGTATACGTGTTCTGGCGAGTGGCCAGCTCTAGCTGGGTGAGGTGGGTTTCTAGACTTTCTAGGGCGTCTAGCTTTGGCGAGAGGTAGTCGGTGTAGCGCTTTGTGAACTGTAAGAAAAGATAATGATTGGAGAAGTAAAGAAACGTGTGTATGTACAGTCAGAGCAGCAGCAATAGTTGCTAAGCGGGCGAGATGTTCAAAATGATCTTGACGGGACTTTGTTGTTAAGAGAATAAAGGGTCCCACTGATTAACAGTCCGCCGGACGATATCGGCCTGTCAGTTAGAACAAAAAGTTGACAGTTCCGAACAACTGACAGGCCTTTTCAACTGATAGTCCGGCGGACTGGTAATCAGTGGGCCCCTTAAGAGCGCGTCAAGGTAATTTTGAACACCTCGCCCGCTTATCAACTTCTGCCGCTGTATATATGTAGGTTGTAGCAATGCAAAACATAAATTAAACTTGATGTCAAGTAGGTTACTCATTTTGACAGAGTAGCTTAACGATCCCTACACCAAAAATATTCAGGGAAAAGTGTCATCAAATTCTTAGTTTTATATTTATTTATATTTAATATAGGTACCTAACACAATTTAAAAGCATACAATACTATTCTGGGTGACTCTTTTAAAATATTTTGAAACATTGAGATTTGGTTTGTGTGGACTCTTGTTATATTACTAATTGTGACGTTTTCAACAAAAAGGTACCACATTGTCGGTCGTCGATAAGGTTGATTTCAACTTGAAGCTATATGAAAATAGCGCCTTATTGACAACCGACAATAAGTACCCTTTTCATTGAAAATGCCACAATTATTAGCTTTATAATCTGCCTTCCATTTTTAACAAAGCTCACCGTGTACCTATTATACGAGTAATTAGGGTAATATTTTAGAAATGAGGTATTTTTACTTTATCAAAGTACAACCAACCGAACCCTTCGCTCTTTTCAAGCTAAGGCTCATAACCTTTAATTAATTTTAATCCTTACAATGTTTAGTTTCGTAATTGGGTTTTGTTAAGTATACGTATTTCATTCAAAGGTTCATTTGAAATCAATATCGAGGGTGAATTTGTAACATGGTAATTTGCAATGAAAAAGGTACTTTGTAATTTTTTACACGTTTTTATTACCACTGAGTGCAGGTATCGCGTTAAAGTTAATAGTATAACTGCCACTTGCACCATCCGACTAACACGGGGTTAACCGGTTAAACCGTTAACCCAGTGTCAAAGTGTACTGGTAACCATGGTAACTCCAGGTTTAACCGGTTAACCCCGGGTTAGTGAATGGTGCAAGTGGCCCTTAATAGTATAGTTAATGTATACATATCTCACCTGGTGATGGTGATGATCTCTCTTATGGTATGTCCACTTCATGACTACACTAAAGAAAAAGTGACAAAGTCCACCGGTGGCCAAGTGGCGGTGGCGCTCGGTATGTCTGTGGGGCCTCTGTCGTTCCTTCAAGTTCTAAAATCTTCCACGACCTCGAAGGAACCACTAAACTAATTGAAATGCCCAGATCTGTGTTTGTCTCACTTCCACTCATCACCATTTAGCTACCACACCTTATCTTCTATCTCACCTGTTGGTCTCTACTAGATCTCCTCGGCAGCGGCGGCGGCTGGGGCGCCTCATCCCCTGACACGTAGTCTGGCCTGGCTCGGTATGTCTGTGGAGCCTCTGTCGTTCCTTCAAGTTGTAAAATCTTCCACAACCTCGAAGGAACCACTAAACTAATTGAAATGCCCAGATCTGTGTTTGTCTCACTTCCACTCATCACCATTTAGCTACCACACCTTATCTTCTATCTCACCTGTTGGTCTCTACTAGATCTCCTCGGCAGCGGCGGCGGCTGGGGCGCCTCATCCCCTGACACGTAGTCTGGCCTGGCTCGGTATGTCTGTGGAGCCTCTGTCGTTCCTTCAAGTTGTAAAATCTTCCACAACCTCGAAGGAACCACTAAACTAATTGAAATGCCCAGATCTGTGTTTGTCTCACTTCCACTCATCACCATTTAGCTACCACACCTTATCTTCTATCTCACCTGTTGGTCTCTACTAGATCTCCTCGGCAGCGGCGGCGGCTGGGGCGCCTCGTCCCCTGACACGTAGTCTGGCCTGGCTCGGTATGTCTGTGGAACCTCTGTCGTTCCTTCAAGTTCTAAAATCTTCCACAACCTCGAAGGAACCACTAAACTAATAGAAATGCCCAGATCTGTGTGTGTCTCACTTCCACTCATCACCATGGGGCTACCACGCCTTATCTTCTATCTCACCTGTTTGTCTCTACTAGATCTCCTCGGCAGCGGCGGCGGCTGCGGCGCCTCGTCCCCTGACACGTAATCTGGAGGCCTGGCTCGGTATGTCTGTGGAGCCTCTGGCGTCCCTTCAAGTTCTGGCAGCTTCCAGGAACTAGGGACAAAAAAAGACGTTAACACTTTTACTGCGAGCGACCCGCTAGGCGAGTTCTCTGTTTGTAGAGGCGCTTTTCGCTACATACGGGGTATCGCATGTTATCTCGCGCTGGCACTGAATGTGTTAAGATTGAAATAATTTCTATTGCTCTTTAAGCATTTTCCAAACACTGTACAAGACAAATTATAATAATTTTATTCAAAATCGTGGCATTTCAAAAGTTTCAATAACAAAACCACTTGTGGTCACACGGTGGCCATTCATTCCTTTTGTTACTGTATTTTTTTGACAAAAAACACTTTAAATGCTGACTGTCCTTCATCTTACTATCAAATACCTCTCGAGACCTTTCTAATGAGCTCGATGTGCTTGTATTTTTCAAGGAGTTCCATTGGCTACCTACTGCATCATCAAATCAGAATTAAGTGCGGACTCTACAGTAAAGTATAAAGATGTTCATGAAAATATTTTAATTTAAACAGATTTCGTTCCACAACAGACCGGCAGGAAACCCAACATTTCCATAATTTCCATCCGACTTACCTACATTTTAACGGCCACTTTGTTATCCAAGGATTAGCATGTGCTAATTTCCAGGCATTGTTGTAATGTTAATATTTTATTGTGTTGGCATATTTATATAAGGTTGAGATATGTATTTTTAGCAGCTGGACCTTTACTAGTGTTGGTGAAAACTCGAGTAAGTATATGCAGTTTTTAAAAATCGTT
Source organism: Cydia amplana (assembly GCF_948474715.1). Taxonomy (NCBI): domain Eukaryota; kingdom Metazoa; phylum Arthropoda; class Insecta; order Lepidoptera; family Tortricidae; genus Cydia; species Cydia amplana. Next base: position 16,675,462 of record NC_086080.1, on the reverse strand, counting down.
ATTAATAGCAACTAAAAGCAAAGGCAAATGTCGTGTCTTACAGGGACCTAAAGAACCTGGCCGAGGACCGCAAAAACTGGCGCATACTTCACCGACAAGAGCTATGCTCTTAAACTATGAAGATGATGATGGATGATTAATATTAGCTTTGCTGACTATACCAAGAAGCGTGAGCGATATACAACGTCGTATCAAAATAAATTAAAAACCGTAACAAATGTTAAATTGGAATCGTCCTCCAGGGAATTAAATACTTTCGTCGGCAACCTTCATAACATAATAACACGTGTCCCAAGACGCCTTCAAATAACGTATCGCCTTTCTAAGGGTACCCTTTCACACGTGCAGGAAATTTTAACGCACTAAATCTTTTCATGTTTCTTTACGGAGGCGTGAGAAGTAAAGCTGGAAGTCGAGTCTCTTCAAGAGGGAAGAATAGCTACTGACAATTGGTAATTTTTTCATACAATTTCCATTTCGGGAGGTTTATATGTTTCGCTTTTTTTAAAAAAATTTTTTTGCCAATTTTGAAAAAAGGAAAACCATTCATTGTGTCAATGACATACTAGAAGTCATGGAGAAGAGACCCGTTGAACAGAGGCCTAGTTATCAACCTAGACCATTGAGTGGGATTAGCCGAAGTTAGTTTCATGAGAGCTTGTTGTAAGGCTGACTGGCGCGGCCGTCCGCACAGTGCTTAGCGAATTGCGTCCGGAGAAGGACCTGAAGGGCTACCGCGAAGACCGAAATTCGCAAATTGCGGGGATCTTTCTCTTTTACTCCAATGAAGACGTAATTAGAGTGAAAGAGAAAAGTGCCCGCAATTTGCGAACTTCGATTTTCGCGGTTATAGCCCTGAACTCACTGCACATTAACTCCGTTTTCACTTAGGTAAGTACCCACTATTCTGAACTGTTCTGAACTTGTAATTTAACTTGTAATTGCTTACTTGGCAATCCTCTCGCTGCTTCTAGAGCGAGCCGCTCTTGCCAGTCGATGGAGCGCGAACAGAGCCCCCTCACTGGAGTCCCCCAGCCACGAACAGAGCTCCTGCAGTACCTGCCAAAAAAAATAACTTGTTCAATCAATACTTGTCAGTAGGAAATGCCGGCAAATTTGAAAAATGGCGGTTAGCAATACTACGTTTGAATTGTTCGAAAATCGCGTGTCATTTAAAATATCCCATCTGTGGAACTGTTTGTTTACATTTTATCGTTGTTAGATGTACATTGCTGTTTTTTGTTTGTTTCCTAGGGATACCATACTTTAGTTTGCTTTAGGTAGAGACAAACCAAAGAAAGTCTGCAGCGCTAGATTAAAAGTAGTTTTTAAAAATCAGTATGCGACAACACCACAGAAAATGGATTAAATAGTCTTGATACTTGTGAAATTTCTACCATATTTACCGTCTATGAAAAAATTAAGCTGTATGCACAGCTTAATTTTTATGGTACAATAAATTTCATTCCAACAATAGATGTCACTATTAATATGTAGACATATACTAATATTGATAAATAATATTGGGAGATGGTGACATTTGGCTTCATCAAAATTAATAAGCTTTTGTAATATCCGCGACGGCGGTAAATAGGTACAGAGGGCCTACCGCGAACACCGAAGTTCTCAATATGCGAGCATCTTTCTCTTTTACTCCCATTAAGGCGTATAGTCCGTCAACCAAATCTTGTCAGTAGCAATGTAAAGCAAACTAAAGTAGGGCAACACTCAAAGAGCAGTATTGCGCTAAGAAAAGCAGCAATGTACATCGAACCATAAGGTATTTAATGGTGACAGCAGAAATATCTCTTGAAACAGAAACGATTCAGAATGAAAACCAAATGAAAACAAATAAGGTGACGGCTGTCATTCACGATCCACATTCCACAGATAAAACACTGATGACACGCGTTTTGGAATTATTTGAACCCAGTGTTGCTAACCCGCGATTTTTCAAATTTGCCGCCTTTTACTACTGACAAGATTTGGTTGACGGACTTTAATTAGATTGACAGAGAAATTGCCCGCAATTTGCGAACTAAAGTTTTCGGAAAAACGAAATAAACAATTAAAACAATAAACATATATTAAAAATTAATTTTAGCTTTAACTAGTAGGTACCCATGCCGTGAGCATAAGCTTGGAGGTTGTGGGTTCGAGCTCAAAACCCGGCTAGTACCAATGAGTTTCTCGAAATGTTAGAGGAAGTTCATAAGTATGCCTATACCTATTAGGTGTGTTCAATTTGCTTAGTCTAAACCTTAGTCTAAACCAATATTATATTATCTAAGTAGGTACATATGGTGAAGTATTAAGATGTTTCATTCCACTTACCCGTCATCAACTCCAAATATTGTAAACATTGTCGTTTTTCAGCTTGAATCGCCTCGTGCTAACTTTTTACAAGTGTAAAATTATTCGTCACGCGGAAAAGTAACTCCCGCACGCCGGTTTTGTAAGGTTTCACCATGTTTATTCCGTTCATCACAAAACACAATGAATATTTAAACGATTTTGACAAACACATACCATAGTGCATGACGTTTACTGACTGCTTAAAAAACATTGCCATATGTAGTTTTTTAATTCGATGTCAAATTATTGCGCTGCAGACTTTCTTTGGTTTGTCTCTAGGTACATTGCTACTGACATATCCACCTTGACAGACTATATTAGTCATTGTCCAAGCTTTCACTACCTTTTTGCGGACTGATTTTTTGAAGAAATTACCGTCCAGGAATTGTTATGATATTTAGAGTGATGTTCGAACTTTTGTCGGGACATTCCATTTTTAGGGTTCCATGCCCAAAGGGTAAAAACGGGACCCTATTACTGAGACTCCTCTGTCCGTCTGTCTGTCTGTCTGTCACCAGGCTGTATCTCATGAACCGTGATAGCTAGACAGTTGAAATGTTCACAGATGATGTATTTCTGTTGCCGCTATAACACCAAATACTAAAAAGTACGGAACTATCGGTGGGCGAGTCCGACTCGCACTTGTTTCATATGTCAACCCTACTCACGGTAAAGTGTCGTCGCAGCAACAACGCCGGCAGCAAGTCGGCGAGTGCGGCGTGCAGCGCGCGGCAGCCGCAGCGCGTCGCCGTCATAGCTAGCGGCGACGTCTGCCCCACCAACCACTCGTCGCTTAGAGACCATCCTGTGTCCTCAGCATCCGAAGTACCGGATTCTTCCACTGAGACAAAAAACAAATGGTCATTGAGATTGCGTTTGTGTAAATATAGCAAAAAGAAACGATTCGATGCGTCCAAATCTAGCAAAGGAGCTCCGAGTGCGCACATATGTTGATTCAGATGGCTCATAATATATCAAGTGCGTATTAAGATAAACGTACTGGTGTTCGACGCGATCCCAGTACATGTCATCTTGAAACTGTCAATAGAGGTGACAGCAGGGTGTCATCTATTGGGCATTAGCATGTCGAGTACTAGTACGTTTACCTTACTTACAAACCGTAAAAGTATAAAACCTTGCCCACCGCGTCACAGTTCAGTAAAAGCGAAATAACTTAAAAGTAGTTACTGCTACACTTTCTGAAGAAAGAGGCAACGTTTTATACTTTTACGGTACCTACATAGACGGTACTCATATAAATTGTCAGTTGAAAAAAACATTTTATCAAATCAATTACCACAAAGCGCATCCTTGACGCTATTAATAAAATCCAGCGTCTCCATCAAACTAGGTCTACTGAGCCCCTCCTTATTCCTCACAGTAGACCCGGCAGACCTCGGTCTTCTCCTCAACTCCTTAATATTCTCCACCGGTTCTGAATACACCAGGTTCTTCAAGGTGTGGTATTTGCGCCGCATAGTTTTGGTGTCGGATTGGTTGGTGATGGAGATTTCTGGGAACCCGTAGGCGGTTGCTGGTCGGTTCCGACGGGATCTTCGCCGTGCTTTAGGAAGGGTGTCTATGGAAGAGAACAGCATCTTGTTAAACATAATAGGGGCAAATTAAAATTGGTACAAAATGACAGAGCGTAGAGTAATTCCAAAAATCAACTCCAGATGTAGATTTTCGAAATTACACGACCATGAAGTAGGTGTAGATTAGATACCTACATATTGCACTCTTGCTAACACGCATAGCTTGCTTTACAGTTACACGATAGGTGTGTGTTATTTAAATGAAATTAGAACATAGTTACGTCCATATATAAATTTTGTATACGTAGGCAAGTTATTTATCCCGAAATTGACCCCGAAAAGGGCGTTGTTGTGATTAAAAGTAAGTACGCGAGTAGATACTGAGTGGTGGTAGTGGTGGTGGCAGTAGGAGGTGGCAGAACAAATAGTGACAGTTTAATGCGAAAGTCGTGGGGAGAGGCTAATACCTATCACGTAGGTAATTATAGTAACAATAATAATATGTTTGTCGGGCATGCCGCCGTCCCGGAGAGTCACTCAGGCATATCATTTCCGGTTGTTCTCATGGTATAATAATATACTCCGCCTGGTACTCTCTTCCGAGATTCGCGAATGACCTAACTGGCACTTGCCTACGTCATCATGCTGTTTACAGGTTCTCAAACTTTAAAATGTGGGAGAATTTTAACCAACAGTGAAAATTATTTTAACGGCATTAATTTTAAGTTATTCATGTAGAAACATAGTAAAATAAAACAAATCTATACTGCACTTTTCACTCCTACTCTTACAGTTCTGCATAGAGCAGCCAACCATTTTCGTAACAAAACATTAATTACGAAGCTTACGACGTGAAAAGTTTGGAAAACACTGCGACTGCTGACACTGAGCGAGAAGGAAAAAACAATTAACACGCGTTCGACAAGGACGGTCGGTCAGGGACAAAATGGCGGATTGTCAAATGTGACAGCGCTATCCTGTGTTGCCAGTAGTGTAAACAGAATTACCCGAACGTCTGAAATTTCTTTCGTGAATCGGAAGATATTGCTAACGAATAATTAAAAATGACGTGTTATTGTAAAATTTAAGATAAAATACATATAAATGAAAATTATTAAATTATAAAGAAATAAATTAACTTATTAACCATAGATATAATGTACCCATGTAACATGTTATGTTGAAATAAAGTGGCAATGTTATTGTGACGTAGGCAAGTGACACTCTGGGAAGAGAAGACCATGTTTTATTAGACCATGGTTGTTCTCATCTTGCTAACGGCGAGTACTTGCACAGACATAATCTCGTAGCCAGGATTATTCACCAGCAGCTTGCTCTTCTATACGGTCTTGTGGACCGCGAAGTACCGTACTACAAGTATTCACCTGTGCCAGTTCTCGAGAATGGTCGTGCCACGCTCTATTGGGATCGATCTATTATCACTGACAGGACTATTGTAGCCAATAAGCCTGACATTGTGATAATAGATCGAGCGCAACGCCGGGCCGTGCTCGTTGACATCACCATCCCCCATGATGAGAATCTCGTGAAAGCCGAGAAGGACAAGTCCAGTAAGTACCTAGACTTGGCTCACGAGATAACCGCCATGTGGGATGTTGATTCGACGATCATTGTCCCGATAGTTGTTTCAGCGAACGGTCTAATAGCGAAGAGTCTCGACCAACATCTTGAGAGACTCTCGCTAGGTGGTTGGATCAAGGGCCGGATGCAGAAGGCGGTGATCTTGGACACGGCGCGGATAGTCCGCCGGTTCCTCTCTCTGCGGCCCTGACCACCGGTAGCTTGGGCCCTGCCCCGCTGCCGGCGGCATTCTAGGTTAGGTTTTTTATAATGTGTTTATATGTTTTTTTTTATTGTTTTGTAAGTGTTTTTATATTTTACTTTTATATTCATATTATAAAAACCCTAACTTAAGAGAAAAGATAAATAAAGAGAAAATAATATGTAGTAAGTATAATAAAGTCGCCAGTCTGTCGGTATTCTACAGGTTGCACTTCGGGGAGTGTGCTCAAGAGCTACACGAGCTTATTCCACCGTCCCCATTCTGCCATCGGACTTTTAGACGCACGGCCGGTTTTCATCCTTACTTGGTAGATATTCCACCAATTCGCACGAAGCGCTTTGCTTCCTCTTTTCTTATGCGCACTGAAATGGAATTCCTTGCCGGCGTCTATATTTCCGAGCTCATATAACCCGGCAACCTTCAATATGAACAGGCACCTTCTGGGCAGGCTCGCTCCATCGTAGGCCACGTCATCGTCTCGGCTAGTCTGTGACCATGAGTAAGCCCATATATAATTTAAAAAAAAAGTAGTATAGTACGTAGTACAGTAGGTATGTTACACACCTATGGAAGACAGATCCTGTACGGAAGTGGAGGGAATGACGTCAGGTTTGGTATTGTTCCTCCAATAGCTGCCTTTCTTCACGCTGGCCAGGATTTCATCAGAGCTGCCGTGCCGGCTTATATGCTGTTTTGTGCTGCAAACAAAATAAGAATTATATTGAAAATAAAGTTTGGAGAATCATTAAAGTACGAAATTGGGACGGGTTCCGCCGTGGCGTGGTGGCCAAGGGGTTCAAGGCATTAGCCCGGATTGCTAAGACGCCGGTTCGAATCCGGCCTTCACCACTGAAGGGCTTCGTCACTTTTTCTTTAATATATGACATCTACTATTTTAGTTTATGCCATAGATTCTATGTGAGATTATGACCGTTCGTGACAAATGATACTAGGTACTTTTCCGGCTCTGAATTAATTTGATAGTACCTATACTAGTATCTCAACCTGCCCCAACAATCGACAGTGTATTGCCTTTTGCTGAAAACGACTCAAATTAAATAGACACAAAATAAAACAAATGTCCTAAAAGTCAATTTTATTATAATAGAGACATAAAACTTCCACAAATGCCTAAATAATGCCTTGAGTGCTGATCAAATAGCCAGAACTCACAACAATAAAGTAAAACTAAAGAAAATAATCCATTACAAAAATACATCTTATCTAAAACTTTTCTTTCGATTAAACAAACACGTTTCCACAACCGATTCATCCAAAAAACGCTACAAAACACTTTCGCTTCAAAAAAGATTACACGCCATCTTATAAGTTCTCAGACGGTAAAAACAAGATGGATCGCCAGTGGGGGAGCGGCTATCAAAGCAAAATGACCCTTATAAACATGTCCTAGTGAAATGTGCCTACTTACCTTTTCATAATTTATGCATGTCCCCGTTATGTATTTGAACAGCGAAATAGTTGTGTCCCATTTTTGGGTTATACTATAATTTTTTCATTTCTCATGCTCTGAACTAGGGTCATTGTTGATTTAAACTTTCACGATTTTTACACATTATTAAATTGTACAACGGGACTTAATCGCGTATCTAAGTTCTTCGAAGGAAGGAAGGAGGTGCGTAGGAGTCTTCTCCGTGCCACGGGGATAACGCCGTCCTCGAAACGTCGGAGGTAAATCTTAAAAACTTAGATACGCGATTAAGTCCCGTTGTATAATTTAATAAGGGTCATTGTTGTTCTAAAAGGTGTACAGAAAGTGATACATGGATATGTTATAAAATTTCCATTCTGATATTAAACTCCTCATTCCATAAATAACGATACTTTTGCCTGAATTGTTAATAAATTGAAAGTGCCCTCAAAATTTACTATGAAAAATTCTACTTTGTCATGTTTAAAAAAAACACATGCATTTTACTTTCCTCGTTTAACTCGGGTGAAAGGCATCATTTCATCCCTTGGTCTCAAAATAGCGTAATATACTATGTAACGGCTTACATGCCTTTTTTATTCTGTGAAGCCACTTTGGTTAATACTTGAGGCTTTGTAGGATTGTTGGGAGCTTAGTAGGGCGTGTAAGGGTATTTAGTTTCTTAGATGTTTTTAGCAAGTTTCGAGAGACAAATGGAGCGAACAGTGAATTAAATTACACGCTCGAGTAAAAAAAATATGGAAAAATGGTATCGTAGTATGACTAAGTAAAATAAAATTAAAATAGTTATTTGTACTGTTTTTAATACTGTGTCACAGTAGAGCAAAATTGCTTCTTGACTCAAAGTTTTGGTTTTGAATGCTCTTTGGTTTTTGATGTTTTTGTCTTAGCACGACGCGTAAAACCTCTCTATGTCGTGTGGCACATACAACTTCTCATCTCAGTCAGCGAGAAAATCGACTTTTTACCAAAAACATGTCATATTCCTGTTCTTTCTAACCATTTTGTGGGTAGAAAAATTCCCCAATTTCCCAAAATATCACAATATTGAACTCGCCGCGACAATTCCCGAGTTTGAAACTACTTTAAGGTCAAACTTCGCCCTTTGCTTAATAAAAATGAATCGTGTGTTACACAATTCTTCTGATCATTGATGAATCGTATTCCTTTGCAATAAGGTATACGATTAGTCGGTGAACATCGTGGACGATGGCAAGGTTTTTTTTATGAACTTATTGATATTCGACCCGCATCGCGGGGCGTTGAAACGGCTAGTATTTATCGGTAGTCCTTCCCTATCCCTTAGGAGGTGAATTTGAGAAACAATATCGCTTATAAAAGCTGGTTTATGCGTGCTGTAGGTACTCTTTAAATTATAGTGTTATAGAATAGAAGATTTATAGTATTTATTTGTTTTTGTAGGTAAGTAGGTACCTACTATTTGAACTGTTACACCTACGAAAAAAATATGAAATATTTATATTTAGGGTAACATTCCATTTCGGACCGCAGCTGCACTACGGGTACTGAACGCGTCGCTGTTACTGTCAATTTCCATAGTAAAATGAACAGTAGTGCAGCTGCGGTTGGAAATGGACTGTCACCTTTAGGAACGTCGAAGTGTATTTGTTAAACGCGATATACCAACTTAACCTAGAGATATACGGCGTTATTCATAAACGTCTGCTAAGTTAATCAGCTGATGATCATCATTTGTCCCCAGAGATGCGATTTATTTGAAATACTTCTATTTAAAATGCAAATACAAAATGCAAAATACCTATTTTGTATTTTGCATTTAAATGCCTTTTAGTAAAAACCATTTTGTATTTTATTTGAAATACTTTTCGAGACGTATTTTGCATTTTTAATATTCATTTCAAAATGCAAAATACTTTGTGATTAAGTTTAGCCAACATTACCAGTCAAACAAAATGAAATGAACGAATGACGCTTGTATTGCCGAATTTGACCGATAGAGGCGCCTGCTAGCGCCTGGCGCCTGCGCCAGGAGGCCGATTTTTGAAATTCGACCGCTCGATTTCGTGTATTTCGTTCAGTAATATCTCCACTACTAGGCATGTAAATTCTACTAATAGAATCAAAAACTAGTGGTCAATACCACTAAATTCACAATTTATATCGCTCGTATTTCAAAAAATCAGCATCTCGCCGTTTTCCACCGATTTTCGAGTGACGCAATCGAGCGATCGAAATTCAAAAATCGGCCCCCTGGTATTGTTAAAAAGCGTAATAAATAAAAACTGATGTTTTTTTCACTTTTTAACAATACCAGTCCAGTTGTTATTAATAAAAGAAAAGTGTAATAATAATAAAATAAGAACTAGATGCACAATCAACCGAAATAAATGGCCACACAAGTCACAAAATGGAGCCATGGCTCTCTTTTCGTTAGTCTAGTTTTTTACATTATTTTAAGTGAGTATTATTTCCTTTATTTATTTCTCTTCTTAGGTTGGTTTTTTACAATATGTATATAAAATTAAAATATAAAAACACTTACAAAAATAATATAAAAAAATATTATAAACACATTATAAAAAACCTAACCTAGGGTGCCGCCAGCAGCGGGGCAGGGCCCAAGCTGCCGGTGGTCAGGGCTGCAGAGAGAGGAACCGACGGACTATTATTAATACCATAACAGAATTTATTGATACGCGTACTGATAAATATGACCAAAATGTCATGCATAAGGTGCCATGCCATGATATTAGACGTTTTTGTTCGGCTCGGCATTGTGTCTCTATTTCTCATGATAAATACCTAAAATAAATAAAAATATCTGAGATTTGCTCAAAAGGTAGGTATTTTATTTTGAAAAAGTATTTTGAAAATACCTATTTTGCATTTAGCATTTGAAATACAAAACGCAAAACTATTTGGTATTTTGCATTTGAAATAGTAAATCTGAAAAGTATTTTGCATTTTGTATTTAAATGCTTTTTTAAAACCATTTTGTACATCTCTGTTTGTCCCTCTCTATGGCATAGGTAACAACCTAATAACAGATAGGGACAAAGAATAAGGTCTCCATTTCAGCTTGGGCAAAAATATAGGTCAATATGTGCATAGGATATATTTCTCTCATACTTGTCCGTACATGAATTGTCGCAGGCGAGACGCGCGATTGAAATTGAATTTCAAAGATTCACGTCGTTATTTTATGTTAAAAGTTGCTTAGTAAATGGGCATTTCTATCTAAAGTTGTACCATGACTCAATTGACGAGTTGAAAATATATTTTGCATTATTTGGTACTTTTTCATGTAATTCTATGAGTGAATATATTCTAGTTTACCAAACACCAAAGAGAATCGTCATATTTTTAGGATAAACCAGTTAAAATTAATATTTAATAGGATGAGGGAGGTTTTTTGTGGTCCGTTTGGTTACAAATGGTTTTTGATGTAGTAAATAAAGGACATACTTGAAGCAAATGTTTTTATGTTCAAAGCTTAGAACTGTTAATAAAAAAACTAAAAACAATCATCATTGACCGATTAAGAACCAACATTTTTCATAAAAGGGAACTTTAGGTGGTTTGGTTACGAGGTGACCCCAAATCGTACCTTATTTTTAGGTTTATTAAATAGTTATTGGTATTACTGCCATGTGACGAATAATAATCATTAGAATTAACAAAACATGTGATTATTGTCAAAAAATTTAAATATTTTAGCTTTTAAACATTAAATAAACAATAAAAATACTTTTGAAAACAAGGGGACATTTCCAAATGGACACCCATGTAACTTAATGGATAAAGTAAAGACGAGATCACAATAATCAAAAATTTACACAAATACTCAGTGAATAAAAAAAGGACTAAAATATATGTACTAAAATCAGTAGATAGAGTTTTAAACATAAAAAAACTCAATATTACTTCATAAAATATTACTTATTAATTGCACATGAATTAAATAAGTACAGACAAAGTCACGGTAAAAACTACATATACTCAATGTGCGTACGACTTTACCGTGTCCGTTTGGTTACATTTTTCTAGTCCGGCTATATGTTACGCTTCAAATTGTTACCAAACGGACGTAACGATTTGTCTGGGCCAGAATTAAATATATTCAAAATAATACAAAACTAACCACAATATTCAACTTATTAAATTGACAAATAACAGTATGAGACATAGTTTTATTTAATATATGTTGTAGGTAGTTCAATAACAAGTATATCTACCCGTTATTATTTTAATAAACCAGTTGTCATCTGAGCTCGGTGTTTGATTTACTACATGGTGGCAGCGGTGAAAAAATAAATAGGTTTTGTACAGTTATTGGTGGCTATTAGTGAAAATATTAAAAGTTATTGTGTTGGTGTTAAAGTGTGATTAAAATGGAACACGCGAGACCGCCTCCCGAGCTCAACACCGACGGGAGCCCCGTCAGCCGGGCTGACGCGTGGCAAAGTTGGAAGATACAATTCAATTTATTTCTTAAGGCATCCGGAGTGGTTAAAGAAGACGCTGCGACTCAGGCTAGTTTACTTATCAACTTAATTGGACCCGAGGGGTTCAATGCATATCAAACATTCGAGTTCGACAAAGAGACGGATCGCGACGATATAAAAATCCTTCAAACAAAGTTCGATGGATATTTTGGTCTGAAACCGAACATAACTTTAGCGAGATACAAGTTTTTTACTCGCAGCCAAGAAGATGGAGAAACTATAAGCCAATACGTAACCGCACTTAGGTTATTAACAAAAAACTGTGCATTTTCCTCATTAGAACAGGATTTGATTCGCGACCGTATCGTCTGCGGCATAAGGAGCACTATCGTGAGAGACCGGCTGCTTCGTACGGACGATTTGACACTCGATAAGGCGATAAAAATTTGCCAAGCGGATGAGGTGTCGAGTGACGGTTCCCGGAGTCTGGACGCGGTCAAAATAAGCGCGGGTCCCTCGCAAGTGGACGCCGTGCAGCTCCGTGGCGGCAGGGCCGGCCGCGGGGCCCGCGGCGGCGCCGGCGGGCGCTGGAGGCCGAGTCGCGGCGCCCGGGGCGCCCGGCCCGGGGGCGGCGGCGTGGCGTCGCCGGCCCACCAGCGCGCGCCATGTCCGGGGTGCGGCCAGACCTGTGACCCCGGCAAATGTCCGGCTAATGGAGTGCAGTGTTTTATGTGTCAGGGCTATGGGCATTTTGCGCGAATGTGTGTGAGTAAATCGGTAAATAATAAAAAGGTGTACGACATTGCGGTTTGTGACGACGAATCGGGTGATGAGTGCGAGTCGTTTTTTGTACCGGTGATTGCTAATGTTTCGTCGGTGAGCTCGTCGGCGAAGGACTGGTATGAGACACTAAGAAGTGAGTATGGCGAGGAAAATTTTAAACTTGACAGTGGTGCCGATATAAATATGATATCTTATCAAAGATATTTGCGATTAGGCTGTGACTTAAAAAATATTGTATATGAGCCGAGCACGAGATTGTTTTCTTATTCCCGCGATGTTATTCCATGATGGATTGGTATTATAAAAACCGAGTGTATAAATTAAAATTTGCAATAGCTGATGACGAGCATGCTGAAAGCGTACTGGGGCGTGACAGTTGTACCGAGCTAGCTCGGTACAACTGTCTAATTAACCCTAGGGTTAATTAGACGTATCCATTCTGTAGACGTATCTAAATACAGCAATTTATTTGAAGGGCTAGGATGTCTTCCAGGGCGATACCACATAGTGGTGGATGAGACTATTCAGCCGGTTATTAGTGCGACACGGAAAGTACCGATAGGTTTACATGATAAATTGCGGCAAGAGCTGGATAGAATGGTACAGTTAGGAGTTATACGTAAAGTGAGTCATCCCACGCGATGGGTAAATGCGTTAGTTATCGTGGCTAAGAAAAATGGGTCACTTCGTATCTGCCTTGATCCCCGCCCGCTCAACTGCGCCGTGCAACGCGCTCACTTCCAATTGCCGACTATTAACGAAATAGCTGCTAAACTTCACGGTGCCCGGTACTTTTCAGTTTTAGATGCCAGTTCGGGGTTTTGGGCTGTACAGTTGGATGAAGAGAGCGCGGACTTATGCACGTTTGGCACGCCATTTGGCAGATACCAGTACCTTCGTTTGCCATATGGAATAAATTGTGCTTCGGAAGTATTTCATGCTAAGATTAAACAGCTGTTAGAAAATTTAGATGGGGTTGACTCGTTTATTGACGATATTATTTGTTGGGGCCGCACGAAGGAAGAACATGACGAAAGGCTTAATAAATTATTAAAAAGAGCAACGGAAATAAATTTAAAATTTAATAAGGATAAGTGTAAGTTACGTGTAGAGGAAGTAACGTACTTAGGCCACGTATTCAATAAAAACGGTATGAGACCCGATCCCGAGAAGATTAGGGCCATAAAAGATATGCCTGCGCCTCAGGATAAAAAATCACTTGAACGATTTTTAGGTGCAATTAATTTTTTGTCTAAATTTATCCCCAATTATTCGGAACATACTTTTCCATTAACCAGATTGCTTAAAAAAGAATCCGTATGGTGTTGGGACTCCGTGCACGACGCGGCGTTTGTTAAATTAAAAGATTTAGTGTGTAATGCACCGGTGTTGACGCTGTTCGACGCGTCGCAGCCCGTGGTGGTGTCTGTAGACGCGAGCTCGGTGGCGCTGGGCGCCACGGTCCTCCAGGGCGGGCGGCCGGTCGAGTACGCGTCGCGCACGCTCACCGACACACAAAGGAGGTATGCGCAAATAGAAAAAGAGATGCTTGCTATTGTGTTCGCGTGTGAGAAGTACCATCAGTACATTTATGGTCAAAAGAATGTTGTTGTAGAAACTGACCATAAACCACTAGAAAGTATTTTTAAGAAAACATTAGACACTATCCCAGTACGCTTACAGCGAATGTTGTTACGTTTGCAGGGGTACGACTTAAAAGTTAGCTATAAACCTGGTAAATATATGTATATACCCGATACCTTATCGCGCGCGCCTCTTCCAGATTTATATGATGACTCAATAAGTAGATGTGTTGTCTACCAAGTGAATCAATTACTAGACAGCATACAGATGTCACAATCTAAACTTAAACTCATAAGGGATGAAACTGAAAAAGATGAGACTTTGTGTCAGTTAAAAGAGTATATAAATAAGGGTTGGCCACAGAACAAACGTGATGTTATTGAAAAATTAAAATGCTATTGGTCATATAAAGACGAGTTACAAATAATTACAGATATTATTTTTAAAAACAAGCTTGTTCTCATCCCTGCCGCGTTAAGAGAAGAAATGCTAAAAATCATTCATGACGGTCATCAGGGCATTGACCGCTGCAAGAGCCGCGCGCGAGAGGTATTGTTCTGGCCGGGCATCACGCGCGACATTGAGTTGTATGTGCGGCGCTGTGAGGCCTGCCAGGAGTGTCAGAATGCTCCCGCTAGGGAACCTATGTTACCAGTACCTATTCCAGAATTGCCGTGGTGTAAAGTAGGAATGGATATATTTGAGTATAGAAAGCAATACTTTCTAATTATGGTTGATTATTTCTCGGGCTACATTGAGGTGACTCAGTTGAAAAACATGACATCGTTATCTGTAATTGCTGTTATGAAAGAGAATTTTGCTAGATATGGGATACCACAAACAATAATCACAGATAACGCTACTACATTTACAAGTCGTGATTTTAATCGTTTCAAAGGTCAATGGGGATTTGAGCACATAACATCTTCACCCCACTACGCTCAATCCAACGGAAAGAGCGAAAGAGCCGTTCAAATTATAAAAAAGATTCTAACAAAATCAATAAATAGTGGTACAGACTTTTATCTAGATTTGTTAAGTTACAGAAACACGCCGCGTGGAAACATAGGTTCTCCCGCGCAATTGTTAATGGGTCGAAGGTTAAATTGCAGGCTGCCCGTACATCATAGTTTGTTAGAACCGGTAAATATGAACCTGCGGTGTCATAAGGCACTAATTAAGCAACAAAATAAAACAAAAACAAACTATGACAAACGTTGTAGGCATCTTGCAAAATTGAATGTAGGCGATGACGTAATAATAATGGACCACACTAGTGTGACTAATAAAATGAGAGGGAAAATTGTAAAAACATGTAGTACTCCTCGGTCATACTTAATAAAAAATCGGAGAGGTATGGAATACCGTCGTAATCGCAGACATTTAATTAAGTGCGAGCCGGTTGGGCCACCGCCACCACCGACCACGCAGCCGCCGGGACAGGGTTCGAGTCCGCTCGATGTAAAGTGTGCACCTGCGGTCGAGCAGGCTCCGAACCCGTGTACCAGCGCTACTACCCAGGCTACTCAGCCAAACGAGCCTACACTGACTCGTAACAGAGCTCGTAAAATGGGTATTGATATCAATAGTTTGTTTTAGGTATACCAATTTACTTGTACTCATTTAAATAGCTTAAATAAGTATATAGTCATAAGTATTATCTACGCTTCTTTTATTTATTCTCTATTCTCTTTTGTTTTTTTTTTCTTTTCTCTTTTGAAACACAGAGGAGAGGAATGAGTGTGTTGTTCTACTTAAGTTTAGTTATATATACATAAGTTTAGTTTGCATGCTTATTATTTTTAAGGGAAAGATGTTGTAGGTAGTTCAATAACAAGTATATCTACCCGTTATTATTTTAATAAACCAGTTGTCATCTGAGCTCGGTGTTTGATTTACTACAATATACACAGTATTTCAGTTACTTAAGGTTTAAGCTGCATAAACTCTTGAACAAAACGGACAAAATATTGAGTAAAATTACATGTCAACACCAGTCGCGATTTTGACCGTTTCAAATCAAATTTAACGTTTAAATAAGCTTTATCTGTGGTCACAGGTTTGCCAGGATAAAATAAAACCTAAAATGTTGGTAAAAAATATTTCGCTACTTGGCGAAAACTGCGTAACCAACCCGGACTATGTCCGATTCGCGATTTCGGCGGGACAACGGTTTTATCGAATTTAGACCCTATTATTGATGTTTTTAAAGCTGTTTTTCATCAATTACACATTTTTCAACATTTAAACTATGCCAGGAATGCATTACTTGGTGTTGCCTTCATAGAAAAAATATGTGTAAAAATCCATCAAAAGTTGAAGTCGATGAAGGGGACAGTACTACGGGGTGATTTTATCATATCTAAAAACCTGATTTTAAGTAAGAAAAAAGTGATTTATTGAGCATTAAACTTAATAAATGATGTGTCCATATAATATATTTCAATAAAAAACATCATTTGTCCAGTTAAAAAATTCGTCTTAAGAGTAAATCGCAAAAAATGCAAGGGGACATGCGAAAAACTCAAGGGTACAACTTTAAATAGAAATGCCCAAATAGTAGAAAATATGCTCAAAAAATGAATATTATACACCGATTTCCACCGGCCGCAATGGGGAAGGCGTTGAAAGGTAATTTATCCTAAAAATAAGTCGATTTTTTTGCGCTCTTATGTAAAGATTACGCAATATATTTTTTTTTACAAATACCAACGCTCCGTGACCTAATATGAAGCTTCGCGATGTCAGATAAAATCGTATCGTACTTACTCCCTAAGAAAACGTACCCACACGTATTAATATAAGTATACTAATCTTCCAAAGTCTCACATAGATGGCGCAACGTGTGAGATAGATCGCGGTACCGAAGTGTTGTTGTACTCAGTATATAAAACATTCACTCAGGACAGAAACAAAGTTTTCAAGAGGACTGCAAATAGTTAATAGGGTATTAGATTTTTTTTTATGAATTCAGTCGATCAGGTTTGTTTTGAGGATCAAATGTCTGTATGGAACCCTTTGTATTAAAGCAATACAAAAGTCACATATGATGGACATGTGTCAACAACCCTTTTTTGAAACCGTTTTTTGAAATCGACGAAAGAACTCGCAAATTCGAGCGAGTTTTTCACATCGTTGTATACATCAAAGTGTAGCTGTCCCAATAGATGGCGCGACGAGCGAGATAGATCGCGGTATGGATGTGTTCCCGTAGTTAGTATAAACAGGTACTCGCTTTATTCTCAGGTGTTCTAAGTCGGGGTCACCAATTTAGTGAGAATTTTTGAAACGACGAGAGAACTCGCAAATTCCAGCGAGTTTTCGCGTCTAAATATTAAATCGGACCAAGGACATAGCATCAGCAATGATTACTAGGGGAGGCTGAAATATACGTGGCCTAAGCTAGAAAAAAAAGAAAAAAATATGCTACTTTTTTCCCCGTCTCTTTGGCAGTTTAAATATTGCCGCCATTACTAACGATTATTAACGATTAATAATTAACATTTACTTCAATACTCTCTTTAAAAAAAATCTAAGGCCGCGAACTTTTAATAGTGGTAATGGTGGTGTGGTCATGTGAAATTTCTATGAAAATATAATATTTACGTAATGAGTATATTTCCCAGTGGCTTAAAAATAACTGCATTCGCATTGCCAGGGAGGTTTTGAGATTATACTGAGCAACTTTCACTATAGAACCAACCCCGAAATCGCAAAAAAATTTACCCTCCCATAGAAAATGGATCAGCCAAAACGTATGAAACAGCTATATTAAATTTAACCAATAATCACGTCAATCAAAAGTGGTCTTGGCCAAATTAAAGTCTAATTTCAAAGTGTCCCCACTAGATGGCGCGAGAAGCGAGATAGAACGCGCTATAGATGTGTTGTCGTAGTCAGTATATAAGGTGCAATCGTGATGTACGTGACTCACTTCGTTCGAATGCACGGTCGCCATGAAATAGGTTGCAATTTTTGAAACGACGAGGGAACTCGCAAATACCAGCGAGTTTTCACGTCAAATTATTGTATATGTCACCGTAAAATTGTAAACACTCGTCATGTTATAATCTCGCTAGTTACATTATAAACTGACGGTAGGGAGATTATAATCTAACCTAACCTAACCTACGTTAGATTATAAACTAACGGGTTCACAATCTTACGGTGTCATATACATACAGTACCGCCAATAATATATCACCTCCATATTTTTTCTAGAACTTTTTTTATATATTTGTAAGTGATTTCCACCTCAATGCTTTAGGTAGTCTAGTAGTAGTCCTTTGTGCAAGCGATGAGAAAAATTGTCTCTGTAATAAATCTCATGTAATGTTTTTTTGCATATTTACCATATTGTCGTGTTTCGGCGGTTCCGGGGCAACCTGCCGAATCCTCCTAATAACACACATCAACCATAACAACATAGAAACAAGGTGCAAAATTGATCGTAAATTGTTTGTAATTAGTTTTGGTAATCGAGCGTACACATGACCTAACTAATAAAAACCAAATTGCAAGAACCTGAATTACTAGGTACCGCGAATATCGAAAGTTCGTTACCTGCCTCTCTTCTCTTCCATATTTGTGCGTAAGAGAGGCAAATAGACAAAACGATGTGGTTCGCCGTAGGCCCCGGACTATCAGAAACCATGCAGAACATAGTTGATCCCTTATTACATATAGTTATTTTAAGACTCGAGGTCTAGTATATTGGGGAGTAAAGAGTAGAGGTTTTGTAAATTAGTCTGTATTGGAAAGGCGATCCCTTGCTAATAATTTATTGCGGGACTTGGGCTCTGGGTTACATAGTTGGGTCATTTTTAGGGTTCCGTACCCAAAGGATAAAAAACGGGACCCTTTTACTAAGACTTCGCTGTCCGTCCGTCCGTCTGTCACCAGTATCTCCTGTATCACCTGTATCTCATGAACTGCGATAGCTGAAATTTTCACAAATGATGTGTCTCTGTTGCCGCTATAACAACGAATACTAAAAATAAAATAAAATAAATATTTAAGGGGGGCTCCCATACAACAAACACGATTTTTTTGCTCTATTTTTTGTTGATTGTGCGGAACCCTCCGTGCGCGAGTCCGACTCGCACTTGGCCGGTTTTTTATTTCGTTGTCGTTTTTTTTTTTTTTTCATTTTTATCAGGTTTTGATAAAATTTGGTGGATAGATGGTTCCTTATTCTGTACAACATAAGCGCAATTTCACTATAATATGTCCTACAAAATCTTCCACTGAGTTACGGAAAACGTATGGAATTTTCCGTAACTAAATGGGAATTTTCATACAATTTGTTTGCGTGTTTATTCCGACCAGAATAAGGAGCTTTTCAAACCTACCAATTTTTATCAAAACTGACAAAAAAAAATCGACAAAAAAATAAAAAATATTGCCCAGTTAGCACCTAATAGGCGCCTGTATATTTTGGCATATTGTTTATTTCGGCTATCATAATGCAAGCATTTACGAATTACTTGTTCATCGCTTACATGGCATAAACCTGTAATATGAATACATACATACTAGTGGCTCTATGAGCTGATTTCATGTGCACCCTATGTGCAATTTCACCGTACAGTCACCGTACCAGCATAATATGTTACTCTTCGAAGACCGCAAAAATATGTGACACGCTCCTAATATATGTAGCTCTACAAATAAGATCGTGTCAGATATTTTTGCGGCCTTCGTTGTGTAACATGCTATTGCAGGTGACTGTAGGTACGTCCTTAAAAATCCCCCCTAATTTACGGGAACGTATAAAACGTATAAAATTTTCGTTACTCAACGAAATTTCATTTATTTGGTTCCAAATCGGGATTTCGTGTTAGTTCCGCCCAGAATGAGGAACACTTTAAATCTAACGAACAAAAATCGACAGAAAAATAGAAATAGGCCGAATTACGAATATTAAATAGCGTATAGTCTATCATTTAAGAGTACGGATATATAGTCGTTCTTGAAATTGAATTGAAAATTGAAATTGAAAAATTGAAAATTGAAAATTGAAAATTGAAAATTGAAAATTGAAAATTGAAAATTGAAAATTGAAAATTGAAAATTGAAAATTGAAAATTTCAATTTTCAATAGTCGTTCTTGTCTCCATCGTGATAAAACGGCGTCCTTCACTGTCATTCGCCCGTTCTTAAAAACCGTTATTTAATCACGTGGATAAGTCCACCCAAAATATCATCAAAATACGCGTGTCAAAAAGTGATGTAAGTATTGTCTTAAAATGCGCGATATTTGCCAGTGTTGCAATCATAATAAGCTTGATAATACGCTTAGCTCGACAGAAATGCGATCAGTGTTCGCTATATGGCACTCGACGTGAGTTAACTCTATCAATCTGCGTCAGCATGTAGTGAAGCATGTGCTGATATAGTATTACGTCGGATATTAGCTCACTCAATAAGCCTACAAGACGTATTTAGTTAGAGCTCCCGAAGACGAAATAATATAATATCGAAGTAATACATGGTATCCATTAAGGATATTATGGTCATCCTTGTCTACGTGACAGCATGATAAAACGTCTGTCACTTTCAAACAGTGTTAAAAAGTGACAGTTATTTTATCACGTAGATAAAGCCATCCATAATAGGTTCATCAGTTCAATAAAGTGTTTGTCACTTAAATGTTTAGATCAAATAATAACTATAATATACATACCTACTTAAAAATACAATATGTGTAAGTAGAGACTCTTACCTGCAGGCAAACTGTAAATACATTAGTTTTGCAGGGATCTGTATAGGTTTAAGCCTTGTAGAGTATGTTAATAATAAATAAATAAAGTACGCGTTTCCCATTTTCTCCGACTAAACCTAACCACTACCCCTTATAATTCAAGGCCGGCAAAACTATTCGCCAACGATTTGTGACCGGGTTTTATTTCAATCACAAAGGCCGGGCCGCAAAGTAAAATTCCTGGGAGATTGCCGTCCGGGCCTGCAATAATTTAATAAATTTGTTAACGAAGCAACCCTCATCTGCTAGTGAAATATGGTCTGGTTTAGGGTTCTGATTTAGTTATGACTATGATGTACAATGGGTGGGGGGACGATAAATCTTGACTGTGGATCTGCGGAGCCAAGAGATGGTCAACGAGAGTCAACAGAAACAAGATCCACGGAACGCAGCGAAGCTAAGTTATTCTTTTTAGGGTTCCGTACCTCAAAAGGAAAAAACGGAACCCTAATAGGATCACTCGTGCGTCTGTCTGTCCGTCCGTCTGTCACAGCCTATTTTCTCCGAAACTACTGGATCAATTAAGTTGAAATTTGGCACACATATTATGTAAGTTTGTGACCCAAAGATGGACGTGTAACGTAAATAAATGAATTTTAAATATGGAGGCCATTTTTGGGGGGGTAAATGAGAATATCAAATGAAAGATCTCATTGTAAGAATCTCAAATATTTTTTTTTATAATTTTAGGATTAATAGTTTAGCAGTTATTCAAGATAATAGGCAAAAAAATGACTATTCCCCCCCCTTATCTCCGAAACTACTGGGTCTAAAATTTTGAAAAAAATACACAATATTTTTTTACCTATAGATGAAAGAAAAACCTATTAGAAATGTGCAGTCAAGCGTGAGTCGGACTTAATGTACCTACGGAACCCTTGTAACGCGAGTCCGACTCGCACTTGGCCGGTTTTTAGGGTTCCGTACCCAAAGGGTAAAAACGGGACCCTATTACTAAGACTCTGCTGTCCGTCCGTCCGTCCGTCCATCCGTCTGTCACCAGGCTGTATCTCACGAACCGTGATAGCTAGACAGTTGAAATTTTCACAGATGATGTATTTCTGTTGCCGCTATAACAACAAATACTAAAAACAGAATAAAATAAAGATTTAAGTTGGGCTCCCATACAACAAACGTGATTTTTGACCGAAGTTAAGCAACGTCGGGCGGGGTCAGTACTTGGATGGGTGACCGTTTTTTTTGCTTGTTTTGCTCTATTTTTTGTTGATGGTGCGGAACCCTCCGTGCGCGAGTCCGACTCGCACTTGGCCGGTTTTTTTTAAACATTAATGTTGATATGGTCGCTATAAACTAATCACTATTAGATAACAAAGTACTTATAATAGTTGAGTTCTAAGTCGGTATACTAGATTTTACCAACTTGGTGTCACATTGAATCTTAAAACTTTTTTGCAGTAGAAAAAGTGCGTTGCGAGTGTTTACTAAAAATTCAAGCTTATAGCTTTAATAATAACAAACTTAGAGACGGGTTGAAAATGCTGTTCTTAAGAAAATAAAGCACGGCTGTGTCTGCTTTGTTTGTTTTGATCAACTTGGATGGTGCAATTACTTAGGTGGATATAGCAAACTCGTTCGCGTCTTTCCTGTAGACGTCGCAAACATAAGGGAATCTAAAGCTAACTTTTACGTGGCACCTATACACGCTGCGCGCGTGCGCGCCAGCCCCAACACCATCCTATCTACGATTGCGGATAGAGTTGACTGTCCGTACATGGGCCCAGTAGCGGTGTACTATTAGGTTAGGTTAAGCTTTGGATTCCTCCGAAAACGGTGCCGTCATATGACGGCCGTCATATAGCGGCCGCAAAAGACGGCCGTCTTTACGGTGGCTACATGTGGAAAGTACCACGGCGTCATAACACACCGTCATCCACCAAGGTCAAAGCGGCAAATTTGAAAAATGTAGGCGCGATGGAATAACGTCCCATAGAAAATTTGAATTTCGCGCATTTTCCTACTGACAAGATTTGCTTGATCATCTATAATTTACTTGGAGGATGAAATATCATCAGAAGAGGAAAATAATCGTAGTACGGAATCATTTATTCAAATCTCGTGTCATTTATTCAAAATGGCGTCACCGCTATCTAATAAAACGTTCACGAAACTATCGACACCGTCATGACGGCCGTCATCTTACGTTACGTTGACAATCAACGTAACGTAATGCCGTCTAGGAAACCGCGCCATCTTGTTTACATAGACAACGTTCTAGTGACGTCAGTCAACGCTATATAGCGGCCGTAATATGACGGCACCGTTTTCGGAGGAATCCAAAGCTTTAGTTAAGGTATTTATTGTAAGTAACATAGTTTTTTAACCGACTTCAATTTCATAGAAGGAGGAGGTTCTGTATTCGGGTTAGCGCTAGCGAATATATTAATGTCAAACTCGTGGTAAGCTGGTAAGGCTACTGATCGGGGGTTAGGGTTATGGATTAAGGGGTCGGGGACTGGCGGTTGAAGGGCTGTTGCTTCAGGGTCGAGGGGTTCCTGGATCAGGGGTTGATGCGCTGTGAGGTTGAGTGATCGGGGGGGTTGAGGGATTGGGTCAGTGGCGGGGCGGAGGATGGATTTAGTGTAGTGATAGTGACAGGAATTATAATTTCCCAGACGGACTCGAGAAAATTCCTGATTACATATTTATTAAAGTAATAGGTACACGAATTTAATGTTAAACGTGATCTCGTTTTTCATTCATGCGTCGCGCTCTTAACAATGCGTTAAAACTAAAAATTGAAAAATAACAACTTTTTATAAAAAAAAAGAAAACCGACTTCAAAAAGGATGAAATAAAATATTATCCTTTTTGAAGTCTATGCGTTACCAACTGATATGTTTGAAGTCGGTGCCAAGCCAAGTAGTAACAATACCAGTCAAAAATAATCAGCTTTATGGCTATAAATCCCATTAGAACTGTACTAATAATAACTATTGTAAATGTGCAAGTAATTCTGTCTGCCTCTTTGTCGCCTTTTCATGGCTAAACAACTGAACTGCTTTAGGTGAAATTTGGCAAAAAGGTATATTCCTTGAATTGTTTTATATTTTGAAATGTAGTCCTCTGGATAAGGGACGGGAAATAACTCAGTCCCAATTAGGGTTGCCAACCGTACTATATTATATAGTATTGTACTATATTTTGGCTCTCTGTACTATATATTTTTGGAAAAATATATAGTACGCTAAAATACTATATTTCCGATTAAACGTATATTACACTTAAGTAAGTAAGTAAATCTTTATTGCAAACCATGGCATTACATAGATGTTACAAATTATGTTAAGTTGCACATGGACCCCGGTGGGGTGTAGCAATTTTTCTTATAACTAGCTTACACATAATTATACAAACTAAACTTAACTACTTATGTTTAGTATTTTATCTAAAAGTACTATATTTTTGATGCCTTATTCTGGAAAATACTATATTCCACCAAAAAATTGTTGGCAACCCTAGTCCCAATCCCACACATTTGTAAGAAATGTTCTTTAAAAAATACGACGGCAAAAAAATGCATTGGATTTACACTATGTGCCGACAAATATGGTACGGACTGCGCCAAGAAGGTTTGATCGTGTGTTGTTAGGTACAGTCGACGTCAAAGATATGTTTACACTTTTGCACCTTACTCCTTTGTAATAAGGCGAAAAGTGTAAACATATTTTTAACGTCAACTGTACCTACAGAAAGTACGTTCATTGTCGTCGTGTAAGACAATCCAACGTACATCCTTATTGAATCGCACCAAAATCATGGTATGCAACAAAATTTGGCTTGGCACCGACTTCAAACATATCAGTTGGTAACGCATAGACTTCAAAAAGGATAATATTTTATTTCATCCTTTTTGCATCCTTTGTCCACAGAAGTCACCTTTTTCTAAAATGTGGTTGACCCAGGTGTTATTTTCTAAGGTTGCTGCAAATAAACTTGTCTGTACCTATAGTAACGTAACTAGAAGTCGGATAAATTTTATTACCAGAAAGAAAAACAGGTAACCGGGCTAGCCAAGATTTCAATTAAATCCACTCGTGTGCCAATAATCCTAATCGAATTCTTTCTATTGTATTGGAACAAATTCGGTACCGGATACGGTTAGTGGAGCCAAACTTTTTATAAAGTAGGGCTAACTATTGTTACACAATCCACCGGGGCACACCGAGGCAATTTTGAGGATTTTTTGGAAAATAAATAGAAAATAAATATTATATTGCGCTAACCGTTATTTATTTCACTAACTAACAATGTACTTTTAGTTCATAATTATTATTTATTCCTCTATTATTCCAACTGTCACTCATGACATACAAATGCATAGGTACTTGGTCTACCGCGGTAAAGGCCTAGCCTAGTGCGGGGACCCCAGGAAATTCGGTACTATTTAACCCATGCTATGCACCCACCCGATGTCACAACAATTTATGTATTGTACTGCCTGTTCTATGTGCAATAAACTTATTTTTATCTTTTATCTTATTTTAAAAAACCAAGCACACTCCGTCGATTTAACCACAGCTTCGCCTCGCACTTATCCCTCCGAGTTAGTGTGAGTTCTGTAGCTGCTCTCTTCTACTAGATGTTACATATATGACATGTAAACTTACCGTTTGTCACCAACAAGCGCTGTAGTAAAGGCCCCAAGCACACTCCGTCGAGCTAACCGCAGCTTCGCTTCGCACTTATCCCTCCGGCTTAGTGTGAGTTCAGTAGCTGCTCTCTTCTACTAGATGTTACATATATGACATGTAAACTTACCGTTTGTCACCAACAAGCGCTGCAGTAAAGGCCCCAAGCACACTCCGTCGAGCTAACCGCAGCTTCGCTTCGCACTTATCCCTCCGGCTTAGTGTGAGTTCTCTAGCGGCACTGTGTTCCCTTCGACTCGGCAGTTTCATCGGGTATGACACCGCCATGCCGTCGCCAGTTGGGAAGACTAGTCGAAATTCTGAAAAGAAAATATGGGTTAAATACTTTCTTAATATTTATTAACAAAGCTGGTATATTGAACAATATATTTATTCTTCATTGAACAAATCGTCAGGTGACAAGCAAAAGTCACTAAGTACCACCGCAAGTTCATAGCCATAGTGAACCATATTAGTACGAAAAGAAATAGTAATTGCCTACTGCGATTATTGCATGTTAGCTTAAGCTACTAATAGTTTTAACTGTTTAGTGTATAAGATCTTCTTTTTTTTTTTAATTTACATGTGTGATGCTGTATGTAGATGGTTTTTGCAATAAACGTTTTTCTATTCTATTCTATTCTAATTAGTGACTTTTGCTTGTCACCTGAGGAAATAAGCTTATCGTACACGAGGCGAACTTAATATATGCTATGAATTGGACTGGTACATACAAATAATACCAGTATTAACAGTATTTCAGGCAAAGTTAATAGCTTCAAGATTTAGAAACCTATAAATATGTATATTTTATCACTATGTGTTTTCCGAAACATAAAATACTAGCCATTTCGCTGTCTGTAACTATATTATAATCACAGTAAACATTTCATTTTATAAGTCGACTAAAGTTAATTAAGAAAGTAAACAGACGAAAGGTCCAGGAAAGTGTGTAAATTGTTGGCCGAGTTTAATTTCCGTTCGGGTGTCGTTGGATCGGGCACAAGAAACCTTATAATTAGATTGGGTCTTACGGCCTTCGAGGCAATTAACGAGTTGTAGCTAGTGCAGCGAGGCTAGTAAATATGTGATCCGAGATTTGGTTTGATTCCAAATTGATTTATTTTAATAAATAATACAGGGTGGAACATTTCTAGAGACTGAGCTGAAATGATAGTGTTATCTAAGTGGTCTACAATTAGGGTTGCCAACTATTTTTTGGTGGAATATAGTATTTTCCAGAATAAGGCATCAAAAATATAGTACATTTAAAAAAATATATAGTACATTTAGATAAAATACTAAACATAAGTGTAAAATACGTTTAATCGGAAATATAGTATTTTAGCGTACTATATATTTTTCCAAAAGTATATAGTACAGAGAGCCAAAATATAGTACAATACTATATTATATAGTACGGTTGGCAACCCTATCTACAATCGAGTTATAACACGATTGTAGACCACTTAGATAACACTTAAATTATAATCGTAAATCATTAATTGATTGACGTGATTAATAAATGAAAAATTAAGTAGCCTAAACAATTCCCCGTTTGCACACCGTTTGCGTCCCTCATTCTGTCCCACTCAATATAAAAAAAGCATTTTACGTTTCGGAAAGTTTAATAGTTCAATCCGCATACAAAAACGTGAGAAGTTTCTGAAACTTTCCCATGTGGCAAATTTCACAATTTTGGAAAGTTTCCGTTGGCACATCAGTCTGACAGGTAGTCATAATATTTTAAATTAGGTACTGATAAGTAACTTCGATTTATACTAACGAAGAAATTCAAATTTAAAAGTATTTACCGAATTTTTCCCAGCCCTACCAGCCCCAGCCAGACTAAGGGAATTCATTAGACACTTCTTATTTATATTTCGCCTTCCAAAGGTTTTGTTATTTAAACCTACATCGTTAACTTTGCAATTGTTACAATTGAATGGATTTCGAGAGGTAGAGTTGACTTTAAATTATACAGGGTGCTTCCTGTAACAGGAGCAATAAATTAAACTAAAGGCTGTACTCCTCAAACTGGCCAACATTTGTTCAGCAACTTTTGAAAATAACTCATGTTTTACACTATGTTATTACACTTTAAAGTTTTTTCTAAAACGCAATGTATTGCAAATTTTGTTATGTTTAAAGCGTGACAAGAAACGTCAAACACACTGATGTCAGCGTACATTGAAGGCAATATTTATTTTGTATGAAAAAGAGGAAACCTAAAGGATTCATCATTTTTAAAAGTTGCTGAACAAATGTTGGTCAGTTTGAGGAGTACAGCCTTTAGTTTAATTTATTGCTCCTGTTACAGGAAGCACCCTGTATATTATAGTCTTTGACTAGGTCTTTTCATATGCGGGTAAATATAGGTAACAATTATTAAGAATATGATTGTAATACCTACTCGTGGCTTAAGAAAGTAAAATCTCAGCTCAATTTTCTACCTGCATTACCTATGTCTGAGCACGTAAACTTTCAGGTCAGTTTCCTAACGCTTACAGAGTTTATGTAAACTCAAATTACTTGAAAACCAATGGATTTAGATCCTTAGTTGACTGACTTGCATTCACTGCAAATGAGCTCTAGAATTACCTCGTTTTAAGGAATAGGCCGAATTACCAATTCACCTGTATATTACAGATTTATTACTACCTATTTATTTTTTCTTAAGTGCAACTATTAGTCCTAGATATTTTATGCGCAGGAAAGGTACCTACATGTATTAGTAATCATTATAAATTGTAAACAAAAATAACGTTCTATTCTAATGATATATGGATTATTTTATGAAGTTGAGTTTTTGCAGACGCTAAATAAGTAATATCTTTAAAAAAAATAACCTTGAAACTTTAAACAGATATCGATATCGGTCAAATGTTTATGATCTCCATTAAGAAATGATATCTGGAAATTCAACCTAAATAAGGGGGTGAAATGTCAACTCTTGTTTTTTCAATTTCTACTCAGGCTATGTCACGACCGAAAGCGAGTGCTTTACGTGCGTACCCACGTAACGGATCTTGTTGCCTAACTTACAGTGGCGGATTTACCCTAAGGCCCAGTAGGCCCGGGCCTAGGGCGGCAAGACATTAGGGGCGGGAGTCTACATATTTGATGGGTGCTGAGACTGCTGAGAAAGGCGCGGCTAGTAGTATGTAGTCATTACAGGGCCTGGGGCCTGGGCAAAGACTGCAAATCCGCCACTGCTAATTTACAAATAAAAAAAAACTGGCGGCAAAAAATAAAACGGCTAGACCAAGAAAAGTCCTCAGTAATAGGAATCAGATCTTTGATATTACAGTGAACACGTGAGAGTACTTTCTTGAGATTGGATGGGCGGGATTGTTTAAATGGCCAAGTTTTGGGTTTGTGCTACATATGTGAAATAATTTAATAGGAATACTCGTAAATATATTAGAAAATGGTTTTGAGATGATAATAAATAATATATCACAAGGCGCAAATAGTGGTAGGTAAATACCTACTTACTTACGTATATATGTGTACTGCCTAATTTTTTTTCCGTGAATCTATACATTTTAGGCCGTTTGCTAAAAGTTGTCTGCGAGTACTTATACTTACAAAATTATACTTACATATACCATAGTATTTGAAAAACCTAATAATTACTACGCATAGAAAACATCGACATACTTCTATGTTTTCCTAAAATATATGAAACAGCGAATAATTTTTCGCGTTTTTGGGGTTTGGGAAAGTAAATGTGTTTCTAAATCACTCTGTTTACATATTACAGCAATGACAAAAGGGGAACTAAAAATAGTCATATAAGTACTGAAACTGAAACCAAAGCAGCCCGCACTAGACAAATGAGCAGGTGCTACAATGCATAGCCTGCATTCAGTGCCGGCAACCAATTTGTCCACAGATGCCTGCCCGTACTACTGGTTTATATACTCGTAGAGTGAAAACCATAGACAAATGGAATACTAGACGTGTAAGGGTCTCCCCAGACTTATCGACGCGGAATCGGCAATGCCAATAGAAATGAAACTTTATGTCCACGCAATAAGAGCGAAATAGACGCCGACGCGTCGGCCGTCGACGGCCGAACGGAGCCGAACCGAACCTTACCTGTTTATGCTGTTTACTATCGGCTTTCGCCGAATCCGCGTCGATAAGTATGGGGAGACCCTTAAGTAGTGCAAAATATTTCAGCTGCACACAGTTGACTGAAAATAAGACAGATATGTAGATTGTAGATGCCTACCCTACCTACATGAATGAATATTGAAATTTAAACCTAAATCTGAATTAAAAACCAGATACTTAGTTAGTTGGATTCAAAATTAAACTATGATGTTAACTTAAAACTGGAATGAATACTAGTGACTATAATCCATACTTCTTTTTAACACTTCACAATAATTAGTCAACAGTTGTCCCATATATGCCTGTCGTAAAAGTTGAGTTTTTCGGGTCAGAGGGTAGGGTATAGGGTAGAATCGGCGGTAATCTTTGTTTGACATTAAGCGTGACATAATATTTATACTGAAATTGAAGAACAAAGTTTTTTGTCTTTTGAAGGCTTGTAGGTAGCTAATATCCATGTAGGTAGGTACAGTCACCAGCAATAATATGTTACACAATGAAGGCCGCAAAAATATCTGACACGGTCTTATAAGTAAAGCCATAAGAGCGTGTCACATATTTTTGCGGCCTTCATTGTGTACCTATACCAATTTGATAAGTATCCAAAAAACCTGTTCCTGATATTAAAATTACATACTTTCAGCGTCTTAACATGCATTTGTCTATGGCTAAAACTAACTCGGTTGTGTTCGGTAATGGCTAGTAATAGCGTAACTTGGTATGTTATCAACTTCGTAGTTTGCATGTGGTTTCAAGTTCCGTAGTATTAGTTATCGTGTACGCGGAGGTAGCTTTTAGAAAATTGGCTGAAATATATTGTTCCAAAACTAAATGCTAAACGTTTGTGGTCTTTCAGGATTGCTGGTGTTTCCACTCCTATACATTTTTCTCTCATACAGTAAAAACACATACTTTATAATGGACATACATTTGTAAGTCCTGCTGTAGATGAGTAATATTTTTATTTTATATGTATTGATAGTTTTGATTTATTAGGTACGTATATTTTAAAAATTTGAAGTATTTTTTAGCCTTTATTATTATTTAAATATGCATATATTTTTGCTTGTTACAATAATCAAATATAAGTTTGTATAGAATATTTTTTATAGGTGACATAACTTTATTTATTTATTTCATATGTCTTCTTGTGCCTATGCGTAAAAGCGTACAAATATTATGTACCTATACGTAATAGATTACGTAGCATAGAGCGGTTTCACAATAACCTTTCTACCTACACTCTACTCCCGATAGTTTTGCAATCCGGATCCGAAATGTATGAAATTATCCGGATCCGCGGATCTTCCCATACATTTGAGATCCGTCGTGCAAACCCTAGCTGCCTATACTCTTGCGGCATTTTAAGTACCCCTTCCTTTGAGTGGCTTTAATCAAAGTACCCTACGTTGTTGTTTGAGCCTGCTTACGCGGCACCAAAATGTTAAAACATGCAAGTATTCATGGACCGCGTCAACACCAGCGCGAACTGACCATAATGTTCTCATAAGGAAGTTCGTTGGAACCCCAGTATAATGAGACCCAGAGACCCGTAACAAATGAATAGGATCAGGGATCATAGCTTTTGAGGCATGCAATGGGTGACCTCAGAAATTCTCATGATTTGCAATTCCACAGACACAAATTTAAAGAGCAATACATACTGGAAGTATCTACCTACATAAAAAAACTGGGTCAAGAAACTTAAAAAATGCACTTTCCTGTTTTTTACTAAGTATCATTTACCAGACATTTTAGTTCATACTCATACACAGGAAATTGGTTCAACACGTCTCTCCTGTGGACATGGAGCATAGCTAAAAATGACTGCAAAGCATTATGTACTTACCTATATGCTCATTGTTGCTCACAAGCTGTTGACCATAGTAGCATTTTAAGTATTTTTTATTTTATATTGCAAAATATAATCGACTGGAATAAACAGTGTTTAATATTTTTAACCGACTTCTTTACCCAGAAGGAGGAGCTTCTGCATTCAGTTGTGGCAATTTTTTTTGTATGTTTCTAATTACAATGTAGGTACATTTTCTGCAAATTTCTGTAGAAATACCTTAGGTCAATCGAGGTAAATGCGTCACTTGAAGTAAATGCCCCTTTTTTAAAGATTTCTTCTAAACTGAACATTTTAGAACTATTGCAACCCTCTCTGTTTTAAGTGTGGTCACTGAACTTTTAATGAAGACGGCTATAATAGTTATAATATGTTGCGTTTCGAAGATATCTCCAAATACCGTAAAATGGGACGAGTAGTTTTCGCGGGGAGAGTATTCCAATTTAAAATGGAGCTATAGTACCTAATACTCATAATAAAAAAAAACAATTCAACAATCTTCCTAAATCACCTTTGTATGAAAACCCAACTCACCCCAAATAGGAGGGACTACGGGGTGAGGTGGGTTTTCCTGTTTATCGTCAAAGTTATGAAATGGAACTACCCAAAATAAAATAAAAACTGAAATACAAACGTCCGGAACACTTATTATATACACCATTCAGTTTGCATATGTAAAAATAAAATGTTATCGAGGTTTGAATGTCAGTTTTGCGCCTACTCACCCCATTTTACGGTAACGCATTTACCACAAGAGACGCATTACCTCGGTTGACCTTACGTCTTTTTCGCTATCAGTTCGCACTGTTCACAGATTCACTAGCAAGCTTTAGTCGTTAAATGACAAAATACGAGTAAGTACCTACTATAAGTTAACGCTCCATTCTAGTTTGTATACAACGTATCCTTGTCCTAAACTCGGGTATTAACATTCCACCAGTAACTAGAGACCTTTCTATCCGCCACCCTACCTACATAAACTATTTTAAGGCGCCGTGAGTTCATGGTGCGTAGACAAGATGCCAATCGTTCTCACTCCGTAGCGTAGTTACCTCTCTCTATCACTCTTCCGTATTAGTGCGGCTGAGACACTCTTGCGTTTCGTTCGCTACGGAGCGTTAACGATTGGCATCTTGTCTACGCACCCAGGTCGCAGTAATATTCATTGTAATAAATTGTTATTAATCATTGTAATAAATTGTTATTTTTGGGTAAATCATAACAAAAGTAAACGTAGTGTTCGATCAAAAATTAAATTGCGCATTTCTTTGTTCGTGATTATTTTCTATCGAGCTAAGGTCGTTTAATCAGGTTTCGAATCGATGAAGTTACTAAAGAAAGGCCTCAATATTGTGATCTAAACTAGCGCTACGATTTTTCAAAAACTGCTGGCTGAACCTACGGCACCTTAAAAACTCTCTGTGAGAGCTCTTAGCAAACTGGTCTCATTGTAATGTAAAATCGAGGCGAATTTCGATTCACCAGGGTTAGTAAAGAGGGTTGTATTAAAGTTGATGCATTTGATCGCATAGCTGCTGTCGTGCACAGGTTTAACCAAAATTCTAGATCGATACACAATTTAGACTAGGGTTTTAGGGAGATTCTAATTACTATGCATATGTGCACGGTACGGGTCTAATTGAACGTACCTAGTTTATTTTATTTATGTAACTACAGACGAAGATGTGAATAAAATATATATAACAAAATATAGGTTCACGTTTTCTTGTGAACAACTCAACGGAAAGCTATAAGGCAAATTATGGTATTTCGGCGATTCCGTGGGAATCTACCGAATCCTACACCAGGCGCCCGATTCTGATTGATTCCGAAAAAAAAAAAAATGGGTTTGAACTGGTTTTGACACGACCTTGACGATCCTTTTTGTGATTGGCGCGCGTCTCACGCACGACGTTCACTTCATTTCATGAACCAATCAGCGTGAGCGCTCTTCAAGAAAATTTCAAAATAAGACCAAGTTTACAGTAACTTCTGGAGACCGAGAAACTGGTGACGCAGCAAAAAATTTTTGCGTCACTATAATGATTTTTATAATTTTAGATTACAGTTAATAGTATAGTATTACCTAAATATGTTTAAATCCTACTCAATTAATATTAATACAAATCTTCCTATGCTTCTTACCTAGAATTACCAATCGCAATTTCACAAATGGTGTTCCATGCCATTAAATCAATACGCTTAGCGTGTGGATTTCCCCGAATTAGACTAAAATCACACCTTGAAGGGTGCGATAATTCGATCAAGCCAATTTTGACTACCCTGGGGGCTCTTCACGATTATTATAATAGTTTGGGAAGTAGCTACCTATATAGAAAGGAGTCTTTTATGTATTATCAAGGATGATATTTCTCGTACAAGGGAATAAAGCAAGATAAGTAATATTATATAAGACTAGCGACCCGCCCCGGCTTCGCAAGGGTTAACAAATTATACATAAACCTTCCTCTTGAGTCACTCTATCTATTTAAACAAAACCGCATCAAAATCCGTTGCGTAGTTTTAAAGATCTAAGCATACATACAGACAGACAGACATGCAGCGGGAAGCGACTTGTTGCCAATTTCTATAGGGATAAGTGCTCAGAAATTTATTTTTAATTTAAGTTTTAATTTTATTTTTAATTTGTTTGTACATATTTATATTTTTAATGATTCTGACACTTGAGAGACCTATACATCTCTTAGTCAATATAGGGCATTTTGCTTAGTAATCATGTGAAGATATACCGTTTTTCATGTAACATACAAGAACAAAATGTTGTGTCTCACAGCTATACGTTATTACAATTTAAATATTAATATGGCCCGGCAGCTTAAATATGTCATGCTCGCTTAAAAGTCTTTGCTTACGGTGGCGTTGTTGATCGGGTCGCCACTTTCCCGAATGAAGGTTGAGAGAGGCGATGGCTGAGATACGCGTCATACTCGTGAACGGGTGCTGTTTGTGGAGACTAGTCTATTTAAGCTAACACGAGCTATTATATTTAGTAACTTTATTTTTGAGTATAATTATATGGACACACCTCATTCGGTTCTCGTAAGCTATTTTATTTTTACTATCATTTTCTTTAATTTAATGAATGTTTTAATTAGGTATACAGGATTTTGACTCTTGGAGACCCTATACATCTCTAAGGATAATTTTATTAACTACTATATATTGTAATCTTTTAGTTATGATGACACTTAGAGACATTTACATCTCTAAATAATTTTAGATTATAGTTTTTGTATCTTTGTGGTTTTTTTTTTCAATACTATTGTTATTGCGTTTTTTGTAATTCGACATTTAGAGGCTTTATACATCTCTATGTTAGTTTGATTTGATATTTACGGCTTAGTTGTATTTTATAATTATTGATGTGGTTTTTTTTTTGCTGTATGTAAATTCCATATTGACGTGTAAAAGTGCCCTTGTGGCCTATTTGCTGAATAAATGTTGATATTTGATCAAAGAATTAAAACATGTCAAGACCTTAATAGATACATGCTTTTTATATGGATTTCAATCGTCCGAATTTTTTTTTTTTTACAAGTGTTACATATTCCTTATTATGCCTGTCTAAATAATATACGCTTTCCGTCCTTCGCAAATTTCTGATCATTACAAACTAAGTACCTATACCTATACATGTTGCAGGTTCATAACACCACTATTACCTACGAATAAAATAAATTGTCGGTAATCACGCCATTTCCGTTCAAAATGGCGGCAAATTGTGTTTTTTAACTCATATCTGTTGGACAGTCACGTAAGATAAGTGCACATTAATATCAATTTGATTTATTCGAAACATTCGTGCAAATTACTCACAGCATAAACGGATATAAGTTTAAATAACACGAATTTTAAAGTGCCACTCAATTTATCCATGAACGAATGGCGAAATATCGTTCATATTTGTTGCAAGTAGTGAAAGGACCTTGTTTCATCTAGGTTCCGTTGAGCCGCAAAGATATGACTTTCAAGCCAATTTGAACGTACACCGATATCAGAACTATTTACTCGATTATTGTTTTTAAAGTAGAAACACTGCTATATTAAGTTATTAACTATCAAGTACATGTCATATGTGATTTCGCCCCAATTCCTGCTCGAGGCCGGATATATTATGTAGTGGTTATATTCTCTTTGTCTTCAGTCTAACACCTTGCTCAAGTTCAAGTTGCATAATACTTTATTCTTGAAGGGCTTAATAACTCTCTTTTTTGTTTAGTAGCAAAAGATTCAGTTTATAGTTTTTCTGGCTTTTATACGTTTCATATCCAATTTTAAACTCTATAATCTCGCTCTAGCAAGTTCTGGAGTAAGTTACCGTCACATGATCCGCCGCAGCTGTTTCCGCCCCAATTCCACGATTGCGAACTGTCCGAACTACCCGCGAACTTATACGGTGGTGGCAGAGACAACTCAATAATAAAGTCTAGTAAAGCAATAAAATATTGAAACTCCAATTTCAATATTTAGTTCACCGCTTGCATCCAATAGCCTAGTTTATTTTAGATTACATCATCTCTCAATTACTGTTTGCACCCTGGGAGGTGCTGTCTCTGCGTGCGTCCCATGACGCAGTTGCAACCATACCATAATGACCGCTTACCAGACTCCAGTGAATCCTTTACTTTGTAAATGAGAAAGGATTCAACTTTCAATCAGTCACCTACAACCAAAACAAGAAACGCTAACTTGTAATGAGATTAAATGTCTTTACTTTTTACTTATCTCTGACGTTGAAAACTGATCTCTATTCCCATAGCTTAAGAAAGTCACACACTCAAAATGCTAAAACCTCCAGTACAAGAACGATAACAAGTTAAGGATGACTCACGCTAGATCGAGCCGGAGTTTCCGGCGCTTCGTTTTCTATGCAAACCACAACATGATCACCCATCAGCCGTCATAGAAAATGACATATCGGACGCCGCGGCCCGGGTCAGGCCCGGTTTAGCATTAAGTAGTCATCCTTTACTGTGAGGCACTTTGATTGCGAGAAGATAATTGCAGAAACTCAAGACTAAAGAAATGAGAACTCGGGCCCGCGCATGGTCGAGTGGGGCCGGCCGCCGCTAGCTGCAGTAGTGGCAGTATATATGACAGATTTTGGACTTTATTTCTAAGTCAATAAGGGTCGTAATAGATGATTTAACTTTATGCACTAGAGCATAAACAGCAACTTTATCCATGTTACACACGACTTGAACACCAACTTTACGAGCATGAAAAGCGAAAATTACCATTTCACTCGCCCGCCCTCAGTAATAACACCCTGCAGTTGCAACTTCCTAACTTTGACACCTTCGAGAACTTATGTGGAAGTTCCCTCGCTTACCGCAGATATGTGGCGATTATACTTTCAAATGAGGTCACTTCGACTGCTAGTAAGTGGGTCAATTTCACCAAACGAGCATTTTTGTCTAATTCCCATGGAATTTTGAAATACCAACATTACACAAAAAAAAATATGCTGATAATTTGATAAAAAATATAATAAACATTAATTTTCTTATGGGGTAAAAATATTCATAAAACTATAAAAGTTATTTCAATTTAAAATTTTGGTCAGGGCACGGGAATTAGTGTGTCCATGGGAATTAGATTTTACTAGCACGGAAATTAGAACATGGCACAGGAATTGTTTTCTTAGCTTATTTTGGTAGTTAAAACTATTATTTATGTATATTTTAATCTACAATAATATACTTCAACCATACTGAAGCGGCATCGAACATATTTATCTACTTTAATTTTAGTTTCGGACGACAAATCTACGAAAGTATGATAAACTAAAAACTACGTATTTGACTAATAGTTTCCTTGATTTTAATGGCAACTAATCTCTCTTTCTTAGTAAAATATATATATTTCAAAACAATACTTTGAGTAGTTGCGTAAACATGTCCGCCTTACATACAAAACTATTCATTAAAAAGTGTCATTATGTATCTGCATGTAGATAGGTACAAGGTGTATGATCTGCTTTATGGCCGTATAGGAAATGATACTAAGAAATAAATAGGGGCACAGAGAGAAGAAGTTATTGTGTAAGTTAATCTGAAGAAATCGAATATGCTGCCTTCATAAATTCATAACACAAACAATTGTTTAACCACATATGAGGTAAGGTGGGGTAAGACTATCACCGGGGTAAGACTATCACAGACAGACAGACATGACGAATCCATAAGGGTTCTGTTTTTTGCCATTTGGCTACGGAACCCTAATAAGGTATCTAATAGTATTACGGTTTTAATACCCCCCTGGCATTGTCTAAAATAACCGACTTGGTTTCACATTACATCTCAAAACTTTTTTTGTAGTAGAAGAACTGCGTTGCGAGACTTGCATCTTTTTATTTTTACATGTAATGTTTTTGATAGGATCCCATCTCTTTTTGTAGGCTGTCCTTCTTGTCAGGTAATCATACCCATACCATACTGATACTATGTATACACATATCATAACTATATACATCTTTATTCATACTCACATCGTACATCGTAGTGTACCTTTACTTTCCCTACTAATTGTAAGAACTAAAAGGTAAATTTGTTATCGCATATATTTCTATAGGATTACAAACTTATTTATGCAGTTATTAGATCTTTAGAACGTGACTAATATTGCAGTATTATTAGATTTTTATTGGCTTAAAAAGCTTAAACCTAATTACGTTTCAAATTTGGAACTTGTGGGTATGCTAGAAGTACCTTAGAATAATGATGATCGTGAGTGATTGTGTCAGTGACAAAACTAAGGGATTTTAAAGTGCATTAATTCTTAGATTACATGTTCAAATTAAATCTATCTCTGGAAAAACGCGCATTTTTGAGTTGAGTTGAAAGTTTGTATGGAGATCAAATATTTTTGAGAGTGTTGGACTTGAAACTTTGTACATGGGGATATTATTATAAGACGGGAAAAGTAATTTCAGCGTTTTTGAAAATTCATCCCCCAAGGTGGTGAAAAAGGGGTTGAAAATTTGTATGGAGATCAAATATTTTTGTGAGTGTTGGACTTGAAACTTTGTATATGGGGATATTATTATAAGACGGGAAAAGTAATTTCAGCGTTTTTGAAAATTCATCCCCTAACAGGGTTAAAAAGGGGTTGATAGTTTGAATCCATTACAAATGCTTTGAAACTTCTTAGAAAGACATAATAGCCGATGACAAAAAACAGGACTTGCGACGTTTCAGGTAATTCAACCCCTAAGGGGGTAAAAAAGGGGATGAAACTTTGTCCTGGGGTGCAAATTTTATTTTAAGCTAGGACCTTGAAACTTCGTAAAAAGGTACTAAATTAAAAAACAAGAAAACTGATTTCTGCGTTTTCGAAAATTCATCCCCCAAGGTGGTGAAAAAGGGGTTGAAAGTTTGTATGGAGATCAAATATTTTTGAGAGTGTTGGACTTGAAACTTTGTATATGGGGATATTATTATAAGACGGGAAAAGTTATTTCAGCGTTTTTGAAAATTCATCCCCCAAGGTGGTGAAAAAGGGGTTGAAAGTTTGTATGGAGGCCAAACAATAATAATAAAGGCATATTATTAGAATACAAGAAAAATAATTTCAGCTTTTAAAAAATCATCCCCTAAAATGATTAAAAAGGGGTTGAAAGTTTGTATAGGGTTCAAATTTTATTTAAAGCTAGGAACTTCAAACTTCGTAAATAGGTAGTTAGGTAGTAGGTTTTATTAAATAGAGGACATGAAAATCTTCTAAGGGGGTTTAGAGGGATTATATCGAGGACAATTTTATTCAGTTAGGGGCTTGAAACTTCGTAGGTTGTGAAAGACAAAGTCTCATGCGTTGTATAATATTAATAATTAACAAATGATTAACCGTCCTACCGCAATCACTTGCTGCACAATGTTCTAAGCTAATGTAGAAATATATAACCACCAATATACAAATCCACGCGTACGAAGTCGCGGGCAACAGCTAGTATAATATATATTCAATGCCAATATATATAAGTAATAATAATATGACGTAAACATTGCCAATTAACTTACAGTGCCCCCAATAAAAGATTTGTTGACAATATATGTAATACTTTCTAATTCCCGTGCCACTTAATCAGCTGTTTTAGGTAAATTTGTTATGGGAATTAGGGCACGGAAATTAGAATTCGTAATAAAAAAATTCGCCAAAAATTTAAATCGTGTTTGACCAAACTGTTATGTTATCGCTTACATAAAGATACATAAAGGGCTCCTAAATATGACAATTGCTATTGAAAAGCTATGTGGAAAATAAAATTTATAAGGGGCATCGAAATTAGAAAAAAATTGTCGCCCACCCGGATTCCGAAATACTTACGCGATTTGCTCGAACACGCCGCGGCTTGACTTACATCCGCTTGCTTTGAGAGACAGCCAAATACTGCCAGTACAGGTGAGGCGGGACACGAGGCGGTTCAAATACAAACGTCGGCTGTCAGAGCCCTTTGAGTTTTGCCGACGAAATTTTACTCGCGCGCTCGGACAAAATTTAAACATCGATCACGAGTTATTTACCACAATGAAGTTAATAGTATATGTGCTCAGTGATAGTAAATATCATCTAGTTTAAGTATTTGACACTAAATTAGTGATACTAATGTAGAATTTTTCGTAGGATTTTTCATTATGCTCAAAAGTAGATTCCGGACAGGGCACGGGAGTAGTAATTTGAGCCTTTAGGTATTTTTATGTGTACTCTAAAAACCAACTAATCAGTGAATTCATATGGAACTCGGTGTGAAAGTGTGACTTCTTTATGTAAAAAAAAATTGGTAAGTATTGTCTGATGCTAACCCGCGATTTTCATCACGGACAGAAAAAAAATCGTGTTCAGAAATTGACCCAAGTATGTTGAGTGGAATAGGAATCCTCGGCTTCGATATTACACACACACATACACATTATCTACGTTACTCCTTCGTCTCCTTCTCACACTCCTTCATAAAAGGTGGTCCTTATTTATTTTTATGATATAGGAGGGAAGCGAGCAGACGAGTCGTCTCATGGTAAATAATTACCAGAGAGGTTAACATGAGATAACCCTCTTTTCTTGAAGGTTTGAAGCTTTTCTTGAAGTTCAATATACAGTTTATCTAGCTGTGCGACGCAGAAAGTTTCTGGAGAAACGCGCAGTTGAGGACTGCCAACCATATTTAAGTGGGTGAAGATGGAAATATTGTCGCGTGTTACTGTATGGCAATGATGCTCAATATTTTTGTGTCTGTTTTGAATGGTTGCTCTATCTATCACGTCGCTGAAAGCACCAGATGGCCTACCGTCAACATCGAAACGTATAAAACCGTTATCTGCCTATCTGTCGCTCGAAGCAAGAGCGATAGCGGCAGAACGATTTTAGATTTTGGCGGTAGGCCCTCTGAACCAACTCGTTTGTCGACAAACACCCCTCGAAAAGTAAAAATTTACATCGGCAAGACAGATGCGACTAAAAAGTTACGTGATTATTTTTATACATTATTTTATTTCTATTACTATAGTAATTCACTTAAAACTAAAACTCACCAATATGCTTATATCTGTCCACGAAATCCACCATAGCCTTAGCCCAAGCTAGCTTCTTCGCTTCATCCAACAGTCCAAGACAGGGTTCAATGACCCCATCATGGACACCAGTACAGTACTCCTTAAGCCCTTGGAATTCTGCTTCACTCTTCTTAGCGTCAAACTCTTCGAGGAACCAGGAGTTTTCGAGGGAGCCCGTGAAGAGGGTATCGAGGTAGGGCTTGAGGACCGGGCTGAGGTATTTCTTGTCGTCTTTGATACCTGGGATGAAGAAAATATACCTATAGAATTAGCAAAATCAGTAAGATTTGTAATCAGTCTTATATCCAGTAAAGACTGTGAGTTGAATAACGTATTTCATTGACAAGGGCTCGTCATCCATGATTGAAGGTCCTGATGTGCTCCTAATAGTATGATACGCCCACGATCCCGAGAGAAAAACCCGCCATGTGCGAGTCGGACTCGCGTTCCAAGGGTTACCCATTTTTTAACAATGTATTTTTTTATGTGGACGTGAATGAAATGTCTTCAAAAACCCGTAGGGGTCGCATCAAAAACTAAGTAATTAACTCCGACTCAAAATTTTAGACCCAGTAGTTTCGGAGATAAATGGTCGGTCAGACAGACAGACGCACGAGTGATCCTATAAGGGTTCCATTTTTCCTTTTGAGGTAAGGAACCCCAAAAATGTGTGTTTGGATTTTTGTGCCTTCATCATGCAAAATCGATGACCGGAACGGACAGATAGTTAATAAATTGGGATTGTTTGACAGGATTATTTTCATCCCTAAATTCATCTCCTAAGTATGTGACGAGACTCCGCTCAGAGACCGCACAGAGAAAGGCGCTTAACAAAGGACTCCGTTTTTTAAAGTTTTTTTTTATCTTCGGCAACGGCCGTGTGGAAACTTACCTTTATAAAGCCAGTTGAGCACATTCCTCATAACATTGAGTTCGTCGTCCAAATTCTCTGTCCGTAGCTCCGGGTCCCGTCTTACTGCGTCGATCAAACACGCTGAAGATGCGTCGTAGTAGTCCTTTAATTTGTTCCATTTCTTTGATCTACAATTTTACATATAATTAAAGAAAGTTCTGTACAGTAATTTTTACCTTATTACGCCATAAAACCAAATTCGACAAGGATAGATGCTACTCCTCCTCTTCTTCTTCCTGCCCTTAATCCTAACTTTATTTGGGGTCATTCTATTCTGATAACAATGGGATATTCTGAGTCCATTTCGTCACAATACAATTCAAGGACAGATACCATTTTTAATAATGAAGATTTCATTACCTATAAGTAGAAGTGTCTCTGTCGAACTCTCCCAGACTTCTGGTCTCGATGTTGTTCAGATACAGGTCTCGGGCTTGATCGAGCATGATCGCCAGGATGTGGATCAGTTGCTCTATGGTTTCATGTTGGGAGGTCGCTTGGAGCAAGTTGGCACGGAATGTGCTGTGGTTTTCCTGTGGAATTGAGTTACTTATATTAGCGAAGGTACATTAAGATCATAACATAAGCATTCATTGCGTAATATGGGCCCGTAAATCGAAAATGCTCGCGATATAGCCTTCGCTTGTCTCTGCTGTGCACCATAGAGTAACTTATATACCTATCTGTGTGCACAGATAGACAGCTGTGTGGGGAGATGGCGTGCGCCATGAAGAGACGTTGTGCAGGACAAGTTGACGACACCTGTCAATTGGCGCTAAACCTTTCTTTGGAAAAATATCAAGGCAAATAAACACTTTGACAAAAGGTTTACATGGACTAATCTCGATGTCACTGTTAATATCTCTTCAATCTGTTCTTAAATTTGCGAAATATTCATGAAGAAAGAATCAACTCACACAAACCACCATGTTCTTACAAGCCACTAGCTCGCTGGCGACTCTCCACAAATACATCAGCTGACGTCTGCTGAAGCTCGGAACCCCAGTCGTAGGCTTCGGAACTCTGTTCAGGTGCTCCCAGCGAGAAAACAGCACCGATTCCAGGGACTCGGAGGGCGTGAGCAGGATTTCTTCGGAACCTGAAAAGGCAAATGGCCTAACATTGTCTTCTTCAGTCGTAGGAATGGTTTTAGTTAATTTTGAGGGCTTAATTCGGTTTGCCCCAGGATAATTCCAAAATAGACGGAACTAAAATATCTTGCAGCCTATCACACTCTTCACAGTACACAGACACGGAAACGAAGGAAACCAAGATGTAAGTTCTGCCGCAAGCCAGTCCGCGTCTCGTGCTGCACAGTCTACTAACTTATAAGCAGTTATGGATCTATCTATTTGTTATCCAAATATGTCCACTGCTAATTATATACCTCCCCCATCAATTACCACAGCTACAGATCAAACTGTTAAGGGGCCCACTGATTATCAGTTCGCCGGACGATATCGGCCTGTTAGTTGTTCGGAACCGTCACCTTTTGCTTATAACTGACAGACTGATATCGTCCGTCGGACTGGTAATCAGTGGGCCCCTTTAGTCTATATAGACGCAGGTATTGGAGATACTAACCAGGCAGACGATGCAAGTCCATGATACACCGTCGAATCGTAGCCGCATCGGCGGCCCAGTCCGCACCGCGTGCGCCTCGCCTCACCAGCGCAGCTCGGTCTACGGGATAAACGTAGCCTGCTGTTGTACCCCGTTCACATACTGCTAGTAACCTGAACCGAAATAAAAAAAAGATCAACTGATTAATAACTGAAGACATTAATATCTGCAAGTGAAAGTTTTCAGTGACGATATTCGAGAAATAATGTCGGGTGTTCGATCAATTCATCATCACTGGCAAGGTCAGTGTTTGTCACCTGCGATGGATCATCTTTTCTACTTTTCCGCTTCAATTTGGCTACGTCTGGTTATTGGTCTTATCGAATCCACTGGCAATCTTTATTAACATTTTCGCTGCCTTGTCGGTTAAAATCAGACGAAACCAAGCCAATTTTCTATTGTTTGTATATTCTGACAACCAGTGATCGGGGATTTCTATGCCACTTGGGGTGAATGACCTCAATCATTATGCTAGTATGGATATGCCGCGGGATTCCGGGATTCGTGTACGATATAGGAGAGTGTTTTGGCATGTTACTGTTAATCAATTAATCATGCATTGCATATATTATTAATATTAATAATTGAAAATTTTAAATTGAAAAATTGAAAACTTAATAATTTTTTGAATAATATTTTTTTTTAAATCATAACCAACACTGTTTTTTACAGTCCTTTATTTTATAAACGAATTACCAACACCGAAATAGCGTTTACTTTTCGAACAGTTTTGTTCCTATCGCGGGCCAAGTGGCATAGAAATCCCCGATCACTGCTGACAACTTCTCCTGAAATAACACTGATTTAAACTTTCACGATTTTTACACATTATTAAATTGTATACAACGGGACTTAATCGCGTATCTAAGTTTTAAGATTTACCTCCGACGTTTCGAGGACGGCGTTGTCGCCGTGGTCTCGGAGAAGACTCGAAACGTCGGAGGTAAATCTTAAAACTTCGATACGCGATTAAGTCCCGTTGTACAATTTAATAATTCTCCTGAAATACTTATAAAGCTTTGGTTTCCTTCGAAAGCG
The DNA here is from genome assembly GCF_948474715.1 of Cydia amplana. NCBI lineage: Eukaryota > Metazoa > Arthropoda > Insecta > Lepidoptera > Tortricidae > Cydia > Cydia amplana. Next base: position 16,630,995 of record NC_086080.1, on the reverse strand, counting down.
GTGCCGTCATATCTAACGGCCGTCTCCATACAAATACTACGACATCCATACTTAGCCGTATTATTTAGGAAAACCGATCTTAAGGCCAAACAACCTTAGTTAAATTGGCTCTCATCTTTTTCTCCAAGGCTTCAGCGAATATGTCTGTAAATCAGAATGTGAATATGTCTAAGTGAAATTAACATAATACTCACGAGTCCAAAACCAACAGCAGATGATGCGACGCATGAGTTTGCGCAACCAATCGCGCAGCGGCCTGACTGTGCGCCGCGCAGCGGTCCACGCGCCGGCGCAGCGCGCACTGCGCCATGTAGCGGCTCACACCGCGGAGGGAACCCTGGAATACGATCTATTAAATACTCAGGAAAAACCTACAAGGTATAGAATTAGTGGAGAGTAAAATTAAGTATCTACTTTCTTGTAACGTGGTACTTACCTATCCAACGATGAGTTGAGAGCCAGCGACCCTCGCTATAGTGGACAGTTCAGAGAAGTGCGCGTCAAGGGTTGCTTCTAATGAAGGATACCATAGTTGCCAGGTCCTTCGATCCATGGTACAATGGTATGAAACACCAAACTGATATCCCTTCCCTCATCTTATCCAGCAGAGAGTACAGAGCACCAACCACCCTCGCTATGGTAGACAGTTCAGAGGTTTGCGTCCAGGGTTGCTTCTAAGGATGGGATGGGTGCCATTGTTGCCATACGTTGGACTCATTGTAACACCAACCTGATATATCCCTTCCCTCATCTTATCTAGCAGCGAGTTGAGGGCACCAGCTACCCTCGCTATAGTGGACAGTTCAGAGAAGTGCGCGTCCAGGGTTGCTTCTAATGAAGGATGCCATAGTTGCCAGGTAGCTGCTCGTTCGACGCACATCATGTTTGTCGGTGGGCCCACTGCCGTTGCGTAGTAACCCTGAGAAATTATTACAATGAGTCAAATTTTTTGATCCAGAGTTTTGCATGGGACATGATTCATAGAATGGGGTAGCAACTGTAAAAGGTTTGCATAGATGGCGCCATCATAGCTTGCCCCTTTTTCTATGAGATTTGGCTTAAAGGGCTGGCACAATTCCAGGCCAAGTTATGATGGCGCCATCTGCTAAATACTTCGACCGGCCAACCCCATTGATAATGATATGACTTAGGGAAAGTCAGCTTAGATAGAACTGTATAAGAGCCAGACTACGCTTTATAGAAACGAAAGAAAGGAAGAAGAAAAACAAATGACCGCTACTATATAATGGTAAAATAATACCGCGAGAGCATTTTTGTTGGTTGAGGAATGTGAGTAGGTTTCGTATACTTTTTTCTCTAGACCTTTTGAAATAAAAGCTTCTATGAATAAGCAAGTATTAGAAAAAGATAGACTGCTTATGTTCGCCTTGGGTACCTGAATTGCAGCTGTATAGTGTAATAACGCGAGTGGGCTTGTAAGCGGCACGCGGCAGGTGTAAGCGGCCGCGCTCACGCCACCGACCCTCGCTCCCAGCATGAGCTTAGCTTCGGCTTCGCCGGCACCGACACGGACCATCACCCAAGCTGCGCCTTCCACGATGGCGAGACGGCGGTCGGCCATGGCTTGGGGTGGGGACGCTATAAACATAGGTATCACCAGCAAAATAAGACTCCGACCGCGATAAGCCCGTCACTTCAAACTCGGGTAAATCCACCTTTGAGATTATGCGATTTTGGTATTAAGAAAAGGTAATAGGGTAGAAATTTGCTGAGAGGGTTGAATGGATTTACCCGAGTTTGAAGTTAAGCCGCACATATATTGTCACTGTCAAGGCGGTGTAAACCTAGCAAGTTGGAGTCTATCAAGCGTATAACCTAGTTAGATGATACAAGTTTCGTAACATTGCTGACTACGGAGGTGCAATTAATTCAATCGATTGATCATAGACAGTCTTAACCTTTTGGACGCCAATGACCGATATATCCGCACCGTAGGTTCAACGCCAAAGACCGATTAATCGGACCACAGAGCAACATCGACCTACGTACATATACATAAAGTTCAACTTCAGTTTTGACACTTCAATGATGTGGCGTCTGAGTGATAGCATTTGTGTTTGACACGGCGTGGAAAAGGTTAAGGGCCAAAACACAATTACCTACCTACTTACTGCTACTTACTCGATACGACGTCGTGTTTTGGCTCTTACTTAGTCTATGCTAGGTAGGTACCTATAAACACAAAGTAATAAACTGAATAGTTTCGAAAATAAATAAATTACAATTATTCATTAGCATTTGAGAGTAAATATCTAGTAGGTTTCTTTCTAGTCGGTAAGATTCAAATTTAATTACATTTTCAAGCATCATTCCACAAACAGTGTTCATTTCCCCGTGCAAATGAAACAATCCTTTCAAATCAATTCATGTGAAACAAACTATTAGCAAAATGCCGTTTGCATTCACACCCCATAAATAAACAGTAGCTATTTTCGTAAAAGCTCTGTTAAAATTTAATCAAACTTCCTCCCGACGAACCTCAATTCTTTCATTCAGAAATCCTCGCTTCTTGCCAATGAATATTCTACCTTATTTCAAACTAACTTGATCATGTTTTCGATTATAGTGCACTTCTACGCTGGTTAAAGGATAATAAGCCAAATCGCAAGCGAATAAGGCTCTAATTATTATGATAAGAGAGTAAATTGGTACCTAAATTCCAACTCAATCCTGAAAATCTACGAAAATATATGCAGAAAATCATTCCGTCTCTCTCGCTTATTTATTTAACAGGAGGGTGTGAAAGGTGAAGATATATTACTTAGACTACTTAGGTAGATTTGAATAGGTGTGGTAGGTGTTTCACACTTTCGCGCAACTTATGATTAATTATTAGGTCTGTGTTGAAATGCCGTGCGAAAATAACTGGTTTGTTTGTGAACGTTGAACGATATTGTTAAGTTTAAGGTAGCTTTAAACGACGGGATCATCAAAATGTAGGCTGGTATAGTAGGAGTTTTAGAGTTGTTCTAAAAAGTTTTGTTTACAGAATTTGAGTTTTGCAATGACCCTGTAACAACCCTGTAATTTCGACTCGGGTTTTTTACTTTTTTTATAATACGACTTAGGTACTTACTTTACTGCATATAGAAAATTTAATACTAGACTAATACAAAAAGACTAGCTTCGATTTAATAAGGGAAAAGTTTTTACGAGTGAAGTTATAAAGGATAACCAATTATTCCAATTATGTACTTATGATTAATTCATGGGTTCATCATTCTAACCACATTTCAACACACAAAACTATTTCCAAAAGATTTCTTGTTTTTCTGGATGTGACAATGCAAGGCTAAAACATAACGAATGGTATGTACAGACAAACTCAACATTTGTACTGTTGCGATTGAATAAGGCCTAAGATAATACCCGTTGGTGGCAAAATTCCGTAACACTCGTATTATATTTTGTTATGACTCGCTCACCCCTCTCTAAGTAACAGTACTTGTGCGGGTGTGCACGCGCAGCCGCTCTTGCGCAGAGCACACGCGACCCGCCGCCGCCGCGTGCGTGCGCGCAGCGCGCGATCAGCTCCACCCATCGCTCCAGGACTTTATCTCTGGAATATTTTACTTTGTTAGTCATTCGATTGTATGAGAATCAAACTCTGTTCCGTTTCATTACGTATGCACAATAACACTGCATTCCATCATCAGCCTAAGGGTCGGTTGCACCAAATTGTTTGTCATCGTTAAAGAGTTCCCCAAATTTTATTGTATGGAAAGTTTCATAGTAAACCGCCGCTGCGCGCCGGGTGACGATGATCCGTCCCTCAAGTGTAGATGGTGCAACTGGCACTAAGGCTTTGAAATAATTGAACTCTCCTTCACATTCTTTTCTAAAGAACATGAATTTTTCATAGCATGCACCTCCTTTTTTGAGGCAATATTTAGAACTAATCAAGAGTCTATAGGACACTACGAGTAGATTCCAGCGAACAGGAATGCACCTAGCAGGAAAAAATATTTATTTATTTTATATTTTATTGCGAGCCTCATGCGAGCCTATTGTGTCCCACTGCTGGGCAAAGGCCTTCCCCCTCTTCTTCCATTCATCCCGGTTTTGAGCTACATCTGGCCAGTCTCTCGAAAAGGAGTCCAATCCCGCCATCGCCGACGAGGACGAAAAATTACTAACCGACACAAATATCCTGAAGGCGTCAGGAACTCCTCCCACTTCTCAGCCTCCTTGCCAGTGAGGCGCACTCTCCCGTAGCCTGTTGGCCCCTCTTGGAGACAGCAGTCTTCGTTCCCATCATTGAGGACTGACAAAGAGTCGAGGGTCACCAGGTATTCCAAAGAACGTGAACGCATCTGAGGAAAAACACGTTGTTCAGTAAGAAAATTTAAATCGTTTACATCATCTTAGCCTTTTTATATGAATGTAACCATGCAATACGTGTTTCTTAAATACATTATGTTAATGTTTACAATACCTACAGATTACGGTAGAAAAAATATTGCAGTGCGATGGAGTGACTCAATCGAGATGGCCACTAAATTCAGTTTTACATCAGGCGACTTATTTTGTCAAAAAATCGTCAGACTTCATGAAAAATAATAGCGTATAAGCGTATGGTCACAATCCTCAGACATAAGGGAGCGACTAGGAAGAAACTCCAAACATCCATCCATCCATCTATCGTATATTTACCTTCTTGCCTCTGTGCAATGCGATAAGATGACAACATCGGAACCTTGGGTCCCGTTGCCCGGCGCCATCCACTATCCTCTGCACCAAGCTCTCTACTGCGCTCTCCAACTCGGTTGACATTCGACCTAAAAACATAGAATAGATGTATAAAAACTCATTTATTATATAATAAGTGGTATAAAACTACAACTAACTACAATTAAAATAACTAAAAATTAAAAATGCGTATCATCGTTTTGAGCCCTTGGTAGGGTGCCCATCACGCAGGCAGCATTCCCGCGCTGGATTGCTGTGGCCAATCGTTGAGCGAGAAAGCTGCCTCCGCGAGGGTCACCTGTAGCCTCCCTTAAGCGTTTGCTGGACGCCTTGTGAAGCCCCCGAGCCCCACTACCCCACGGGCCTAGTGTCTCGACGCCAAAAGCTACAAACTCGTGGAATAAAGGTTTTACCATACTTCTACTAATCTAGAACCATTATTTTGAGTCTCTTTGAAATTTTTTTATTTTAAAGAGCTAAGATGAGAAGGAGAGATCATCAGATCATCACCTTTTTGGTCGTCATCATAAAGCGAGTCAACATAGCCGTTGAGCGCTCTCAGCTGGTTGATGTTGAACTTTAAACCCGAGGTTGGAAGGCGGAGGTCGCCACCCGGCGTGTCTACCGCCACTGATGCGCCTGACCCCATCGCTGTAGAAGAGAAAACTATAGTGAAAAGTACTTTCTGTTAACTCCTTGAGAGCAAATTGTCATTACAACTTTAACCAGTGATTTTAATCAATATATATTATACTAGTAGTTCGCCCCGAACTGAGAACTCGCGGTTAACCAAAAATTATATAGCGATTGACTTTGTTGCACCTACTTAGGTACTCGTATAGTGCGACATAAAATAATAGAAAATAAATGAGGGCGCCACTTTCTACGTACCTGTCACATTTTTGACGTAAAATGCTTACACATGACAACAATTTAGTATGGACATTTTTGAGTTCCATTTTATTTAATTTCTACTATTTTATGTCGCTCTATAGGCGGCAATGGATCAAAGATCGCGTGGATTTATTGCAAGGTCTGTGGAGCCTTTAACAGATTGATTTAAGCAAAGATTAATATGTATATATAGGAGACCTACCGGTGTAGTTGAATTAAACTTCCAGATATTTTTATTTTATTTTTTTTTTTTTTTTTTTTTTTTTAAGGTTCACCAACAGTTATTACATTGAGGCTTAAGTACATCAATACAAACTTAAATAACATGCTGAATGTATAACTAATTACTGGTAAACACCACATGCAAAAATTAAAAAAGCAAATTCAACAACAAAGCCACATTTGAACACCTTATTACTATAGAATAAGGAGCAAAGCGCAACCACGATGTAGACTGGTTAAGTAGGTATATAACTAAATATGGAATTAAAACTAAATATACTAACTACTAATGAATACATTTCTAATTTTTGTCAGAGAGTCAAAGTGAACATCAAACCTGTTACTATATCTATTGAGTAAATTGCTCAAGCGTGGTACTGGGGAGTTTGACCCTAACACAGTTCGGCGCTGAGGGCGAGACATTGGTTTGATAGCAAAACGCGGTATTCTTCTAGGTACAGAGAAACGAAAGCTACTCAAGAGTTGTGGACAATCTATACTGTTTCTTATAAGCTTAGTGAGAAATTTTAAATCTAGTAAATCTCTACGGTTCTCAAGAGATAACATTTTAAAAAGTTTTAACCTATCCTTATAAGAGAAAGATCTTTTCGCAAGACCTACCGATCGAGCAAGGTGCCACATAAATCTTTTTTGCAATCTTTCAATCCGAAGACAATGAGTTGCATAATGTGGTCGCCAGACGATACTACCATACTCTAGGTGACTACATACTAGACTATAATAGAGAAGTTTTTTGGTTTGTATCCTACGAAATACCTTTCCATTTCTTATGACGAATCCTAACATACATGAAGCTTTTTTTACTATTGCATCGATGTGAGGAACGAATGTAAGTTTTGTATCAAAGATAATTCCTAGGTCACGTATGGTTTGCACTTTAGGAAGACATTCACCAGCGATATGATATGACGAAGAAACTATATTGATCTTACGAGTAAAACTAATAGAGGAGCATTTTTTGGCATTAAGAGACATACCATTTTCTGAACACCATTTACTAAGCCTTTCAATGTCATCCTGGAGAAGGGCGACATCGAAAGGACAAGTTACCACTCTAGCAAATTTGAGATCGTCTGCATACATGAACGGGATGGAGTGATGAAATTGGGCGGGCAAATCATTAATAAATATATTGAATAATATAGGACCAAGGTGGGAGCCTTGTGGAACACCTGAAGGGATATTATAAGTCTGAGAAGAGAAACCATTAATAACTACATAAAATGATCGATTATGGAGATATGACTCAATCCATTTTAGTAAAGGACCCGTGACGCCGTAGGAAGAAAGCTTCTGAATCAAGACCATATGAGAAACTCGGTCAAATGCCTTGCTAAAGTCGGTATAGATGACGTCGATCTGCTTATTAATATCAACAGCCTTAGTGACAAGCTCAGAGAAGGAGGCAAGATTGGTGAAAGTTGACCGCGCAGGGACAAAACCATGTTGGTGTTCAGTTATATACTGTTTGAAGTGACATTGAATAAAAGGACAGATAAGGGATTCGAAGATTTTGGCAAAAGTAGAAAGTATAGATATAGGTCTATAATTCTTTACTACACTAATATCCTCGGCCTTGTGTATTGGGATAACTTTAGCCCTTTTCCATATATCTGGAAAAATACCAGTTACAAGCGATTCACGATAAATAATATATAACGGATAAGATAATGTTTTTGAGCAATTAGATATAAAAAATGGGGGGATGCCGTCAGGGCCAGCTCCTTTAGCAGCATCAAGGTGTTTCAGTTTTTTATTGATCGAGTCAAGATTTAATGTTACGTTATTAAGACATTCAGATGATCTTATGACACCGGCCATATTAAAGTTATTGCTGTCATCCTCCCTGTAAACTGATGAAAAGTATTGAGCAAATAAATTACAAATCTCTGATCCTTCCGAGCTTACAGTAACCCCATCTGAGAGATATAATAAATCTCCTATAATTAATCAGTAAATACAATAACATTCAAATGACACGGAAAAATCAGCGATTGTTTCTGAATGTCATGCTTCAGCTAAAAACTCGTTGAACCGCAGACGTGTGGCCAAAAAGGCCAGTCCGCCACACTACTCCCCCGCCGAGACCGTTCCTACGGTCGATAGTCAAAAAGATGGGACGGAAAGTGTACGGTTCGGCCGCTACGAGTTCTTTTTTCTGCAGTTTGTTCCTGCTCTAGCGGCAGATTATTAGGAGCAGGTACTTGCGGAATTAATGGCGTGCTAGGCGTAGCTCTGCTGTGGTTGAGATTTCCCCAATCGTCTTTGGACATATACGCTGGCTTGAGCCTGTCTATAGTTACAGTGTCTGCTTTCCCAGCTCTCTCTATTTTAAATGTTTTGCTTCCTCTATTCAAAACCTTATATGGGCCAGTGTACGGGGATTCCAGTGATCCTTTGACAGGTCCATGTCGTAGGAAAACATAATCTGCAGAGCTGAGATCCTTCGGGATATAGAACGGCCTTTGAGAGTGACGAGTGCCAGGAACTGGGATGATTTTAGCTATATGGTTGCGTAGTCTGTCCACAAAATTGCAGTAGTCAACTGCAGTGGTTTCTGAAGGCTTGAAGAAGTCACCAGGTAGGCGCAATGGCTCGCCATATACGAGCTCCGCCGCCGAAGACTGGATGTCTTCTTTCCAAGCACTGCGGATTCCGAGGAGTACCAAAGGCAAAGCTTCTACCCAGTGCGTGTTGGTATGGCACATTATAGCTGCTTTTAACTGTCGATGGAGGCGTTCGACCATACCATTGCAAGCCGGATGATAAGAAGTTGTTGGTCGATGCTCGGACCCAAGGATTGTCGCCAAACTTCGGAAAAGCTCGCATTCAAACTGTCTGCCTCTGTCCGTGGTGATTCTTGCAGGGCAGCCAAAGCGGGCGACCCAGCCTGACATAAAGGCTAGTGCACAGGTCTCTGCAGTGATATCGGCCAATGGATATGCTTCAGGCCAACGCGTAAAGCGATCGATGACCGTGAGGCAGTACCTGTAACCACAAGAAAAAGGTAATGGCCCTACTATGTCCATGTGGACGTGCGAAAAACGATGAGATGGAGTGGAAAATGATGAGATGGGAGATGAAGTGTGACGTGAAACTTTGTTCTTTTGGCAATCTGCGCATTCTCTAGCCCACAATCGGCAATCTTTCCTGATGCCAAGCCAAACAAATCTTTGCGTTACCAGGCGGATGGTTCCTTTAACGCCTGGGTGGCTCAGCCTGTGTACTGCGTCAAATACTTTTCGCCGGAAAGTTTCCGTTATATATGGTCTTGGGTATGCTGTTGAGACATCACAGTACACTTCGATATCGGAGTCAGGGATTCTCAACTTCTTTAGATTCAGCCCTGTGCCGTGTTGTAGTAGTTGAAGCAATTCCCTATCTCCGTCTTGAGAATTTGCCAGCGCTTTGTAATCAATCGTGTATCCACCAATTTCTTCAACTCTGGACAGGCAGTCTGCCACCACATTTAGTTTCCCTGCCACGTATTGTATGTCTGTGCTGAATTGGGAAATAAAATCCAAGTAGCGGAATTGCCTAGGAGAACATTTGTCTCTTGCTGAGGAGAAAGCATAAGTCAGGGGTTTGTGGTCCGTGTAAATAGTGAATGGCCTGGCTTCAACCATGTGACGGAAATGCCTGATAGCGTCATATATGGCCAGCAGTTCTCTATCATATGGACTATATTTCTTTTGCGAGGGTTTTAAACGACGAGAAAAGAATGCTAGGGGTTCCCAAGCTCCAGGTGTTACTCGTTGTTGTAGAACAGCGCCAATAGAGGTATCTGAGGCGTCAGTATGGATCGCCAACTCAACGTCTGTTCGAGGATGAGCTAGGATAGCAGCTCGAGAAAGTCCTTTTTTGCATGCCTCGAAAGCTTTCATCATTTCCTGCGTCATCTCGATGTCCTGCGTAGGTTTCTTCTTTGGGCCAGTCAGCACAATATTCAAGGGTGCTTGCAGTTCTGAAGCACCTGGCACGAATCTTCGATAAAAATTAAACATGCCAAGAAATCTGCGGAGTTCTCGGATGTTTTTAGGTGCGGGATAATCTAACATCGCCTGTACTTTGGTGTCAAGGGGTTGGATCCCTTGAGCTGAAACTTTATGTCCAAGAAAAGTAATTTCCGCCACTCCAAATTCACATTTTGCTACATTAATGAGAACACCATAATCTTGCAGACGCTGGAATAACGTATGGAGGTGTTGTTCGTGCTCTTGTGTGTTGGAGGAGAAGATTAGGATATCATCCAAATACCCGTAGCAAAAATCAAAGCCTCGGAGCACTTCATCCATAAATCGCTGGAACGTTTGTGCAGCATTTCGGAGGCCAAACGTCATGTACGGAAAATGGAACAGCCCGAAGGGGGTTATAATGGCAGTCTTTGGAATATCATCAGGATTTACAGGAATCTGATTGTACGCTTTGACGAGGTCAACTTTTGAAAATACTTTGCTTCCTGTTAGCTGCTGTGTAAAATCCTGAATGTGTCGTATTGGGTACTTGTCTGGAATGGTACGCGCATTAAGGGCTCTATAGTCACCGCATGGGCGCCAGCCGGCATCCTTTTTAGGAACAAGGTGCAAGGGAGACGACCATGAGCTCTCGGATCTGCAAGCTGTGCCAATTTCGAGCATGGCTTCAAATTCTTTTTGAGCTATTTTTAGGCGATCCGGTGGAAGACGTCGCGGCCTGCTTGTAACTGGCGGTCCGGGTGTAGTGCGAATATGGTGTATGGTATTATGCTTGGGAGTGGTATGCATGCCGGCTGGCCGTGTAATATCAGGGTACTGACACAAAATGTTATGGTAGCTCGACTCCCCTGACATTACTTTCACTGATGCGATGGATTTTGCTGACGGTTGAGGTGGGGCCGTGATGCACGATGTTGTTAAATTATCTACCAACCGCTGTTTTCTGCAATCAACTACTAAACTGTAGAACGATAGAAAATCAACGCCAATGATGGGCTTGGATACGTCGGCGACCACAAAATTCCAGTTGTAGATCCGACGGAGCCCCAGATCCAGTTGTAAGTGTATCGAGCCGTATGTGTGTATTATTGAACTGTTAGCAGCAAAAAGTTCATAATTAGATTTTGCACGAGGTCCTCTAATTAATGTGCGCGGATATACGCACACGTCTGATCCTGTATCTACTAGGAAAAGGGCTTTAGAGGTATGGTCCAATACAAAAAGACGGCCCGGGTTTATATGGCAGACGTTGGGCGCTAAATTCGGCTGCCGCTGAAGTTTTCCGCTCCTGGGTAACTGCAAGGCCTAGTACAGCGGGTAGCTCTATCACCGAATCGGTTATGGTAAAAGCATATGGATTGATCTCTGGGTCTCGATGCGGAACGATCCTGACGGCGGCTAGACCTAAACGGCGCTCGACTGCCACGGAAACCGGATCTTGATGTGTGTGGTGAATATCCAGCCTTTAAAGCAGCAACTTCTCTTGTGAGTTCAGTCATTTGTCTTGCAATTTCGGACATCTCCGTGCCATGAGAGGTAGTGCCTAATGCATGGACCTGCATAGTCTGAGGGGCGACGTCGTGTACCTTGTCCGCGGATTCAGCTAACTCTTCTAACGTAGCTTTGGCTTGGGACGTAATAAGCGCCTGCAGGTTGCCGGGTAAACGGCTTATCCATACGGTTTTCAGGAAATCTTCCGGAATGCCCTCACCTGCCAACGCGCGTAAGTGTCGTAGGAATCGTGACGGCTTTCTGTCACCTAGCTCTTCGTGTTTCATCAACTGTAGAAACTTTTGTTCTTTAGACACGGAGATCCTCGATATGAGCTGCGATTTTATCTTTTCATATTTATTGTCAGCTGGTGGGTTGCTAATAATATCCTTTACCTCTACGGCGTACTTATGCTCCAACTGGCCAATGACGTGGTTAAATTTGGTTGTGTCACTCGATATGCCGGCGATGGCGAACTGGGCTTCCATTTGCGAGAACCATAATGCGGGTTCCTCTGGCCAAAACGGCGGAGTGCGTACAGTGACTTTACATACCACACACGGGGCTTCAGCGGCTTTGGTATCAGTCTTGGTTTCATCCGTCATTTTTAATGATGATGGCTTGTAAATTTATAATGCAATACTGTATCACGTCGGGGTCACCAATATAGGAGACCTACCGGTGTAGTTGAATTAAACTTCCAGATATAATAAATCTCCTATAATTAATCAGTAAATACAATAACATTCAAATGACACGGAAAAATCAGCGATTGTTTCTGAATGTCATGCTTCAGCTAAAAACTCGTTGAACCGCAGACGTGTGGCCAAAAAGGCCAGTCCGCCACATATATATAGTTGGCCAAGCAGATCTTGTCAGTAGAAAAAATGTAGGCGCGAAGGGATATGGTCTCATAGAAAATTTGAGTTTCGCGCCTTTTTCTACTGACAAGATTTGCTTTTTTGCATCAATTTTGAAGCGCCATTTACAAGTTTAGCGTTAAGTAATATAGATGGCGCTATTTTTTCGAATAAAGGGCTTCGTATACGGCTGTCCCTCCCCTGGATTTAAGTCACCACCATAGAGATTAAAATAAACTGTATCTGTGCTAAGCCGAAATATTTCTTGTCAAATGTCACATATAGATGGTCAAGCAGATCTTGTCAGTAGAAAAAGGCGGCAAATTTGAAAAATGTAGGCGCGAAGGGATATCGTCCCATAGAAAATTTGAATTTCGCGCCTTTTTTTACTGACAAGATTTGGTTGACCAGCTATACATATATTATGTTTATTCTATTTTATTTTTATCTTGCTAATTATTTCAAAATGGTAAATTTAAAAACGATATTATAAAAGTGTAAGTCGAGCACTTTCATTTGATACTAAACTCGACCATGTTTCTTGCAAAAAATTGACCAGAATAGCAAGACCCCTCACAAACAGCTTTTTGGCCTTCTAAGCTCTTCTAGCTCAATAACCTCTTGATCGGGCCTGCTCATAATTTAATGACTAAAATATAATGCCCTCGACTACACGTTTACCCAATTTCATTTAAATTAGAACAAATTTACTTAAGTTATTGAGTATCAAACTATCTTCTGACAGTTCAGCTTAAAAACATCGAAATGCCGAGACGTGCCGCTAGCCAGCCGCGTGTTCAAAGTCGAATGTAAGAACTTCGCTTCGCTTCGCTCGCTCGTTCGAAAAGAAAGTGTACAATGTGCGTGCCGCTAAAACTCAGAAATGAGTCCCGATACGTTCGAGGAAGTTATATGGTGTGGTAGCCCTCTATCTCCCGTCCATGAAGAAGTTTCCCGTTTTTACCTGAAACGTGTGCTTTTGAAGATATAAGGGCTGAAAGTTTCGCCCAGACCCAGACTCAGAAGCAGTCGTATTGTTATTGAATATTGAACCTTAACTTAATAGTCGAAAGTTCAGAATAGATCGTGAAATATATATTACAAAAATGTGTACCTGGTGTGGTGTCTCGGGTCTCGGACGCTAGACATTTCTAGAATAGTCCAGAACATTCGGGAGGATTCGAGAGCATTCCACAGCATTTCAGAACATTCTGGAATGTTTTCAAATATTCGAGAACATCCTAGAACATTCCAGAACACTTTCGAATGTTCTGGAATATTTTGGAGCATTCGAAGCCTTTTTTGTAGGGTCGGAGCGGAGCTACCATTGGTAGGCGTGTATAAAGCAAGATCCGTCGTGCTGGTTCGAATGTTCGAGAAATGTTTTCAAATATACGGATATAACGTAGAATCCAGGATCCCAGATCATTGTGGAACTCGAATGTTGTGGAATACGCTGGAATGTTGGGGGTAGGGTTTGCAAGATCCGTCAATTTTTCGGATCCGGATATTTCGGATATTACAATTTGACGGATCCGGATATCCGGATAATTCGGATAATACGGATCTGTATAAAGAAAGGTGACGAAATTTACAACTTACATACAACGAACAGCTAGTAAAATGTAAAATGTTCATATTTTAGTTAATTATAATTATTATTATCTCAAAATGATATAAATAAGTATAATAATATATTCAGTGTAGTCTTAATTAGGTATTCCTATTAATAATATTATGCATTTTTCTTTTAGGAGGCCGCGTAGTCGATTTGTAACCGAAAACGCCAAAAATGAAATAATTAAAGCAAATTTATTTCTATATATCTGCTCAGAAGAATTAATTCTAAAGGTGCCTAAAAACACCGCTTTAACTTCGGCGTTTTTTCTTAAATTTACCATTATAAGCTCACAACATAGAAAATGGAGAAAAAGTTACATTTATGTACTTTTATTATTTTATACCTGTGTGATGTGGTATAATTATACTATTAAAAACGTGCTTACTTTACCTTGGTAAAATAGCTATACCTTCAGTCGTTAGATTGAGAAAAATGGCTTAGAAAAAGTATCTAACTGATTTATTCAGTCCCCATTACAACAATCTTCCATTACAGGTATGTATAAAACTTATGTAAATCCAGTTAATTACTGCAAAATAATGTAAAATTACTACAAAAGTTCGCGAAATAAAGAAATTTGGGCTACAGCTTCTTAATAAAGAGAAAAAAATATCAATATTACTTACTCGGTTAGCAGCACATCAAGCACATGTTATTTATGTTAACAGAAGACTGGGAACCGACACGATAACACAAAAAAGTCACGATAACACAACAACATTTACTTTAAAACATACAAATAATTACCCTTATTCCAGTCAGGAGGCATGCAGGTAGCTAATTTTAAGACTGTTACTGTTACTCTGTTTAGTTTAAGCAATATTTGTATTTATTTTATGACGTTATCGCGTACCAATAACGCGACCAATGCAATATTTAACGGATCCGTGAGATCCAAAATATCCGGATCCTATGAGACGCTGGATCCGGATCTTAGATTTGACGGATATCTGGATATTTCGGATATCCGGATATCCGGATCTCAAACCCTAGTTGGGGGCCATTTGATTTTTTTACAACTACCACACAATCACATGTCAACTCTCTGAGCGAAGCCGGGTACCTCAGCTAGTAAAGAATAAACGTTAAACAGAAGTTCGAATACTGCTCAGTTTAGAGATATTCTGCTTCATTTTACAATAGACCTAAATCTCTTGGAAAACTCATCCATTCAGTCAAATCAAAGCACAACTCTTTACGGAGTGAAACATGTCGCATGTTTTTCTACTTAAAATACGTTTTGTGTTTCACGTATTAAGTTTTGCAGTTTCAGAGTCGTACAAATAACAGAATCTGTACGGAAAACTCTCATGTATGTAAACACACATGATTTGTCGTATACCAATTATCCACGGTCTGCGCGCACAATCAATCCAATATGGCGGCGATCCGTTTCCGGCGGAAGCGCATTATGCCCATGCGCAGGTGACCGTGGGCCGATTGTTCGATTATGTGCATTCTAGAGCAAGTGTAAAGTTATGGTAGATGTAAGTAAAGCATTTTTAAACTGCGCGCTCTCGCCTATGCACACATCTTTATTAAAATATGGTTTTTGGATACCTGTATTACCCGTATTCGTATTGAAAGACCTATCCCACACTATTGGATCTAAGCAAAAAAAAAAACATTTTTTTATGGAAGCACCGAATTTTTTTTTTAGTTTTCATTTTACCGTTCTGTCGCCATACGAGGGCTGTTTGATAAGTACCCGTTTATGAAAAAAATAATCAGTTGTTTTTGTTTATATGCATTTATTTTTCTTCATAGTCTCCTTTTAACTCTATACACTTGTTCCACCTATATTCAAGCTTCAATAAACCATCCAAAAAGTATGATTTCGGAAAGTCATTAAAATAGGCCTCTGTGGCGGCAATGACTTCGTCATTTGATCCAAATCGCTTACCACCGAGCCATTTTTTCAGGTTGGGAAACAAAAATAAATCGCATGGGGTCAAATCTGGAGAATACGGGGGGTAAGGCAATAGGGCGTAGCGTAATTGTGTTAATTTAGCCATCACAACTCTAGACGAATGAGCTGGTGCGTTGTCGTGATGAGACAGTACTTTTTTATTTTTTAAATGGGGTCGTTTGTCCTTCAACCCAGCGTCAAATTCATCCAATAAATTGGCATAGTACTGCCCCGTTATCGTTTTCCCCTTTTCTAAGAACTCAATATGTATAATACCCTGCGAATCCCAAAAAACGGTCGCCATGACCTTTCCAGCCGATGGAACGATTTTTGCTATCTTTCGCGCAGGTTCACCCGGTAAAATCCACTGCTTCGACTGCCCTTTCATTTCCGGGGGGTAGTGGTGACCCACGTTTCGTCTACGGTCACGAAACGACGCAGAAACTCCTTCGGGTTACGTTTGAACACGGCCAAACACTGCTCCGAAGTAGTCAGTCGGTTCCGTTTTTGCTCCTCCGTGAGTAAACGCGGCACCCACCTCGCCGATACTGTCTTCATACCCAATTTTTCTTCTAATATGTTTTGTACCCGCTCGATTGGAACATTTACAGCATCAACGATTTCTCGAAGTTCAATTCGGCGGTCGGCTAAAACGATATTTTCAATTTTCTTAACCATATCGTCTGTAGTCACCTCAATTGGGCGGCCTGGGCGATCCTCATCAAAGACGGTTGTTCTCCCCCGCTTAAACTCGTTAAACCAGTATCTGACGGTTCGGTTGTCATAGAAGGAGCACATTCATGGTAAACCGCTTGCATTCTTACTTTTATTTCATCACATGTTTTTCCTTCCAAAAACAAGAATCTAATTACAGACCGATACTGCTCTTTCTCCATTTTCACAATTTTAAGTTCACGCTTTCACTGAATCGCTGTCAAATGAGAAAAAAACAAAAGAATGCTGTTTTTTTTTTAAATTTTCCCACCTCTGAAAAATGGCTTAAAACGTTTGTATACATATTTTCGGCCCGTGATATTAATACATTTGGAAAACGGGTACTTATCAAACAGCCCTCGTACATGATTTATGTATCCATGCCAAATTACAGCTTTCTAGCACTAACGATCACTAGCAAAGCCGCGGACAGACAGACGGACATGGCGAAACTATAAGGGTTTCTAGGTGCCTAAGAAACCCTAAAAACGAATTGAGGAACACAATGGGGTAAGAACGTCTGAATCATATGTCTTTGATGAACATAGAACATGATCTCCTTGAACAAATTGACACAGACCCCATAATACATCAATTTGCAAATATATAAAATCACGAAAAGTGAATGGCTAACAACTTTGTTTTTTTTTTATCCTCTTAACCTAAGAAACTAAATGAAACCATCAGGGGGCCCCGCGGACGAATGTGCTACGGGCCCCGCACCAGCTTAATCCGCCCCTGCTCCACCTCCACCTCTCTGCCTCTCTGTCAGCTTGATGGCTCTGCCAACTGAGCCGCCAAGACCTCATCCATAGCCAGCTAATCTTTCCACCATATGGGCCTACGCGACCCTAGCAATTTTTCAACATTTAAATTTATTATAAGCTAAAAAAGTTAAAAATTAATTTAGCAAAGACTTTGCCTACAAAGCTAGCGGGTCCGGGTTTGAAAAACAAACTGCAGTTCCTTGGAAAAATGTATTGGCCTATTAATTTCACCTATCTACCCAGATATTTATATAGCGGAATTCATACCTGAATGCACTGCACTGAATAAAACAACCATAACCAATAAAGTTTCCTGTAAGCAACGTTCCTGCGACATGTCTGGCACTAACGCGTTTATTGTGAGAGCACAAACATGTCCGGACGGAGAAAAATTATGCCATTCAGAGTAGAGCTGTTGTTCGTGTAGGGAGCCTGGGTGGAGTAGACATATTTATACGCATTAGGTATGTAAAAGCACAGAGTAAATAATAGTACTAGGTATAGGGTATAGAAGGTTCACTCTCTAACAAAACGCGTGTATTACGTCAGATATGACCGCTAGGTGGCGCAAGCGCGAGCAGGGGCCCGTTTATCAAAAGCTTGTAACTTGTAATAAGTTGTTGGAAGTCCCTTTCTAACAAAAGCTGTCAAAAAGTGACTTCCGCCTGTATTAGAAGTTACAAGCTTTTGAGAAATGGGCCCTTATTCGTTCCGTAGCGGTGCCTACACATCAAAATTGGTGTGGGCCGCATGTACTTGTAGCGACGTGACGAAATCGCGGAGTGAGCCACACCTGGTTAAAGTGTTGGACTAAATGTTGATATTGATACCGAACGCCGATTATGTTTTCATAATTTTATCTCGCTTCGATACGACCTCGCATCATGCTATCAAGTTTTTAGAAGTAAAAAGTTGCACTGTACTGAGAAGGAACCGGCAAGAAAATTTGTCTCTAAATATCATATATTTTAAGATGTCCACAGGAAAGACGCATAAACATAACTCATACTAAAAAAAGTTTTTGACCCATTTGGATAACGTGAAGCGCAATTATTATTCGCACGAGTACATCGACATAAATAAACAAAATGACAAACACGGCGGCCATTACAATAAGCTGCCGTTTTCACGAAAATGCACGGCCATTTGCTGAAAAAACACAAATTTATTCACACCGGTGATTTCGGAACATAGTGATGCTCCATTACACTATAGTAGCATTCGTAGTTTAAAAATATTATATTGATATGTATAGTTTTATGTTGATTTGTGTGGTTCGTACGGTCGAGTTCACAAATATCTTCACAAGCCAGCGTTCCAAAAATATATCTACGTAATCTACAAAGCCTTATTGTCAGCGGCTTAGAGGCGAGTAAATATATTTTGTATGTTGGCTAGTAAAGAAGTTTGTGAACTCGACTGTACAGTCGCCAATCGCCATCAGATATATCGGAGCGGCCAAGGTGCTCATAAATATCTGAACACGTATCTATTATCAAGGCGTTAAGAGTTTAAGAGTGCTTGTTCAGATATTGTGAACACTTTGGCCGCTCCGATATATATAATGGCGACTATACAAGCCATTGGGTCAGGTTATACTGGGCTGTAACTGACGAATATACTGTTTTGTGAGTGACCTTCCATAAGATCGTCTCAATGACTCAGTTTATTGAAAGAGGAGTTTGTTGCTTAGTTAGATTAAGATATTTATGATTATAAGGTTATTACTCATCGTGGTGTTATTATGCTAAGAACTAGGTTAATGCGTCACAGTTAACGGTTAGGATTAATATTATAGGTCTCAAGTTTCTAGGCGGCTTAAAGTGGTTAAGAACTGGAGCACGATTCAGATTTAACAATTGTAACGGTTTTGATCTTATTCTACGACATTGAAGATGGAACATGCAATGAGTTATAGAGAAGCTATGGAGAAACCCCTATCACTAAGACGATTGTCAAGGTCGTGTCAAAACTAATTCAAAACCGTAACAAAATTGTTAAACTGAATCGGGCTCCTAAGCAGTATTCACCTATAGGTACTTACTGAATTTACCTACTGAATTTTTACGATAGGACTATCGCTGTCAAATATAGATAGTACGAAATATAAGTTCAGTTCACCATGCTCTTCGCAAAAGCCAATAATATGCTAAAGTGTCCATCTACCGTGTACTAGACGAGCGCGCCGCCGCGCCGCACTGCCATTCATACGCGCCGCTCTCGGCGCGGCGCGGCACGACCCGGTTATTGATGAGGAAGAGGTAGAATCAGGTCCAGCATCAGCAGGGCCGGATCTAGGGTAGAGCGAGTGGAGCGGCCGCTCTAGGCGCCGGATGGCAAGGGGGGCGCCAAAATGGCATATGAGAAAAAAAAATGTAAAAGACGCGAGTGTTCTTCAACGTACTTCAACGAAGGGCGCCAAAACCCGATTTCGCTCTACCCTGATCAAGGGCTCGGGCCGGCACTGAGCATCAGAACCAAGCGATCTAAGCTCTTACAATGACGAGTTCGGTAGAGTAGAACATGTGCCTACCATTAAAACATCTTCTCTGGAAAGCCTTGCTCACTTTTGCAATAGAAATCCGATCAATAATTGCAGTTTTTAGTAGGTAATACCTAAATGAAAAAAACAGCTACACGCCGGCGCCGCCGCGCCGCGTTGACCTGAAATGCACGTGTACCTACCTACATGCACGACAATCACCTAAACAAAATAAACCCCCAAACCGTTACAAAACACCAAAAACCACTTATCCATTACGAAACTAATGTTAAACAGAACTCTCTTATCAGAGCCGTGGTGGCTGCTCGCCGTTTACACAACTTTTATTGTGTGATTAAAACTTTTCATAATTTGTTTTCGGCGTTAACTTAGATTAGGTTTAGGCTGGTCTGGATACTGGAAACAGGAGCAAAGCTTAGTTGTTAAACAGTAAATATGGTTTTTAGTTTGTAAAGCACTTAAAATTATTGTTTTGACTGTATTTATTAATCGTACTTTATTGTATTTACAACGGTCATGGAAGCTCTAACAAGTTTACGTAAATAACTACTGAAATAGATGTCATAAATATTTTGATTAGTTCCTTAGTTTCAAAATAACTACACTCAATAGCAATAATAATAATGAAATTAAATTAATAATGTGTAAGCATTTAGCGAAATAGTTTTATCCATCGTCAAATACTTAAGTTAAAGTGAAAGATTTATTTTTTAAACCAGAACCACTAATTGTTAGTAAACGTATCTGAAAAACTGTTAACCTTGATTAACCTTAACAAAAAGAGGGTTACAGTACATTCAAGGTCAATAATTACATCCAATGTCACCATGAGAGGGAAATACATAAAGTTACCCACGAGCATAGGTCCCACAATTTAGGGAGAGAATTAAGACACACATGTAAAATTTGCATGAAGATACTTAATAATTATTTCAAGGTGTATTTCCATTTGTCCCCGCCGGGCACAGATGGGAATAGAAAATAGATGCATTCATCATCTTATGTGGCGGTCACGTGGGGCGGGGATAAGATAATAATTATTTTAAGGTGTATTTCCATTTGTCCCCTCCGGGCACAGATGGGAATAGATATGCATTCATTATCTCATGTATGGCAGCCGTCACGTGGGGATGTCACGGTCAAATGGGAATGCAGGAAATTTAAAATGGTTCTGACATTGTCATGTTTATATTTCACAATGTATCTAAAGTCAGACCAAGACAAGTCTGCAATGATTTTGATAGCACACGCGGTGCAAGTTACTTTAAACATCAAATTTCTATGAAATTATGTATAAATGGGTCTTTCCTGTAGACTATTGCCCACAGGAGAGAAAACTAGTGTGTTCGCGCGAACTGTACATTTTTCTCTCCTGTGGGCAATAGTTAACAGCGTGTGGGCATGTAAGTAATGATTTTATCATAGTTCTCTAAATAAAAGGAGAACCTTTTTACGTGGATAAGGATTAAATACGAATATTAACCTTTATAGCCCTTAACTCTTGTGTATGTCTACAGGAAAGACGTGAACACAGTATTCTTTTTGACCCAAATAACATTTGCACTGCGTGTGCTATCAAAATTGTTGCAGACTTATCTTGGTCTAACTCCATTGTTGCTGAACCACTCTCTATTAGAGTCTGTGCGGAAAGAGAAGAGTCGTGGAATGTATTGTGGCCCATACATTCCACGACTCTTCTCTTTCCGCAAACTCTACAGTGCTACTAACCCAACCTTTACCTAGTGTTCCCATAATTTTGACACTATTCGCAGACGCCCTTGACTGCCCAATCGCGTTAGCCGCAGAAATGACATGTCATTTACTAAAGTCCATTGTCATGGCGGAAGGCCGCTCGGCTGTGACGCTGACGACTAATTTACTCACAAAAAATAAATAATTGCATGAAAGCGAAACGATACGTAGCTACGGATCTGTTGAATGTGGAGACTGAATGATGGTCCGTTGATGCCTTGTTGTTAGTTTTATTATACTTAAAATATAACTTTATTGAGAACTATATTTCAAACTTGAATTAAATCTAGAAATAAAATAACTACACAAACTATAAAATATATTTCATAGTTACCTACAAAAAACCTGGCCAATTATAAAGAGAATACCCCTTCTAAGTGTAAGGCCTGAGTGAACGCTCGAGTTGGGGCGTGCGGCGTGCATGTTAACAAATGCAAACGTATAGGGAGCGGCCTTAGTGCACGCTGCTCAAATTACTCCTCATACTCCTGACCCCGACGCCACGCTGCAAGCCCCGCCGAACGCTTCGAACGTCCACACAGGCCTTACACTAACAAGTCGGAGTGCAGCATGGACCCCATTGACACTGGCGGCGTTACCTCTCTGTATCGCAAGGGAAATACGTTGAGAGGTACTCGCCAGCCTTGGGGTCCCCTGTGGTGTCAACCAGCCGCGCCGACTGGGCTCCCATGAACTGTTTCATTACGGCTGACGGGACCCAAAGTCTCAACTGCGAATAATAATATGTATAGCTAAAGCGCCTCTTGCAACTTGTTTAGGGTTGCCATACGTCCCCTTACACCGGGACATGTTCCCGTTTAAAGCTTTGTGTCCCGGTGTCCCCGGCATTAAGCAAATTGTCCCCGTTAATGCTCACGCAGCACTCACCGGAAGAATATTTGCACCAATTGTCCCGGTCGACGTCCCTATTACACTTATGGCAACCCTAAACGAGTTGCACCTAACAAATAAACGTCTCTTTTTTGCCCAGTGGTCAAAGAAAAAAGCCTGTTTGCTTCTTAAATTATTTGCAAAAAAAATACATATTTGTATAGATTTTATAGGGCAATACCCCGTTAGGTACTTGTTTATACAATGTTGTTTACGGCCAAGAACGTCTCGGACTATGTTCAGTGTAGAGTTCCTTACAATTAGTCGACTACGGAACCCTGCAAAATAGGTAATATGCTTAGTCTCCTATTAGACGAGTAAATGACGCTTACATGTATGAGCAGGTGTAAAGCCGATACCGCCGCCGCGTGTATGATACCGCCGCGGTAAAGCGCCTGACTGTCTGGAGATAACCTATAAGCTATGACTAAGATGACACTAATGCGATTTTTATGTACCTATATGTATACCTACTAGTATCTCTACTGGATGACTTGAGGTAGTCGAAGTGGTCGACGCTATGCAATCAGGGTCACATTACAAATTATAACTTACTTTCTGTGGAATAAGGTTTAAAAAATGAACTTGAAAAAATATTTACGTCCTTTCGAGCGTCATATAACACTCCTTTGCGTCGAGGGTTAAAAAAACATCATCATATCAGACTTTTATCGCCCACTGCTGAGCAATGAGCATAGGTAGGCCTCTCTTCCAGAAGTGACCCGCAATCTTTCGAATATCGTCCACCCAACGCGCCAACGGACGGATGGAAAAAAGTGCTTATTGGATAGAACAGATTTATTGACAAGTGTTGAAGAAGAAAAATCAAATTTACCTATAACAGATTATTGCTGCTTTTTTTTTATTCGCTCAATATATTTCTCTCTCTAAACCAATTATAGGTAGGTATCTCTGTCTGGCCCTATGGTTGACTGGTAGAGAATGCTATTTGGCATTAAGTCCGCCATTTGTACATTGCTGTATATTATATTTTGTGCAATAAAGTTTAAATAAATATTAAGTATAAAGTATACCTTCAACGATCTTTGCCGATATCTGTACGGTTACCATCGGATCAGTTTGTCACTGACATAAACGCCGTCGAGAACGTAATTTACTTTCTATACATCCCGTTTGCACTAATATGCGAGTGCGAGCGAGATGTATAGAAAGTAAATTACGTTCTCGACGGCGTTTATGTCAGTGACAAACTGATGGTAACCGTACTGATCGTCGTATCGTATGCCACTTTAAAACTATCGCTAACTTTAATTTACTTCCCGTAAAGACTACCTTTCTATAGGTATTGTTTAAGTTTTAATGATAAAGCAAACTTACGCGTAGTAACCTATACTCCCTCTGGTACTTACTAGTTTCGTAGTTCTAGCTCGCATAATTAAAAAGCATCTTATTATTTATTATTTAATAATACTAGATTGTTAACCAAGGGATGAAAGGCACTTTTTTCAGTCGAGGTATTTTAGCGCTTGAACGCGTCCGAGACTTTCAATTATACTTCATTTAGGTAAAAGTATCGTTATTTATAATATGGGGAGTTTAGGTGGTAGTACCTAGTATGTTGGCTGGTGGAATTTACTTTTTTAAGTGATGAAGTCTAGATTAATTTTCATTTGTATTTGATTTTGTAATGTCATATATTTACTTTACGGTTACTTAGTGCCTATTTTCCTCGCGTTGGTGTACCTAGTGAAAAATGTTGTTGTTCACTCGGTAGCAAAATTGCTTAACCCTAGTGCTTAAAAACCGCGCAACGTTCAAGATTCCATTATTCGAACCACTCGCTTTGCTCGTGGTTCAATTTTATACTCCTTCGCTTGCTCGGGTAGGTATCATATCAATATTAGCACGAGTTATTAAACAGCAACGATGTCCCCAAGTAAAACAAATAACTATTATTGTTTACGAAGATCAAATAACACAAACTTACCTTCAACTTTAGCTAAATTAACACTACAACACAACCACAACAAAAAAACACAATTATTTCATTTTAATTTCCAAACGAATTTTCTCGCGTTAACTTTTTAATACGCAGCATTGGCCGAACCGAACAGCCAAGCGCGGGAAACCAGAGTGTTCACCGTTCAACTGTTCAAAGGCAGGTCCACATTAGCGGAAACGTTTACGTAGACCTATTGTCATACACTTTTAACATTGTGGTTAAGTATAGTGGCATTATTTGTTGTGTTGCGGTACAATGGATTTGAGTTCATTGGGCTTGCTTATTTTGATTTTCGTTGTTCGTTTGTCATAGCGTAATGTTGCTTGAATTTTTGCTATTACGATTATTAATTTTGACGTTGGTTTATTAAAATTTAATATTAAGAATGATTTATTTAATGTTGTCGTTTGTAATGTAGTTATAAAAGCATGTCTAGTTACCCATAGCCCATAAACTACAATATTAGCTGAGTAGGTATTACATGTATGTATGTATAGAAAACCACGACATCTGATCAGCCAAAATCTATGAAACATTGTTTTTTTTTCGCAATTTTTGGGTTGGTCCCTTACTAAAAGTTGAGGGAAAAGGGTTTGATAGGACATGCTGTACCTATACACCGGTGTAATGATATAATGAATAGGTAATATGACCTACATATTAAATAACTTAACTACGTATATATATTTAGATAATATAACTGAATAAATGTCGAAATCAACGACATTTTAAGTACCTACTATAATATTATGTAATATACCATTTAGGGTTCTAGCTTAATTGGACATTTCATAGCATAAGTACCTATTGTACAACCAATTTAGCTAGGACCCTAAATGACATAATAATCGCGGACCGTGATGGTAGGTACTCCCTAAATAGATCCCAGGTAGCATTTATACGTCATTATGACGTCCGTTTACGGTACTGCTCGACGTAAGAGACGTCATTTCTTGACGTCGGGGGGTCCCAGCAGATGACGTCAATTTGTCACAGCCTCAAGACGTCAGTTTACAGACGTAATACTGACGTCATATACTGACTTCATAGGGACGTTACTGGGCCGTACATATTAGGGCAGCCACTGACGTTGGAGTGACGTCATATACTGGATTCATAGGGACGTTACTGGGCCGTACGTATTAGGGCAGCCAAGAAATTGGAGTAACGCGCTCTGCTGTCGAATCCTAGGACCGAATAGCCAACTATCCGGTTCGAAGGACCATGTACGAGGTTCAAAAATAACACTGTATAAAACTACCACTTCATTTACTATTTACACTACTGTACACTGTACAACACTCACTAATGCTTTTGAATTGACGACCTATGGTTCCTCGAACCTTATATATAAGCCCGGAAAAATCTTAACACCGCGTTGTAGAACAGACGCGTTGGGAACAAAGCGCCATCTCTTGACTTATTTGGTAATAAATTTTCTATAACAACAAAATTTTACATTTGCTAAATTGTGAATTTTAATGCAAAATATTACAAACATGTTATTCCAAATAATTTTACAAATATTTTAGAGTTAATTGCCAACAAAAATAACCATAATCTATAAATGAATTATGTGAAAGGTACGTCCTGATAGTGACTCCAAATAGACGTCACTGAAACGTCATGTTTGTGACCAAAAATGTACATCCTGACAGTGACCCCAAATAGACGTCAGTGAAACGTCAACTTTAGACTAAAATGGTACGTCCTGATAGTGACCCCAAATAGACGTCAGTGAAACGTCGTATTTGTGACCAAAAAGGTACGTCCTGATAGTGACCCCAAATACACGTAAGTGAAACGTCAACTTTGTGACTAAAATAGTACGTCCTGATAGTGACCCCAAATAGACGTCAGTGATACGTCGTATTTGTGAACAAAAAGGTACGTCCTGATAGTGACCCCAAATAGACGTCACTGAAACGTCTTGTTTGTGACCAAAAAGGTACGTCCTGATAGTGACCCCTAATAGACGTCAGTGAAACGTCAACTTTGTGACTAAAATAGTACGTCCTGATAGTGACCCTAAATAGAAGTCATTAAAACGTCAATTTTGTGACAAAAAGGTACGTCCTGATAGTGACCCCAAATGGACGTCAGTAAAACGTCTATTCTCGACGAATAAATGACCGACCTTATTATGACCTATAAATGACGTCGCCTGTGCGTCGCTGACGTCAATTTGCTACCTGGGATAGGTGTTAGGTACCCGATTAGTTCATTTCATTTCATGTAAAGTTTACTCTACTTGTAGCAAATGAAATCGAACTTGGCATAGGTACCTACATATGTAGTCACCACACGGAATTGTTACGCCATTTAGGGTTCTAGCAAACCTGGTTGTTCCATACTTACGCTATGGAATGTTCAATTTAGATAATAATAATTTTCAATTTTTTGTACCACTCGCCTTCGAGGTAACGGGGTGTTGGGGGTCTGACGCCATAGCTTTTATAAGGGAGGTGGGACGTAGAATTAGGGAGAGGACCTGTGATGCTCGCGCGGGTTCGTACCTGGTGCAAAGGCTGGCCATCGCTATCCAACGTGGCAACGCGGCAAGTGTCATGGGCACCTTTGCACCCGGTACAACTCGCGGAGGTCTTTTAGATTAAAATATTTTAATATTTAGATATATTTAAGTTATTTTTGTATGATATTTTATATACCATTAACCTTTTGTATAATATAAATAAAGTTTTCATTTAGATAGAACCCTAAATGGCATAACATTAACAATCATGGAGCGTGACTGTACATACTATCTCGTCTTAATCCAAAAACTTCCTACATTATAGATAGGCTACAAGCGTGCCTCGAATAACTCACAAAGTTTCCTTATCAGCTGACACCGAACACTATCTCTGTTTGTTTGAAATACCAGAGCCACCGACAACAATTAAAAACCTATTAGGAAGTTCAAACACGC
Organism: Cydia amplana; assembly: GCF_948474715.1. Lineage (NCBI taxonomy): Eukaryota > Metazoa > Arthropoda > Insecta > Lepidoptera > Tortricidae > Cydia > Cydia amplana. The sequence goes on along the minus strand of NC_086080.1, from coordinate 16,603,774 downwards.
GAGGCAAAAGTTTCTGAATATTCATGTGTTAATTTGATTTCATCAATTTGCGGAATGCGTCATAACATAACTCCGAAGATTAACTTTTGAATAGGTTTTCAACTACCTATGCCTTTTATCCACTGTAATGTGAAAGATCCGATATTTTATAGGCCTATTTTCCCCTTCAGGTTGGGAAGTCAGATGACAGTCGCTTTTGTAAAATCTAGTGCCTAAGCCAATTCTTGGGATTAGGTACAGTCAGCAGCAGAAGTTGCTAAGCGGGCGAGGTGTTCAAAATAACCTTGACGCGCTCTTATTCTCTTATCAATAAAATCGCGTCAAGATCATTTTGAACACCTTACCCGCTTAGCAAGTATTGCTGCTGACTGTACTTGCCAAGCAGGCTCCCATGAGCCGTGGCATGCCGTGGCAAAAAGTTGGAATAACACCAAGAAGATGATGATGATGATTAATGACCCTGTTTTGTCACAACACTCACAACGTGTGTTGATATTACATATATTTCGTTTTAACTGCATTTTACAAAATTAGATGATTGTTCAAGACATTAATGCCTTGCTTGTTGCCTGATTTAAAATGTTAAATAAATAAATAAATAAAATAAATGAATACCTACCCAGCTTTCGAATTCTTTCTACGCAGTTTAACATTTTTGCTGCCGACTGTACATGAATATAATGACCTTGCACCCGGTACCTATCTACTTATATCTGAAGCGATAAGGCCACCTGCGGTAACATATCTCTATTGCCAAGGCGCTAGAGTGCGTGATCAGATATTTTTGAGCACCTTGGCCGCTCCGATATATCTGATGGCAACTGTACTAATACTTATCCAGTACGGATATGATGGTCGTTCTTGTCTACGTGACAGCGTGATAAAACGGTGTCCGTCACTTTCTTTCCCACGGTGTTAAACAGTGACAGTTATTTTATCACGTGGATAAAGATGGATAAAGCTATCCATAATAGGCTGGCTGTGACGGCACTTAAAATGTAGCTATTTGCCAATGCAATCAGGCGATGCCGTGCCAGCTTGCACTTGGAAATGAACTTGTAGAGTACAAATACATATCATTAACACTTCCACACGCGATTATAGCTTTTGAGGGGAAACTGTAAGTGCTTAGGCTTAGGCTTTAGCACATTCAGTGCCGAAAACCCGACTGTCGGGTATTTTATGATTTGGTTCCCAGGCCGGACGACCCGATAGTCGGGAGTCAGTAGCAATAGTTGCTAAGCGGGCCAGGTGTTCAAAATAATCTTGACGCGACTTTATTGTTAAGAGAATAAGAGCGCGTCAAGGTAATTATGAACACCTCGCCCGCTTAGCATCTTCTGCTGCTGACTGTACTACAGCTTTTTATGACGAAATTTTTGTGGCCTGGCGCGGATGTCTTGTTTGGGCGGGGTGGCAATGAATGTGTTAATATTTGCTCTATTTTTATTGCGCCTTACTTGTAAACGAAAGATAGGTATCGCTTTTTAGCGATTAGACCGCCTGTTTCTACTAATCTTTGTTTAGGTAGTCCAAATTTCTTTTTTTAGAACCACTTAACTTTCCTGCTGAAAGAATCTGTTTATTTCTGTAAGTCGATTGGATAGAAGAAACACAAGGTCACTTGAAATAGGACTTTATTATTATTTACATAAAGAGTTAAATTAATAATTCATTCACATACAATATATCTGTCCTACGATGTTATACATAAGCCCACACATACACATAAGGCATCGTTGTACCGTTCATAATAAATTCCTTAGGTATTCGTGTTAGGGTAAATCTGGCATTATTTTACAAAGTGCTAAAATTTCTAGATCTATCCGTACTGATGTGCCGTCAGAAAGTTTCCAAAATTCCGAAATTTCCACATGGAAAATATTCGGAAAAGTTTCCCATGTTTCCTGTGAGTTTTTCTCAAAATTTCCTAGATCTTTTCCAACTTTCCGTTACTTCCACATCTGTAGGATATAGGCCTAGACAAAACTACCGAATATCAAAAAAATATTTCACAGTTTGAGGATTATTTGTACTGTGAGTTACTATTTTATAAACCCACTCTTTACTTAGATATTACATGTTTTTGTATATCAATTTATGTAATATCATTATAATTATCTTTGTAGTTTAAAACTTATCTATCAAATATGTGCCTAATTTTAAGATCTTTAGGTTACAGTTTCGAACGACCAATTATTTATTTCCACTACGGAAAGTAATTGTAACATTACAATAAGTTTAAATTTCATTGTTTTACTTATGTATATATTTATTTACAAGGTTCAATTTCTAATACTTTGGACCTATTTTATAATAGTTATGTATAAACCATGCAGTCATAGAACTCATAGAAATTAGAATTGTATAGGTACATACATACTTGAAACAAACAAACAACATATGTATTTACAAAATACTTATATTGTGCCTTTTGTTACTTAAACACGCGAAATAATATTATTAAACTTACTTAAAATATACTAGTTAGTCCCATTAGTAATCCATAAATGGAACCTTGTAAATAACACCACAATACTCTCATTTTTATAAACTAAACTATTAAAAACAAACTCAACATACACAATTTTAGTAAACCGTCCGACTTGAGATTGATATAATTTGCAAGTTTTGTGAATCCAAAATTTCATATGCCATTGCCACTCCTAACTCTGAAGAATTAATAACAGAATCCGTGATCTGACTTTAACCAATTCCATCAATATCAGCAAATCTCAGTTGCTGACTGTACAGTAGCGGTCCAAGATTGGCCTTAGGTCTTCATAAAACGTGAACGAGGAACAGTATCGGTCCTATGTTGCCTATATTGCCTCGTGGCACTCCGAGATAAGTATGAACGAGGAATAGTAGCGGTCCCAAAATTTCCTTGTGGTACTCCAAAAAAAATAGAAACAATATCAGCCCGAGAGTGCAACCCTGCGCTACACCAAGCGGCTGCGCTTGCCAGTTTACTCAATTCTACAATATTGGTACAATAATAACTCTTTGAGCGACACTGAGGAGTAACAACGGAACCATATTGCCTTATAAACTGTGAACGGGAAACAAAAGCGATCCCAAAATTACCTTACAGTACTCCTAAGAGGGAAGGAAGAATATCGGTCCGAGAACAGTGCCCTGCGCTACTCCCAGCGGCTGCGCTTGCCGCTCTTGCGCACGCGGTCTTCCTGCCGCGCCGGCGCGTTGACGCCGGGCTGGATGCTGCTCTGCAGCGTCTGCTCCCAGGAGTGGTCGGACGAGGCCGTGAACTGGGGACGAATGTAGGCTGTTAAAACTGTGGTATAGGCACAGAATAAATAATAGTACTAAGTATAGTTTGTAGCTTTCTAGTAGACCCCGAAGGCTTATCCTATTGTCTATTGTTCAGTAAAACCGCACGTGCTACTTACCTGCAAAAAAGGGTCCTAATTATTCTATTTGGCACCTGAGCGCGGGCTAGTCCGACGCTCAAAAAACCAGTGTAGGTGCGCTCTCCGATAACGCGCCTTTGTTACGCATCTCGATGACACATTTTAGACTGGTTCTGTAGCGTTCGACTCGCCAGCACTCAGTAACCGAAGTACCGATTTTTTATGCAGGTGGTTGTGGCACGTGGCACGAGCGGTTTTTCTTAACAATAGACAATAGGATTAGCCTTCGGGGTCTATTAGAAAGCTACAAACTATACAGAAGACTCACTCTCTAACAAAACGCGTCTGTTACGATCAGCACATATATGGCCGCTAGGTGGCGACAGCGCCACGCGCGGCTTATGGCTTTCCCCAAAATTGGGGCCGGTACGGATGTACTTTTAGCTACCTGTAGCAAAGCGACGAAATCGCGGAGTGAGCCACGCCTGGTATAGGTATGATATAACCAGAGATCGGACAAATTTGCGACATTGCTCGCAATAATGTGGACATGACTCCAAAATTGATTAAATAATTAATCATTTAATTAATGACATTTTTTACCATTTTTTAATGATGACCCCTTAAAGACATTTTTTGTATTTTGGGCCTTCGAAGGATATGATAGTAATCTGGATTAGAAAAATGATAAAAACCTGGTTATATTGCGAGCGGAAAGCCTGCTTGAGCGAAGAAAGACGGTCCGTAGCGGGTCCTCCCGCCTTCTCTGTAGGGGGCGCCACCGTCGGCTCATCTGTATGCGCTGGTAGACCTGGCCGCTCCTTATATCTGAAATATAATACATTTGTATTAATAACCAAATTCCTAGTACACATTTTACACTGAAAACTAAATATGTGGATCAAATGTTTCTTGTCATATAACTCGTTGCAATTATTTTATAGGACGTTAGCCGCGTAAGTAAGTTATAGTTATTTGTTTTACAAGGAGGCAAAGTGGTTGTTTAACCGCTCGTGCCGATATTGATACCCGAGCAAGCGAAAGATTCCAAAATTGAATTCGAAAATTGAAATCTTGAGCGTTGCGAGGGTTTCAAAGCACGAGGGTTAAACAAAATTTGCCCCCGAGTGAAACACAAAATTTTTCACCACACCAACCCGAAGATAAGATGGTTCGTTTCCGGCTTCGGCCACCGTGGGACTTGAACACTTTTTCTTAAAGTATATGACATCTATTTCAATTTATAATTAATAAAATCTACCTTGGAGCTAAAGCAAAAATATTATAAACACGTACCCGAGTCCACAGCCCCCGATGTTCAGATTCTTTCCCTTGCCCTTCTTGAAGCGCGACTTGCGGAACCACGCGGACTGCATCGCTAACTGCATCAGGTCTTCAGGGACCTCCTGTAAACGAAACACATTCGTTACTCTACGGAAATACCTTAGTATACCTACTCTAGCAAACCAACTTTGTCAGTGCAATTCCAAATGTCGCGGAATTCAAATTTTGTCTGGGAGATTGATTTTTCGCGCCTACAAAGTTTAAATTTGCCTCCTTTTTCTATTGACAAACCTGGTTTGTCAGAGTATATTTAAATAAGAAAAATCTTCTGCTGGCACTGTCGTGATGTGAGGCGGAATATATGGTGTCTGTTGATCGAGGGCTGTGACTATTGGCAAGGTGCGAAGTCGGTGGAAGTGGCGCTGATCGTCACAAACACAGGTAATCTTATGGAATGTCCGCCATTAGTACTAGCGGCAGCCGCTTGAACTAATTTTACTCCATAAGATTTAACGTAGAAAGTCCGCCAAAATGAGGGCAGCACCAGTCGTGCACCTAGCGAATAGGCTACATGACTAATTTTCATTTATAGTATCAATCGACCGGGTTTGTTTTTAGGATCAAATGTCTATACGGGACCCATTACATTATTAATGATTAAAGCAACACAAAAGTCAGAAATTATAGAAGACGTTAAAGGCGTAAGGTGGGTTAAGAAAGGCGTTAAAGTATGAACTTTAACGCCTTTCTTTATGTAGTTTACTAAAAACTGTCATTAATTATTTTGCGAATAGAAATTTCAAAGAAAAATAAAACCAAAGTATTATTATTTTAATGAGGTATTTATTTATTAATAATAACGGACAAGTAAAAACATAATAAAGGAAAAACCTAAACTAGAAACTATTATTCTATTTCAAGCCGAATTTCTTGCCGGTGCCATATTAGGATGGGTCCTCCTATAAATTAGGGGGGATTTAAATTACATCTTCTCGGGTCAGAGGTGTAGGGTTGTAGCCGGCGTAGCTTTATTTGACGTTCACAAGCACATTGTAACATGCCTACTTTAAATAAACTATCTTATCTTAATCTAAAAACTTATAAATAAATAAAATGCCCTAAAGTCTATTTTTTTATTCGGTAGACTAAAATGACATTTCATAGTATGAAGATCATGTGTCATTTCATACTACGAAATGTCATTAAGTCTACCGAATAAAAAAATAGACTTTAGGTAGGGCACCCAGAATGCTGGCCGCACTGTGGCCGCATTGCCCAGCTGGATAGCGACAAATACATAAGTCAAAATGACAGATTAAGACATTCAGTAAAAACGATTATTAGCTAATTGAGCATTATACAGACAGAGTCAAACAGAGTTTAGAATATTTAACAAAAATGCAAAAGACTACTTTACTAATAGACCATATTACACAATTAATGACTTTTTCGCGAATGCACTTAATTATTAAATTATACAACGGGACTTAATCGCGTATTAGTAAATGTAAGCGTAAACGAATATCGACAGTCGATAAATCGAATATCGTTAGTGTTGTGTGTCGACAGAGTGACATCCCTAGTGCGCAAAACGTTCAAGCGGATAAACAAGACCAAGTGCGGGTAGTTCGAAAAACTCGCGCGGTTAGACGATGCTGATGTCAACTTAAGCCAGTCTTCTCCGAGACCACGGGGACAACGCCGTCCTCGAAACGTCGGAGGTAAATCTTAAAACTTAGATACGCGATTAAGTCCCGTTGTATAATTTAATAATGTGTAAAAATCGTGAAAGTTTAAATCAGTGTTATGCACTTAATTAATTAGCTACTATTGACATTATTATAATGATTTTCATTTAGTGTTATTGAATGACATATATGTACATGCATATCTCTTCATATATAACCTTAGAATAAGCTATTTTAGCACGTAAGTACTTTAGAGTATATTTTATAACTGTATTTGCATTTATTTATACGTGAAAAGCAAATAAATAATCTGATTCTGATTCTGAGATTTATGAATAAGGGGGTTATTGTTTTCTACCCGTTTATGTATAACTCCACTCCAGACTCGTGGTACTATCCCACAAACTAAAGTCCACAGCTTCAGAACGCGCTCTGTTAGAGCATCTGACATTTACTTGATAAATATCTTGATAGTAATTTGGAACACGAAAGACGATTTCTTGAAATAAACTGATTTATTATAACTTGATAGGTGTGCACACTTATAGAGTAGCGAACGTGAATATATTGAATGAATGAATAGGTACTTATTGACTAATTACGAAACCTTTATATAAACAAATGCTGATGGGGCAAATGAACAATATGATGCATGTGCAATTTACTTGTACACGCTCTATCACACGTCCAGTTAGTATCAGTTCTTCTCTTTTCTGATAATTAAAACATCGCCAAATTCGCGAAGCACCACTTTCCTCTTCGACACTCCATTGATATCTTTCAGTTTTTTCATGACGCCTTTCAAAAATATCCTATCACTTTTAGGGATTACATTTAAATTAGTTATATGCTGATTTCTCTTATTTTTTATTACCACCAACTCTTTTTCTCTTATTTTTCTTTCCTTTTCCATTTCCTCTTCCCTTTTTTTCTCATTTCGTCCTCACGGCGTTCTCTTTCGCTCCAATCCTTTCGACACGGGTCACACATATGGGCATATCTGTCCTCTTCACTAGTACTAAAAAAGTCATGAGACACGTGTTCGATGATACAACCACAACTCTTTTTCGTAGTGCCTGTGACTTCATATCCCATTTTGATAGCAACAAATATCTACAACTTGTAACGTTGTGTTTACTCGTAACTTCAGATGTCGTGATGCCTTGGATATATTAGCTAATATACCCGATTTATTACTACCTATACCGCTTCTCGCCGACGAGGTAGAAAGGTTCTTGAATGATTGCGTACAGCAAGACGAGGCCTTTACAAGATCTGGTAAAGTCGAACAAGACACTCGGTTGGTTTACAAGATCTGGTAAAGTCGAAGGCAGATGTCGGATTAAAGAGCTCGAAGATCCTTTGAGGCGTATCTCCAGCAATGGATGAGAACACGACACCGTCTTTTATACAGTCTTGAACGCACGCGAACTTTTGCTCACTATTGGCACGCAGAAACTTTTTTATGTGTTGGTTTATGGAATTATCCTTTTTGAGATATTTTATAAGGCTACAAAACAGTTTAAAGCACAACGTTAGTATTTATAACTTGAACACAGATTGCACGAAATAATTCACAGAAAATAACGAGGCATCCTTGCCGGTCGGTGTCAAATAGCGGAATGGACTGACAGTGCAAAACTGGCGAGCGTATGGATATAACCGTACCCGAATGGAAGTTCGTATAATCCCGTCTTTATCGCGCTTGTATAGGCGAGTGAAGGGGACGGATATAGATAGAGCTTCGGACATCGTAGTAATGGGCCTGAAGGTGTACCCAAGTACAGGTAGCAAGATGTGAGGTAAGACTCGTAAGTATTGTTTGTAGTTGTATTGTTTTCACGTGTTGATTTTACACTGCATTGGGTGATTTTCCATCTGTCCAATGTGTATTTGCGTCTCACATTTTGCTTAGTGAGAGAGTGAGATGCAATGCACATTGGATCGAGAAATTGGAGAGGTGTATACCAACCTTAGTTATTTAGAAAGTTTATTTGTATTTTATTTCTTTTAACTTTATTGTCAACCATCAATTTACAGAAAAAAAAACGTAGGATAGGTTACTTAAGAACATTTATTTTATTAACGGTTTTTTATTCATTTTAAAAGGTCATTATTATTTATTATAATTAACAGTCATTTTAAATGTTAAAACAGAGTTCAAACTTCAAAGGTCACCCAGCTACGTTTTACCCTGTATGTTTTGTATAATGTCCATTGAGCCCTTGTCTACAACTATAGTCACCGTAACTACTTACTACGTGCTAATGTGTAGTGCATTACATTTATGTGCTATTATTACTGTGGTTCTTCTACAGTGTTCCTATGTTTATGTAGGTAGGTATAAATAAAATACATTGTATAAATAATATCCCACCAAAAACATTTTCATGTAAAATGTTGCCAAGACGAAACCATAAGGCTCGCACTGACAAAAAGTTATCAGATATCTTGTAGAGCCAAGCTTCTAACTCTACAGGCCCTACCTTCACAGACTCTACACCTTAGTCAAAATATGTGGCTTGGCCGTTTCGTGACATGGGCGTAAGGTGAAAAATGTATTCACTATTCATTATTTTTTATTATAAAACAGTTCTTGTAATGAAACGGCCAAGCCACATATTTTGACTAAGGTGTAGAGTCTGTGAAGGTAGGGCCTGTAGAGTTAGAAGCTTGGCTCTACAAGATATCTGATAACTTTTTGTCAGTGCGAGCCTTATGGTTTCGTCTTGGCAACATTTTACATGAAAATGTTTTTGGTGGGATTTCACATCTTTTTGTAAGTTGCTTATGACAATCTTCCGATTTAAAGGGTTGCGGGTGATTTACTATTAAAAATCCTGAAATACGTACTTGGGGGGTATCTTTTATATACAATCTGCTTTTTTACTGATTCCCCATACAAACTTCAACCCCCTTTTTCCCCTAACGCCTTTTTCTACCCCTTTTCACCCTTACGGGGTGATTTTGGGGTTGAAACTATTTTATATCCTTCCCCATAACAATAACTATCTACATACCAAATTTCAACTAAATCGGTTCCGCGGTTATCGATTTCCCATACAAAATTCCACCCCCCTTTGCACCCCCTTAGGAGCTAATAATTTCAAGTTTTTGAATTATTTTGTTGTTTGTGGACTAATACTATCTCACATACCAAATTTCAGCTTCCTAGGACTTCAGGAAGTACCCTAGAGGTTTTGATGATCAACAGTGAGTGAATGAGTCAGTGACAAAATCGGGGTTTTTTAGACATTAATAAAATCCAAAGTATAAGAGCTATGCAATTGAAATTTTTTATGCTTAATAAGTCCACTATTGACATCATATCCCGATTGTTTTGTTTATCTGGTATAATCCAAACCCAAGTTAAGAGGGTTCAAAAAAACGACGAAGCGCTTCGAGAAAAGGTAGGTAGTGCCCTTGCGCTTCGCTTTGCTCGTCTTGGCGGGGGCACTACCGTGCCCCCAGATAATGACCCAAAAATAAAAGATATTTCTCAAAGACAGTTTAAAGGCTAACCTACTGCGCCTGTTACAGGTTCCTCGGCAAGTGTCCGGCGAGGTACTAAGTATTTACCGAAAATACCACGTAGTCTACTCGAAAAGTTCAAAACGGTGAAACGGTGAGAAACTGCTCCTAAAAATACGTGTGATACATCAGTGGATTCCGAATAATGTCTAGGTCTAGGTATGGAGACCTAGACTCTCCGAAACATGTCGCGCGAGTGACTAAAATTACGTGAGTTAAACCGTATTTTTTGGCTTAAAATACAAAAAGGTTATTTTTGTAAATTAAAATCATAATCTTAAACAAAGTTATCTGTTCGGTCGCAGGTAACCCAACTATTGTTTCCCAAATAGTTTTAAGTCATAATGTATTGTTTGCCCGAATTTTCGTTTTAATGTGTAGTTTGGTTTTATTTATTTATTTTTATTTGGTTCAGAAACGCCTCACTTTTCAGGATTGCCATAAAACAAACCACTGTGCGTGTATGTGTCCACGTCACGCACTACAGTGTAGTTGATGACGGTCCATGACTGGGTCCCTGTCCATAATCGGTATTACCTGTTGTGCCTGTTCCAGGTTCCTAAGCAGGTGCCCGGCGAAGTCCCTATCCTTGGCACGCTCGACCGCCGGTTCGACCCACTCTGTGTGCACACATGTAATGTGTGTCGACATCGCGCGCTACAGTGTACTTGGCGACTGTCCATGACTGGGTCCCTGTCTATAATTGGTGTTACCTGTTGTGCCTGTTCCAGGTTCCTAAGCAGGTGCCCGGCGAAGTCCCTATCCTTGGCACGCTCCAGTAAGGTGTACGCGTCGCCGCGGACGCCGGCGCGGCCGGTTCGACCCACTCTGCTGTGTGTGTGTGTGTGTGTGTGTGTGTGTGTGTGTGTGTGTCCACGTCACGCACTACAGTGTAGTTAGCGACTGTCCATGACTGGGTCCCTGTCTATAATTGGTGTTACCTGTTGTGCCTGTTCCAGGTTCCTAAGCAGGTGCCCGGCGAAGTCCCTATCCTTGGCACGCTCCAGTAAGGTGTACGCGTCGCCGCGGACGCCGGCGCGGCCGGTTCGACCCACTCTGTGTGTGTGTGTGTGTGTGTGTGTGTGTGTGTGTGTGTGTCCACGTCACGCACTACAGTGTAGTTAGCGACTGTCCATGACTGGGTCCCTGTCTATAATTGGTGTTACCTGTTGTGCCTGTTCCAGGTTCCTAAGCAGGTGCCCGGCGAAGTCCCTATCCTTGGCACGCTCCAGTAAGGTGTACGCGTCGCCGCGGACGCCGGCGCGGCCGGTTCGACCCACTCTGTGTGTGTGTGTGTGTGTGTGTGTGTCCACGTCACGCACTACAGTGTAGTTGGCGACTGTCCATGACTGGGTCCCTGTCTATAATTGGTGTTACCTGTTGTGCCTGTTCCAGGTTCCTAAGCAGGTGCCCGGCGAAGTCCCTATCCTTGGCACGCTCCAGTAAGGTGTACGCGTCGCCGCGGACGCCGGCGCGGCCGGTTCGACCCACTCTGCTGTGTGTGTGTGTGTGTGTGTGTGTGTGTGTGTGTGTGTGTGTGTGTGTGTGTGTGTCCACGTCACACACTACAGTGTAGTTAGCGACTGTCCATGACTGGGTCCCTGTCCATAATTGGTGTTACCTGTTGTGCCTGTTCCAGGTTCCTAAGCAGGTGTCCAGCGAAGTCTCTGTCCTTGGCTCGCTCCAGTAAGGTGTACGCGTCGCCGCGGACGCCGGCACGGCCGGTTCGACCCACTCTGTGCGTGTGTGTGTGTCCACGTCACGCACTACAGTGTAGTTGGCGACTGTCCATGACTGGGTCCCTGTCCATAATCGGTGTTACCTGTTGTGCCTGTTCCAGGTTCCTAAGCAGGTGTCCAGCGAAGTCCCTGTCCTTGGCTCGCTCCAGTAAGGTGTACGCGTCGCCGCGGACGCCGGCACGGCCGGTTCGACCCACTCTGTGCGTGTGTGTGTGTCCACGTCACGCACTACAGTGTAGTTGGCGACTGTCCATGACTGGGTCCCTGTCCATAATCGGTGTTACCTGTTGTGCCTGTTCCAGGTTCCTAAGCAGGTGCCCGGCGAAGTCCCTATCCTTGGCTCGCTCCAGTAAGGTGTACGCGTCGCCGCGGACGCCGGCGCGGCCGGTTCGACCCACTCTGTGCGTGTGTGTGTCCACATCGCGCGCTACAGTGTAGTTGATGACGGTGCGGATGTGTGGGATGTCGAGACCGCGAGCTGTAATAAAAAACAATTATAGGACAATCTTTAACCTGCGACTCGATTAGCTTTGTCTCGCAATCGATTGCCGATGAACCTAGCAAAAAAATAATACAAGTCGACCTAATCTCATAGTAATATCAATAGCATGATGTAAGTAGTAGGAGTTAAAAATGATGATATAACTCGCCAGCATTATCTAGAGCAGCGAGTTTACCGGATTACCCCAAAATATTATGCCATACGTCAATTAAGGATAAACATGTCCGTAATACGCCAAAAATCAAAATGACTACAATCAGCAACTTCATTAGCGTCGAGCATTTTCACCGAATGACCCCAAAATATGATGCCATACAACAGTTCAGGATAAACATTTCCGTTATACGCTTACTTCGTATTGAAATAATATTACTAAAAATAAATTAGCTCACCAGCAACATCAGTAGCGACGAGAATGTTGACCTCCTGTCGTTTGAACGCCGTGATGACTTTGTTACGATCGGCTTGCTCCATGTCCCCGTGTAGTAATAACGCGTCGTATTCCTGGACACCCAAATTTGCTGCCACTTGCTCCGCTTCCAGCTGAAAATATGCGTTATTCAGACTGTTTCACTACAAAGACAACAGGGTATTTAACTACTAGTCAAATCAATTAGACCGACCGGTCTGGCCTAGTGGGTAGTGACCCTGCCTGTGAAGCCGCGGTCCTGGGTTCGAATCCCAGTAAGGGCATATATTTGTGTGATGTGCACAGATATTTGTTCCTGAGCCATGGTTGTTTTCTATGTATTTGTATATTATATATATCGTTGCCTGAGTACCCACAACACAAGCTTTCTTGAGCTTACCGTGGGGCTTAGTCAATTTGTGTAATAATGTCCTATAATATTTATTTATTTATTTAATTTCTTTTTTCGAACTGTCAAAACGAGTAGCAAAATCGTTTATATGGAATTTATGTTAAACACTAGCATGTGACGTCACGATCAAATGACCCACTCTTTATAGTTTTATACGGATTTTAAAATAGAAATTGTGTCTATAAATAACTGCTTTCTACGCATCTTTATAAATCTTCTGGTGCTTTCTTTCATGCATGGTGTAAAATAATTTATTTTAAATACAGTCAAATACCCTATTGTCAACGATTTGAAAACAACGATTTACTTAAATTGCTGGTTCAACATAAATACACATATTCTTCTTAAATAAATGCATTTTTTCGTATTATTTAAATAGGTATTTCTATGTTTTATCGTATAATCGTGTACCTTTTTAGTGACGAATATTAGAACGCTGCCCGCAGACTGGAACTCGACTAGATTGTTCAGGAGCCACGTCCATTTCTCCTCCGGCTTGTTGAATATACTGCAAACAAAGAGCATGAAAAATCTGTACCAACATGTCATTTAAAGGGTCGCGTGCACACCTTTGAAACCCTACGTTATAGTTGTCAAGACAAGTCTTTAGTCTATTCCCCAAAAAATCATTTGTGCACATGTGCAACACGCAGTATCTTTTTGGCGATTTTACGATACTTCGTGTAATGACCACTTAAAAAATATTGAATGAAATACAGTGTTGCCTTATTTTAAATGTCATCTCTGACAAATAAGTGAACCATAGACATGTTTTTTTTTTATTTCATTCATTCATTCTTTTCCCGCCCGTACCCTCCATTTTTGCTACTTCTTGAATTAAAAATATTTGTTAAATTTACAATTTTATTTCAAAGTAAGTGCTTGGTCGTAGAAAAAGTATTCTATGCAACGTTGTTTAACCGAGTCAAAAAATACTCGTGGCGTCTTTATTAACAATTTTCGGCTTCGCCTCAAATTGTTACTCACGCCACTCGCCTTTTTTGACCTCTCTTAAACAACGGGTGCATAAAATACTAGTGTGCGTGCGTGCGTGTGTGTGTGAACGTGTGTAAGTGTGTGTGTGTGTGTGCGTGTGTGTGTGTGTGTGTGCGTGTGTGCGTGTGTGTGTGTGTGTGTGTGTGTGTGTGTGCGCGTGCGTGTGTGCGTGCGTGTGTGTGTGTGCGTGTGCTCACTGTGCGCGCTGCGTGACGAGCGCGCTGGCCTCGCCGGCGGCGCCGTGCTGCACGCGCACCGGGTCGTGCAGCGCGTCGCGCGCCAGCCGCTCCACGCGCCGCGGGAACGTGGCCGAGAACAACAGCGCCTGCCGGTCCGGACGCACGTGGTTGCAGATCGAACGGACTTGGGGCTCTGATAAAAATAAAAAAAGTAAAAAGTGGCCAAGTGCGAGTCGGACTCGCCCATGAAGGGTTCCGTATTTAGGCGATTTATGACGTATTAAAAAAAAACTACTTGCTAGATCTCGTTCAAACCAATTTTCGGTGGAAGTTTACATGGTAATGTACATCATATATTTTTTTTAGTTTTATCATTCTCTTATTTTAGAAGTTAGGGGGGGGGGACACACATTTTACCACTTTGGAAATCTCTCTCGCGCAAACTATTCAGTTTAGAAAAAAATGATATTAGAAACCTCAATATCATTTTTGAAGACCTATCCATAGATACCCCACACGTATGGGTTTGATGAAAAAAAAATTTTGAGTTTCAGTTCGAAGTATGGGAAACCCCAAAAATTTATTGTTTTTTTTTTTATTTTTGTGTGAAAATCTTAATGCGGTTCACAGAATACATCTACTTACCAAGTTTCAACAGTATAGTTCTTATAGTTTCGGAGAAAAGTGGCTGTGACATACGGACGGACAGACAGACGGACAGACAGACAGACATGACGAATCTATAAGGGTTCCGTTTTTTGCCATTTGGCTACGGAACCCTAAAAAAACATACAACCGAATTGATAACCTCCTTCTTTGAGATTTGGAAGTCGGTTAAAAAACGGAACGGCCGTGAGTAGGCCTCGAGGGATGTCTTCCACCTTGTAGAAATTCATGTCTTATTCTTACGACTTACGGCGCCATGTCTGTTAAAGAAAGTTGCGATTAAGGCGACTCTTAATTTTAAACGCGACGCGCGCGCTCGGTTGCAAGTTAGTACTAGCTTTTAAATAGAATAGTACATTTCAATGCGAGTGTGGAAAGTGACAAGTAAATAATAACACTTTCACACGTACATTGAACGAAAAAAATTGTTTTTTAATGCATTTGCGAAAAATCACAATAAAACAAATATTGGTTACTGTATTACACTTACAGTTACGAATTTTCGCTTGAACTGGAATGATATTGTAAATTATATATTATTCAGCAGCGTTCAGCATTGATTAACATTGCAAAAACTAATCACATTAACTCATTTCATACAAAAACACTCTTACAATTGTCATTTAAGTTAATTATTTTGATACAACAAAATTTTAAGTGAATATAGCGAGCCGGGCATGGCGCCGGTTTTACTTTTTTATTTTTCATTTTTTCTGTTAACGACAGCCAACGTGGCAATGATAGTTTTCCATTCAGCCAAATAATAAAAAATTTTTTTAGTGAAATATCGTATTACATATCGTTTTATTTATATAATAACAAATAAATATTTACTTTATATCGTGTAACAATATTTTTTTTTACGTAATATATGTCTAATGGCAAAATAAAAATATATAAAGTTTTTGATCATCCAAACTCTTTGGTGTGGACTTATCGCTCAAAGTCAGAATTAAATTTAAAAAAGCTCGAAAAGTAAAAAGCACTAGTTCGCAAAAAACAACTTTGCGAACGCTAAACAGCTACGTAAAGTACCACTTTTTGACTTTTTGAGCAACTGTATTAAAAATATAATTCCCCCTTCCCCCCTCGCTTGATGCGGATTTTTTTAATACATAGAGTGATTTAAGAGGAAGATTTATGTATAATTTGTTGACCCGTGCCGTGCGAAGCCTGGGCGGGTCGCTAGTAAATAATAAATAAATTAAAACGATCTGACAATCACAAACTCGCATGGTAAGTAATACTTGTACGTGTACTGAATACTGATTAATGCGAATCGAACATAAAATTTATAAAATCCTTACCGAAACCCATGTCGAACATGCGATCAGCTTCGTCAAGCACTAGGTAGGTGACGCGTTGGAGGTTGGTCGCTTTACACTTGATGAGGTCGATGACTCGCCCCGGCGTACCCACTATTATCTCAGCACCGCCACCTAATACATAATCATTATTTACGATACAAGTGCGGAAAGTAGAAAATTCGCAACGAGTGGTGAAAAATTAAAACACATCCCAAGGGAGTGGTTTAAATTACCTATTCGCACGTGTATTGTACAACGTTTTACAATACATATGGCCCTTATAATTTGCGGAAATGAGGAATGTGCGGAAAAGAGGAAATTCGAAATGACTGGAGATAAATTAAAACACCACCGAAGGGAGTGTTTTAAATCGACACGAGTTGCGAATTACCTATTCGCACATGTATCGTACAACGTTTTACAGTACATATGGCACTTTCAACTTTCGACATACGCACGGAAAGTGCTCTCTCCCGCACTAGTTCGGGAAAGTAGCACCATATGTACTTTAAAATAAATTACTCTAGTACAACATACAAACATTAGATAAAGTGCTACAATCTTGTGGAATTGATCATTTAAGAATAGGTACTTTTGAAAACTGTGAGACGTGTGTATGGTTTCCAAACTTTCCAAACAGAAGATCGTGGGTTCGAAAACATGACTCAAGTCAAAAGAATGTCAGTTGCTTTCGTAGAAAGCGGCTTCGATTAGGTAGTCAAATCTCGCCGGCCCTTGATTTTTTTACCATAATAACAGGATTAGGCATATTAGGTATGTTACTATAGACAAGAAGTTAATTATTGTCAAAGTAAATTTTGTAGCCAATCATTTCGAGCGATGGCGCCATACCTTTGGCCTATACTCGAGTAGATGGTGCCCCCTTTTTTATATTTATCAAATTTAACACATATCAGTAAAAGAATAAGGATCAAAGTCAAATGGCGTTCTAAAATTGTAATCATATGTCGAAAGATGGCAGTAAATTTACTGTGACTCCAAAATTTATTTTGACAATCCGCCTCCTTACTAAATTCTCTTTGCAATACATACTTACCCTTAATAACAAGACATACTTACCCTCCAAAGCTTTGGTTTGCTCCCACTTGGAGCCGCCACCGTAGCAGCACACGCATCTGATGTTGTACACCTTGCCGAACTTCTTCGCCTCCATGTAAATCTACAAAAAGATAAGTTGTTATAACACTTTAAACTCTCGCGTTTTGTACACATATTTAATTGACCCGTTAGACCCGTGTAATTAAATAAGTTGTTATTAAAAAACCGGCCAAGTGCGAGTCGGACTCGCGCACGGAGGGTTCCGCACCATCAACAAAAAATAAAGCAAAACAAGCAAAAAAAAAACAAGCAAAAAAACGGTCACCCATCCAAGTACTGACCCCGCCCGACGTTGCTTAACTTCGGTCAAAAATCACGTTTGCTGTATGGGAGCCCCACTTAAATCTTTATTTTATTCTGTTTTTAGTATTTGTTGTTATAGCGGCAACAGAAACACATCATCTGTGAAAATTTCAACTGTCTAGCTATCACGGTTCGCGAGATACAGCCTGGTGACAGACGGACGGACGGACGGACAGCGGAGTCTTAGTAATAGGGTCCCGATTTTACCCTTTGGGTACGGAACTCTAAAAAAGATACATAAACTGTAAAAGTGTGTTCTTAAGAAATTCGTTACACCAACCTACCGACTGCGCCAGTTTTTTGGTTCCCTCTTTGATGTTAGGGGTCAATTAAGTGATGATGTATTTTATAATTGCTGATGTGTTTTTTTTTGCTTGTATGTTAATTCCATGTTGACGTGTAAAAGTGCCCTTGTGGCCTATTTGCTGAATAAATGTTGATGTTTGATGTACAGTCACCACACGGGATTGTTATGCCATTTCGGGTTCTTGCTAAATTTGAAATTCTATAGCGTAGGATCGTGATGGTACAACAAAAATTTGGACCCGGGTATGTCATTATACTACGTCCAAAAGAGGTATGGGCACTGTGAAATTCATTTCGCTTTGTGTGGTAGGGCACAGCACACCGGATGTCATTCGCAGAGCCCAGAAAACTGCAGCTAAAGAACATAACATTATATTGATTTCACTTTCACGATTTTTACACATTAAAATTGTACAACGGCACTTAATCGCTTTTTAAGTTTTAAGATTTACCTCCGACGTTTCGAGGACGGCGTTGTCCCCGTGGTCCCGGAGAAGACTGGCTAAAGTTGACATCAACAATCTAACCGCGCGAGTTTTTCGAACTACCCGCACTTGGTCTTGTTTATCAGCTTGAACGTTTTGCGCACTAGGGATGTTACTATGTCGACACACCACCGGGGCGATTAAGTCCCGTTGTACAATTTTAATAATAACATTACATATATTTATGTTATATTCTCACCTGCTGTGCCAATTCTCTGGTGGGTGCTAGTATAAGGCCGATGGGGCCGTCGTTTGGCGCGAGCTCCTTTTGGTCCATAATGTGGACCAGTAAAGGCCAGAGGAAAGCTGCTGTTTTACCTGAACCCGTACGAGCGATACCTGAAAAAAAAACACAATAAGAATAATACAGTCAGCAGCGGAAGTGGCTAAGCGGGGTATTCATAATTTGCGAAAGTTGTGCACATTATTTTGAAAACTCCACTTGAAGGTGCAATCACACTTTCGTCGCGTAAAAATAATGTCGATTCCCCTGGTATGGCAACCCAAAGGGTAAAAACGGGACCCTATTACTAAGACACGACTGTCCGTCTGTCTGTCTGTCACCAGGCTGTATCTCACTCATGAACCGTGTTAGCTAGACTATTGAAATTTTCACAGATGATGTATTTCTATTGCCGCTATAACAACAAATACTAAAAACAGAATAAAATAAATATTTAAGTGGGGCTCCCACATACAACAAACATGATTTCTTTGCCATTTTTTGCGTATAGAATAAAATTTTTTGTGTATGGAATAATATCCATCATTATTATATTTATAGTATGTATTTTATAAATATGTGGTAGTTTATATATATTTTATTTATTTATGTAATTTATAAGTATAGTTTGCTTTTTTTTAACTCACTCAATATATTTTCTCTCTCTGCACCAATTGAAGGTATCTCTGTTTGGCCCTATGGTTGACTGGTAGAGAATGCCATTTGGCATTAAGTCCGCCATTTGTACATTGTTGTATATATTTTGTGCAATAAAGTTTAAATAAAATAAATAAATAAATATAGGCAAGGAACCATTCGTGCGCGAGTCCGACTCGCACTTGACCGGGTTTTTTTTATATTTACCAATAAGATCCCTTCCAGAGAGTGCAGCGGGTACACCAGCAGCCTGAACAGGAGTAGGTTGCGTGTATTCTGAGCGCTGGATCGCCTTCATAAGTTGCTCGTCGAATCCGAAGTGGCCGAAGCTGGTTACAGGCTTGGGAGGGTCTGGGCCTGTCACCTGCCAGAAGAAAAGAGTTTCAGAGAGGTAGTAGTTACGGGTTTGGGGTCTCTGGGCCTGTGACCTGCTGAAAGAAGAGTTTCAGAAGAAACCAATACTTTCTTACGTTCTAATTGTGGGGGGCCACGGATCGCATTTATTATTTGACCTAAGGCAAACGTAAATTGTTAATAATGAAAAAATTGTGAGAGCAAAAGTTTAAATTTTTTGGCAAAGCATATGTCGTTGGGTGTTAGGCAAAAAGTTCATAGTTATGTATTTGAACTTCGCATTGCAAAAACCTTTTGTAGTGTAGAAAAATATTTGTTTGAAACGGATCATACGATCGGAATTTCGATCGAGATTTTCTCAAAGGTTAGCTGGAAGAGATCTCTATTAGGGATAAGTTCGCCTTTGAACATACACTTACATCCTCTGTTCTTTCTGTCAAAATAAAGTGACAAACATACATACATCATACTCTACTGGTAAGAACCCTATGGGAGGTGGCAGTTAAATGCATTACGATTATTTTACCTTGATCCCAAGTGTTTTCTTCAAATCCTCAACCTGCTGATGATCTAACTTCTCAATATCTTCATGAGGCGTATAGAAGTTTTTCTCAAACGGTTCATATTCTATCTCAGAGTGGTCTATGGGGGGTAGGGGGTCAATGAACTTCTTCTTGGGGGGTGCTAGGGGGTTGCCGTCCTCATCGTACTCTATTTCGACGTCGGAACCGTCGTCGGCGTTGTTGAGCGGGTTGTCCTCCATGTATCTAGAAATAATGTTGGTGTTGACAAAAAATTTTAGGATGATTTAAGACAGAAAAGTAGAGCAATTGCTTGTTGCTAATACTTTATTGTTACAATCATTTCCATATCATATCTTAGGTAAGCATGCTCCACCTTAGACCACATCGGCACTAACCATGAGGTGAGGTCAAAATAAATAGGTAAATAAATATTATAGGACATTCTGACACAGGTTGACTAAGTCTCACATTAAGCTCAAGAAACAAATATCTCTTCACACAAACAAATGCCCTTACCGGGATTCGACCCCAGGACCGCGGCTTCATCCACTAGGCCAGTCACAGTCGTCAATTTTTTTCCTTTTTCTAATAAAAATAATTGGCCAAGAGCATGTCGTGCCATGCTCAATGTAGAGTTCCGTAGTTACCATTCTGTCAGAATAGGCTAAACGGGGGCTATTAGTAAGTATCATGTACATTACAAGCAAAAGGGAGTACTTTCGCAGCGCTTTGTACGAATTTTTACTAAGAAGAGAAGACTTGTAATAACTAATAACTCAAAAACGGCTAAAGTGATCATGTTAGCTATAATTTTCATTTAATGTCTTTCTTAAGCTCTGTTTCCACGATTTTTTTCATATTTTTTGGACCCATGGTTCAAAAGTTAGAGGGGGGGGGACAAATTATTTTTTTCTTTCTGAGCGATTATATCCGTAATTATTCACTTTATCAAAAAATGTTTGTTGTAGACCCTTATTAGTTTTGAAAGACCTATCAAACGATACACACTGTAGGGATGAAGCGTAAAAAAATTGACTACGGAACCCTAAAAAGATTAAAGTATTACTTGTAGTAGCTTTCCTCGTCGTCCATATCGTCTATGTCGTTCCTGGCGCCGCGGCCCGAGTCCGTCTTGCACGCGTTCTCCTTGCTCTGCACCAGGTCCTTGGCGGCCTGCTGCTCCAGCCCCGCCATGAAGGCATCCAGGGGATCTTCTTCTTCTTCTTCCGCTTGCTACACATAGTTATACAGTGTGGAAAGATAAGTCGGGGCCCTGGAGGGAAACTACCTTAAATCCTTAAGCTGGCTCATTTTACTTAAAAGAGACATTCCTTTATTTTTAAAAAGAAACAAAACTGCATTCAAAGATTTTCTAAAACTCGCTTGCCTCGCCCGGGACTCGAACCGACTAAAAATTCCAAAAAATAAAAACTCGCAATTTTATTCTACTAGTCGATACAGTTCATGTTAATGATAACATTTCTCCAAGAAACATGAGGTCTTATACTCGTCTGTCGTACAAAAGTTCCATAAAATGTAATATTTAGTTATTTAGACAAGCCAAATTGAAGAAAAAAAGAAAAATACTTTGAATGCAGTTTTGTTTCTTTTTAAAAATAAAGGAATGTCTCCATTAAGTAAAATGAGCCAGGTTAAAGATTTAAGGTAGTTTCCCTCCAGGGCCCGACTTATCTTTCCACACTGTATAGGAATATGAATAGAGACGAAACAATATAAGAGCTCCATCTCTTCGTCGAATCTTTGGCAGCGTATCTTTGGACCAGCCTGTACTCTACGTGTACAGTCACTCAACTTACTGTTAGTAGACCTTATCTTAATGCAATAAGGTTTAAGATTGCTCTATTATCTGTGTACAGAACAGTAAATAGAAACTTTTTAATGTTACAATAAGTAGGTACCATCTGTTAAAAGACAATTCATAAACCTTATTGTAAACTCATAAGGTCCATATTTGATAAGTTAAGAGTGCTGCTGTTAGTACAGTCAGCATTAATAGTAGTATATGAAACATCACGCCTAATGTATTGCCACCCTCTAATACTATTCCAAATAGAAACATGTCTCGACAGTCAACAGCTAACTTCTGCAACAGGTTAGTTGTTCTACACTATATATATACATAGTACACTGTATATCACTTCTCATTCTCACATCTCTTTTTTTGCTATCAGAGAATGTAGATATGGGTAGTGTAGTTCTGACACATAGTCTACTTTTTATACTGACTGTACTGATGCATAAACAGATAAATAAATCATGAATTGTGAAGCTAAATGCATTCTCTTCATAAATGATTCATGTAAGTATGATTTGAATGTTTTCATAATTCATATCAGTTCCCCTCATGTTGAAACAAACAACATTCTGAATATGTCCAATCCATTTACAACTTTTTTTTTTCAACAAGAAGGAATGATTTTATTTTTTTATCATCAAGTAATGTTATTTCAGACTATCTATCTTATGATTTTGGGAGCCCTTGAGGAAAAGCTTCGGCCCATGGATCTTTTGTGCAATCACCCCCTTGCATAGTAACAATCACTGATATAAGGAATTAATAAATAAAAATTTATTCAAAATAAACTTGTAGGTGAGCGTTTTCCAAAAAAAGTGTACATTTCATTCATGTCTTCAAAATATTGACTTCTTGGACTCCTTGTCCCAAAATTTTGTATGAAAAAATTTTTTTCCAGTGCGTCATGTTCATACAAATAAAAAAAAATTTCATACAAGAATGTGACGATCAGGAAAGGAAATTTTTGGACACATTTTTTTATGTATGAGGCGTGAATGTACAAATGATTCTGAGTAAAATGAGCCCAAGAAGTCAATATTTTGAAGACATGAATGAAATGTACACTTTTTTTGGAAAACGCTCAGGTACTAAGTTTACAAAGTAAACTAAAATAATATCTTAAATTACCTTAGCTCTGGCAGCCGCCTCATAGGTTGGGCTGCCTGGTGCTGGGATGTAGGCCAACGCTGGGGTTGGGGGTTCATCATCCTCATCAAAGTATCTGCAACATTATTCAGTATATCCATTTTAACAAGTTCTGTTCCTGCGGACCGCTTATGTCAAAAAGAAGTATGTACCTAGGGTGACACGTATTGCAACCCTATGAGGTACGGAACATTACCACCCAAAGAATCTGGAATTTCTTGGATTCAACGGACATTAAGTAATGAACTTTAACCTTTTGGCCGCCGGACCTAGTCCGCAAAGACGCTCACTCACACGCCAGAGCAAATTTTAAGTAAACAACTAATAAAAAGTTTAGGGATTGCAAATAGTGATATCGATATTTACAATTTATGGTAAAAATCTTCTCAATTTGGCTTTGTTCTTATCCAACTTTAATTTATTTCGAAAATGCCAAAAATTTACATATTTTTTACACACGATAATGTTAAAAATAAAGGTCTTTATCATTAAAAACAACCACTAAACAATATCGATTCATGACGTAATATCACCGCACTAGGCTGTACAAGAAGTCGTTTATACAAGGCAACGGCGCGCATGGACTGTCCGCAGTGCAGACCGACAAGGACTGTTTCCGCGCGGATTAAGTAATAATAGTCTCTAGGTTAACGGCGTAAGCGCTTGTCCGTACGTAAACTTTATAAGCGTAACGTTAGAGCCGCGCATCGTGTGTCGATAATATAAATGTAAGTACCGGAACTGCATTGGGGAAAATTGCACGTGGGTTAATTGAATTGTCAATGAGTGAAGAACAATAATATTGGAAAAGGGTGGGGATCGGAAATGTTCGGGGATGCATGTTTCACATTCGACATGTTCCATAGATGAGCTTCTCAGTTCCCGTATTACATCCTCCCTACCATGACAATTTTTCATCAATTTCAAATATATAACATTCTCATAGTTAGGCGACACTAACTATATAGTCCTAGCGTCCGCCTGTACCATTCTTGTGCGAAGCGGTCACTGCAGGGTATCACTCCCCACTACACTATCATCTTAAAATGAATCTTTTGTTCTGCAAATAAACCACAAGGACAGATTTACTTGTCTGACTCTACTATCAATAGCTGAAGAAGCTCCCTGAACTTCAGCTATAGTTAATGCCTGTCTCTCTCGTCTCGTTTTACGTATTCTAGTTACTAGTTACCACCAATTGGCATTTAACAAGTGTTCAAATGCTTAAATAAAACCAGATTTGCGATTTGATATTTATTTTGAATATTCTCATATCGAGTTAACATTCCCATCCCTAGCTGTCTTGTATAAAAGACAATGGCGACGAGGAACAAGAAAAACGTTGAAATCTGGAGCAATTTTTTTGAGAGCCTTATTATAAAAGAATGGATTTCTATAGCTGCAATAAATGCAATTTTTTTTAAACAAGGACCTAATGCATTAACATGAGTGTAAAAAAAATTTACAATTGATATTTTTTCCACATTTACCGAGCGGTTGAATTTTTGTCATGTATACAAGACAGCGGCGCCAGTGTATCGTCCTATCGTTGTCTTGTATACATGCCAACGGCGGTCAAAGGGTTAAAAGTCCGCCAAAATAGATCACTGATTTGTCGACATGGCACTCAAAAGGCCCACTACACCACAATAATAAAATATGTTTGCATAGGTTTTCAAAGCAGTAGTCCTTTGGCTACCACGGAAATTGTAGCAATAATTATAATGTGGGAATCAAATAAGGAGCCTTATTAAATACCCTATGACTCTAAATTCTCAATGTATCTATTAGGAACACTTACTCATCCTCAGTCTTGGAGCGTTTCTTGCCCAATGTACCCCAGTTGCCCGTCACAGCGTTTTGAGTTATCGCTGTCATAGTAGAGTAACCCTGTTTGGACAGCCCCGAGCTTGGCGGCGGCACCGCATTCATCTGCGACGACGGAGGCGGCACGGCGTGTAGGGACACATTAGACGGGTTTCGCTTCGGCATCGCGAACCCGGCGAACCCGAAGCCCTTGCTCCCACTCCCACCCGAATTATAACTCATGTTTAACCACTAAAACTAACTACAATACGACAAAATCTAGCACGAACACTGATATTCTCATAACACTTATAAGGTTAACTTGTATATTGCATACAAGAATTTTATGTTTATAACGTGGAATAGCCACACAATTTGATGTTAAATTAATCTAATTTAACACCAATTCAGCCTGAATGTGGCTGATACCCCTAAAATAAAATTCGTGTACAATCATACAACACAATCAACGAATGTATACAATATGACAATTGAAATCAGGTGTTGCCATTACTAAAAAAACATGTGGTATCAAGCCGATGGTAGTATTCGAGCTCACGTTCAAAACGCTGCTAAATTCAAGTGTTATTGTCAATGTCATTTGACAACATTGACGTATGACGTCATAATAAAAACATTTTTCATTATCATTATTTTCATCATTATCCACAAGACTTCCAGTAGTAGTGTTTGTTTTGTTGATTTATTGTGTGAATAGACTACGACGAAATGTATTTGAAGCTGTGTGTATTAATATTTGCGCTGCTAGGCGTTAGCAACGTAGAAGCGTCATCCGGCTACGACTTCGGAGACTTCTTTGCCACAGTATTAGGCCTCGGAATTGCGGTCATTGGGATCCTCGCGTGTTTAGGCAACTACGCGAGACAGAAAGCGAGAAACGAATTCATATAACGCAATCATGTGAGTGACTATTAGGTTAATTGGAATCGGTTAGTCTACTTACTCCACTAATAAGCCCACAGTTTTGACTTTTTGTAAATCGTTCTTTCTTTATTGCAGATACACACGGCAGGTGGAAGCAAGCAATGCGAAAAGACAATGTATATGGCCTGTAAAGTTTTTGTTAAATTTAAGAACTTCCATATGTTAAGTATATGAAGAAATTAAAGAATCAGCTAAAATTAATTATATTGTTATGAAATGAATCTATTAGTACCGGCTTGGTTTAATATAAGAATAATCGCAGTAGCCAGTTCCATTGCACTTGTGTTAATTATTATGTTAATTAATTCACTGATAATGTACTTGAGTAAGAGTATGTTTTGTTACAACTATAATTGCGACATGCCACCGATATCAAGAGTTTTGTATCAAGGGTGTATTTATCAATAAAAATAATATAATACCTACAAAAATATCTTTTATGATTTACTTATTATTTTATGTTTGTTCCTTGGCTTGTCAGTTACAAGGTTTATTTACCTTTCATATATTGTGTGGTGGTAAAAATCACAAATTTTATCATAGACATACTTTTTCAATTAGCCTCAAGTCAAATGCAAGAGCCCCATAATTTTATTTACCAAAACCAGTAAATTGTAGAGTATTAATTTTTAAAAACCTGTGTTCTTATAAATAATTTAATTTGATTTAAAGAAATTTCATCAGTATGTATTGCCATAAGACAACAATTCATGTTGAAAATAACAAAATTGATTTTAAAATCTTAAATTACATAATCCATTTGGCTTCATTCACTGACTTCTTTCTCTAAAACTTCTATTTCTTTTAAGATTGCGGGTTTCTTTGACATTTTCTCCTTTTGATCCTTGTCTGGTGTTTTGAGGATTCCGGATTTAATTTTTTCTTCCAGAGTTTCAATGTCTCTGAGTTTCTTTCGTAAGTTTTTGAGCCGCTTGGCGGGGTCAGTGGTCCCAGAGGCTGAGAGGGAGGGGGAGGGACTGTTGAATGTGGGTTCTGTTATTTCGCATTTGGCAAGTTTGTCCGCAGCTTCCTCAGCACCTGGAATGAGAGATAATGACAGCTTTAGTTATTTAATGGTTTTGTTTCCCAGCAGACAAAGCCAAAAAAGTTCAAAATAAGCAATCAACTAATAGACAATAGACTCATCTATTCTGTGCACCAACTTGGAATGTCATTATAAACCTGATATTTTCATAGAAAATTGACATTAATGAAGACATTCCTGCACTTTAGCATTGCAAATTTAGCATTGCAAATGCCATGCAGGGTTAGCCTGGTCAGATTCTTATGTATAGAATAAATACTTGCCTATAAAATCAGACAGTATAACTTAGTGCAAACAAGACTTCATATACTGGAAATTAAACATTTGTGAGACTTATTTTAAACTGTTTAAAACATGGTCTCACTCAAATTACTTCATATACTGTTCAAAATTGAAATGTATTTTGTAGTCATTATTTGATCCTACTAAAGTGCCTTACGATCTTAATAATATAATGGATATAATTATGCAGATAACACTAATGGTTTTGGCAACTTTCCATCTTCATAATGAGAAACACCAATTAAATATTTAAGAATTATGAACACTTAAAACAGTAATTGCCCAAATAAACTCACCAGATTTCTTTTTCTTCTTCCTTTTCTTTTCAACATTAATAATCATGCCGGGTATGGGCTGTATGGTGCCAGATCTCTTTTTCTGAGCCTCGGCCACAATTTCCGGGGTAAGACCAACTGGGAGTCCGGTGGATTGCCGAGCCTTAAACTGCTTGCCCTTGCTCTCGTAGAGCGGCACCTC
Organism: Cydia amplana; assembly: GCF_948474715.1. Classification (NCBI taxonomy): domain Eukaryota; kingdom Metazoa; phylum Arthropoda; class Insecta; order Lepidoptera; family Tortricidae; genus Cydia; species Cydia amplana. The sequence goes on along the minus strand of NC_086080.1, from coordinate 16,576,202 downwards.
CTCCTGGGGCACGTAGCCGTCACGGACGCGCCGGGGCTTCCTCCATGTACCGTCAGGGCGCTGCGTTGCAGGAATGATCTTTGTTCCTGAAATGTATGAAAATTCACCTGAAATTCCGTACAGATCTGACATAGCGATGTTTATCTGGAAGAGTAGTGGGACTATGGCTATTGCTTAATGAAATAAGACTGGAAAAGAGTTTTTCGAAAGTCGTCTTTTGTGTTATGTATCACAAAACATAACACAAAACTTTCTCATTAACGATGAACACAAGTGATGAGGTGAATAACATTAGTTTATTTATGAGCGACTGATGCGCCCCGCACTTCCGCAGCACGCTAAGCCCTGCAGAGCTTACCATCCGCATCAAGCTCGTACGCTGCAGCAGCCATAGCCATGCTGGCTCATGCGATCGGTGCTTCGTCACGACTCAATGCGACCTCTGCTCAACATGCGACCCGTGATCTTCAGACCTTCCAACGAAATTTTATAAAAAATAAACACCAATACGCTCGCTATTTTCGTGGGACTATTTTTTTTTTTTTTTTTTTTTTTTTTAATGGACTTGAGGGCGGTGTTGCCCGTAGCCAACGTCAAGTAAATTAAAGGGAAGGAAATTAAACGCGGAACAAGGATTAAAGGTAATTCGGAATTTGGAAAGTGTAGTGGTCAGGACAGGTAGGTATATAGATGAAATACAAAATGATAAATATACTTAGTTTTATAAAATATTATACCTTTATATCATTGTAAACGATGAATGAAGCTAGGATGTTATAAAAGTCTGGATTGATGAGCAAGGAAGGGATGTCTATTGGAAATGGAACATTTTTGGATAGTAAAGAATCCATCAAAGCAGTACGATCATAAAAAGGACATGAAAAGAATATATGATTAATATCCGCCTCCTCGGCACCACAGTCACAATTGGGATCGTTAATAAATTTAAATCGAGCAAGGTCAGAAGGAGCAGATGTATGGCCCAATCTCATGCGTGTTAAACATGATATTTCACGTCTTTTAAAGTTTTTATTGTAAAACCACGGCTTTACAGGGATGTCACTTTGAATCTTAAGGTAATAACTTCCGGATTCCAGGCTGCTCCAAAACCAAAAGAACTCCCAGGCTAACCTGAGATATCTTTTGGGGAGCAACAGAAGGTCATGACAAGGGACTATTTTGTAATGTTTGACATTTAATTCTTTGGTGAGTGCATGAATCTAGTATAACTGGATTGGGCATGAGTGGTGGGGATAACTGACAGAACGGGATAGTCTTATGTATCTTTCAGTAGGAGTAGCAGCGAAAGCGCTATTATTGTTTGTCCTTGTCACAGTCTCACATCTTGTTTTATTCCCCACCGTAAATTGACCACCGTGATTGGTCGAATTCATTTGTTGCCCACCATAACAAATAAATTCGATCAATCATAGCGGCGCAATGCGACGCTATGATTGGTCGAATTTATATGTTTTGTCCTTCATGGAGGCACGCGTAGACCACTTCTATAGGATGCTACCTTCTATGGGTGAGTGATTGATTTTTTTTTTATTACATCGAATCGGTGAAGGCTGGTATTATTGTTAAATTATACACCGACGTTTTAAACGTGCGCTTAAACTTACAAAAAAAAACTTCTCTATGGACTGGGAGCCTACCGCAAACCACGTTCATCGTGTTGCCTCCCTGTCACACTTACGTACAAATTTACAAGTGCGACAGGAAGGCAACAAGTCGAAGGTCGTTCGCGGTAGAACCTCTGCTCTATAAGTCTATTGCTACATTTGTTTTATCTGTCAAAATTAGAAGCGAATTAATTTTGAATCAAGAATTTGCATTTTCTATTGTTTTTATTAAGATCTAATCAAAATAAAAGGTAACCAAAATGCGTAAACGCAGGCGCCTATTGACTACGCCAATGAAAAACAAAACGAAACTCCTAAATAACGGGAGAGAAGAGAATGAGGCAAAAGGTTTGTATAACACTTGCTACCAAATAGTTCTTCAAAATTCAATCATTTATTTATTGTTACTATACTTAATACTTATAACATTTATTGTATTTTAGATACGGCACGAGGCAGACTTAAGGGGGCTTTGATGGATGCCCTAGAACCAGCAGGCGAGGAGTCTGACGCTTCATCAGATCACAGCCCATCTAAACGAGAGAGGTTTGTTATTTGTATAACGATACTTAGGTTCTATCTTTAACATAGTTAAGATAGAACGATAGATAACATATCGCGCAGTAATTTGGGCAGGTTAACTATCCTTTATTTTTGTGTGGAACACAATTTTGCCCTAAAGCCCATAAACAAAGCCCTTTTTTTTCAGGAATCCCAGCCAGGACCACAGCAAGCGCGAACGCGACGCGGCAGACGACGAAGACCGCTACCGCCGCCCGTCACCGCCGCGGCAGTCCTACGTGCTGAAGCTGTTCGACCGCAGTGTGGACCTGTCGCAGTTCAGCGAGGACTCTCCGCTGTACCCAATCTGTAGAGCTTGGATTGCCAATCAGCCTAAAGCTAACTACAAGGACTTTGGGTAAATTTTATCATTATGACTTTGATGCTAGGCTTGTAATGTGTGGAAGCATTTGATGTGTTGGAAGCATTAAATTTGTTTAAGTTTTTTTTTAATGATATACAAATTGCCTGATAGTAAGCGATTACCGTCGCCCATGGACATCTGCAACACCAGAGGAGTTGTAAGCATTTATGTATGTATTGTCGGCATTTAAGATGGGAGAACGATCTTTTCTTGAAAGTTTAAAGGTCATATAATATGTTTCATACAACATACAATGTCACTTCCAGATGAAACAGCAAACTAAGCATAGACAAACTTTTATTAGACACATTCTGGACTTCACAGAAAAAAACCTGATGAGCCATCACCTGAAGACAGCATAGAATTGCCTGGACCCGAGGGGCCCCCTGTCTCCAGGATACCAGAACTGATACCCGAGCAGAAGCAGCGCGACAAGGACAACATCAATCTCGATTATGTAAGCACTTGCATATACATTAACTGTAAGAGCATTGTCACATTGTTTGATCCGATATCAGTATGGAGAAAGCCCTCTTTTATATTTTTGCATGAAACCCTTCTCTTGAAAAATAAATTATGATAAACTGACCAGAACAGTTGAATTTATACTGTTCTGAGACATACTAACATTGAATAATTTTACGGTTTAGACTCACTTGTTTTAAGTCACTCATGCAACATGTTTCGGATAGCCTAGGTATCCTTTCTCAAGCACTAACAGTGTGGAGCAGCGTTCACGACGGCCGTGTATCGCACACATGTCGCGCGAGTGACTTAAAACAAGCGAGTCTAAACTGTAAAATTATTCAATGACCAGAACAGTTGTTCCATCCTTCGACCAACACGGAAGGGACGCGGCATTCGCACTATTTCCCCTCTGCCTAGGTGCAAGATCAACTGATCTAGCGCGGGTAATAAAACTAGTTGCGCTCGGATTTTAAACTAGACAGAGTCCAGACGCGCTAGTGAACACAGCAGCAGAAAAAATGCCAATTGCTCGGTTTTTTGTTGTAAAAAGAGATCAGGGACATCAAATTTACAAAAAGAAGGTATTACATTTCACATGTAAATTTTTTTTACATATCATACGTTTAATTACATTTAAACACAATTATTATATTTTAGTTGCATGTAATTGTTAGATTTATCGATTTTTCTCGCCCAGTACAAATTGCGGATCGGTCGAGCGACAAATCCGACTTCTCATCTCTTGACGAAAATGTGTTAGTGTGCGAGTTGTGACACTTGTGACTCGTCCGTACACAAAAACAGATCGAGGTGTGCAAGATTTGTCTGTGTAGGATGTCATTTTCTATGTATTTGTGTCGTCATTACAGATTGGATTTTGTATGCAAGTGTGTGAGAAGTGCGACTGTGTGCACGTTCCCCCCCGCGAAAAATGGCAGAATGATTTGAATGTCAAGATATCGCTTGGGCCTATCCCTTCCGACCTGTCGGAAGCCCGTGTTGATCGAAGGTTCCATCTGTCGAGTCAAACAAAAACAAGCATACAGTGATATGATATCATTCTTTTCTCAAAGCCCTACAGGACATTCAACATATTTGTGTTCAGAGTGAAGCCCCGCCGCCGCCTTGTCCGGCGCTGCTGGCGGCGCACGTGGCGCGCTGGGGCTGCGTGCGGCGCGCCTGGCTGCAGCAAGCTGAGCGCCACGAAGCGCGCTACGAGGCTGCGCAGCAACTGCTCAACACCATCAACGTCAGGTAACCGACTACTTGCTCAGCCGCCATCAGATACAGGGTGGATTTTCTTTTTGGGTCAGTGAGGGCAGCTACCAGATCCCGTGGTGCTACGAGAAAACAGTCTAAGAGGACCTTCCCTCGATTTCAAATTAATGAAGATTGGCTTTTACAGATTTTGAAAAAAACATACAGGGTGCGAGAAAAAGGTCATTTTTGACAAACTTTTTTTTTGATGCTAATCGATTTTTTTAATTTGTGGCTTTTTAGTACATTACCGTAACTTGACCCCAAGGAAACTATTGATACTGGATAGGAATGGAATCGATTGGCCTGTAAAAGCCAATCTTCATTAATTTGAAATCGAGGGAAGGTTTTCTAAGACCGTTTTCTCGTAGCAGCACGGGATCTGGTAGCTGCCCTCACTGACCCAAAAAGAAAATCCACCCTGTATATCGGAGCGGCCAAGGTGCTCATAAATATCTAACGCCTTGACAATAGAGTGCATGTTCATTTTTGAGCACCCTGGCCGCTCCGATATATCTGACGGTGACTGTTCAGTCAGCGGCAACCAAAAGCCAAACCAAGAAACCGACTATAAATGGATTTACTGTCAAAAATATTAGGTCTAGATAGAGTCAAGTAAATAAAGGTCTCGGTAGCTCAGTTGGCAGAGCGTGGGCGTAGTGATCCAGTGTCGTGAGTTCGAGTCTCACCCGAGACAGTGAATTTTCCACTTATAATTTATAATACGTGTGGACCAAACACGTAAATCTTATATACCACTTCCTGGAACGCCATCCCTGGAATCTTTTTGCTTGGTGTATTTTACTAAAATGTATTTTTTTCTTTTGCAGTACATTGTGATGAAACATTTGCGGGAAAGATGATATCATCAGATTTAATTATTATGATTACTTTTAAAATCGAATTAACTTTAAGCGTAAATATCATTTTTAAACAATTTGCACATTACTATGATAATAAAAAATAGCTTTATCTGATTTTGTACATTTAAATCATGATTCTTGAACAAATAAAACAAATGAATATAATATGTTTTGATTATTTATTTAACATTCTTGCAGTACAAATGAAGAAAGCAATATACTCTGTAGCAGGGATGTTGCGGATGCCGATTTTTTGACATCCGCGGATGCGGATGCGGATTTTTAAAGGCTCACATCCGCGGATGCGGATGCGGATGTCAAGATAGGTACATAAAAAACGTCAAATATTACATTTTAGTAATTTTTATTTAAAAAACCGGCCAAGTGCGAGTTGGACTCGCGTTCCAAGGGTTCCGTACATTAAGTCCCACTCACGCTTGACTGCTAATTTCTTATTAGTTTTTTTTGGTTAATGACTAAATTGCCTAGCAGTCTAGCACTTACGCCGATGCTAAGACGTTCCTGTACCGAACTGTTCCACATCCGCATCCGCATTAAATCCGCATCGATTTTATGCGGATGCGGATGTTGAAAATAATGCGGAAGTTCCGCGGTTGCGGATGCGGATGCGGATATTTGCAACATCCCTGCTCTGTAGTAATGATGCCTTACAAATGTTGCCTGCTGAAATGCCTTCAAGCGTTTTTCCTCTTTTTCTTTTGAGGTCCCTCTTTGAGCAGAGGACACGCGGATTTCTTGTGACCCTTGTCTTGACAGTTGTAACACGACTGAAACAATATAATACTACTGTAATGTGGTAAATGCACAGAATAACTAATAGTACTACCGTACAGAAAATTCACTCCTTCACAAAAGTCAGATTTAGGTATAAAATTACACCTATATCGCCGCCTGCAAGCAAAATTGAAACTTATAACCGCGCATGAACCGTGAATCTCCTTTGCGCGCCGCAGTTTTATGACCGAGCTGTAAGTGTCGGCACGGGGTTATCACTTGACAAGTTTTTATACCTATACCCACTGATTTATTATTTTTAAGATAAATATGTAGGAATTACAAACGTTGATTATGTAAACATACATTTTTTATCCGGAGATAGTATGTCTGATTCTCACGGAAGTAAGTTTCAAAGCCATTGTGTATTTTCAATTTTGCGCGAGCGCCGCGTGACACGACTATCGTGCACGCCGAGCGGCAGCCCACTGCCATACGCCTGTCTGATGGGCGCGCCGGCCAAATGTACCTAAACTGCGGAGTGACACCCCCCTGGTAAATGTCCAGTTTCAATGTTTAGCAGTAACGCTTTGGTTTACTGCGACATAAACGCATATTGCTTGTGTCAGCGCAACCTAACGTGTATATATAGGCAGGCATTTAGAGAATATACGTTCTTATACTATCACACATAAGGTGTTTGACTTCTACTCCCATCACCTGCTCGAAACCATATATAACCATATATAACAAGTACTATCCTGTCTAACAATAATAACAATAATCAATAACAATAATCTTTTAAACTTAGAAATAAATTAACACATTCATTGCCATCCAGCCAAACAAGACACCCGCGCCAGGCCACACAAATTTCGTCATATAAAGCTGTCGTACCACGAGCCCGACTATCGGGTCGTTCGGCCTGGGAACGAAATCATAAAATACCCGATAGTCGGGTTCCCGGCACTGAATGTGTTAACCGACTTCCAAAAAGGCGGTTATCAATTCGACCGTATTTTTTGAAGTGAAAACTTCTTTAGCGGCGCTGTCTTGAGGTGGGGAAAAAATTTTAAACCCACGACAGATCACGTGACCTAATCGAAAAACTGTTACTTATGTCATTGAGTTTTTCTTTATTGATTTAAATGCCATCTAGTGAGTTTCGCTCTAACTGGTATTAATATAACTCGAGTACTAACAGTGATGTGCTTACGGGTTTCAAGTAATGTGACGAAATAACGCTAGATGGCGTTAACCTCAATTATACATAATTAGTGCTGCAGACAAAAATGTCTGCAAAAGCACTAGTCATTGAGTTTCCACTTCTGCCGGCACTCCCTGAGTGCAAGCCGTTGTTTTTTTTTAAACCAACCAAGAAATATCAGATCCAAAAATTGGCTTCCAATAGAAAAAATATGGTTTACCTGTGACTCCACAATTAGACCGCAGACATGTTTCTCGAGGCAGCAGCGTCCGCATGTCTCGCAGTGAGAGTGTGTGGGCTTCACACACCTCTGGCATTTGTGGCAATGTTTATATCTGAAACAGTCAAATTAAAGGTATTGATTGATTAGTTTATAATTATAAGGTTTATCGTCTAGCACAGCGGTCGGCAACCGGCGGCCCGCGGGCCGCATGCGGCCCGTGATCCTGTCACTTGCGGCCCGCGAGCCTCCCTGGCTATTTTGTGTGTAATATTGACAAACGACAATGTCTGATAAAGTCATAAATATTAACATAGTGCGGCCCGCGGCCACTTTGTTAACTACTATGTGGCCCTTGGCTGTTAAAAGGTTGCCGACCGCTGGTCTAGCATAAGCACTCAATGTAAAAAGATAACAGTAAACCTCTGTTAAATTTTCTCCTTTTCTTACATACACAAATGTCAAAATGACGGATAAGGAAAAACGATTATCAAGGGCTTGTTAGACTAGACAAACGTTATTGAATAACGCCCAAAGAGTTTGTCTTGTGTAACGCGATTAGTTCGTTCGTTCGTTCGCACGGATTACTCAAAACCTTAATCAATTATACCTACAATACACCTAAACCTTCCTCAAGGCTCAGGCTCACTATTGATAGGTGAGAATCGCATGAATATCCGTTCAGTAGTTTTCGAGTTCATCGCGAACATACATACACACAAACAGACAGACGCGGCGGGGGACTTTGTTTTCTAATGTGTATATAGTGATGAGCTCAGGAGCACCCTCAAAGTTTTGAGTCAGTGCGCCTCGCTAGTATATTTTTTATATACCACCCTAATCGAAATTAAATTTTCTTGAGATATATTTTAAACTGTCTAAACGACAACGGTTGCACTCACTTAGATTTTTAATCGCTATTGGCGACATGTTTGGGCCCGTCGGGGGTCCTTCCTCAGGCTCGAGTGCTCGCGGCGGCTGCACTTCGTGCACGAAGTGCAACCGCCGATAGCGACTAAAAATCTAAGTGAGTGAAACCGTTGTTGTCTAAACAGTTTACCACCTTACCTCATGCCATTCTTGCTGGTACACTCCCCGAACTTGTGGCAATGGTTGTTGCTGGTCAGCACCCAGTATTTGCACTTGCCACACTTACAGTTGGGTTGGAGTCGTACATGTCTGTTGTACTATAGTTATTCTAGTTTGTTCCCTTACCTCATGCCGTTCTTGCTGGTACACTCCCCGCACTTGTGGCAATGGTTGTTGCTGGCCAGCACCCAGTACTTGCACTTGCCACACTTACACTTGGGTTGGAGTCGTACATGTCTGTTGTACTATAGTTATTCTAGTTTGTTCCCTTACCTCATGCCGTTCTTGCTGGTACACTCCCCGCACTTGTGGCAATGGTTGTTGCTGGTCAGCACCCAGTACTTGCACTTGCCACACTTACACTTGGGTTGGAGTCGTACATGTCTGTTGTAATATAGTTATTCTAGTTAGTTCCCTTACCTCATGCCGTTCTTGCTGGTACACTCCCCGCACTTGTGGCAATGGTTGTTGCTGGCCAGCACCCAGTACTTGCACTTGCCACACTTACACTTGGGTTGGAGTCGTACATGTCTGTTGTACTATAGTTATTCTAGTTTGTTTCCTTACCTCATGCCGTTCTTGCTGGTACACTCCCCGCACTTGTGGCAATGGTTGTTGCTGGCCAGCACCCAGTACTTGCACTTGCCACACTTACACTTGGGTTGGAGTCGTACATGTCTGTTGTACCAGGTTGTACTATAGTTATTCTAGTTAGTTCCCTTACCTCATGCCGTTCTTGCTGGTACACTCCCCGCACTTGTGGCAATGGTTGTTGCTGGCCAGCACCCAGTACTTGCACTTGCCACACTTACACTTGGGTTGGAGTCGTACATGTCTGTTGTACTATAGTTATTCTAGTTTGTTTCCTTACCTCATGCCGTTCTTGCTGGTACACTCCCCGCACTTGTGGCAATGGTTGTTGCTGGCCAGCACCCAGTACTTGCACTTGACACACTTACAGTTGGGTTGGAGTCGTACATGTCTGTTGTACTATAGTTATTCTAGTTTGTTCCCTTACCTCATGCCGTTCTTGCTGGTACACTCCCCGCACTTGTGGCAATGGTTGTTGCTGGCCAGCACCCAGTACTTGCACTTGCCGCACAGCTTGTAGTTGGAGTCGTTGGACATGTCGATGGTGTTTAGAGGCAGGTTGGTGAAGAAACGGACCGGCGAGCCGAGCTTCTTGCCTTTGTTTTTGAATTTCTTGTGGTTTTCGTATTCCACCTGTGAATAAATATCAATTTAATATGATCAACAGTTTGGTAAGTGCAAAGAGATGGGTAAATACAGCGTTTTTTTATTAATAGTAGACGAAGAACCCCAAAGTAATACTTTATTCATGCCCCGAATTTGACAGCTGAAGTCATTGACGTATAATATCTAAGGACGGGCTTTACGGGACTAAAAATGGTACTAGTTCAGCGGTGTTACTCACGAATTCCAGCCAATCGTGCAGTCTAACGCAACTAGTTGCGACCAATAGCGAGCGTAATGCGAACTCATCAACCAATCGCGAGCGTGATGCGAACTCATCAACCAATCGCGTTGTAGCGGTGTCACACCGCTGTACTGGCCCCTGTCATGCCTCATTATTATTGCCCGTAAATCCAGTCCCTAGATATCTATGTCAATGGCTGAAGTATAGGAATGGAATTGAATTTATAAAGTAGGTATGCACTTTTACAGCTCGCTCTGATCGTTAAAAGTTGATGTTTCAGTTAAGTAGTCGAGTTCATAAATATGTACCTACATATATTCTATTTCTTCATCTTAATCCATTGGAATAAAGGTGAAAAATGTATACATATTTATGAACTCGACTGTACCACAAAACATACACTTGCTTCCTACCTGAAAATCATGCATTTTCATCTCCGGCATAATGTTCCTTATATAGGGCTCCGAGAAATACGGGAAGGCCCAGATGACTGGCACGGTGGACTCTTTATCGCACAGTTCGCTGTATGTGGCCGACAGCTCTTTCAGTGTGTGCGTGAGCGGCTCGACGCGACCGCCGAAGGGCGGGTCCATTACTATGCATAGGCCGCCATCTCTGGAACAAGAATGCACCAGTTATATTAAATAACGTTTTAATGCGGGTCTGCGGCTGCGGCTAACATTTAACCCTTAAATGCATAGTGTTGCCAAATGTCTACAAAGCATTCGTCAGCTCACAGATTAAGGGTTAAGGTGGTTCGACTAGGTTACTCAAAGCTTAACCCTCGCTAGATGGTGCCACTTTCGCAAAATTTCATGTTTAATTTTTTTATGGAATGGTCTTGGTATTTGTATACTTAAAACTATGTTTAGCGAACTCTTTAAGTAAATATTGAACTATTAATATAAACATTGAATACTTCATTGTGCAAAAACCACCCTTTAAAGTCGACGGAGTGTTGCTGTCATGCTTTTTCCTACTATAACTCACACATGCAAGCAGTGTTTCCGTGATGCTTATAGTAGACAATTTCACACAACGTAAGTATACTGCAATAGCGTTACGGTATGTTCGTGGAAATACGTGCAAGAGGATTGGGGTTCAAGACAGGCCGCGTAGCCAAAGTACCAATCGCTAACGCTCCGTAGCGATCGAAACGCAACTGTCCCTGTCGCACTAATATGGAAGAGTGATAGAGACACACAAAGCGTTTCGTTATCGAAACGATAGCGATTGTAACCTTGGCTAGGCCGGCTGGTGCGAGTAGGTAATTTCTTTTTGTTTATTTTTGTCCTTTTTATGTTATCTTACCTTTAAACGAGCAATTATTATATATATATATTTATTTATATATTTGGATGATATCAGAAACGGCTCTAACGATTTCGATGAAATTTGCTATAAGGGGTTTGATCTCTTAGCTAGGTCTGATCTGTGAAAAAACGCGCATTTTTGGGTTTTTATATATTTTCTGAGCTTTGGTCGGTCTCCCAGATATTCAATCTCTTCTTCCTCGCATGGGGTCCGCTTGGCAACTAATCCCAGAATTGGCATGGGCACTAGTTTTTACGAAAGCGACTGCCCTGACCTTCCAACCCAGAGAGTAAACTTATTGGGATTAGTCCGGTTTCCTCACATTGGTTTCTTTCACCGAAAAATAGGTATCGGTATATAAATAGGTTCCGGTAAATAGGTATCAAATGATATTTCGTACAAAAGTTCCGAAAAATCATTGGTACGACGGTACGAGCCGGGGTTAGAACCCGCGACCTCCGGATTGCAAGTCGCACGCTCTTTCCGCTAGGCCACCAGCGCTTCCCCCAGATATTCAGTATCATCATCATCACTATCACTACATAGTATAAAACAAAGTCGCTTTTCTGTCTGTCTGTCTGTATGCTTAGATCTTTAAAAGTACGCAACGGATTTTGATGCGGTTTTTTTTTAATAGATAGAGTGATTCAAGAGGAAGGTTTATGTATAATTGGTTAACCCGTGCGAAGCCGGGGCGGGTAGCTATTATCAATAAAATACATTATCAACGTTTTCAAAAAAAAAATCAATACCTGATTTTCACAGATTATGATCTTTTTGGGTTCTTCCAACTCAGAATCACTAGCATATTCTTGTTGAATCCTGAAGCTAATATAAAAACTATGTCCCAATCCCAAATATTTGTATAGAAGTTTTAGTTTCCGCTACGTCACGCAGGCTGGGAAACATTTTTGATACTAAAACCTGACGTGATGACCGACATTTTAGGATATCTTTTTATGCTAGGATGGAGAATACCTACTGACGATTCTTAGTAGAAAAGCCCAAGGAAGTCCAGTTTGTAAGTGTCAGGTATCAGTTTTTTTTAAAGCGCTAATAGTTTGTTCTACAAGTAAAGCAATCCCTTACTGCCCAGCCTCTAATAAAGTAGTAGGTAATTGTAAAATAAAATAAAAGGAAATCATTTTTTTTTAATTCAAGTACCTACAGTACATTTTTTTATATTTGTTATCCGTAGTAGTCCCTGTACCTGAAAGAAATATAATATCATGAATCATGATAGAAAAAAATATTAGGAAGAAAGATGATGCAACAATATGGATTCTAATAAAGTTATAATTTACATACCTGGTAGTAATTAGTAATAATTGTGTTTTTCATTCATAGACAAAATTCCATTATTTTCAACCACAGGAAATTTTATACATTTCTTTTTTATTGCTGTGAGGATGTCCTGATTGTAAAAATCAAAAAGATTAGGTAGAGTATAATTTCTAATTATCTTTGTAAAAATTAAACGAATACGCTTAGCCCATACTTAATCCATCGATTTTTGAAAATAAGAAAAATTAAATAAAAATAAAAAACACAACACGAAATTTAGGTGTAAAAAAAAATACAAAAAGTTATGTCCCAGCATACAATGACTGGGGTTTGAACCGGGAACCTTCCGTTTGTAAGCAAAAAAGCGACTGTTTACAAAACGCGCCATGATAGTTCTTAGCTAAGCTGACGAACTTCGGGTACTTATTCAACAAAATCGGGTAGTGCAACAAAATTGCGCTAAACATGACGGCACTTCAAATTCGCGCCGTGGTCAGCCCGGCAACGTCGGAAATGGTATGGCAACGTCGCAAATGTATCCGTACACGACATTTGTGACGCACACATACGTAAAATTGATGAAAAGTTAACTATGATTTTTGCATGATTTCTGTATGAAACATTGTTTTCCTATTCATTTAGCAAAAATGAATATTCGAAAGAAGATAAATGCGGAAATATTTATGTAGTAATAGTGTGTAGTTACTTAATGAAAGTCGATTGAATTTTGTATGAAAATCGAACCACCTTAAACAAATTCTATTTGTTCCTATATATTATTTCAATAGTGAAACTAATAAATTTTCCGAATCATTACATAAATTTACGCAGTATTTTAATTTATAAAAATTACATTTGTTTATAGACGGAATGTCGGAAAACTTGGAAAAACCTGGAAGTTGATGATTTTTAGTATGTCATTTTGGGCAGATTTTTCGGGGTTTGTAATTATTTTATATTTAAAAACTTTATCATAGGTATATCACAAATAGTGTACCTTTCTAATGGTAGTAAATAATTTCATATATCTATTACTGAAAATTACATATTTACATAAATATGATTTAGCCAATTCAACTTCTAACACTGATTTCGCAGTGAAAATCGAAGTATATTTTTTTTTACTATTTTTCCTAGAATCGGCAAACAATTATGTGATACATATATTAATTTCGGGCAAAAAGAAAAAGTCATGCATTTAAGGGTTAAGCAGAACAGTCCGACACAGATATTAATAATAATAATCTGAGTTGAAAAAAATCATTGCTCTAGCTTCAGAAACCACGGAGGAAACAGTCGAGTAGGTTTGTATGGAGAAATGACCACTCCAGTTGCCTCTTAAGACGAACCACTTCGAGGCACTTCCAATAGTTAACTTATGAGGAATTAAAAACTTACTTGGAATTCCTAAAGAACTTCTTAAGCACTTTCTCATCATCATACCCGTTGAAGAGATAGTTGTTGAACATGTTATACCAGAGGTCCTTGTTGGGGGCATGGAAGAGTCTCTGCCAAGTCTCGTAGCCTAGTTACAACTTACTTGGAATTCCTAAAGAACTTCTTAACCACTTTCTCATCATCATTCCCGTTGAAGAGATAGTTGTTGAACATATTGTACCAGAGGTACTTGTTGGGGGCATGGAAGAGTCTCTGCCAAGTCTCGTAGCCTAGTTAAAACTTACTTGGAATTCCTAAAGAACTTCTTAAGCACTTTCTCATCGTCATTCCCGTTGAAGAGATAGTTGTTGAACATGTTGTACCAGAGGTACTTGTTGGGGGCGTGGAAGAGTCTCTGCCAAGTCTCGTAGCCTAGTTACAACTTACTTGGAGTTCCTAAAGAACTTCTTAAGCACTTCTCATCGTCATTCCCGTTGAAGAGATAGTTGTTGAACATGTTGTACTAGAGGTACTTGTTGGGGGCATGGAAGAGTCTCTGCCAAGTCTCGTAGCCTAGTTAAAACTTACTTGGAATTCCTAAAGAACTTCTTAAGCACTTTCTCATCTCATACCCGTTGAAGAGATAGTTGTTGAACATGTTGTACTAGAGGTACTTGTTGGGGGCATGGAAGAGTCTCTGCCAAGTCTCGTAGCCTAGTTACAACTTACTTGGAGTTCCTAAAGAACTTCTTAAGCACTTTCTCATCGTCATTCCCGTTGAAGAGGTAGTTGTTGAACATGTTGTACCAGAGGTACTTGCTGGGGGCATGGAAGAGTCTCTGCCAAGTCTCGTAGCCTAGTTACAACTTACTTGGAGTTCCTAAAGAACTTCTTAAGCACTTTCTCATCGTCATTCCCGTTGAAGAGGTAGTTGTTGAACATGTTGTACCAGAGGTACTTGCTGGGGGCATGGAAGAGTCTCTGCCAAGTCTCGTAGCCTAGTTAAAACTTACTTGGAATTCCTAAAGAACTTCTTAAGCACTTTCTCATCGTCATTCCCGTTGAAGAGATAGTTGTTGAACATGTTGTACCAGAGGTACTTGTTGGGGGCGTGGAAGAGTCTCTGCCAAGTCTCGTAGCCTAGTTACAACTTACTTGGAGTTCCTAAAGAACTTCTTAAGCACTTTCTCATCGTCATTCCCGTTGAAGAGATAGTTGTTGAACATGTTGTACTAGAGGTACTTGTTGGGGGCATGGAAGAGTCTCTGCCAAGTCTCGTAGCCTAGTTAAAACTTACTTGGAATTCCTAAAGAACTTCTTAAGCACTTTCTCATCATCATACCCGTTGAAGAGATAGTTGTTGAACATGTTGTACTAGAGGTACTTGTTGGGGGCATGGAAGAGTCTCTGCCAAGTCTCGTAGCCTAGTTACAACTTACTTGGAGTTCCTAAAGAACTTCTTAAGCACTTTCTCATCGTCATTCCCGTTGAAGAGGTAGTTGTTGAACATGTTGTACCAGAGGTACTTGCTGGGGGCATGGAAGAGTCTCTGCCAAGTCTCGTAGCCTAGTTAAAACTTACTTGGAATTCCTAAAGAACTTCTTAAGCACTTTCTCATCATCATACCCGTTAAAGAGTTAGTTGTTGAACATGTTGTACCAGAGGTACTTGTTGGGGGCGTGGAAGAGTCTCTGCCAAGTCTCGCAGCCTAGTTAAAACTTACTTGGAATTCCTAAAGAACTTCTTAAGCACTTTCTCATCATCATACCCGTTGAAGAGATAGTTGTTGAACATGTTATACCAGAGGTCCTTGTTGGGGGCATGGAAGAGTCTCTGCCAAGTCTCGTAGCCTAGTTACAACTTACTTGGAGTTCCTAAAGAACTTCTTAAGCACTTTTTCATCGTCATTTCCGTTGAAGAGATAGTTGTTGAAAATATTTTACCAAAGGTTGTTGGAGGCGTGGAAGAGTCTCTGCCAAGTCTCTTAGTCTAGTTATAACTTACTTGGAATTCCTAAAGAACTTCTTAAGTACTTTCTCATCGTCATTCCCGTTGAAGAGGTAGTTGTTGAACATGTTGTACCAGAGGTACTTGCTGGGGACATGGAAGAGTCTCTGCCAAGTCTCGTAGCCTAGTTAAAACTTACTTGGAATTCCTAAAGAACTTCTTAAGCACTTTCTCATCGTCATTCCCGTTGAAGAGATAGTTGTTGAACATGTTGTACCAGAGGTACTTGTTGGGGGCGTGGAAGAGTCTCTGCCAAGTCTCGTAGCCTAGTTACAACTTACTTGGAGTTCCTAAAGAACTTCTTAAGCACTTTCTCATCGTCATTCCCGTTGAAGAGATAGTTGTTGAACATGTTGTACTAGAGGTACTTGTTGGGGGCATGGAAGAGTCTCTGCCAAGTCTCGTAGCCTAGTTAAAACTTACTTGGAATTCCTAAAGAACTTCTTAAGCACTTTCTCATCATCATACCCGTTGAAGAGATAGTTGTTGAACATGTTGTACTAGAGGTACTTGTTGGGGGCATGGAAGAGTCTCTGCCAAGTCTCGTAGCCTAGTTACAACTTACTTGGAGTTCCTAAAGAACTTCTTAAGCACTTTCTCATCGTCATTCCCGTTGAAGAGGTAGTTGTTGAACATGTTGTACCAGAGGTACTTGCTGGGGGCATGGAAGAGTCTCTGCCAAGTCTCGTAGCCTAGTTAAAACTTACTTGGAATTCCTAAAGAACTTCTTAAGCACTTTCTCATCATCATACCCGTTAAAGAGTTAGTTGTTGAACATGTTGTACCAGAGGTACTTGTTGGGGGCGTGGAAGAGTCTCTGCCAAGTCTCGCAGCCTAGTTAAAACTTACTTGGAATTCCTAAAGAACTTCTTGAGCACTTTCTCATCATCATACCCGTTGAAGAGATAGTTGTTGAACATGTTATACCAGAGGTCCTTGTTGGGGGCATGGAAGAGTCTCTGCCAAGTCTCGTAGCCTAGTTACAACTTACTTGGAGTTCCTAAAGAACTTCTTAAGCACTTTTTCATCGTCATTTCCGTTGAAGAGATAGTTGTTGAAAATATTTTACCAAAGGTTGTTGGAGGCGTGGAAGAGTCTCTGCCAAGTCTCTTAGTCTAGTTATAACTTACTTGGAATTCCTAAAGAACTTCTTAAGTACTTTCTCATCGTCATTCCCGTTGAAGAGGTAGTTGTTGAACATGTTGTACCAGAGGTACTTGTTGGGGGCGTGGAAGAGTCTCTGCCGAGTGTCGTAGTCGAGCAAAAGCGAGTTGAAGTCCGGGTGGGCTTGGGCTGCCTCGTGGATAGAGGGAGTGCCGATACAGAGGATGTTTCTGGAAATTCATTAGTACTTTTATTATCAGACTTGTTAAGTTAGTGCGGTTTATGGATTCTAAACAACGATATTAAAATAGTTTCATTCTCAAATCGAATACAGCATCTTAATAATTTAATTTAATTAATTGTTTAATTTAATTTAATTTATAATTTTTATTTAATTTGTAAAATTTAATGTAAGTTTGTGATAATGTGCATGTTGATTTATTGTTTGTGTGTTTTGTAAATTTATTTGTGTTGTCTAATTTTTGTAATATGGATACGCTGTCCGAAATAAACGCATTTATTTATTTATTTATTTAATCTTTTGTATACGTTGTCAACACATTTATTTTGTATGCCTTGTCAAAAAAGTTCCGTGTACTTAAATAAAAAAACCGTTTTGACGGAATTAGTGTTATACTATTAAAAAAATCGAAAGGTAAAGAACTATAACTATGGTCCATGGTAATTATTAGAACTTGTAGTTAAGTAATTTAGATTAGTTAACTTCAGAATTTCACTAATACTTGATTGTCCGTATAAAAATAAGATTCTATTATAGCCAAAGTAAAAATATCCTTGTGCATTGCCCTGCGGGCTCAGCACGGTTCCATTTTTATCCACTATCACTATGCCCGTCACTTTCGCACTTACATACTTGTTAGAACGTGACAGGCATGGTGATAAACGATAAAAATGCGACCGTGCTACTAGGGCTGATCGTATCATTTTTTTTTCCAAGGCCTCCCCTCTTTCCCGCCACTTGGCTCTGTCCAATCCACACTCCCGCCACTCCCGTACCAATATAGCAAAAAAAACTACAACGCAAGACAAAAACCTATCCAAGCATACACAAAACACTAACTTGATATTATTATTCCTCAATATCCCCAGCACGCAGCTGACCGACTTCTTCGTAAATATATACTGGGCCTCCACCGTATCATTCTCAAGAGCCGGCAGCCAACTCGAAGGGTTCAGCAACTGTTCATCCGTCAACGGGGTGATGAGTCGATGGTTCGAGTGCTTCTTGCTTTGGGACAGTAGGTACAGCTCTTTGCATGTGTCGCAGTACGCTCTGTCTGAAGGATGGCGGGATTTTACCTGCAATTAAAATAATATAGGTACAAACAAGGGGTGGAGCTGGTAGTTAGTGGGGTGATAACTCGTGGTTCTTTTGCTTTGAGACAGTAGGTATAGTTCTTTGCCGGTATCGCAGTACGCTGTTCAAAGGATAGCGGGATTTGACTCATCAATTCTCACTCATCCTGAAATTAGTCATCAATCATCAATCAATACATATTATAAAACAAAGTCCCCTGCCGCGTCTGTCTCTCTGTATGTTCGCGATAAACTTAAAAACTACTGTACGGATTTTTATGCGGTTTTCACCTTTTAATAGAGTGATTCTAGAAGAAGGTTATGTTATGGTGTATAATTTGTAAAGGTTTTGTGTAAATTCGTTGAACTACCCGTGCGAAGCCAGGGCGGGTCGCTAGTATAGTATAAATATACACAGTGCAGTCGCAAGGCTTTTTCTTCGGACTTGGCCGCACACACAAGTGGCGATAATTTTTTCCAGGTCGCAGTTTTTAACGTTCGCCTAAATTTCCAATTTTTTTGTTTCCTACAGGCAAATTCACATCTAGAACATTCAAGATTGGTACAGTGAACGATGAGGAGTGTATCTGGGGACCTAGCCAAGATGTCGATAATTTGCGCCTAGCGAACGAAACGCTAATGTCTCTCTGTCTTCTGTCTGACAGATGAGATTTAACCTGCAAAATATTGGTGGGTCCCGAATTTGACACTTTTTGTTAGGTGATGGGTAGGAGCTCAGCAGGACTAGATCTAGACACAATGATCAAATGTCTTAAAAGTAGGGAGGTATATAAGAGGTCAGTGAGTATTGAGGTCTAATGAATGAAAAGAATAAAAATTATAAGACCAACCAATATTTATTTATACATTTTATTTATTATATTCTTTATAAAATAAACTTTTTCTTTTATGAATTTACGTAAATATACATTTCTTTGGTAAATAATTCCATTAGCATACACTTGTTTGATAAAAACTGCTTCTTAGGATTGCTTGTTCTCAAATAGTGACTTCTCAAACATCCAAGACAAAGATTATGACTTATGTCTAAAAGCAGGATCGTCAATTTGCTAGTCAAAATAAGTTTCATCAAGGTCATCACTCCTGGGTTTTCAAATTGGGTTTTCTTAATGTTTATTACGTATTCCATGATACCATTTTAATTGACTTGCCTCATCTTTTCAAGACTCATATCCTTCTGAAAGAAATACTCCAAATTGATAGAAAATTATTCTTCATCAAGCATTACATTCGCTTCTTCTAAAAATACGAGTCCTATCCGTCCACTATTTCCCATACTGGCAATTACTAGGTTTAGTCTTCGGTTTAGCCCAAAAATGAGATGGCGAAACGACCTAGACTCATTCTGTGGCGACTGGCGGGATCATGCACAAAGCCGTGATGAGTGGCGAAAGACAGGGCAGGCGTTTGCCCAGCAGTGGGACAATATACATAGGCTATAGGCTATAAAAAAAAATTAAAAAAATTCTTCGGGTGCGTGCAGGTGGTTGGAGGAGGTTCAGTTACCAAGTCCACATGATTTGAATAGACACGCTCAAAATTCCTCTTAGGATCATCTGGATATTCCTTGTGTCCCCTAATACATCCTCCTTCGCAATGGCAGCCGAAAATATTACATGGCCCCTTCCCACAAAAAGTGCCGGTAGGAGGACGGCCATTATTGCAAATTTTCACCTCACATGGGGCAGCGACAACTGGACTGAGTGGAGTGTTATAAGCGAACACCGTTTGCATACGAGCAGACGGAAAGAAAGTATTGCACTGGCCTTTGTTGTATTTCGGTATAAATTGAACAGTGACACCTCTACAACATTCACTTTCAACATGTTTTAAAAAAAATATTGGAGAAAAAATTAGAAAGATAACCTTCATTTCTTGTTAAACTCGGGTAGAGCTCTTCAAGTACTCAAGTATGGCAATGGAAGTTTACAGAGGCCTTTTATATCATAAAAACTAAAACAATAATTCTCAACAATGGCTGATTGTTCATTTTAGGATTACACATTAGGTAAACAAAATGCAGTTGCCAAACTGTTATTCAATTTGTTCAATAAACTCAATGAAAATGATAACAATGTGCTTAGATCACTTGTATTGCTTGATGCATATCAATAAATATAAGACTTTGGTATACTTAGTGCATTTTGAGTATAATTATTGTAAGAATAGGAAGTGTTGTATAGTTAAGCCTAGAAAATAAGTTTTCCTTAATGAAGATAAGCCTTGTCATCAGAGGCTAGTAAATATTCAAGATGGATAAACTCGATACAACATTGAGATTTGTACCTTTTAATTTAACTATTTAAAATGACGTCGAGTTGCAGAAACCAAGCCCGCGAATACCTATAACTTATAACCTATATATAACTATTTAAAATTTTAGTTAATATATGTAATATCTGTCACCTACTGGTATTTATGACTTCCGTAAAATCCGTCATTCCTAGCCACAGTTGTATGCACAAAGGTACAATTAAAATACAATAAAAGCATTTTTTGCTTACTCTTATTTGATGGTTCTATCTAGTTTTAACATTTTCTAATGGCTCAAAATGGTTTATTATCCTTGATATTTACTCTCGTGTCTATAACTGTGATCAGTGAAGTTAAATTTTACATTATGAAATTATAAATAGCATTATAGTGGCAGTTTTCATTGCCACCGATATTCTCGCACTTGCCAAGGGCCAGTAAGGAGAAATTATACATTAAAATATATTATGAAACAAAGCTGCCTAAGAAATTAAAACTAACCTCATTCAAGTTACTCCAAGCCGCCGCTTTATCAATCTTAGGAATCAAGTTGTAATATTTCTCATTACGTTTTCGGACGCCTTCCTTCTTCCACTCGTCTTCCTCGATATGAACCGTACACTCTTTCTTGTCCCTGCATGAGGCGCACGCGAAAAATCGGCCCTTCTCCGACGAAAACAACAGTGTGGGGCCGTGTAGACACAATGGATGGTTAGTAACATCTTCTACGATAACTTCCACTGGTGCGTGTTTTTGCGGCTGAGTAGCCTTTGGGTTAAACTTTCGTTTATTCGTCATTTTTAATTAATTTAGGATAAAATGACAACACGAGTTTGTGAACTCCAATGAAAATTGGATTTCTTGTGGATGTGCAGGATGTGGAATGTCAAATCAAATAAGTCAAATATGTCAAACATGGCCACATGGTGTCAAAACACTATTTGAGCTACTGGGCAAAACGTCACTATACAGTTAAATAAAAAGAAAACTGAATGAAATGAAAATGTAAGAATTTATTTCCTGGCAACATTTATTTTTAGACCGGCGCTGTGCTGTATTCCATTCTGTGTCAATTTTTCGAAAATTCCATTTTATTTTGTGATCTGATAGAAAGATTTCACAAAATGAGCGGCTTGGTCAGGTCAGCACACAGAGT
The DNA here is from genome assembly GCF_948474715.1 of Cydia amplana. NCBI lineage: Eukaryota > Metazoa > Arthropoda > Insecta > Lepidoptera > Tortricidae > Cydia > Cydia amplana. Next base: position 16,554,542 of record NC_086080.1, on the reverse strand, counting down.
AATCCAGGGATGTGTTAAAAACACAGGCATAGCGAGTGCGCTAGTGAGCCGAGCACAGGCCCCCGTGAAGCGCGATTTCACGAGAGGAATATGGCACATGAGCTGCTCAAAGAGGATGGACGGGCCTGCGGCCACCAGCCTGCTCCATAACCATTCCAACACATGCAACTGCGGATGCGGTCTGAAAGCCCTACACACGAAAGGTACTTTCGGTATATTTTTAGGTTATGTCTATTGCGCCATGCTTAACTCATCCCTGTGATCCCTGCTACCCTGGTCCTTCCTTAATATTTTTTATTGGTTATAGAAGACTACGGACGTGAGACTTCTACCAAGAATAGGCCGTTAGGTTAGTCCTATTACCTAATCCCTGCCGAGTTCTAGTAAGTGCCTTGTTCCTTACTAAATTTGTATCTCCTTGTGAAGTGCTGCGTCGAGCCAACTAAAAGCAGCTACAATTTTTTTTCCATCCTCCTTCTTTTCCAAATCCAAATTAGTTGTTTAGTTATACTAGTTGAAGTAGTAACAGATTGGTGTAGTTTTCAATCTTTACAATAATTTAGGGAATCATTTTAATAAATTAGGTTGTGTTAAAAAAAAGGTTTTTTAGATAGAGAAAAAGGAATTTTTTAGATCACTATTTAAAATTGGTTGAAATACATAGGTGAGCGAGAACTGGTGGAATTCCTCACAGAAGAGATTGTGGCGGAGAGGAAGGCACAGAAGTTGAAGACCCTGCCCGCGGAGGTGGACGGCTTCAAAGTGACGGGGACTGGAGCTGAGGTGCTGCTGTCCAAGGCACTGAAAGATGAAGTGTGAGTCTTATATTACAATATATACATAAAACTACTATTTTAACCAGTTCATTAGTAACGGTAATTATTCTTGCTTTCTAAGAAGCAAAAATGTAAAATACAATTGAACAACCCTTAGCAAAGTTCTCCGTTTCAGCTCGGTCAAAAACCCTCACAATTACATATAAATAAAGAAATACAGAACATCAACAGATGCTTAGTCGCTCATCTCATGGGTGACCACAGCTTACATGTATCTGAAGTAGCCAAGTAGGTATGGGAACTTTCAGCTCCATTGAATAATGGGAAGTGGGTCTAATTTAGACTGCAAGATTAGAGCTGAACACATACATATATCAATACAAAACAAGTCCAAGTTAAATAAAAGCTTGTAATTATACAAACATCTTGTATTTTAATCATGTATTCTAGCAATAGTTTACCTAAACTGCATACCATGTATTTACCAACTAGCTTATATTTACAGAATAAACGTAACATTCAACGTGAACCACACCGTCGACTCGGACGATTTCGGCGAAGGCGACGCGCAGCCAGAAAAGCAGGAGTTCTCCGAGATGCGCTCCAAGCCGCAGTTTGAAGTTGACATCGTGCGTGGCGACACCACACTTGGATTCACCTGCTCTTTCCTACAAGACCCGCCTACTACCAATGCTGATGAGTATAGTGAGTATCCACATAACCATGAGCTTCAGATTAATAACGGAGAGTTTAAGATCTATGATCTATGAGTTTATGTGCTATCTTATGTTATTTATTTCCTTTAATATAATTCCCCTAGTGTACAGTATAAACTTTCAATTATGTAAAAGCATGATCTTCATGGTCAACTGCGGAAACTTTCACATTGACAAAGTAAACTTCACCTCTTTACTTCATTATGTTGTAAAGTTGTATTTGAATTTATCACTTTTGTTGCATGTATGTCTGCACCTAATAGTTATAAAAGTTAATTTCATACGAATGAAAGTTAAAAATATTTTTATTGCGATGTACGGCACGGCCATTTTTGTCATTGTCAATCAAATGTCATTCTCAGCTACTGCTGCTGCCACAGACAGTAGACAAGATGGCGCCCGTCGCTGCTGCAAAGGCTGCGTTCAGCTTATGATAGGGCCGTGTCGTACGGCTGCGATCGTGACCCACAAATGGTCTCGCCGGAAGATCAGCGCTGACTTTCGGGTCAGTATTATGCTGAGGCGAGCCCACTTCGTGGTAAACTTTAACGCTTACCAAGTTTTTGAATATTTATAGTTTTTAGTTATACTCTTGTATGTAATTTTAGTTTTAAGTTTATCACGAATAAAATACTTGATTCTGATTCTAAGATGCGCTCCTAGCCTGTAAAGCCCCGTCTCCATATCGCGCGGCAAACTATCGAACATTGGCTCGCGCGGCAGCCGTGCGCAATGGATACCGGGTTGGCTCGCGAGCCAGCGAGTTGGCTCGAAGCCAACCCGGTATCCATTGCGCGCGGCTGCTGCGCGAGCCAATGTTCGATAGCTTGCCGCGCGATATGGAGACAGGGCTGTAGGTTAATACTTTTAGTTGGTGTTGCGACACCATGCTCAGCCGGCCTAGCCAAGGTTACAATCGCTCTCATTTCGACAATGAAACACTTGTGTCTCTCTATCACTCTTCCATTTTAGTGCGACAGTGACAGTTGCGTTTCGATCGCAATCGATCGATCGATTGGCATGTTGGCTATGCGGCCAGCTTTACATGCTCTAGTTATACTTTCAAGCCCAGACAATTTCAAATTAAAAAAAAATATTGAACCAGACATTCTTCTGACGTGTGAAAGTATGAAACTTTGACATCAATTGGCAAATCCAAAAGCCATAAAAACATTTAAAAAAAGATACATTTAGGAGCCATATGATCTAAAATAATCCCTGCATATTACGCCACACTAGATTCTCCCATTAATGGAGAAATCTGGTGCCATTTGCAGGGTACAGCAAATCATATGCACATCCAGAAATAGGTTGGTACCTTACTTCTGCATAAAAGTATGAAACAAATAAATTATTGGACATTCTTATACAAATTTACTAAAGTAGCCCCACAGTAATTAAATGTACCAAGGAAACCATATACCCAAGAACAAACATTTGTACTCATCAAACTTCAAAGAGATAAATGCCCCTAATGGATTTTAACATGGGACCATTAGCTTAGGAGGCACTAGGCTACGTATGTCGTCATTGCGGTCAACTCAATCCAAAGAAATGAATTTAAAATATGTTCTAAATCTAAGTTTTATTTTTTAGTTATTACTGGGGCTCCCAGAAGACGTATAGAGTCTGTTCGGAAAGAGAAGAGTCGTGGAATGTATTCATATACATTCCACGACTCTCTTTCCGCACAGACTCTATACATAATTAAATAACGAATTTTATCAATTTTTTTTCAGATGACATATTCGGAATCGACGAGGTGACCCTATACAAGGGAGAGTGGAATGACAAGGTGTACGCGGTCGCTGGTGACGTGCTTGACGGGGTCAGTACGAAAACTTATCTTCTGAATACATGCTTATTTAACCTTTTGAACGCCTAAAGTCTAAACTAGTCATGCCCACCGCGCCAAGGACCACTATAGGTGTTATAAGACCACTATAGGAGGGTGTTTTGTTATGGCGGACGCTGTCAAAGTAACCTTCACACTTACGAGTACGGTTTACATTAGCTCGCATGTGCCCGGTGTCTTGGTGTTTGAGTGGTATTTGTGTTTATGACATAAAGCGTTCAAAGGGTTAACTAGCGCTTACTTAACTGCTCGCTAAATACAGCATGACCCTTTAGGCCTTAGTATGCAAACACTGTTGTACGAATTTAACCGCCTCGTTTATTTATTTCGTACCTTGTCACAGTGACAATCAATATGAAAGTCCCTAGAGACCTCATAATATTGTCACTGTGACAAAGTACAAAATGGGTAGGAAATTAAATTCTTACTGGACGTACATAGCAGCAGTTATTACTACAGGATAAGCCTGAACCTTTAGCCCCTTTTTGCCGTAGTTGTTATAATTTTAAAATATATTTGCTAAAGGAACTTAAATATTCAATGAATAGGCTGTATGGAAATTGAGTGTGTTCATTTTAGTTCTCAACATGTCCACTAGATGGCGCACCGAGGGAACGAGAGAATGAACCTCGTGCAAAGGTTTACAACAATAAAATTCGATAACAACATTACATATTCATCGTGTTCTGAACACTAGAATGTTTTTGACTACAAAATGATAATAATATTATCCTTATTTTCGTTCTGTTTATGACTAGGCCTATTGGTCTAGTGGATCTGCCGATGGACTGCTACGCAGCGGTCCCGGGTTCAATCCTGGGACAAGTCCTTGTTGATGACCAGTTTTTCACCCCATTTCTTTCGCCACACTTGATACTATAATAAATGTAGTGGTCAGGTGCCAAAATCGGGGGATATTGTCAGCTCTGATGTGAAGTTATTCCTCATCATTTGGGAAATATTCATTGACGTGCGACATTTTGTTTATTTATCTGCCATCCCTTTAGGCTTTTAAATGTTAATTGACTCTTTTATTGGTTAGGTATTATCACGGAAGAAAGAAAGAGCGCGCCGCGCTCTAAGGGGAAACGGCATGTGCCTGCATTAGTATGGGAACCTATGTCGCCAACACGCTGTCACAAAAATTGGCCATATTTTCTTATTTCGAAAGGGATTATGAACCCTCACCCATCACAATAATTTGAACCTTACAGTAAAGAAAATTATGTCGAAATTGCACTACGATTTTTATTTATTGTAAATAGTCATTTATGCTCTATCCCTTTTACACTTGCATGGCTTTTCCAAGAGTGAATGCGATAGGATAAAATATTCGACTATGACGTTGACATATGCGATAGGGATGTGCATGATTCGGTGTGATATCGATAAACGCTTATTAATAATTAGTTTAAGTACACGTAAACTACTCAGTTTTTTATACATATGTATACTATATTTTCTGGCGAAGATTAGGTTACCTACTTACTTTTTAATAAAAAGCGGCCAAGTGCGAGTCGGACTCGCCCATGAAGGGTTCCGTATTTAGGGAATTTATGACGTATTAAAATAAAACTATTTACTAGATCTCGTTCAAACCAATTTTCGGTGGAAGTTTCATCATATATTTTTTTTTTGTTTTATCATTCTCTTATTTTAGAAGTTACAGGGGGGGGGACACTTAGGACATTAGAAACCTCAATATCATTTTTGAAGACCTATCCATAGATACCCTACACGTATGAGTTTGATGAAAAAAATTTTTTTGAGTTTCAGTTGTAAGTATGGGGAACCCCCAAAATTTATTGTTTTTTTTCTATTTTTGTTTGAAAATCTTAATGCGGTTCACATAATACATCTACTTAATTACCAAGTTTCAAAAGTATAGTTCTTATAGTTTCGGAAAAAAGTGGCTGTGAGGCTGTGACATACGGACGGACAGACGGACAGACAGACAGACATGACGAATCCATAAGGGTTCCGTTTTTTGCCATTTGGCTACGGAACCCTAAAAACGCTAATTAAAAACAATGGAAATATAGTTGGTCAAGCAGATCTTGTCAATAGAAAAAGGCGGCAAATTTGAAAAATGTACGCGCGAAGGGATATCGTCCCATAGAAAATTTGAATTTCGCGCCTTTTTTTACTGACAAGATTTGCTTGACCAGCTATATCAGGCTCTCCAAACCCCGGCCCGTGGGCCAAAATGTATGGGTAGTTGGGTACAATACTATAAGAAAGACTTTAAATCAAATAATCCATTGAATAACAATAAATAAGTAAGAACATCTAGCTAGAGGAAAAACAAAAATAAATTATCAAGAACATGTATGAACCTAAACAAAACGAACTGTGTATTTATACAAACATCGACATCGGTAACTTTTTTGATATGGTCCTCGCACTGTGGCCGAATAGCGCACCCGTACGTGACTTTTACGCTAAGTAGATATCAACCTTATCTCATTTACATAAATTTGATTTTTGTACTAAACAATCCAAAAATCCTTGCGGAAACTGAAAATGTAAAAAATATTGAAATATTACATGAAATAATACTTACCGATGATATGAAATGCCTCCATGTCTAATATTTTTTGTCCGGCTAGTGTTTTTACACTCCAAAATGGAGCAGCACGGCATATTTGTAATTATTTGTAATTTTAACTGGAATCGTTTTCACATCTGACATTTCATAAGCGCCATACTGAACTGACAACGACTGACAGTAGCTTGTGGTGAAAGTGTGATCAGCTAATCATAATGCTGCCACACGCTATACACCTACGTTTCGCTTCTATTACTTCTTTGTTTTGTGGGTATTATGATACTTAATAAACATTGTCTTTGAATTTTATTGTCAGTATTTAATATTATTAAATTATATGGATAAAGTTCATTCGCTACGTTACACAAAAAATTGGGGGAATCTTATTTTACCATGGATACATTTTTTTACATGTATCATTTGTTCAATTTTTTTTTTATTTCAGTACCTGTACGACCTCCTCATGAATGTGCTGGAAGAGAAAGGCATCAGCAATGACTTCGTTCAGAAACTGTCAGATTTCAGCACGGGCTACGAACACGCTGCCTACATCAACCTTCTCGAAGGCATCTCCAAATTCACCATCGGAAAACAATAAATTTGTCTATAGCTATTAAAAAAATAGTCTATGGTATGAACATACCGTAAATTTGTCTATGGTCATTGGTACAAATGAAATACCGCAATATAATGTGGCACAGGAGGCCAATAGCATTTATCTTGCTAAAACAGCTTTAAAGGATGTTAGTTTAGTTGACAAAGAAGTGTTTTGTTCATTTTAGTGATATTTGGTTAGTTACGTTTGAATAAATGTATCCCAATTTAGGTGATTGTTGTTTTAATTAATTTCGCTTAGTGTTATATCAACATTATGACAAGCCGCAAATTTATCACTTTTATCAGCAAGGCCAGGTTTTACGAGTGATAGAGAGGCAGAAAACGAAATTTCGTGTTTCGCGGTATATCCTCTGTTTATGCTAGTGGCGCCCCCTGCGCAGAGTTTTGCGTAATATTCCCTATCAAATCCATCTTATTATATTTACGAGTTAAATACAATGACGTATAAAATTCTTTTTCTACTCCAGCACTTAAATGTGTCAATTAAATGACTGACAGTGATATCTAAAGCAATGTCATTTGAATGCTTTGTCTATAGGCTCATAAGATGACTGCTAGCAGTCATCTTATGAGTATAATACAACTGCTTTATTTTTTTTAAAGATACAAGTTCCGATCATCTTGATTGAAAGAGGTATGTTTTCATTTACAATAATAACTCTTTTTTTTTTTTAAATAATAACTCAATTTTTTTAAAATAATAACTCTTTTTTTTTAATAATAACTCTTTTTTTTTAATAATAACTCTTTTTTTTTTTTAAATAATAACTTTTTTTTTTTTAATAATACCTTTTTTTTTTTTTTGCTGCTGCAACTGTCATAGAAAAAGTAATGTATGCAACAGCTCATAATTGGTTCTTAAAATTCTCGGGTCTTTTTTTACAAAACTCGACTACGTCTCGTTTTGTAACTTCGACCCTTGAATTTTAAGAACCCTTATTATATCACTGTTGCATAAACTACTATTATAGCTTAAAACTGTTTCATAATGAGATAAATAGATACAAAGTCGCAGCACGCAAGACACATTTCGCTCAAATTTCCCGCGCACACTCGGAATTGCAATCAGCTGACAAAACTATTGCGATCATTAAAAGTAGAAACATGAATAAAGCTTTCTGTCTCGCTCGCACTACCTTTGTTTTGCTTCTTATCAGCTGACCTGTGAGTTCTGTCAGACAAAGACCACTAATTCCCCCTTTCACCCATAGTTTTCACAAACGGCTACCAATAGAATCAACGCAATCTGGTAGGCTTTTATGATTGACCAATAGCCAATCGGTTTGAAGTTAGTTGCAATCGCTCGCAGCTGTCAAAATGTCAAATGACTGACCGACACCAAAATGAAGCGAGTTTTGTTTTACCTTGCCAAAATGGCTGACGCGTCGACATTGCGTGCTAAGAAAATACCCGATAATTTATACGAGCTGTGCTTAACAAGTTTAGTGAACTACTTGCAGAAATCAAAGTGCGAGCGGAATGATTTGCGATCACTGCCGGACAGCATCCTCATGGATGTATATTACAAGGTAAGTCTTGCATACACGAGTGCAGATAAAAACATTCTGGCTGCATTACCGTTATAGTGGCTGGTATTTTCGCATCTCGTAGTCAAAAGATTGGTGCGTGGGGATGATTTGTTGTGGGATTAGAAAGATTACGTCGGTTTAGTGCTTGTATCGAAGCAGTGACCATGAACATAATTGGCGTAGGAGCAAGTACCTAGACACTTTCACTGAACAATGTACGGAGCCGGGGCACGGTGGGAGTGCGACGTGCCGTGCGGCTCTTTGTTACGAAACACCACTACACCGATATTGAAAGTTTGAAAAATAATTGAAACCGTAAACAATAATGTCATAAACTCATAAATCATATCGGAACGTTATTGTTCTTGTTGTAAATGTGTGTTCGGCCACAAATCATTTAGAGGCATATGTTTTAAGTTCCAACAAACATGTAATACTTGTTTTGAATAATAAGATAACGTTAAGAAACATGACACTCTTCTAAACACTTAGAACTTATGAAAAAACTTCAGTTGGATGACATCACCCTCTTGAGTTTTATATTTTATGTTGGATGTGTGAAACTTTCCTTGCTTAGTAGGTACTTACCATCACTTTGATGACATCACACAACTTTCAATTCTTGCATGCATTAGCATTTATATGTGTGAGAGATCTTTTATGTATGCTAATTTACACAACAATAGCCAAATAGATCAAAAGACACTTTGTTTAACTTAAACCAAAATTATTATACCTATCTTTAAATCAAAGCTATCCACAAATGTCTACTTAGGTTTATTATTTATTTCCTGTGATGTTTTTTAACATGCATAATAAGTATGTTGGGCCTCCATTGCCTGGGTAGTGGGTGAACTGAACCTATTGCTAGGACAGTTGGAGGCTAATAATGATAATTATGGTTGGTTGGCCATTTTAGTATTGAACAAGATTTTCAACATTTAAAATGGTAAAATAAATACCCATATCATTTTAATGTGTGATAATACATATGTGAACTGATCTTCTGTGTCAGTGACTGATTGCTAATTTAGGCTGGTGAACAAACTTTATAATCATCTCTGTTATATAATAGGATGTAATTCCATTTGACCTCATAATTATCTGCTTTGGGTGTTTATATTTTATGTCATGACACTCCAAAACATAACGCAGAAATGGTAATTTTCTGCTTGATTTAATTTATGGTCTTGTCAGTTATTGATTGCTCAGATAAAATTGTCATGATGAAATATTTCTAAACTATTGAGTTTCATTCAATTACAACAATCTGTTATTCTCAAATATTTATGTAAACTTTATTGCACAGTATAAGTTGTACAAAAGGGGTAGTTAATTTAAGGGGAATTTCGAATAATATGATTCTGGATCCGGTATTCAAACCCAGGACTGCAGCTTCACAGGCAAGGTCACTACCCACTAGGCCAGACTGGTCGTCACTTGTCTCATATCATTTAAAAATCTCCTTGTTATGTTTTCCTCATACATATTGTTATCGCCTAACTACCTATTTCAAGTGGAATAAACTCAAAAATAACATATTGTATGTCTTAATTCTTATCTACGTATATAATAATAAAAGTGTAAACTTTACATTGTAATGTGTTCCTCTCTCTGCGGCCCTGACCACCGGTAGCTTGGGCCCTGCCCCGCTGCCGGCGGCACCCTAGGTTAGGTTTTTTTATAATGTGTTTATATGTATTTTTTATTGTTTTGTAAGTGTTTTTATATTTTACTTTTATATTCATATTGTAAAAAACCCTAACTTAGAGAAGATAAATAAATAAAATAATAATAATAAAAGACGTTTATTCAAAGAGTTTGAACATAGGTACATAATAAAAGTACACAATAATGCTTACAAACTAATTGAAAGGGAAGGTGGCTCATCTAATGTCTGTGCCAAAAGACTATGGGGCACAGCGGCCCTAAAGACTTCCAGCAACGGATGCTGTTATTCTGCCACCGCCGTATTTATATCTAGCTAAGGACAGTAGAAACATTTACACTATTACACATAGGACAGGATAGCAAAACCGAACAATGCGCAGTGGATAAAAAAGTGCTAACTTAATTAAAATTAAATATCTAAAGGTCACTCAACCAAAAGTGTACGTTAATTCCTTTTGGAGGTCCAGTAAATAAGCCTTGCAACGTAGTTTGAAAACCGCCAGGGACTTACTGTTAGCTGCTGGTGGCGGCAAATTGTTCCAGCATTTAGACGCAGCATAGCGAAAACTGCCTCTAAATGACTGAAGCCGGAGCAGTGGAAGGGAGATACGCTCTTGTTGCTCACGCAAACCTTTCAACTTTCGGTTAGGTATATAGTTTATAGTTAACGAGGAAGTTTTTTGGATTTTATCGTATGCTTAAATGCTTGAGTAATTGTAGATACCTACATGTAAACTTTACATTGTAATGTGTCATTCTATGGAACTTGCTAACTATGTAAACAAACCGCCATATTGAAATCGTCTCTGAATTTCAATTTACTAAAGTCTGTTTTTTTATTCCGTAGACTAAAATGACAACCACAAATGTCAAACGAAGAAATAATGTGACCAGCTTAAAACAAACAGTGCTGACCTTTGATTACGGTTTGTGAATAACCGATAAATATTAAATTAATTTTAGTTTCATAATAAACAATAAATGAAATCTACTCGCTACCTCGCTACATGATAGGAAACAAACAATAAATAAAATCTGACTACTAATCTACTCAAACATTAAAAAAATGACATTGACGTATCGGCGACCTGACGCAACGCCATTTTGGTATTTTTGGTTTACCTACTCGAAATTCATTACTTTACTCGTATAATGAGCGGATGTATTCAGTGCGTTTTCTCTCGTTTTTGTTACGTTTGTTGATTTTAGTTACCTATTATTTTACATTATTAAATTGTACAACGGGACTTAATCGCGTATCTAAGTTTTAAGATTTACCTCCGACGTTTCGAGGACGGCGTTGTCCCCGTGGTCTCGGAGAAGACTGGCTTAAGTTGACATCAGCATCTTCTAACCGCGCGAGTTTTTCGAACTACCCGCACTTGGTCTTGTTTATCCGCTTGAACGTTTTGCGCACTAGGGATGTCACTCTGTCGACACACAATCAATGGTTCGAATCGTTGTCGTTGTACAATTTAATAATGTGTAAAAATCGTGAAAGTTTAAATCAGACCTATTATTTTGTTACGTTTGTTGCATTATTGTTAAGTCACTTTACTTCATCAACAATGAACAAATATATATAAGTACCTCCCAATAGTTTATTTTCGGTTAGTACTGGTTGTGGCACATCACTATTTATAAGACGTAAAAAACTAGCAACACATGAAATGTCATTTTAGTCTACGGAATAAAAAAACAGACTTTAGTGACTTTTGTTTACATAGTTAGCAAGTTCCATAGAATGAGCGAATGACACTTTAGGCAGGCACCTACTCGAAATTAATAGATGTTTTGTTTGTTTTTCAATAAATGACCATAAAGTACATAATTTACATTATTTTGCATTCAATGGAGATCAAAGTTAATTAGTGACACATAGTCTAAAATCAAGGTAATTATAATTACCATTTGGTTACCATAAATAAATAATTTTCTTGTCAATTTACTCAATTTAGATTGTTTATTTTTAGTACTATAAGGTTCAAAATCATTTGGCTCGATTGTTGTTTCTTAGATAATTATTTCGGCAAACAAATAATGCTAATGGTTATCATTGAATTGAAAACAAAATGTCCTTTACCTACTTAATTAGTGCTTAATTACAAGTAATTTGAATAACAGTGTCAAATTACATTGTTGTTACTTGGATAGTTAGGTTTGTTAGTTAATTACTTTATTTTTATCCATAAACTTAAGGGCTAGCAAATAAAGATAAAAAAATTAATATTTATTTTTACTGTATTCGTATTATTTGGTTAATTAATAGGTTGAGAAACTGAATTTAAAGAATTCACTTACACTGTGCAAATTAGGAGCCTGTTAATAAAGCAACAAGTTACAATATTACTTGCAAGTCTAAAATAATCACGCTGATTTGACTATTTTATTCATAATCAATTTCTTAGGGACTCGTAATAGAGGTGCAAGCACGCACAGTCGCCATCAAATATATCGGAGCGGCCAAGGTGCTCACAAATATCGCCTCTATTGTCAAGGCTTTAGAGTGCGAGTTCAGATATTTTTGAGCGCCTCGGCCGCTCCGATATATCTGATGGCGACTGTACTGCTCGGTGCTCTTTGTAAAAATTGCATACAGGTACTTACTCGAAAATTGGAAGTAATACCGCAGTTACGGGATAGCCTAGAGGTTCAAGGCGTTATCCGCGTACAGACAAAGAAAATACATAAAATGCGATTGTAAAGCAAAGCATTTTATCCCTCTACGTAGAGATTGTGGGGCAGCTGACATTATCAAGTATAAATAACTGTGACGTCACGGCGAGTGAAAATCGCGTGGGGTGACAATATTGCCCAGAATAGACCTTGAGACTTGAGACATAGAAACACCTCGGACCTTTCTGTAACGCTTTAATTTAATGTCAGCTCAAAATAGACACAGTTTCTTGGTAATAATAATAAAAATGTGCTATTTTAATTGAAATAAATGGCTAGGTGGTTACGTTTTTGAACGCACGCGTAGCTCGTTTTTTGTGTCATTACTAGGCGGAAGGGAAGGGTACCATTGTCTTTGGTCTCAATAAGGGCAAATAGATGTTGCCTTTTTTATTTATCGAATGAATTGAATGCAGGATATGCCACAAAAGTTGGAACAATATTTTAAAGCAATAGTACCTATTTCAAAACCTTTTTTTTTTATGAACGGCTGTTACTTCGTGACTTTTGACTTCATATCCTAGGACTAGGGGATTCTTCATGTTACTAGGATAGGATGAGCACATAATATGAACAATAGAGACAACTGCATGATGTTCTGATCACATATATTTACGAATATTAATGAGGAAGCTTGGGAAGTTTGTATATTATGTCGTGGATGAGTGAGCTTAAACGGACTCTAAAGTCGCCAAGCGTTGGTCGCGCACATGGCCTCTTATAGGAGGACGGAGGACCAATCAAATCTTTATCCGTCCGACAATAGGTACATCGATTGTGGTCATTGTACTCCAGTGTTGCGCATGAGCACTGACTACGGCAAAGACTATAACTACTATAAGACTTGATTTAATGGAACTTGTTTTTTTTACGAAAAGCAGATATATAATGCCTACCTATCGAGCAGGTATTAAAGTTTTCCTTCCGTTTTATTTGCTCAAATTTTATTAATTAACGTCTAATTTCCGAGTAATGGTCATGAATGTCATGATAACAAGCAATTGATGTTGGGTGATTAACATACAATTGTTAATCGCCTTAATGCTTTCGGCCACGAGGCACAGACACATAAAGATATCGAATCTAGATTAGGTATGCTTTGCTTGTTGTTGTTTTTCTTTTATTTGACTTTGTTTTTATTTTCTGTTTTATTTTCATGACTCAGACACTAATATAAAAATCTATATCTATTGATATACATACATCAAATAACAAAAAAGAAATTGGTATTCTGTCATTTGTAGAGGCTTTTTTTCTGACTGGCTTTTTTAGACTGGTTTTACTCTACAGGTTAGGTCACTGGTTAGGATTATATTTCCTTCGCCAGGAGCTCGATGCCATAAAAAAAAGTTCCTATAACGATCGGATTATAAAATCATAATGTGGCCATCTCATACGGCCTTATGTGGTCATTTGTATGACTAACTAGCGACTTGCCCCGGCTTCGCACGGGTTAACAAATTATACATAAACCTTCCTCTTGAATCACTCTATCTATTAAACGCATCAAAATCCGTTGCGTAGTTTTAAAGATCTAAGTATACATAGGGACAGACAGACAGCGGGAAGCGACTTTGTTTTATACTATGTAGTGATGATGGCATTACATAACGTTTTCTTTTTACTGATCGCCCTAAAACACGCCACAACATTTTCCGCTGTCGCCAGTCCACTCCAAACTACAATCGAAAGTGTGTTTGCATTCAGAATGCTAATAGATTTCTAGTTTACGAACATTTGTTGTGTCAACATGTGAAAGTAATGTCAAGGATTCGTCGAATTCCGTCTTACCGAAAATAGAGCATGTTTGTTCTGGCGGGGTAAATTGTACCAAATTGTTTGTCATCGCAATTCCTGTTTGTATGAATATTTTAATAGTTTAGTCATTTGGTTCATTGTGTGCGACACTTCCTTTAACACTTTCAGTGCCAAGCGCCTTATTTCCAACACAAAACGTAGTGGGTTCTTGGCAGTAAATATGTTAAGTGTTCGTCTCCTGTCGTCGCCCTATGTTGTTTAGCACGACACGTTGTATGAAAGGCAGTACCTTTTTATCTATATGAAGGGTCCACGGAAAGAACATGTCTAGTCACATTTTTCGGAAAATGAGATTTTTATCTCAAAATGAAGAGCTCTTAATGAACTATTAGTTAGATCTTTTACTACCACAGTATAATAAATGTAACACAACTTTATTTTTAGTTAAATAATACCTGGTCACGGAATTACCATACGTTTTGACATTGTTACAAATTTTAAAACCACGATTACTCAAAATGTCACTAGTGTGACTAGACATGTTCTTTCCGTGGACCCTTCATATAATGTTGTCAATAGGAGACCAAGCACAATGTCAATAGGAGAGCAAACTCCGGACTGTTCATCGCTACACTCTACATATGTTGTTTTGTATGTTTTGTTATTCACCAGAAAACTTTTACAGAACAGTCTCTTGCCCACTTCATGCCCGTCTCTGTTGTCAACTGATGCTTTAAAAACATTTATTGTAATGAAATGAAATGAAAATATAACGCCTGTGAACAATCCTTGAACAATCCATGCTCTCGAATTATTTTGTACCTTTCTCATTTTAGAATGAGAGAATACTCGTAAGTAAAATCGACGCAGAAGGTGCTTTGATTTATTTTTTTGGAGTCTGGTTGCGTGCATTGCTGCCTCATCGGTTGATCTTGCAATTACATAGAGATCAAATCTAAGTCATTTGTCCCTATCACTGTAATTTTGACATATGTGTTAGGAAGAGACAAACATTAATTATGGTAAGCGGGCTTTTTCTAAAATAAATATCGAAAACCCGATTCTTTCAAATCTGGACATTCTTGGGCTCATTCTACTCAGAATCGACAGCACTCTCCATCCTACCATTAAAAAGCGGCCAAGTGCGAGTCGGACTCGCCCATGAAGGGTTCCGTATTTAGGCGATTTATGACGTATAAAAAAAAACTACTTACTAGATCTCGTTCAAACCAATTTTCGGTGGAAGTTTACATGGTAATGTACATCATATATTTTTTTTAGTTTTATCATTCTCTTATTTTAGAAGTTACAGGGGGGGGGACACACATTTTACCACTTTGGAAGTGTCTCTCGCGCAAACTATTTTTGAAGACCTATCCATAGATACCCCACACGTATGGGTTTGATGAAAAAAAAATTTTTGAGTTTCAGTTCGAAGTATGGGGAACCCCAAAAATTAATTGTTTTTTTTCTATTTTTGTGTGAAAATCTTAATGGGGTTCACAGAATACATCTACTTACCAAGTTTCAACAGTATAGTTCTTATAGTTTCGGAGAAAAGTGGCTGTGACATACGGACGGACAGACAGACGGACAGACAGACAGACATGACGAATCTATAAGGGTTCCGTTTTTTGCCATTTGGCTACGGAACCCTAAAAAGATGTCCCAAAATGTCCATTCCATTACGTCACGTTTTTAGTATGAGAAAAATTTTCACTTGTATGTAACGTGACGTAGTGGAATGTACAATTTTCATACAAAATTTTGGGACAATTTTTTTTATCATCAGGATTGAATATGCTAATGATTCTGAGTTGAAAGAACCCAAAAACACCAGGATCTGGGAGAATCGGGTTTTCAATATTTATTTTAGAAAACGCCCAAGCATCAAAGGCCACACTTTGTCGGTTACCATAAGCAGGAGATTTGCTTGTATTGCGTGTGTAAGGGTCCTTATGGCAAGCAACAAAGTGAGACTTTTTGCTTGGAAACGACACAAATGTTTCAGCATTTCACTTTAATTATGTTCTTAGGTTCTTACCATTAAATCGTCGGTTACCTTAGAATATTATCTTGCCATGTCGTCGGTTCGTAGATCCGCCAGCATGCACTTGTGTGGTTGTGTGCTATATCATAATCCCTCAGCCTAGACAGGCCTCGTCACCACCACGCCCTCATCACAACACTTATCAATGCATTGCTTGCTTATCTTTTGTAGGTACATCTATGTTATCTGTTTACTATTGTATTTGGTACCTATAGGTATCTTTGTTGGTACCTATAGGTTTATTCGTGGCTGAAACAAAAGAAGAAAGAAAACAACATGTAATACAACATATAAGCCACGAAATGGTCCCGACTCAGCATGGTGCTAGCCTGGCTCGGCTAGCGCTGGCACAGAATAAGTAATAGTATTATTTTAACACTATCATTGCAATTGCCATGCATGATGCAGAGTTAACTTGGTCCGATTATTTGTTTTGTGCAGACATTTTTGTATTGCCATCCGCTTCCAAACAAATCCAAACATAAAACAATTTTACCAAATCAATATCACCGTCCAGTATCAACTAAACTCGGAATTTAGTACCAAACACGCGACGATGTCGCTATCACACAACACTCAACTTTAAAACTACAAGTTTAGGTGCACTTTGCAAAAGCGCTTGCTGCATGCTGGTTTGCCTTCACCTAAAAATGCTAATAACCACTCGTGGATAGCGGTATCGATAAGTTAACGGTGAAGGATTGGTAATGTTTAGTACCGGAATTTACTATTTATTTATAGACCAGACCAGAGATTTGGAGACCAGAAGCAAAAAAAACCTAATAATTGCATATTCGATCACAGCATTTTATGAATCTTTTGCCATCATTTCGTTTCAAAATGTATATGTAACAAAGTAATTAAACTAGTGGCTCTGAGACCTCGTGAACCCTCATAGCTCCGCCGTTTTGAAAACGCAACTACTAATCTGAATCGACATAAAAATTGTATATCATAAATAAACAAATTCGGCAATTGTTTTACATTCGATTTCAAATTTAGTCATAAAAATAACGATGTAGGACAATCTTACACATATCAACACAGCAACACCATTGGTAGGTAGATCTTATATCGTTGCAGTAAGGGTTACTATCGATCAAGTGTGTTGACGATGAATACGATGATATACTTGCAGATCTTAAAATACCGTTGTCATGGCAATGGTAATTTTCAGAGGTCAGTAGTCAGTATACATAATCGCAACGCAAGGATAAGAGTCCTAAATTTAGACTGCCCGGGAAGTTCTAACGACCTTTACCTTGGCTTCTATACGCTTTCTCTAATGTCTAAGTCTAAAGAGTATTTTCGCGTTAGACCCGTCTATAAATGTGAGTTAATATGTGTTCAAAACGCGAAAGTTTTAATTATTAGTATTTTCAGAGTTCAGCATACATAATCGCAACGCAATTTAGACTGTCCGCAAAGTTCTAGTGACCTTACCTCGGCTTCTGAACTGTCTGACTGACTGGCTCTCTTGTCCAATCTGATGAGGGCTAACCGCGAAAATTGATAATCGAAATTTCGTTATCTGCCTCTGCCACTCTATCGCTCGAATATGCAAGAGTGCTCAGAACTTCGGTTTTCGCGATTAACAGTCTGGACACAGCAAAATAAAATGTTTCTTATGGATCCTTCTAAGTTCTAAGCTACCTACACATTTTTTTGCCAGAACTAGTGTTTAGCTGTATAATATAAAACAGGTCCCAGCCACAGCGCGTTTTTGTGAGGCTCGAAGTCATGCTAATGATGAATGTTATAACGGACGATGTAACGGTACTCCTTTCAGGCCCCTCGCCCACTGCTGGCGTTTTTGTTAGGCTTTTTACATGTCATTTTGCGAATTCGATCGTGATGTTGTACATAATGTAATCTGTATGAAGCAAAATAGTTTGCGTTTGCTGCGCGTCATAGATAGCAGACGAAGTACTTGAGTGGTGAACCCTGGCCATTATTCTTACTCATTATTCTTGGCCATCATTATTATTTCCTGGGAGGCAGGGAAAGGAATGAAATCCTGGTTTCACGAAAGAGTTCATAAATCGCAAGCGGCTAGAATTAAAACCCAGAAATAGAATTAATCGATCAAACGTTAAGAGTATTGAGAGATAATTCGCTGCGCAAATATTTGTTATCCGCAGACATAATTATGTATGCTATTGACATGCTAAGCTGGTTTATTCCGACTCCGACGTTTAAAAGACCTTAAGAAAAAAGAACGTAAGGGTTATTCCTTCTGATTATCGCGAATTATTTCTTTGATTTCTTTTGTTGTTTTCTTTGATTGAAACACAGAAAACGTGTCCGCAGTTTTTCAAAAAAAATTGTGTGTCAGTTTTGTGACGGGCTATACAAAATGTATGTGAAATTGCGTCACAAAACTGACATTTTGTGTTCAAAAGTGAGTTTGGTTGCCCGTAATGCCCGTAGCCACAATTGGTAGCATTTAGTACAAAAGCAAGATGATTGCAAATGGATGGCTGTCACTTTTGTCGGATCGGCCAAGCTGTTCACATTATCTGAACACGCACTCTAACGCCCGGATAATAGAGGTGATGTTTGTGAGCGCCCTAGCTGCACCGATATATCTGATGGCAACTTTACCTATTACCCTGCGGAATCTTTGTGATGTGACGTTATTTATCTTATTTATTTATTTAGAATTTTAAATCAGGCAACAAGGCCCATATTACAAATACCTTACAGACTAGACCTGGCGGTCTAGCATGATCGAGTTGCGTTCTCGCGCGCGAGTCCATACTTGAAGTCGCGCTAGATGTATGGAGTCGCGCGCGAGAACGCACCTCATGCTAGACCGGCAGTTATCAATAAATTAAGTAAAAATATATGCTAATACAATTACGTCGCATTTCTGAACCAGAAACCATCTGTATCAATAATAAAAGGTGGCCGCGTTGCATATAATTTTACATAACAACGTATAAATGCCATTTTCAAACAAAACTATACATTATAGAGTCTGTGCGGAAAGAGAAGAGTCGTAGAATGTATTGGATCCTATACATTTCACGACTCTTCTCTTTCAGCACAGACTCTTTTATTTTCGCCACGTTCCTAGACTCCTAAACCCTAGGACGAAATCAAACTTCAACATTTATTCAGCAAATAGGTCAGAAGGGCACTTTTACACGTCAACGTTGAAGTTTATAAAATACAACTAATTGCAACTACCAAATCAAACTAACATATTACAATTACTTAAGGCTGCGTCACACAGGCGCGTTTTCCGGGCGCGGCATACAAGACGCTCACGCCCCGCCCGGAAAACGCGCCTGTGTGCCGAAGCCTTTAGAGATGTATTAAAGACATTAAAGTGTCTTAATGTCGAATTACATAGAAAAACTATAATAATAAAATTAAAATCAAACTCTGCGTCGTGTCTCATCTCTGTCTGGTGTCTCGTGTTTGTGTGTATCTCTACACTTATAATATTTAAATGACCGGATGGTCTCATCGGAAGATCAGCGCTGTGGAAGTCGCCAGCAACATGCTGAGGTGAGACCATTTCGTGGCACCTTATCCTTTTATGTTTCTCTGTTATGTATAATTTTCTATTTTGTGTTTGTGCTCATGAATAAAATTATTTCTATTCTATTCTAAATATTACTATTTAATAAAATGTAGTTCGATTTCAAATCAATCAAAGTTTAGATATGGACAGTTGTATCATATTTTAGCGAAGAACTCTCGTTTTCGCTGCGACCGGTCTGCGCACGAGTTGATACGAACCAGCTTTCGCTTTTCAAGGTGAATTTCTCCTGGTGTTGAGGAAAATGATACTGTGTGCATGTGACAGCTGTCTGTAAATTAGATTGACGTAGTACAGTCACCTGTAATAATATGTTAGTCTTCGAAGACCGCAAAAATATGTGACACGCTCTTGTGGCGCTACAAATAAAATCGTGTCAGATATTTTTGCGGCCTTCGAAGACTTACATATTATTGCAGGTGACTGTACAGCAGCAAGAGACGAAAAAGGCTTTATGAAGTAATAACCCGCGGTTTGCTTCGCAGTAGTTGAGTAAAAAGGACGCCATATGTTGCTGTTTTAAGTTGTGACGACCTCTGTTCAAGGGGTGCGTGGAATGTCGATAATTATTGTTAGAAACTACCCTATGTCGTTCCCCAGACCAAGAACTTTTTGTAAAATTTCCACAACTGGTAATTACTAAAGTATACGTGCTTTCTGGGAAGGTTGGTAAAGCCAGGCTGAGTCGAGTGGGTTTCACTTTCGCCGGCTTACGTAAAGCGACCTTTTATCGACAACTACACACACATACGAATGCATTATAAATATGTGATGGTTTTAAGAAAAAGGGTACCTATTGCCGAAGTCAATTTGCTACTGTTGTCATAAAAAGTCAATTAGACACACCACACAATGTGGTACCGTTTCCCTGAAAATGATCACTACTACCTATGATCACTATGTTGGAAAGTTTATTCAGGTTTTCGGGCTTTTTGTATACATACACAACAACGTCCATAAGTGACTATTGCTTAGGGCTTCCAAATACCGGACTTCTCACAATACCGGTATTAATACCGAAACTGTCTTCATCAATACCGGGATCCATTGGATATGAATCGCTTGAAAATACATAGTTTTATTAAAAAGGGGAATTAGAAAGGCTCACTGGAATACCAGATATGTCCTAAAGGCTATTACAACAATAAACAATCAATGCCGCCATCTGCAATAATTTTATTTCGCTCTCCAGGTTGGCAATAATTTTATCCAATTTGTTGACTTCACCTCACCAGTCACATTTGTAGTCCAACTTAACCAACCAGACAAATTTTTTTCAAATTTCCGTCAGAATTGGTTTGCCCTTATTACAGTTATTCTTGCTCTTTCGTTTTATGTTTTGATAAAATTATAAGAACTAATTATGTTAATGTCACTCATCCACCACCAACCACCAAATATTTATCTGACGCATAGGCAACGATCTTGTTTCAATAATAAAATGAGGGTTAGAGATCAGTTAGAGTTAGACCAAGTAAAGTCTGCAACGATTTTGATACGCAGTATGCAGTGCAAGTGTTATTTGTACGTCATAATTTCATAGAATTTTGACGTTTAAAATAACACTTGCACTGCGCGTGCTATCAAAATCGTTGCAGACTTTTCTTGGTCTAACTCTAGATGCGTCTGACGTTTAGTAAGCTTTTTGAATTTTTTGATACAGCTGAATATATTGGATTTAAAGGGTTTATACTGCGCATTTCTCTCATTTTTTTAAATACCGGGATCCCGGTATTGCCTTTAAAAATACCGGTATTGAAAAATGCGTCTAAAAAGACGGGATCCCGGGATCCCGAAATACCGGGATCCCGGTATTGGAAGCCCTACTATTGCTAGATCATATCTCTTTGTCATACAAAGTACGAACGCTCAGTTCAGTTCAGTATTGACTGTGAAGTGGAAAAAAGTGTCATTCACTAGACTAGGCTTAATCGACCGGGATATTGACCGTGATTACATTTATCCTGGTCGATATAAATCTAGTGAAAATAACCGTGAATCATTCAAAACTGCATGTTGATTGAGTGTCATTCAATCAATCGAATTTGAACAACACTTCCTGTTGAATCATATCTAATTGGCCAAATACTACGCACCGATGTCGGCATAAGTCAGCATAACGTCTTGTATTTACAAAACTATCCAAATAAAGTTACTAACGGAACTTACTCTGAAAGTTAGAATAAGGTTAGAATACGTTATTAGCAAGTTTATTACGAGTATTTCACTCCGAAACTAAACACAAACAACTTAAGTTTACTGCAAATTAAAGATAAGAAGGCTTTGTTATAAAGTCTCTTGTTAGTGTTTTAAACTTAATTTAATGTTTTGTTAATTATATAAATGATTATCTAATTATAAGTTCTGTTTCGCGAAACTTTATTTAAGTGTAATGTTATTTGTTACAGGTAAAATCATAATATGGTTTCCTCACGAACAAGCAACCAAAAAGTAAGCCTGTGTGAATATGAATATGAATATTGTGGTAATGAGTTATGAAATCTGAAACTAGAAAGTCTACTACGTTGATTGATGTGGATAGTATGGATGAAATTATGTAGTGTCTGTCTGTACATGTATGATTCATATTTAGCCGAAATCATTATTCATACAGCGCATCTTCACTGATATTCAAAACACAACGAACGTCGACGTTTTTTATTCATAGGGACACTACTTGGTACCCGCCGTACTTTTTAATTTCAATTTTTCGTTTATTTGACATAATTATGAATCACATAGGCATCGGCTAAAGTCTGCGAGGAGTTATGAGGTTAGCAACTTTAGTTATTATTGAATAAAGTAGCAAATCCCTATTGTCACTTAATGGATTTATTACGAGGTTATGGATTTTAGCCGACGATATGGTGTACGTAACAACCAACTGGCCATTTGCATCAAGTTACTAGTAGTAAAGAAAACGTTTACATCGCACTAATTAATGTAAGTGTACAGGCCATTAAACATCTGTCGCGCATTTACGTACAGTCGACGTCAAAGATATGTTTAAATTTTTTGCCTTATTACAAACGAGTAAGGTTCAAAAGTGTAGACATATTTTTGACGTCCACTGTACAAACCGTGTCACACGTCAGTGCTTGCCGCGATAAGGGTCACGAATGGTCAGCTTTATGTGTCACCAAATGTACTTCTTGGGGGTGAATGTCGTGTTATGTACAAAACGGGAACTTGGGTTTTTGAGAGAGTGGGAACCCATTGTGGCAAACCATTGCCATTGTGGCATTGTGCATTGTGGCCTACTCGACCAGCTTCCAGTAGGATTTCGTCGTATTTACACTAACATACATTTAAACGCCTATTCTTTCAAATACATGCAAATCATTTTCTATAAAATATCTTTAACCTTCCATATGTGTATATGGTGGTTAAACCTTGATTGTGCTGTATAAAGCAGAAAAAATTTCGTTCTAAAAAAGTGCACAAATATCACTATGAATTCGGTCAGAGTCTGTTTATGGAAGCTACCTGAACGTATCCTTAAGCTGTATGATATAATATGTGGCAAGACCTAGAGCTTAGACATGGCGTCTATTAAAGACTGTGTAACATTTAATCCTTGGTATATAACACTAAAAAGCCAAGTTATGGCATCTCTAAACAGTGTTGTACAAAACTAGCAGCCTTATGTAGCGGCCTAGAGCCGTTTCGTGCCCACTCAGAATTCCGAGCCTTACGTGGAGTGGTAAACACTTGTTACATTGTGCCTTGCTATTATAGAAGTTGATAACTCGAGATAGCATAACGTCAGCATGACTTGGTACAGCCCACTCATCGCCTTAGGAAGACTGGCAATTGTATACATGTGGTTGGAAGTAGGATTTACAATAATATTCCATGTGACATTAAAAACATGAACACGATGTCGGGTTTTAACTCGCGCTTAAAATGTTTATTGATTCGGAAGGCCTATTACTCCGTAAATGAGTTTATTAATGAGAACAATGAGACAAAAATATGAACATTCCATCACAATGCAAATTTAAATGTTAATTTTTATTTATTTCCAATTTCTATACCTTATAATATTATCCTTAGCTCACTAAGTGAATTGTAAATAATAAATGACAATGTATGACTATTACTGAATAAATGATATGATATGATATGATATTTTATTTAAAATAAAAAGATCTTAAAATTAAATTACATAAGGTTCAAATTTCATCCATTTTTTCCCGCGAGTTGTCAACTTCTTCCCGCCGTGTACTATATTGCTCGACATTTTGTAACGTCACAATAAGCGCTGTTTGACTTTTTTATCGGAGTGTTGGGTTATTTACTTACCTATTATAAAGCTTTATACTTTTGTATAAAACGGGATCAAAGCTTTTAAAATTAAAGCATACGTGGGGACTTAACCAAAATGCCAATCGTTTGCACCGAAGCGAACGAAACGCTAATGTCTCTCTGTCGCACTTATATGGAAGAGTGATAGAGAGACATTACCGTTTCATTCGCTACGGCGCAAACGATTAGCATCTTCTTCATGTACGCTCTCGTTGATTGGAGATACATAGTTATATACATGTATCAGTATGTATGTACACGTACTCCTCAACATTGTATGAATCATTGGCCTGTAAGATGCCTATAAGGAAATGACCCGGCGAACCGCTTACAATCGACAGGGAACACTTCATACAAAGTTTACAAACCTAGTTTGAACCTCATTTTCAACTGCGATTATTATCAAACTACTAGTAAGTAACACAACGCGTACGCGAAATATTTTCATTAGGTATCTACGAGATTGAAAGGAATACACTGAGGGCCTACCGCGAACCACGTTCGACGTCGCACTTGTAAATTTCTCTCTGTCGCACTTGTAAATTCGTACATAAGTATGACAGGGAGGCAACACGTCGAACGTGGTTCGCGGTAGGCCCTCTGGTTGCCTACATTGTAGCATCGCATAGCTGCCCTCGACATTGTAAGGAACCACAGGCCCGTGAGGTTGAAATGTGGATGATGATAGCCGGTTTTATTGCTCGTACATCGTACAAAATTCCTGCTCTCTTTACATAGTATACGTTGAATTCGTTTCTTGTTTCTCAAGCATAATTCCTTCTAATTCTATGTAAGGAGGATGCTTGCTTTTCCATATTATTTAGTTATCAGTTATCTTAGCACTGTGTATGATATGGTAATGTGGACAGACTATTTAGTTAGGAAATTGACAAAATAGAACTAGAAATGTGGGCGAGTTGACTTATGTGAATATGGCAAAGTAACCAAATAAGTATGACTAGGAGAACAAAGTCGTGTTAGATAATAATGAATCATAGTCATTGCAAATGCGGTTGACAATAATTTAAGAAATTCTTCCATGCCTTACCCCTGTGGAGTCTGCCCTCCTGGTTTTAAGACAGCAATTCGACAAACCACTAGTTCTGTCCTCGTCTCTTCGTCCATCTTTGGCACCGGTAATAATTTTATATTCCAACAGAGTTTCGTATTTCTCATTCTCGCTACGAAATCCTAATATGTACTAACCCAAATACAAAGAGTGCATGGGGAGATTGTGGAGACAAGTAACACTATCTCATGCGTCATTTCGCTCGCTCTGAATACCACATTCCATATACAGATTGTTTACGATAACATACACAAACAATGTAGCACACGGATACTCTTAATTAATAAAACTAATACACACACATGTCTTATTCATTCACGCGTAATCTGCTTAGTAAGATAGAAAACGCAGTTCGGCTATTTGTTTGAATTATGTGCATTTTACATGCGAGAGGGCGGTATCGTAAATTTAACTGTGTCGGTCGTAAAGTAGCTTTACCTAGGACTCGATTCTACTAACTAGATTATTCGTGTGTCGAGCATTTGTTTTATTTTGGACATGTGTTTTATTTTCGATACGCTGGATTCCAGCACTGGGCATTGGAAGTCATTTCATTTCCGATTAAGGCCCTTGGAAAGGTTGGAAGACGAGCGTATGCCGTCCAACTAATGAACGGATACATATAGTTTATCTAAATATCACTGGAACGTCGAAGCCTGGAGTGGAACCCTTGTGGATATTAGTCGAAAGTGGGGCGAAAGGGACGAAGTGGCGCATAATAGGGAGAAATGGTGGTCAGTTTCAGACGCGAAGATCCTTTGTCAGTCCGAGATCACACTTACCTCCTGTACAGTTGCCATCAGATATATCGAAGCGGCTAAGGTGCTCACAAATACCTGAACACGCCTCTGTTGTCAGGGCGTTAGAGTGCGTGTTCAGATATTGTGATCACCTTGGCCGCTGCGATATATCTGATGGCGACTGTACAATAGGTCCCTAGTCCAGTATTTATGAATACTGTTTGGCTCGATGCCCAAAATGAGTCTTGGCCTCGGAAAAAAGCCGAAATTGAAGAACTCATAATATCCAAGCCGAATATAATTGGGAAAAGGCATTGTCTCCGAAGGCTGGGTGGGTGAAGATCAAGCTGTAAAGATAAAGAGAGCATGTACATAGGCATAGAAATGTTTTATTCAACATCACATGAAACGGCAGGGTGATGACCCTGTTATGTTATGTGATGACATACATGAATGGGAGAGTGGTGGTGGTATTTGGGTCGACTGACTGGATGCCATCCTGTAGGTCATCCTAAGCATCGATGGGCACATAGAGTCCGTATTTATGAATAACCAGCATAGTAAACATACCGTAATCAGCTGTGTGTTACGAAAGCGGAGCCGTCTACGTCATCCTCATTTACTAGCGCTATCACGTATGAGCTCCGTGAAATGCACACATGAAATATATGTACCATCACACACACTATTAACTGTACGTCGGTGTACCTTATGCCGTTTGTAATAAGGTTCACCGACGTACAGTTAGGAGTGTTGGTACACGTGGCAGTGACACTTGCATATGGCGACAGTAGTTCGATTTGTAATTGGAAATATATAGTGGTTTTGTCACTAATACTCGTACTTGCTAATACTTACCCAAAAATATTAAATATAACTTATCAGAGATATTCATTTCATAATACATACTACGTTATGAAAACCATTCTGCCTAATAATTTTGCATACTACTTATAAATTAAACATGTTCGCCTAATTTTTTGCCATGAAGTAATTAATTTAGTTAGGAAATAAAAAGTTTAGTTAAATGAATATGAAGTTTGTTGGAACGCGACCTTTAACTTATTAAATTCTAACAGTGTTCCGAGTTCTGACCGGTCTGGCGCAAAGAATAACACTTATTCATAAGATGTTGTAAGAGGCACGAGAGATGATCATGTAAATGAGAGAAAGGATATTACATAACCACACAATCCTGTATATCAACATCGACTATTTATTATTAGCTGTGTTATCTCGCTTTTTGTAGGTATTTGAGGTTACCACTAATCCCACCTTATCTCTGATAAGATACAATCTTTATCTTTATTCTCTGAACCTTATGCTGTTTTTCACCTTCAAAATCCAAACTATAATTTGTGAAAAGGCAACAACCTTTTCACGGTTAAAGTGCTGAAACGATTTGATTGGATGATTCCTTAAGTTCAGGCTATGCGGATAGAGTGTTGCAAATGAAGTAGCTATACTTATTTACATTTTTGGGAGAGTAACTGGGTGAATCAACTTTTTCTTGTCACTTGTTGCCATGGTTACGGTTGCCTGTATTTATAGTTGTGCGGTTCTCGAGAATGTTCTACGTTTGGCATGCGAGAACATTCCCCATAGTAAAACGGAGAACGTTTGAGAACGGCACAACTATACCTGTATCACTCTTAAAACCACAATTTTATTGAATTTTAAATAACCAAACATATTACATTTTTATGCCACTTATAAATCCCTCTCCAAAATGGGCCATCTACTTAGCATATTACGTACTACGTACTACTAATAAGTAGAAAGTAGTATAACATTTCTTCTAACAAATTAAGCTAATATTGTCGCCTGGCTGACGGAGGAATATAAACTTTTAAAGTAACTAGCGACCCGCCCCGGTTTCGTACGGGTTAACAAATTATAACATAAACCTCACTCTATCTATTAAACAAAAACCGCATCAAAATCCGTTGCGAAGTTTTAAAGATCTAAGCACAATAAGCACATACAGACAGACAGACAGCGGGAAGCGACTTTGTTTTATTCTATGTAGTGAAGATAGAGTGTGCCGGTCATTTTGACAATTCATCCGCTGCAGCGAAGGTACGAATAAGTGGCACAGAACTTACATTCCTAAACTACTTACATAGACTATTTACATTATTTTATGGAGCAGAGTAAGTAATCGAAGAAAAAGTAGTACGGGGTCAGTAAATGTATACCGTAGTAAGTAAATTGTACCGGGCGCTATCGCTCCTTATCGACGCTAAAATGGGTTGGTCGAGATCAGGGATGTTGCGAACATCCGCATCCGCATCCGCAACCGCGGAACATCCGCATTATTTTCAACATCCGCATCCGCATCCGCATCCGCATAAAATCGATGCGGAGCTTATGCGGATGCGGATGTCGAACAAGTCGGTACAGGAACGTCTTAGCGGCGGCGTAAGTGCTAGGTAATTTCGTCATTACGTATAACGAAATCGTCTAGATCCAGAAAAGTCGGCGAAGTTACTGTTTATTAAATATAAACGCACCTATATTCTTGCTCAAATACTAAAAGTTTGGTTTTTTTTAATAAAAAAAAACTAAAAATGTAATATTTGACGTTTTCTAAGTACCTAATCTTGACATCCGCATCCGCATCCGCATCCGCGGATGTGAGCCTTTAAAAATCCGCATCCGCATCCGCATCCGCGGATGTTAAAAAATCTGCATCCGCAACATCCCTGGTCGAGATACGTGCGCTCCGACTGCAGCATGCAGCTTGCAACTTGAATCTAGCCTTGATATAAACACATTCATCAGGAGAAATAACTAGTGTCGAACCAATCTAACTGTGCATGGCTTTTGCAATGATAAAGTGTGGAAATGTCAACATTAGTGTAAAATTTCTATGAAACTATGACGTTTATAATGATACTCCCTCACTTTGTTCAGTTAAAGTCTGTCAGTTTAGACGGACTATATAAAACTAGTGGTCAAAATTATCTTTAGATACACATTGCGTTTGCATTTATTAAAACAAAGTCTAAATATACTTTGTTCATGTAGGCCTAGCAACAAGCACTTATGAATAGTGAGTAGGTATTACATACATATTATCTTAATCGATTTACAATTTCAATTACTATCGTACAATAACTCACCAAAATTTTGTGCATCATGCAGAATGATCATTCTATTAATTTCGAATAAAAATATGTAAGGTCAAAGGGGATAAATACATACAACTGTACATAGGACTATTGCGTTTATTTCGTTATTTTTCTGAAATAAGATTGGTCGGAACGCCCTCTGTTACCTTTTATTCTCCAAGTCATCTCCAAGTACTGAGGTCAGAGTTTTATCACTTCTAGATTACGGGAGCTCTTTAAATGACGTTGTTTAAAAAAGGAACTCAAATAGACTCAAGGGGTCGTCCAGAAATCATGTGATCATATTTGGCCTATTTTTGACCTCCACCCCCCTGCCACAAGATCACGTGATAATTATGATGCGGGTACCGTTAGACGCTAAGCAAGTCTAATGTCGTTTCTACTGTATATGTTCAAGATGCTAATTGGTGAGATGAATGTTTTTATTGGGTATTTAAATACGCATATAAAATAAAGCTGATTATTTGAGCTAATTAAATTCTTGAGTTATATTGTTGTTTTTGCAAATAATTCTAGAGACTAAAGGACGAAATAACAGAAGTTTACTTAAAAAATAATCTCCTTCAGACACCCTCTAGCCGTACTGTAGCTTATGAATATGAAGAATTCAAGACAATTGTAACTAAAGACGAAAAATAAAACAAAGTTAAATGAGAACTAAGAGATACAAAGCAATTGAGTTACAAAAAAAAACATTTAAGTCGCGTGGGACTTTGACTTGTAGGACTTGTTAAACTTTGAGAAGAATTAATCATACTTTAATTAATTTTTTTAATGGCTGTCCAGGTCCCAAAAGACTAATTAGACCTTGACTAAATCGCATAGATAGAAGGTCGATTGCAGAGAGCTACCTCTACAATCGACCTTTCATCCTATGTAATACGGTTTAAGAGATTAGTTAACTGTGAATGTATATAAGATAAGTACATAATGATCGGATCCCTTTGTTTGACTGGACATAATTATTGCAAGTCATAATGTAATGATTGTCAGATTATCACTCGTCATAATTCTGAAACCGTTAACTTTTCGGGATTTTCTGAGTTAAACCAAATTATGACAATCGAAAATGCGGACAAACATATATTATGACTTAAAACTTTATGGGAAACAATAGAGACCCAAGTAGTAACGAGACATAGTATAAATGAAGATAAACAATCTATAATAACCAAGTTACAAAATTATTAAGTACTATGAAAAGACAAAGAGTTATGTAAATGGAAAGTCCTTAGCCATGTAAATTATATACTGCTACAATTACAAGCCAATTTGTAACTTTGTAGCATATCGCATGCGTCGGTCTACTATCTTGCACTACTTGCACTGTTGCATGATATTTTTAAACGGATCCGAGTAGGTAATTCTACTTAATCGTTGTTTTTAGGGTTCCGTACCTCAAAAGGTAAAAACGGAACCCTTATAGGATCACTTTGTTGTCTGTCCGTCCGTCTGTCTGTCAAGACCCTTTATCTCGGGAACGCGTCCGGTATCGAGTTGAAATTTAAACCATATATGTATGTACTCAGGTCAAGTCAGGTCCATGGTCCCTTGAAGCTGTGAAAAAAATTTAACTTCTAAGTTAACGTAAAAAAAGATACGGCCGTTTATGCCACTCAAGGGAATCAAAATTGATACTTGATAGGGTATTTCCCGTTGGCATATTAGAGTGATGACTGGCTAAAAACCCTGATTGCTTGTTTCTTGGGTGGACTGACTTGAAGGACCGCTTTTGAACCCTCATATAGCAGCGAAATTTGATCTTAAAGAAGATTAAATAGAAATAGCCAAAAATGTATTACATTTAATTGTAAACACAACATGTTTACGTTACGGGTAATTTGTAACTTTGTAAAGGTATCGCGTCACACCTACTATGTTGCATTGTTATCTTTAAATGCATCGAAGTATTTTTAGTTAATTGTTGTTTACTTGCCTGGTTATACAGGTTGTTAAATACAAATGGTGTTCAAATCAGAAGCTATTTAGTTTTCCCTGGAAAACTTTTCCAAGAAAATTTTGTTTTTCATCTAAGAGTGCGTACAAATAGAAATGAAGACAGAAGCTTGTTTTTTACTTGACCTGAGGGTCCGCCTTGTTTTTTTTTGACAAATCATCTCAGTCATCGCAATTTGCTCTGTGACTAAAATAATATGAAGTAAATTAATGTGTGTCATTGATGTTCTTTGTAGTCTATACGTTACATATTAAATGATAACATATGTTTGCCTTCATAGCTAATTAAAGAGTTCAAAGTACTTAGTTCTTATCGCGGTGATTACTGATTATATTATTTGGTATTGTCTGTTTTATCATGATGTCCTTATACTCCTTATTGTCTTTATAACTTGTCAAAACGATCAAGGGTGAAGTGGGGATAAAAAGATTGTTTTAACTTTTTTTATTGACTGGATTTTCATTCGTCAAATGAAATAGTAATAGGTAGCCACAATAAGTCAAACGTATACGCAGGGGTTTCCAATGTTTCCACATTAGACGCCAGAGCCCGTACAAGGCCACACTGGCAGTGACATACCGTCACTGACAGTGTCAAAACTGACATATACGCTATCGAGAACGTAATTTACTTTCTATACATCTCGCTCGCTCTAATATGCGAGTACGAGCGAGATGCATACAAAGTAAATTACGTTCTCGATGGCGTTTAATTCAATGCCAAACTGTTGGTAGCCGTAGCCACACAGGAGTGCAAATGTTTTTGTTTCCATTATATGAGTCCAAATAAGTCGAAAGGTGTCGTTTTCCCGAGCAATCGATTGGTCTAGTTTTTACACCCCCGGACACTAAATTTCTCGACGCGTAGACGTTTCTGGGGCATTGATGCACAAAAAGGTCTACGATGGTACGATGGTACCTTAATCACCTGAAGAGGATTAGGTACATTTAACATTGAAATATTTAGGTATGCAAACAGCTAAACAAACGCACCGTTATGCACTTAAATTTTACTATTGGCTTGCTACAATTGAATGACTACAATAAAATACATTCAGCCACACGAGCTACGGTAAGGCAGTAAAACACCGTTGATTGTACAATTTGTACAATCAATAGAACTAGCCCAGCAAACATTTTTGGTCAATATTCCGAGAAAGGCACCTATTTTAGGTCGCACAATTGAGGTGACCAAAATGAGGCACCTCGAATCGACGTCGAGTCGACATAAATGGGGAAAAAAAGCACGTGCCGGCGACGTATTTATTGACGGCAATTTGGTGATTACAACCATTAGGTCAACATTAAGGTCATGTTTCCGACGTGGATTCGACGTCGCCACGACGTGCCGCGTAGTTGAAATGTACTAATTTGGTAATCTTTACCACCTTTAGACGTGGTGGTGACATATTTTTTACCATATAATTACTCTGCGAGGCAATGTTTAGATGAGACGCGATGATGAGAAAAAGAGACACAAACATTACGCTTATATTCATTCTTTTCACTCAGAAACAAAATGTCTGACAAGAAAACAACTTGAAGTTTTGCAATGATAATGGCGGCCACTAAGTCGTGTAAAATAATTTACTTAGGCCGATTACGCAGATGAAGAACGATGAAATCTAGTGCGCAGAAAATTTTTTCGTGCAGTATGTTATAGACCGCGAGCCACGAACAGGTTTCCATGACCAATCGCCTCCCAGGCGATAACTCCTATAGTGGTTAACGGCTACGTATGATGAATCCTCGTGGACGTCAGCTGCCGCTCCGTTGGTGGGTTGAGGAATGGCAGCCACCGAAACACGTAAAAAAAAAAATTTTTTTCAGTCATCGCCTCCCGTTTCATACTTTGCCAGATGATAGTTTAGGTGCTATTGTTAATAAAAACAATCGTCAGCCGGTTGTATCGCGGTGGAAACACCGTCAGCTGGTCACATGAACATGTAAAAAAAAATTTTTTTTTCAGTCATCGCCTCCCGCTTGATACTTTGTCAGATGATAGTTTAGGTGCTATTGTTAATAAAAAACATCGTCAGCCGGTTGTATCGCGGTGGAATCACCGTCAGCTGGTCACATGAACATGTAAAAAAAATTTTTTTTTTTCAGTCATCGCCTCCCGCTTGATACTTTGTCAGATGATAGTTTAGGTGCTATTGTT
Organism: Cydia amplana; assembly: GCF_948474715.1. NCBI lineage: Eukaryota > Metazoa > Arthropoda > Insecta > Lepidoptera > Tortricidae > Cydia > Cydia amplana. Next base: position 16,521,427 of record NC_086080.1, on the reverse strand, counting down.
AATAAAACAAATCGTCAGCCGGTTGTATCGCGGTGGAATCACCGTCAGCTGGTCACATGAACATGTAAAAAAAATTTTTTTTTTCAGTCATCGCCTCCCGCTTGATACTTTGTCAGATGATAGTTTAGGTGCTATTGTTAATAAAACAAATCGTCAGCCGGTTGTATCGCGGTGGAATCACCGTCAGCTGGTCACATGAACATGTAAAAAAAAAATTTTTTTTCAGTCATCGCCTCCCGCTTGATACTTTGTCAGATGATAGTTTAGGTGCTATTGTTAATAAAAAAACTCGTCAGCCGGTTGTATCGCGGTGGAATCACCGTCAGCTGGTCACATGAGCATATCAAGCAAATAAATAAATAAATAAAATCTAATATATGTTCATGTGATCCAGATGTGTTTTTTAATTAACAATAGCACCAAAACTATCATCTGACAAAGTATCAAACGGGACGCGATGACTGAAACCAATTATTTAGGTCTCCGTGCCTTCGCTTGAACCACTTACGAGATAACACCCTTGTAACTCAGACTAGGGCTTGCGATATCCGCCCATTTTTCGTATCCGGATATTTGGAATATTTATTATTTTAGTATACGGATATCCGGATAAAACGGATAATTCGAATACTTACTTTTTATTTCATAAAACCCAGATGAATTTAATAAAAACTGTAATATAATACAATTTTATCTACACACATGTCTTTAGTGCTCTATAATGCGTTCAGAAACCGTAGGAAATGACCAGGTTTATTACAACTAATTTTACTATGAGAACTTTCTTATCTGTGGTAGTAGGAAAATTTGTACTTTAATGTACATAATGTTATAGATTGTTGTAAGGTTATGAGTTTAAATTTGGAACAGCAGTCAATACTCAAGTGGGTCTCTATTCTAGTATCCATATAGGTATTAAAAATAGTTATCGATACGAAACGTCAATTTAGTATGTTTTTTTATTATAAACCGCATGATATTTGATCTCGAGTGACATGAGATTAGGGACTTCATTCTTTTGTCTAGTAATTTAAAAAAACTACGGATGCGTGACATGCTTGAAAAAATGTTCATTCACCGCCATTTGATCTTTTAATTCGTTTTAAGTATGTGTTTAGATAAAGTAGTGTATGTAACTGTACATAATTAGGTATTAAAACACTCGTGTGATCCTATTAAGAAACTCACTACCGTTCGTTTCTTAAACCCACGCTCGTATTTTAATGCCTCTCATTATGTAGCAGTCACATAAACTACTATTATGTACACAAGGCTGCGTACCAGCAAGTATTAAGCTATTTATGGCGTTCTACCTTTTCGCCGATGATTTGAAGTTGATGTGCAAGTGCAAACATACAGCTGGTGTAACCGCGCGTGAAGTTAGGTTAGTTAAGTTAGTACCTACGAATTATTGTGTTGATTTGCCACGTAATGGCAAAATTAAATTATACTCTCCAAAAACTAAAAATGAATTTCGGCAAAGATTTCATACACAACCTTTAATTGCCTGACTAGATTAGATATGGTTTTTCGAACAGGTGATACAAACTATACCACTACATAGTATAAAACAAAGGCGCTTCCCGCTGTCTGTCTGTCTGTCTGTCTGTATGTATGCTTAGATCTTTAAAATTACGCAACGGATTTTGATGCGTTTTTTTTAAAATAGATAGAGTGATTCAATAGGAGGGTTTATGTATAATTTGTTACCCGTGCGAAGCCGGGGCGGGTCGCTAGTTAGTAATAATTTACTAGGTTATGGCGATACTTCAACTCTCAATTTAATATTGGCAGTCTGCGCTGCGAAATTCATTTCTTGATAGGGGTTTTGATAATATTTAGAGAATCGAATATCTTCTAAGTGTTAGTCCAGTCTCTTCTTGTTGAGATTTTACATTGCATTTAAAGTCAATCAAGGTTTTCATTACAGATTTATTCAAATAGAAAATGCTAAAACCTTCTTTATCGTCTGCTAAACCCTACTGCATTTCGTTCGGCAGTTCAATATCAACCGAAGTCCTCCTCCGTTGGACTCGTTTTAGTTCTGTTCGCCCTTTGTTAATAACGTAAGTATTCGGACGCTAACAATAATAACAGCAAATCATGTTTGACAAGAACACGGTACAAAGTACGCTCAAAGTTACTTTTACGGAGCTAGGTCGATCTGCATAAGAATATCGACGAAGAGTCGGCAATCAAGAAGTAATATTTCAATAAACAGTTTATATAACGTAAAAATGTATCCAAATAAATAAAATCAACCGAAAACGTGAATACTATTATAAATTTCAAAGTTTTTAAGATAGTTTTCTTAAAATTTGTAGTATCACTTAATCTAAATACGGATATTAAATTGGACGGATATCCGGATATCCGGATTGCAAGCCCTAACTCATCAAGCGAATTCATCAACTAGTAGCGACATTTATCGCGCCACTCAAGTAATAATACCGCCCGGTTGCCAGCACTCGGCTGCTTTCACCTCGGTACCATATAAGCCGGCAAGGCCCTTAGCGGTGGTTCAAGCTTCGGCAGGAACCTAAATATCCGTTTTTTACCCTTCGGGGGAAAACGGTTCTATTTAGGTCTCCGTGCCTTCGCTTGAACCACTTATACGTGTTTAAACCTCTGCCGGCGCGGGCCCGGGCGTACTGTGACTGTTAATATTTATGCAAAAATCACATAATGAGAATATGGGCCTGAAATTTATTCCGTATTGAAATAATAAAGGATTGTTTGCATCAACCTTTAAGTAGATTTTCATCATATGGATTTACCGATAGATGAGACAATTCTTAGCACTGACTTGCCACATAAGTTAAACATTGCCACTATAAAACTACTTGAATTTTTATATAAAACAAAACGGTTTGACTATTACTTGAATGACTTTTCCTTAAATTATTATTAAAGACATAATCCGAATTGGGGGTAGGCCGAAAAAACGTAAACACACATCATCCTGTAATAATTTTTATTTTAAATAGTAAAAGTATTTTTAGTGGTGTAAATCATATATATAATTAATGACTAGGTGATAGCCGCTACCTACCAGCAGTTCTCTTCACTTATTTCACTCATCTTACTTAATCAACACTGATTTGTGTTCTGCTCACCGACACTTCACCACTACTCAACAATGGAGGCCGTCCAGAAGTCCATAGCAGAGTTAACGGAGTCTTTCAACACAACAATGGCAGACTTTCAGAGCCAAATTGACAAGGCTACTCCAGAGAGTCCCACAGTGTTATCTGTTGCGGCACAGTTCAGTGCTTTCCGAGCGTTTACACTGAAGGCAATCAAGTCACTGCAGCAACAGGTCGAGCTGCTGGGCCAGCAAATGGACAGTATGGAGATGCGGTCGAGGCGCAAGATCCTCTTAATTCACGGTGTAGCAGAGGCTGCTAATGAAGACACTTCGGCACGGGTTGTGGATTTACTGAAGGTGCATCTTAAGGCTGACATGTCCACCGACAAGATTGCTCGGAGCCATCGTATGGGACGCCCGCGCAGTAATAAGACCAGGTGCATTCTCGTTAAATTTAGGGACATTTCTGACCGCAATGCCACCTGGTCTGGAAAAACTGCACTCAAAGGGACTGGCGTCATCATCTCAGAGTTCCTGACCAAGCCTCGGCACGAGGTGTTCATGGCGGCCAGGGAGCGCTTCGGAGTCCGCAACTGCTACACCCGGGAAGGCAGTGTATTTGTCCTGGTCAAGGATGGGGATCGTCGCCGCGTAACTTCTCGAGCCGACCTAGATGAGATCGAGGTACCACCGTCTGCGCCTGCGCCGGCTGCTGGAGCTGATGGTTTGGCTGGAGTGGCAGTTGATCAACAGTTGACCAAAAGATCGCGTAAACCGGCAGCTCGTTTTTGATTTGTATTACTCAAGTTTTGATCGTGTTTGTAACTTCTGTATTTGGCCGTTTAATATCTTACATTTTACCCTCTTTCTTTTACATAATTTCAAGCTTTCTCTTCAGTCGGTTAATATCTATTTAGTAGCAGTAAACGCGGGTTGTAATGCATATTTCACAAACTGACAGTGACAATCTGACGTCTGTCATTGATGACACTATTTAATAGTGTTGTCAGTGTTACAATTTGCGTTTCGTATTTGCACTCACTATTTTTTTCTTTAACTTAGTTCTGCTGGTGGGTAATCTAAATTTGTTATATTTTAGTCTAGTGTTATTTTATTTATAAGTATATTTAAATATTTGTATTTCTTACATAAATTTATATATTTAAAGGCAATGTCTTATTTATCTACTAGTGATCTAAGCGATTTCAGTGATTTTGTCTCCGTTTCATCTAATGATAGTTTTCACAGTCTCCCTCCCTCCCTTCATGACCAAATAGACCAAAAACTGTCTGACTTTCCGAAAAATTTTAATATTGTTCATATAAACGCGCAAAGTATTCCTGCACACTACAATGACCTGTTATTGACTTTTGAGCAGAGCAAGATTGATGCCATCCTGGTGTCAGAGTCTTGGTTTAAACCATGTTTATCCTCCACCACTTATTCCCTACCCGGTTTTTGCCTCATACGAAATGATCGCTTTCTCAGAGGCGGTGGTGGGGTTGCTATTTATTTACGTTCTAATATCCCGTATTCTATTCTAAACATCTCACCTCAATCGTCCTCTTCTGATACCGCTGAATATCTATTTCTTGAGTTGATCTTATCTCATTCTAAAGTTCTTCTCGGTGTTTTTTACTCTCCCTCTCTTAATGTAAACTACTTTGCTTCTTTTGAAAAGCTTTTAGAAGACCTTATGCCATCTTACAATCACCATATTATTATGGGCGACTTCAACACGTGCTTACTTAAAAATGATTTTCGCTCTAACTCTCTGAAAGCACTTGTTGAGGCCTGTAATATGGTTATTCTACCTTCAGGACCAACGCACCATTTTCCAAATTCTTCTCCTTCACTTCTGGATCTTGCACTTGTTTCTTCCCTTAATCATGTTGCAGATTTTTCTCAATTCTCTGCGGATGCCTTTTCATATCATAGTTTGCTGTTTCTCTCTTATAAAATTCGTCCTCCTAAACTTAAGCCGAAAGTTCTTCTGCAACGTAATTTTGGCAGAATGAGTGTCGAGAAGCTCCGCGAAGACGCCATGCTGATAGATTGGAGTCCCATCTTGCAGGCCACTGGGGTAGACGATAAAGTGTCACTTTTTAACTCCACGCTTATTGAACTTTATGACATTCATGCTCCTATACGACCGGTAAAGATTAAGCATGTCCCTGCTCCGTGGCTTACTGATGACATTAGATCTCTTATCGCAAAGAAAAACTTAGCAAAGTCTAAGTATAAGTGCAACTCGTCGGAGGAAAATAAAGCTAGGTACCACGCTCTCCGCAACCGTTGCAGTACAATTTGCCGCGATGCTCAAAGGCGTCACATTCACAGTGCGGTTGTAAATGGTGAGCCAGCTAAGGTCTGGAAGTTCTTGAAGACATTAGGAATAGGGAAGTCTACTCAAAACCCAATTAACAAAAATGTTGACATAAACCTACTTAACCAGCACTTCTCAACTTCTACTACTTTTACTGATCCAATTAAAACTGACACACTAAGTTCTCTTTCTAGGTGTCCAACTCCTGACTTTCCTCCTTTCTTTCTTGCTCAGTTTACTGACAGTGATGTGAAGAAGAATGTTCTTGCCATCTCATCCAATGCTGTTGGAGTTGATAGTGTCAGTCGTAAAATGATTCTCCCTCTACTCGATTTACTTGTTCCTGTCATCACTCACATTCTTAACTATTCTATCTCTTCTGGTGTTTTCCCTTCCCTCTGGAAAGATGCAGACGTTGTTCCCTTACCCAAAAAGTCTAATCCTACCTCTTATTCCGACTATCGTCCTATTTCTATCCTCCCATTCCTTTCAAAGGTTCTTGAGCGCCTTGTACATCACCAGCTTACATCCTTTTTAAACAGGCATGAGCTCATGAACCCTTTACAGTCTGGCTTCCGCTCCGGTCACAGTACGGTAACAGCTCTAGTAAAAATTACCGATGATGTTCGTGCCGGCATGGATAACCGTAAGCTCACCGTACTGACGCTGTTAGACTTCAGCAATGCATTTAACACTGTCGATTTCGATGTTTTACTTAGTTTAATGCGTGCTGTTAATATATCTCCCGTGACAATTGGCTGGTTCCGCAGTTATTTGGAATGTCGTCGGCAGCGAGTAAAGGTAGACTCTTCCATTTCTTCTTGGTGCAGCACCCTGGCCGGCGTTCCGCAGGGCGGTGTGCTGTCTCCTTTACTATTTTCCATCTTTATTAACTCCATCACTACTAATATTTCTTCTTCTTACCACCTCTATGCCGACGACCACCAAATCTACTCTCAATGCGTTATGAACGATCTGCCACAGGGTATTAGCTCCATAAACCGGGACTTGGATCACATTTCCAGTTGGAGCAAACGCTATGGGCTGAAGGTTAATCCGTCTAAATCGCAAGCTATAATTTTAGGCAGCTCTCAACTTATTTCTCGGATTGACTTTCCTAACTTACCTTTCATAGTCTTTGATGCTGTCCCGGTACCATTCTCGAGCCAGGTAAAAAACCTTGGAGTAATCTTGGATCGCACACTGTCTTGGGTACCACAAATAAGTGAGATCAGTAGGAAGATGTTTGCGTCTCTGGGGTCACTTCGCAGGCTTCGTAACTTCTTGCCGCTCGCTACCAGAATTGCGCTTGCTCAGTCTCTTCTTCTCCCTATACTGGATTATGCCGATATTTGCTATCTTGATCTTACAGAGGACCAGCTAAATAAACTTGAGCGCCTTCAAAACGCATGTATAAGGTTCATATTTGGCTTACGCAAATATGACCACGTCTCTGAATTTCGCACCCAGCTCAAGTGGCTCCCTATTCGCCATCGCCGCAACTCTCATATTCTTGTTCTTCTTTATAATATTCTCTTCAACCCTACTACCCCCCTATATCTTAAACAGCGTTTCAGTTATCTTTCTTCTGTCCGGTGTGCGGAGAAACTTCTCCTTGCTCCACCATCTTCTTCATCAAAATTTTATATAAACTCTTTTACTTTTCGTGCTGTTCGGTTGTGGAATGCTTTGCCATTAGACATTAGACGTGCTAAATCCCTTCCCATTTTCAAATTTCTTTTAAAATCACATTACCTTTCGCTACCTTAATTTTGCCTTTATTTATGCCTGTATAATATTTTATGTATGTATGTATATATGTATTTATTATATTTGTATTTATGTATTATATTAAAGTATGTAATGGTTTTCGTCTTGTTTTATTTTAATTCTATTTTTTATTAAATGTATATCGGCACTACCCGTTCAATGTTGTTAGTCCTTAGTTTCCTGCTACTGAAAGGTTGTCTGGAAGAGATCGCTTCTTAGCGATAAGACCGCCTGTTGTTACCTAGCTTTTAATCTGTATTTAATTTCTGTGTATTTTTAATTGTATGGTGCACAATAAAGAATATTTATTATTATTATTCTCTTTATTTATTTATCTTCTTAGTTTAGGTTTTTTTACAATATGAATATAAAAGTAAAATAAAAAACATTTACAAAACAATAAAAAAAACATATAAACATATTATAAAAAAACCTAACCTAGGGTGCCGCCAGCAGCGGGGCAAGGCCCAAGCTACCGGTGGTCAGGGCTGCAGAGACAGGAACCGGCGGACTATCCGCGCCGTGTCCAAGATCACCGCCTTCTGCATCTGGCCCTTGATCCAACCACCTAGCGAGAGTCTCTCAAGATGTTGGTTGAGACTCTTCGCTATTAGACCGTTCGCTGAAACAACTATCGGGACAATGATCGTCGAATCAACATCCCACATGGCGGTTATCTCGTGAGCCAAGTCTAGGTACTTACTGGACTTGTCCTTCTCGGCTTTCACGAGATTCTCATCATGGGGGATGGTGATGTCAACGAGCACGGCCCGGCGTTGCGCTCGATCTATTATCACAATGTCAGGCTTATTGGCTACAATAGTCCTGTCAGTGATGATAGATCGATCCCAATAGAGCGTGGCACGACCATTCTCGAGAACTGGCGCAGGTGAATACTTGTAGTAAGGTACTTCGCGGTCCACAAGGCCGTATAGGAGAGCAAGCTGCTGGTGAATAATCCTGGCTACGAGATTATGTCTGTGCAAGTACTCGCCGTTAGCAAGATGAGAACAACCGGAAATGATATGTCTGAGTGACTCTCCGGGACGGCGGCATGCCCGACAAATGTCGACCGTACCGTCCTTCAGGATATATTTCCGATAGTTGTTCGTCATCATTACTTCGTCCGCAATTGCACAGGCAAAACCCTCGGTTTCTCCGAAGAGGTCCCCGAATCGTAACCAGTTCACCGACGCGAGCAGGTCCACATCGGGTCCCGTGAGGGCCTTGTAGAACCGCCCGTGTAGCACCTTACTCTCCCATGCCGCCTTGCGATCCGCAGTACTTAGTACCACAGGTTTGCGCCAGTTCTCGTTTGCCAAGGAGAGCGGCGTGAGGTTCCTGTCTACTGCCACCACATCACAATGCATCCCACACTCATTGTTAAGGAAATAATTCCTGAGATTGTACACCTCGCGGTTGTGGAGATCCTTGGCGTTTAGGAAGCCTCGGCCTCCACATTTCCGTGGAATGTACAATCTCATAACTGACGAGCGTGGGTGTAGCATGCGATGTGCGGTGAGCAGTGATCGGACTCTCCGATCCAGGGCATCCAACTCGGTCTGAGTCCACCTTAGTATGCCAAAGGAGTATGTGAGTAGGGGCATTACCCAGGCGTTGAAGGCGCGCACTTTGTTGCCTCCTGACAAAAGACTGTTAAGGACTTTTGTGAGCCGACTGAAAAAGCGCTCCTTCACCGACCGTCTAATACCCTCGTCCTCAATACCCAACGACTGTGACATACCAAGGTATTTATAGGTTTCTGATTCAGAGATAGATCTGAAAGACATTGTCTCAGAAGGTTGTAAATTTGTTGAATTTACAACCCTCCCCCGCTGTACATGCATAACCGCACATTTATCGACACCAAACTCCATGTTGATGGCACTACTGAAGACTTCAGTGGTTTTCAGTAGCTCCTTCAGGTCTTGGTTATTTGGTGCAAATAATTTGAGGTCATCCATGTACAGAAGGTGAGAAATGACTTCACCCTCTCTCCGAAGCCGGCAACCTAGTCCCAAATCCTTCAGCAGGGTGCTGAGGGGATTCAGAGCTAGGCAGAACCATAGGGGACTCAGACTATCACCCTGAAATATTCCTCGCTCAATCCTTATGAAATCCTGCGGGCCAGGGCGGTCATCTCCGCCTCCTGGTTGACGAAGGACTGTGGTCCACTGCCTCATACACGCGCTTAGAAAGGCTCTCAAAGCTGCATCAACTTTATACAGCTCTAAGACCCTCCCCAGCCATGAATGAGGCACCGAATCATAGGCCTTCTTATAGTCAATCCAAGCGGCTGAGAGGGCCTCCTTGTTCCGCCGGATTTGTTGGCAAATGGTCATGTCTATGAGGAGGAGCTCCTTAGTACCACGGGACCCAACCCTGCATCCATTTTGAGCGGGGGCCAAAATATTGTTAGCGACAATGTGCGCGTTGATTTTTGTCCTCAAAATGGATGTAAGGAGCTTATAGAGTGTAGGTAAGCACGTGATGGGTCTGTAATTCTTCGCTTCCGTGGTACTACCGGACTTATAGAGCAGGAAGGTAACACCAGTTGTTAAGGAAGGTGGGAGAGAACCAAGCTCGAGGGCTTGTTGAAATTGTGCTGCCAAGCACGAGTGCGAGCATCGGAACCATTTTAGCCAGAAGTTGTGCAATCCATCCGGCCCAGGACTTTTCCAGTTCTGGGACGTGCGGATGGCACAACTTACGTCATCGGGGGTGATAGTGACTACCCCCATAGGTTCGATGGACTCGCACTCACGCTCGACAACATTCATCCAACTCCCCTCGGTGTGTCCGACAGGCACCGACCAGATGCTACGCCAAAAGTCAGTCATGACAGTAGGATCCGGCGGCTGCATGTCGGATACACGAAGGTTGGTTTCCTCCCACTTTCGGTACACCTTCCTTTGGTCACTCTGGAAAAGACGATTCTGCTGGAATCGATCCACACGCTCTCTGTAGCGGCGAATACGGTTTGCCCATGCATAGACTTTCTGCTTTAGAAAGTCGATACGCTCCATAACGTTGGCCATGTAGTCGCGGGGCCTGATATCCGTCCCCGCGAACGCCTGGTTTACAAAGCGCATTACTCGGGGGCGATTGTTGCCCCCCCTGAAGCAGATCAGCTTTGCGATAAGAGTCCTAAAGGAGCTGATACGTCGCTCGATCCGTATTTGCCATGCGGGGGCACCTCCGGCGGTCCTAGGTGCACGTTCAGAGTCCGGAAACTTGACTCGTGCAACACGGCACGCCGCGATGGCTCCGCAATACATGATCGCGTGCGTATCATCTAAATCTTTACTAGTCCGTAGATATGGCTCTAGTAAAGCATTTAGGGCTCCCATTAGCGCTAGATTGCGTCTATTCATAGGCAAACGTGGTAATCGTGGCCTAGTGTTGGGAGTGGAGCGATACTGCGTAATCGCCTCATCCAGAGTCCTCCTCAGATGCTCATTGGCTGTACTACTCACACTCTGCGCGATCTCCTCCTCGTCGGCGTTGAGATCCACCGGCGCTACCCCCGGCGCCCGGTCGGGTGTGGGTACCGGATTCGGCGACGTCGCGGGCGGGTCCTGCGCCGAGGTGGAGGCCGCGCAAGCAGAGAGAGCCTCCAGGCGAAGCCGATCAAGTGTCGAGTCATCCAACCGCTTTAGCCGCTGAATGACGCGCACCTGATCCGATAATCGTTGCTCCGACACGGTGATGGTTGGTTCAAGTGCCTGAAACAGTGGAAGCATTCGGACACGATACGCGCATAAGTTGGTTCCCCCCTCTGTAGCCCCATAGTAGGCGCGCATGACGTTCTCATTTATGGTTTGAGACCATCGCATGCGACGCACTACACCACCGGTAGCGGGAGCCGTGGGCGGGGCAGGATGTCCCGCAGGCCCCAAGCGTGCCGGCAGCGGTGGCCGCCCTCGTCGCGCAGGTGGTCGTGGCGGCGGCGGCGGCGGCCCGCACTCGTCGCTCGACTCGCTGGTGTCGGGCGCGGTAGCGAATTCATCGCCCGACGACGGTTGCGAGGAGACGGACGAGGCGGGCGAGGGTGGTGGGCGTGCGTTGATTGTGATTGACGCTTGTGAACGCGCTTTACTTCGTGTTATCATTTTCCTTTGTATGTCATTCGACCATTGTTTGTCGGCTAGTTTTGTACATAGTTACATTTTTGCGGTCACGTAGCCTTTTGCGAAGTGTCGCAATTATGTGAAGGTAACTTTTCCACAAAAAAAATACAACGAAAATGTAATAAAAGCCAGTAAAAACATATTGATCATATATAAAAGGAAAATTTAGTAAAAAACGCGTCTGACGTTGACGGCGTCAAGTTATTATTATTATAATCTTATATGAACCCGAATGTACTATCTTACGCAAATAAATAAATTATGAATTTAGTACGTGTAGGTTGTACACATTTTTGTGTAACCACTATCTGAGTAGTAGTTCTGATGCTTGTAAAATAAACCTCATAAGTGAATTTTACATCAAACCCGTTCAGACTACCTCTGATGCTTTCTTTACAACAACCCACTTGGTGATAAAAAGGTTTTGTTGTATTATGTAATGATATTATTTTAAGAAAATAATTATAATAAAATACTACTTGTCTGTTGCTTAACCCCAAATAATAGCACTGCCGGCCCATCGAAAAACCTGTTTTAAATTTGTAACTAATAGGAAAAGCTTGGGTCCTCTTTTAACATATTTTCTATAAGTTTAATGTAAATTGGTAACTTGTATCATACTCATACTCATACTAATACTTTATTGGTAATAGGTGATTACATGTCAACCTACATAGCTAGTACAAATAATAGGGATGTAACGATACATGATTTTGCCGATACGATACCGATACCGATATTTAAAGTAAATAATCGGCGATACCGATACCGATACCGATATCGATAGCCTGGTAGTTAGTTAATAAATCAAATAAAATTCAATGTTAATAATTTATTGTTAAATGAGAAAAATACTAAATTTATTAAGTTTGTCACTAGTAGTAACGTTAGGCATGTGCAAACAAGTGTCATTGTGAAGGATGAGGAATTCGAATTAGTTGATAGTACAGTTTTTCTTGGTATAACTTTAGATTCTAAACTCCAGTGGGGTCCCCATATTGCTACTCTTTCGAATAGACTGAGTTCTGCAGCTTTTGCAGTGAGCAAAATCCGTCAGTTAACTGATGTGAAAACAGCTCGATTAGTATATTTTAGTTACTTCCATAGCATTATGGCATATGGTATTTTACTGTGGGGTGGTGCTTCAGAGATAAATACCATTTTTGTTCTGCAGAAGAGGGCTATTCGAGCAATATACAAAATGAACCATAGAGACTCACTTAGAGATAAATTTAAGGAAATTGACATAATGACAGTGCACTGTCAATACTTTATGAGAATATTCTGTATGTATGTACATAAAAAGATTGTAAATTTTAGAAAAAATTGTGAAATTCATAATATTAATACTAGAAATAAACATAAGCTCGCAGTGCCCTTCACTCGGCTCCATAAAATTAAAAAACCATTCATGGGTAATTATGTGAGATTTTATAATAAACTTCCAAACCATATTACTGAATTATCTATTATTAAATTTAAGAATGATGTAAAGCGTAAACTTATTTCTAAAGCGTATTATACTATACCACACAAGACTACATGAATGATAAAACAACGTGGGATTAATTTTTATTCGAAATGATTATTTATTTATTAGGTATATTTGATTAACTATGAGGAAATTGATATTCCGAATATTCCGATGTTTGTACTTCTTTTGTGTTTTTTATTTATTTGACATTTAGATTTTATTCTAGAAACATTCTAGACTAGTATTTTTTATACAATTTTTTTTTCATGTTTGACGATCCTTTTGTGAAATTCTTTTTGTTTTAAATTAGATTTGTATAATAATCCAATATTATTATGGAATAATAACTAGTGTCCGACCGAAACATGTTTTTTTGCCGAAACCGAAACCGAAACCGAATGTTCGGCTTTGGCTCTAGTTTCGGCCGAAACCGAAACCGAAACCGAAACTTTTGTAGACTTGTTAAAATCGTTGAAAAAATGTCATAAAACCGCTTTTACACACATATTATGGGGCTGTCAACACCCAATGTCCTTGAAATTGATGTTACTTAAGCAGTTTTTTATGAAAATTACTAGAGTTAGACCAAGATAATTCTGCAACGATTTTGATAAGTTGATAACATACGCAGTGCAAGTGTTATTTTAAACGTCAAAACTTTTATGAAATTATGACGTATGCTATCAAAATCATTGCAGAATTTTCTTGGTTTAACTATATTCATTCACCAGTCAAGCTAACATGTCGACACAGGGTCAACCAAAAACGCGAGCGCAGCGAGCGCGAAATTTTTTGTTAACAATATCGCAAGGCCGGGTACCGATCTTCACCTGGGCCGAAAAGTCCGAAGTGCCCCATTGAGGCGAACTTTCATGCGAAGTCAAAGCCGTGCTTAAGGCTTCAGGATAAGTAGTTGAGCACAGACTCCAACCAATGTCCATTGTATTCAAAAGCGAGACCGCAGGCCGAGCATGGCGCAGCGAGGCCAAAGGCTAAGCTGAAGTAGAGGACATGTGGAACACAAACCAATGGTAAATTGAGGTAAAAAGTGAGGCTAGTTTTCTTATTATTATCTTGCCCAGGGCCCAGTAACATGTGACAGTGCTATCTCATTCACTTATAGGTATTGACAGCCTCTTAAGACTGCGTCAACCGTCCAGTGGCACCCTCATTAGTGGAATTGTGTTTTATAATAAACCAATTAATGTCTGTACCTAATATACATGAATCAGTATATGTAAGTATTAATATTGTTGTCCTACTTATTCCCCAACTTTTGGTCTTTGTCCGAAGTACCATTTCGTAAGTTTCGGCCCGGCCGATAGGTTCGGCCGTTTTTTGGCCGAAACCGAAACTACAGCCGAAACATGATTTTTTGGCCGAAACTGGCCGAAACCGAAACCGAACCTTCGGTCGGACACTAATAATAACATCAATAAATTGCTCCGATAATTAGCTTAAGATAATTTATAAGTATGTTACGATTCATAAGTGCTTGTTGCTAGGCCTACATGAATAAAGTATATTTTGACTATTGACTATTGAAATAAATTAATAATTATATCCTTTATATGCATAAAACATACTTATGTTCAATAGACATTTGATTTTAAGAAGTGTGAAAAACTGAAAAATAAAAACAAAGAAAAATATATTCCTATTAGCAAAATAGCACGATTATAGCAGCTTCACTGTTACGTTGAGTAAGTAATCTATCGTAGTAAAACTTACGTAAGTTTTGATACATCAAGTTAAAATTGAGGTGAAGAATATTCTTGCTCAATAAAATACCTTACTGTGGGTTGTTTACATTTTGTTATGATATCGGGTGTATTTAAATCGGCGATGCCGATATATCGGCCTGCCGATTATATCGGCCGATATATTGTATCGGTATCGGTATCGTTACATCCCTTTGTCAAATAACATAATAAAAACAAAAATTACAAAGTATTCTAAATATTAAAGTTGATTCGCTACTTGCGTAGTTTTATATTTTCATTCATTTACGTTAATATTTCGCAGTCAGAAATTCTTCTATATTATAGAACGACCGCTCAACAAGCCAAGTTTTAAGTTTGTTATTAAAGAGTAACAAACTAGGTGCGTCTGTTATTATTGCTGGAAGGTTATTATACACGGAGGGGCCCATGACGTGTATAGTTTTTGCTCTCTTTGCTAAGCTACGGGGCACCGCTGCTAGTTTTTGTCCGTATCGTGTAATCCGGTCGCTATTGTCGGCCCGTCTGGGGTATTTATCTAAATTCTCTCGCGTGTTTAAGGCTGTTTGCAGTATCAATAGACCCGGCAACGTGATAATAGGTCAGATGTAATGTAATATGTTTTTTTAATGTGGACAAATACCCAAATATTGACATTATTTAGATTTAGACATTAATAGTTATTGACTAGGTATACCAGCTTTATTTGTACATAGCCCATTACATAAGGACAACATATTCCGTAAATGTGTAAGAAATTATGTACATGATGTGTTTATTTGCGAAAATAATTTAATATTATTTCGAATCGAGCACTCCTCTGCCTAAAAGTAGCGTCAGAAGTGAAGAAGACAATACACTTCACGATTTGATGTATACGTTATTAACTAGTAACAATTCTCAGCAACCTAGTAATAGTTTCAACTGAGCCGATACTACATCCTATAGAGGTACCTTAAGTCAACGCACAGTATCATAGATATAAAGATACACCAAGTCAATAACTATTATTGTCTAAATATTGACAATATTTGGGTATTTGTCCACATTAAAAAACATATTACATTACATCTGACCAATGATACATCTTACCATTTACATTAAATTGATAGAATACGTTAAACCAGAGAGGACCCAAGCTTTTCCTATTAGTAACAAATTTAAAATAGTTTTTTAGATGAGCCGAAAGTGCTATTATTTGTGTTTAAGCAATAGACAAGTAGTATTTTATTAATATTTTTTTTGTGAAATAATATCATTACATAATACAACAAAACCTTTTTATCACCTAGTGGGTTGTTGTATCATCAGAGGTAGTCTGAATGGGTATGATGTAAAATTCACTTGATGAGGTTTACTTTACAAGCATCAGAACTTCTACTTCAGATAGTGGTTACACAAAAATGTGTACAACCTACACGTACCTACTTATAATTCATAATGAATTTATTTGCGTAAGATAGTACATGCAGGTTCATATAAGATTATGACTTTAATAATCATTTAAGGAAAGGTAAATCAACTAAAAGTCAAGCCGTTGTTTTATATAAAAATTCAAGTACTTTTATAGTCGCAATATTTATCTTCTGTGGCAAGTCAGTGCTAAGAATAACCTCATATATCGATAATTCTAAATGATGAAAATCTACTTAAAGGTTGACGCAATCAATCCTTTATTTATTATGTCAATACGGAATACATTACAGGCCCATATTCTCATTATGTGATTTTTGCATAAATATTAACAGTCACAGTACGCCCGGGCCAGCGCCGGCAGAGGTTTAAACACGTCTCATAAGTGGTTCAAGCGAAGACACGAAGACCTAAATAGAACCGTTTTTCCCCCGAAGGGTAAAAAACGGATATTGAGGTGAGGCCGATGCTTGAACCACCGCTAAGGGCCTTGCCGGCTTATATGGTACTGAAGAGAAAGCAGCCAAGCGCTGGCAATCTCGTAAGTGGTTCAAGCGAAGGCACGGAAACCTAAATAATTGGTTTTAGTCATCGCGTCCCGTTTGATAGTTTAGGTGCTATTGTTAATAAAAAACATCGTCAGCCGGTTGTATCGCGGTGGAATCACCGTCAGCTGGTCATATGAACATATATTAGATTTTATTTATTTGCTTGATATGTTCATGTGACCAGCTGACGGTGATTCCACCGCGATACAACCGGCTGACGATGTTTTTTATTAACAATAGCACCTAAACTATCATCTGACAAAGTATCAAGCGGGAGGCGATGACTGAAAAAATATTTTTTTTTTACATGTTCATGTGACCAGCTGACGGTGATTCCACCGCGATACAACCGGCTGACGATCTCTTTTATTAACAATAGCACCTAAACTATCATCCGACAAAGTATCAAGCGGGAGGCGATGACTGAAAAAAATTATTTTTTTTACATGTTCATGTGACCAGCTGACGGTGATTCCACCGCGATACAACCGGCTGACGATTCTTTTTATTAATAATAGCACCTAAACTATCATCTGACAAAGTATCAAGCGGGAGGCGATGACTGAAAAAATATTTTTTTTTTACATGTTCATGTGACCAGCTGACGGTGATTCCACCGCGATACAACCGGCTGACGATTTGTTTTATTAACAATAGCACCTAAACTATCATCTGACAAAGTATCAAGCGGGAGGCGATGACTGAAAAAAAAATTTTTTTTTACATGTTCATGTGACCAGCTGACAGTGATTCCACCGCGATACAACCGGCTGACGATTCTTTTTATTAATAATAGCACCTAAACTATCATCTGGCAAAGTATCAAACGGGAGGCGATGACTGAAACCAATTATTTTAAATTTTAGATTGTATTTATTTATTTGCTTTATAAATTCATGTGACCAGCTGACGGTGATTCCACCGCGATACAACCGGCTGACGATTTTTTTTATTAACAATATTACCTAAACTATCATCTGACAAAGTATCAAGCGGGAGGCGATGACTGAAAAAAAATTTTTTTTTTACATGTTCATGTGACCAGCTGACGGTGATTCCACCGCGATACAACCGGCTGACGATTTGTTTTATTAACAATAGCACCTAAACTATCATCTGACAAAATATCAAGCGGGAGGCGATGACTGAAAAAAAAAATTTTTTTTACATGTTCATGTGACCAGCTGACGGTGATTCCACCGCGATACAACCGGCTGACGAGTTTTTTTATTAACAATAGCACCTAAACTATCATCTGACAAAGTATCAAGCGGGAGGCGATGACTGAAAAAAAAAATTTTTTTTACATGTTCATGTGTACAGCTGACGGTGATTCCACCGCGATACAACCGGCTGACGATTGTTTTTATTAACAATAGCACCTAAACTTTCATCTGACTAAGTATCAAACGGGAGGCGATGACTGAAAAAAAAATTTTTTTTTACGTGTTTTGGTGGCTGCCATTCCTCAACCCACCAACGTCGCGGCAGCTGACGTCCACGAGGGTTCATCATATATGCCCGTTAACCAGTATACGAGTTTTCACCCGGGAGGCGATGACTGACGAAATTTGCGCCTGGCTCGTGGACCATTAGGTTAACATACAAAACTATCGATGGGCTCTTGAAATATTTAAGTTTTCAACATTTTATAAAATCAAAATGCATATATTTGCTTGTAATTGAGTGTTGTAATTGAATATTTGTGTGTGTGTGAGTGTATTGACTCGATCAAAAATATTGTTTTATTTTGAATATTAGCAATATGAAGTACCGTGCGATGGCACCATTCAAGATATAACAACTTAAATTATGCAATTTCATATTTTGCATCCCGTTATAATGAAAGAAAATGGCGACACAACCTTATGGTATTGATAGTACTTTACAAGTGTTTTTAACTAAATGGTCGCAATTTAGTATCTATTTTAAGTAACATTTACCTAAAATTAGTTTCTAAATCGACATAAAATCGACTTCCTAAAGGTCTGCGTATAAGAAATAATTACGTCGCAAATACACCTAATATGTCTTATTAGTACATTTGACGTATTGGTCAGAGTTAGAAGTTAATTTTACCTCATATTTCGACTTATTTTTAACCATTAAGTCCCTGACTTCATGGTCCCCGTATAAGAAATAATTACGTCGCATATACACCTAAAATGCCTTATTAGTATATTTGACCTATTGGTCAGGGTTCGAAGTTAATTTTACCTAGTAATTCGACTTATTTTCAACCATTAAGTCCCGGACTTCATCGTCCCCGTATAATTACGTCGCAAATACACCTAAAATGCCTTATTAGTAGATTTGACCAATGGTCAGGGTTCGAAGTTAATTTTACCTAGTAATTCGACTTATTTTCAACCATTAAGTCCCTGACTTCATGGTCCCCGTACAAGAAATAATGACGTCGCAAATACACCTAAAATGCCTTATTAGTAGATTTGACTTATTGGTCAGGGTTCTAAGTGAATTTTACCTAATAATTCGATTTATTTTCAACCATTAAGTCCGTGACTTCATGGTCCCCGTATAAGAAATAATTACGTCGCAAATACACCTAAAATGCCTTATTAGTAGATTTGACCTATTGGTCAGGATTCAAGGTAAATTTTACCTAATATTTCGCCTTATTTTCAACCCGTAAGTCCCTGACTTCATGGTCTATTTATGAAGTGAAATTTACGTTTTATTGTCCCTATATTTTGACTTTGAAGTAAAAGTGTACATTACGTAAAATAATTGGTGACTTAGGACGTAATTTTTCTTAAATTGGTAAAATCTTCTTCGAGCCTAGGAAAAAATACTTAAAATGTTTGCTGGGAGGTAATAGCTTATAGCTATAGTTACAGTCGTCCTGCATGAATATCTTTCACAACACGCGCAAAAATATCTGATAAATATCTGATATTTTTGGAGTCGTTGTACTAGATATTATCGTAGTTGCTTGTACAGTCAGTGACAGAAGTAGGTTTGAAAGGTGTTATTTTCTATGAAATTATGACGTTTAAAATAACACTTGCAGTCTGTGCTATCAACATCGCTGCCGAGTTAGCTTGGTCTGACTCTAGAATATCAGAGCATAATGTCATTCTGGAAATCTGGCCCGTTTAGCTGCTTCTCCTGCTGATCAAACATCAAACATCAACATTTATTCAGCAACAAGCGTCAACTTGGAATTTACATACAGCAAAAAAAACACATCTACAATTATAAAATACAACTTTCTAAGCCGCAAATATATATAAAATCAAATCAATGATCGTACATAAACCTACGTTTTGTACATTGTGGTTAAAATAAAAACTTGAGGAAATAATTCCAGTGTGAATGTGATTAAGATAATTTTTATCACTAGGTAATAGATAGTTTGAAAGCTTTTCGTAATTTCGCGGATTTTTCACAACAACGTAATGAAGCTTACCCGTAGAACTAGGTGTTACCGCCAGCGACTGTACCCCGATGTGTGCCGCTCGTCTAGTCTAGACCTAGGAATGCTGGTCCCCACAGCGCCAAGGCGGTTACCCGGTGGCCCGCTTGCACACTTGCCGCTTTTTGTGGTGTACGGAGATGTTACTGTGTTAATTGCCCAGCCTAGGCTCCCGGACTTGTACGGCATACCAGACGGCACTATTAGGGTTAAGCGTTTTAGTACAGTCGGCGTCAAAAACGTCTTTACAAGCCAACGTTAACACATTGAGTGCCGAAAACCCGACTATCGGGTATTTTATGATTTCGTTCCCAGGCCAAACGACCCGATAGTCGGGATCGGGGTACTACAGCTTTAGGTGACGAAATTTTTGTGGCCTGGCGCGGATGTCTTGTTTGGCTGTGTGGCAATGAATGTGTTAAAAAATATATAGAAACCCTTATTCAGCTCCCAGAGGAGACGTGCAGGGATCAACCAATAGCATTGGTAATCCAGCGGAGCGGAGAAGAGATGCGGATTACCCATTGGTTATGGTTATACGTTTCTCTTCTCCGCTCCGCTCCGCAATCCGAAATAATAGCATTCTATTGGTTGATTCCCGCACGTCTCTCATCTCTGCCTCAGTGGAACCATAGAGAAAAAAATACATAGATGTAGCACCAACCGGAATGTCTTATGCTCAACAACATATGTCAAGTAGCAATACTGATAATTCCGCTACTCGATGCTAGATGTCGATACTGAAAATAATAGTCTTTTTGGTACCAAAACTGATGTATGGAGTGAGCACTCTTGTCTTACTATATTTCTCTATGGTGGCACTGTCACAGACAAGGCGTTAAACCGGATGTTCGGATATTTTTGAGCACCCCAGCTGCGCCGGTACATCTGATTATGACGCTCGTTTTATAACGCGTTTACCTTCGAGAGAATTCACTCGATAAAGTCCATTGGGCAACGCATACTATGCATTTTGATGTGCTTCGAACGACGTAAACAGAGCTCGGAGGCTAAATCTATTTTAAATTTTCAAAGGTCTTTGGCGATATGAATTTGATTTGAATAAAATAAACTTTGAATATAAAGAATAGTGTTAACAAGTGTAATTCAACTACTATAGGAAAATTTAAGTGTTGCTCAGTAGTGTCAGTACTCTTAGTAGTTGTAAATTCAATTTTACCAAAATAAACTGAAAAACTGGCGCGTTAGAATGCGTGTCCAGATATTTTTGAGCATCTCGGCCGCTCCGATATATCTGATGGCGACTGTACTACTCATCGAGACGTACTAAATAAGGTTGCGAAAGTTGCGATGTTTTATGACCCAGTTCATATGGCCACTTTCGGTCTATATCAGCAAAACAGCTCGATGACATAATATTGCATACTAAACGGAACCCTAAATTAAGCATAACTCGATATGCTCACAGTCGCTTTTTGTATTCAAAACTGCATCTTATCTGAATGCATAATGAGGGTAAACTGTGTTGAAAAACATTTGCTATAATATTGTATTAGATTAGTAAGTCGAGTTCTGTAACTAGCTCTGTTTAGGTATATAATTAGCACTACAAACCAGGGATGTTGCGGATGCAGATTTTTTGACATCCGCGGATGCGGATGCGGATGTCAAGATTAGGTACTTAGAAAACGTCAAATATTACATTTTTGTATTTTTTTTATTAAAAATAACGAAACGTTTAGTATTTGAGCAAGAATATAGGTGCGTTATATTTAATAAACAGTAACTTCGCCGACTTTTCTGGATCTAGATGATTTCGTTATAGGTAATGACGAAATTACCTAGCACTTACGCCGCCGCTAAGACGTTCCTGTACCGACTTGTCCGACATCCGCATCCGCATATTTATTATCCGCGATTTTATGCGGATGCGGATGCAGATGCGGATGTTGAAAATAATGCGGAAGTTCCGCGGTTGCGGATGCGGATGCGGATGTTCGCAACATCCCTGCTACAAACATTTCAAATATCTCCTTATTTGCACTTTGAAGATTACAGAAAACATTAAGCAATAATAAGAGCAAAAAAAAACGGAGATGTGCACATCAAGTATAAGGACCCTTCCCTAAAGCCACATATTTCGTCCCAAACAGTTGGTGTTGCTTGGTCCCTTCCCTAATGGCTCCTCTACACGATGGGCCAACGCCGGCCACTCCAAGGGACGCAGCCATGCGGTAGAATGAGATAGCAATATCACTTGCTCCCTCTAACGCATAAATGCGTCCCTTGGAGTGGCCGGCGTTGGCCCATCGTGTAGAGGAGCCATAACATGCAACTTAAAAACCAGAACTAATATTTGAACTAGATCTTTTGGACTCTAGCCTTTAGTTTTTATTTCAATATCCCCATAATCATACCATTTAAAATGATGTAATTATTCACGGCGCCAGTCGTTATCACTTCACAGTGAACTATTCTAGACAGATTTACGTCACAGTACTTACCCACGTTTACAATTACTCGCTCTAATCTATCATTTAATTGTTTACCGTGCTGGCGGTACCTATGTACAGTTGCCATCAGATATATCGGAGCGGCTAAGGCGCTAACAAATATCTGAACACGGCTCTATTGTCAGGACGTTAGAGTGCGTGGTCAGATATTGTGAACACCTTGGCCGCTCCGATATATCTGATGGCGACTGTATAACACACCTTAGGTATTATATCAGACCGGAAATTCTAAAGCAGTGGTTCCTAACCTTTTCAGTCCGGTCACCCCTATGACTAACTAGGGAACCTGATTTTACCCCTCCTCCCAATGGTAATAAAAAATAAAACGTGTACGTTTGTTGTATTGTTATATTAGGTTAGCTTATTACCCCCGTAAAATACCAGTTTTACCCCCACGGGGGTAATTACTAGGGTTTGCTCCCGGGAAATACCGGCACCGAAAGTACCGGGAATTCCCGGGATTTAGAGCCAAGCAAAGAACCGGGATTTCAAAATTAAGGTCCCGATACTCCCGGGATTTTCGGGACTAAAATTTTCGGTACAATATTTGACTGCTTTCTGTTACTTAGCATGAAATATCATGTTTTATAAAGAAAATAAATGAAAAATCAATCAATCTAAGGCTGATGGTAATACTTTTACGGCTGACCACTACATTAAAATAAATTAAAAAAAAAAGTCAATGGGTTTGACAATGCCGACAATATAAAATTGCGTAATTTGATACTTTAAGGGCATAAATGTTTGTACGATAAATAATTTTATACGAACAATTAGTTATTTTATATTTGTTTACTAACTAGAAGCAAAAATAGAGACAATTTTGTAATTAATAAAATATGTACTTCAACTTTAATTCAACTTCAAACACGGTATAAGACTCTCACATATGATAATGATATTTTAAATGAATTAATAATTCTGGCTGAATAATTTCTTGATTTGTCGTATTGATAGTTCTGTTATTATATGTTCGAAGGTCCACAGCCCATTTTGAACGCATGCGAAAATTATCAATTTTTATTATCCTTTTTCACAAAACGTCTTACATATTTTAAAAAAATGATGATATTACTGAGCCACAATTCAGTTTTTTTTTGCCAATCAACAAAGATAGTAAAAATATCATGTAGTTTAGGAAAAAAAACAAATTATATTAATGATTGAGTGACTTAAAGACACATTTTATGGCACAAAAGAAGTGTGTACCTTCACTGTGCTACTTTTTTATTGTTTTAAGAAAGATTCGTGGTCGTTTTACGCTTTTTTTTACTGAAAATTGATGTGAAAACTAATTTTTGAAGGCAGTCCCGAAAGTACCGAAAATACCGGGAAATCCCGGTTCCATTTTTGCCCGGTACCGAAAATCCCGGTTCTTTTAAACAGTACCGGTTCTGCAATCCCTAGTAATTACCCCCAGGTCAGGAACCACTGTTCTAGAGCTTTATTAAGAAATTGTATAGACTAATAGACAGTGGTCTATGGGCCTATCCTTTAACCGCCCAGAGGCCTATAAAAAAGTCTCCCATTTCATTATATTTTGAGCGAGATGGCCATGCGATGGTTATGGCTCCTCTACACGATGGCCCAGCGCTGGACCAGCGAGATGGCCATGCGAAGGTTGAGAGCACGCACTATGGAATGGGCCACGTGTAGATGCGTACGCACCGTCGCTAGCCCACTACCTTTGTGGTGCGGACGATAAACCGACACAGTGACCATCCCATCGCCATCCCGCCACACCATAAGCCATCCGACATCACATCACTACCCTCTCTAATACACGCTGGCCCAATCGTGTAGAGGAGCCATTAAATATCAAAACGTTATGGATTATAGTTATACAATAGATTAGTCAGTAAATTTCTGGATACACATTACAGAACTTTAGTAAGGCAGTAACAATAAAGTTTAGTCCTGAAAAGGTCACAGACAATTTACCCTTAATCGATTTTATCCAACGACGGAACGGAGACGTGCGTTTTTAGGATGAGAGCCTTTGCAATTTTGCATATGTGTGTGATTATTTTATGCAACCGTTGTTTAAGAGAGGTCAAAAAAGGCGAGTGGCGTGAGTAACAATTTGAGGCGAAGCCGAAAATTGTTAATAAAGACGCCACGAATATTTTTTGACTCAGTTAAACAACGTTGCATACAATACTTTTTCTACGACCAAGCACTTACTTTGAAATAAAATTGTACATTAACAAATATTTTTAATTCAAGAAGTAGCAAAAATGGAGGGTACGGGCGGGAAAAGAATAAAAGAATGAATGAATGAATGAAATTTAAAAAAAAACATGTCTATGGTTCACTTATTTGTCAGAGATGACATTTAAAATAAGGTTGGCAACACTGTATTTCATTCAATATTTTTTAAGTGGTCATTACACGAAGTATTGTAAAATCGCCAAAAAGATACTGCGTGTATGCACAAATTCTTTTTTGGGAAATAGACTAAAGACTTGTATTGACAACTATAAGGTAGGGGTTTAAAGGTGTGTGCACGACCCTTTAAATGACAAATAAAAGTACGGGAGTAGAAAAAATATATAATCTGTGGTAATGTACGAAACATGTTTTGATTTGTAAAAGGTCAGACGGTCACTGCCCTACAAAAAATATCTGATAGATAATCAGTGTATTCAATATGTAAACATCGTCTGTACAATGGAATTATATCTTTGTTAAGGGGTATTAGTCATTGCAATACTTTTATCAATCAGATAATCGGATAAGGTCCATTGACTTATTAGCATATTTAAATGGCAATTCATTGTAATTTTACCATTCCAGAAGTTGATAAGATAGCTTAGCTTCGTTTCGTTTGAGATACAATTTGTATTAGGAATTCGAATGACAATCTGAGATAACTCGAGCGTTTGTCATGCCATCTATCCATTAAGCAAAAAAGAAAAGAATGAGAAAACAATCAACCTAACCTAATCAACTCCCACGTCAAATCCTGCATCGATACGCCTTGCTGAGGTTCCATCGATTTAACATCATAAAGTGATGGGCTGATGGTGGGGAAGTGCAAGCGACGACAACACACGGCGTGTAAAAAATTTAAACTGTCCTTAAAAAACATACTATTTTTTACATCAACTCTCAGATATATGCACTATACCAGCCGCGCATATAACGAATAAGGTAATGTAAGTTAACACTGAAGGCTTACCGCCAATATCGAACAATAGGGATGTTGACAATTTTTTGGAAATGGTTTCATTTTGTAGATAGACACGTAATAATTACAGAAAAAAATATTAAAAAAATATATTCATTACTTTTGAATAAAAAAACATGTATAATAAGTTTCGTGTTTAAATTTCGCACCTAAACGCTCCAAACTGTCACGTGACCTTGATGACGTAACGGCGTTTTAAACAAACTGCTGTCAGTGCCACAACAAGAGTTAGCGAATTCCAAGCGATTTTTTTTAATTCCTCTCCGTAAACAAACATGACAGTCTGACAAATTTTATTTAAAGCCTTAACACACTACCGCATCGGACAGCGACCTTCTTTCTCGCTCTAACTTATAGCTGCGTCCTTAACGCACCACCTTACACACTATCGATTCGTGCGCCGCACCGCACCAAGATCGCGTTTCGGTACGATAATCTGTAGACACTTAGGTAGGTTTTATAACTTGTCTTTGGTGATTCCACTGTGATTACGTCACGCGCTCCGATTGGCGTTTGCAGTCACGTGATACTGGGCATTATTTTAAATACTTTTGATTATTTTTAATTAATTTATTACGCATATTTACACTTGCAAAATATGATTTTCCGCGTTCTAATATTCCCTGCTATGGTAAAAACATAACATGTTATATATTCGCGATTCATGTCAACATCCCTATTGAAAATCGTTATACCCCTTTTCCCCTTTATCGCTCTATCTCCCAGAGAGGCAGATAACGTAGGGGGTTTTGACCCAGGTCAGGTGTAATAGGTTCAGGCGCGCTGGCACGCGCTGAAGCAGCGTTAATCTTAGGTTGGTCACGATTTTCCTCTAGAGGAGTACAAGGGTGTTGACCCGCCGTTGTGCAAGCGGTCAAGGCCGTAATAAACTAGTAAACAACTTGCTCAGCCTATACCTACATAAGCGCCATCGATAACTGTACTACTGTAACTAACCGCGTGTTAAATACCAAGCGTAGGCACATCGTACGCCCAGCTCATCAAGCAAACTACAGGACCTAAACCTTTACTTACAAGTCATACAACACATATTTGTCAAATTTACAGACAAATTGGTCTTATCCCTGAGGGAATGTCAAGATCTATGCTATGATTATTTATACTAACGATTTGAGTTTGCTATTTTTGAAAGCATTTTTCACTAAGTCGAAACAAACAACGAAGATTCTTCTATTCAACATTCAACACAATATTTAATTATTCACAATTTATATTGAATGATTCTTTTGTCATGATATTTCTAATCGTAAACTAGAGTCTGTGCGGAAAGAGAAGAGTCGTGGAATGTATGGGGCCCAATACATTCCACGACTCTTCTCTTTTAACTAACTTGTATTTTCTTCACTCCACCAAAAAAAATACCGAAACAAATCTTAACTCTAAAATATCACTTTATTTACAATACAAGAACAGTTTTAACAATAAACGTTTTCAGGTTACACATTTGTTATTCAAATAAATCAAACAATAGACCTTGGATGCACCAATTCTGTACATTGTCACTACTTAAACCTTACGCAATCGCGATAACCCTTCGTTTATTTTGACGAATTGCTCCAATACCCTATTTACCGTTAGGTTGTGCAACTTACTGACGACCGCACTATATGACCATTGATAGACTTTATTCCGTTGCAATAAGAATTAAGAACAGTGCCTGACGATGGCAGATGGCGCAATAGTGAGATTTTATTCCAACAGCTTAACACGCACTGGCGAGTCATGTCATTCTCAAAAACACAAGTGCGTTCTCTGTTTTTGTTACGGTTATCGAGGTCAGGTCACAAATGGTGCGAGGATTCGTCTGCACCGCGGTTGACGGTGGGAATATGACCAGAAGGCGCCATGCCATGCCTAGAGGTCGACAACCAGACGGTAAACCGAATCGTCTTGAAACAAATAGTCGGGTCATTTGAACCTTTTCACGGCGTCGTTGCCTTTTTTGGAAGAGGAAATCCGTTCTAATCGTTTCGAATCATAAAAATTTGGCTTTCACATCAAGTTTAGTGTCAAATAGGCATAACAACACATCGCGACTATTAAATCAGAATAATTGAAAAATTCGTAACTATATTAGTTGCTCATTTTACAATGCACAATGTAGGTACTTACAATTGTAGTCCTACCTAAGGTCCAGTTTAAAGGATCACAGAATCAACGTACCTATTATACAATTATTATTAATCAAACTTGATGGTATGGAAACCGATCTATAATAGCAACGCTATTACCACTCAATTGAAGCAATTGTCACATTTATTCCGCTACATGTCATGTGATCGACATGATCAATAATCAAGTGCATACCAATAAAGATCCATTGCCGGTCATCTGCAAAAGTCACATGTTGCAGAAATAAATCATAAAAGCCCGTGATTCACGGTATGGAACGTTTTGATTGGTGGTGGCTTGGCGAGCGCAGAAGTGACCTTGTAAAGCAGTCGTTTTATTTACTGGTCACCGCTTCGGCATGACAATATGAACTATACTTAATGGAATTTCGATCTATAAATATCGATTGTTAAGTTAACGTGGCGAATGTTCGGTCTTAAAGCAAGTTTTGCGCTTTGCAAGCAATACCTACCTACGTACCTATTGTTTTAATTGAATGAGAACAAATTATCTATTCTTTGTTATGTCAAAGGTGTAGTAAACAACTTTAATCGGAAAATCCATGGATCCGAATACCGCCTATTTTGAAGTGAGTTGTATGTATTGTGTAAATATTATCAAAGACGAAAAACATAATATATGTACAGGGTGTCGCAATCAGAATAGAGTACCGTGTATGTGTACTCGTATTAGTATTAATTTACTATATGTTATGGGTTATCCATCTGCGTAAGCAATGCACAATGTACCAACGCTATAATTAAATAATTACCTCTTTGACTAGCCAGATAACCAGATCCCAAGTTAAGACAAGTATACCAGTAAACCAGACTAAACATTCAAATGGTATTTAGGTCCGCTGTATATGGCGACAAAGTAAGCTGTTTCATAGTGCGGTGTCAACGGCCAATGCGGTGTCAATGCCAGCGCAATCGATGTGTGCCATCCGAGTGCGCTTGCACATTGTACCTTGCTTCCCTATTAGCAACCTTATAACGTTGCAATAGGGGTCATGAAAGTGGCTAGAATGGAGAGCCATCAGCGCCGTCGACCTTGTTGTCTCATACCTGCATGTTACAAGTGGGTACTAACATCATATAAGCATGTTATAGCATCATTTTAATAAATAACTGGGATCAACTGGCATTCAAAAGGTGTAGATATCTGGACTTGACCCTTAGACAAAATGTAACATGCAACGAGTAGTACAATTCAGACGAGTAGTTTTTTTTTTTTAATTGTGGTAGAGTCGGAGTATGTGAACAAAAGTCATCATTAACGTCAAATTTCTATGAAAATATGACGTTTATAATGACACGCCCTCACTTTGTTCTGTGCCAGTCGATGCAAAGTTAGCTTAGACGGACTTTACGATTAATGCACAACAATCATAAAATTTATAATCTCGATTGGCTCGAGGAAAACAACAGCGATCGTCTCCGTCGCAGCTTCCTTAATGCCGTTATCTAAAAGCGTGGAGCGTTACCACAGCTGTTATATAATAATAACGTGTTCTCGTTTCGCATTCGGATTCTGATACATATTAGCATATCGATTCTTAATCTGACTGACTGATGACAGAGGTAACAAATCAAATTATATTATTAAAGATTTGTGTTGTCTTCAGTGGTCACAATACAATGAGGTTGGCCGGTCGAAGTATTTAGCAGGTGGCGCCATCATAACTTGCCCTGTCAATCCCTAGAATTGTGTAATTTTTTTGTTTTTTTTTAATGCCCTGGATGCCAGCCCTGTAAGCCAAATCTCATAGAAAAAGGGGCAAGCTATGATGGCACCATCTATGCAAACCTTTGACAGTTGCCAACCCCATTAGTAAATTACAATCTCCACAATAATGCTAGTGCCGCACAGTGGTGGAATCCCGGCATCCTGCCCTAAAGTCGTCAGATGTAGCGAAAAAAAGACCAAAATCCAGACCCTCCAGTGGCCGAGGTCGAACTACATATATCGAGGTGGGGTATAACTATAAATTACTCAATGTCAGAAATAGCTGGTACATGATCGTTGGGCTTGGTTATAGGCAAAATAGTTGAACTGTCTAACAATCTCTGATCCTTTTATCCTTTATAATGTTTTTGCGATGATGGATGCAGCGGAGCGGCGCGAACGTTGACCTGGGGATATTGAACGTTCTGCAATTGCTTCACAATAGCCCACAGACAAGACATCCTCTAGACTGAGCATAGTAACGCTACCCCCTCTGCCACAAATATACGGTAGTTTTACTCCATCTTCGAGTCAAAATGTCATAATCCCGTGCCGTGATTGCTCCGTGTCTTTGAACGGACCAATCACGGCACGGGATTCGCTCACCTCGTCCCCCGCACCCCAGTATTTTTGGCAGCATCGGTTTCATGAAATAATTGCTCTAAACTCCGTCTAGAGGATTCCTAGTCTATGCAATAGCCTGTCTGGACTCGAGGAATTATCAATTACATCATTTAACATTTCACATTGGTAAGGTGTGCGGCTTTCAAACCGGAGGTTGCAGTATTGAAGCCCGGCTCGTACCAATTAGTTTTTCGGAACCATCAAGTGCTTCGTCATTGCCTACCTTAACCATGCCAAACGTTGCCTGGCTTGAAAATCAGTGGTACTCTACCAAATCCCTACCTATATTTTATTTAATTCTTAATACTGGGAAAAGAGTGACTTTGCTTTGAAATGGAACATTTTTCGGCCCGCTTTTCACAATGTAGCTATGTTACTTTGGAAGACTAACAGCTACATATATTTTATGAGACTGTCTGTCGGCACAAAGTATACAGATTGTGAACTGTCTTATCTGATATACCTCTACAAAGTATTTGTAATGACTATAAGTCTTGTGTTACAACAGGTCTCGTACTTTGTCACAACGTTGCAATAGTGCAATATAAATTTGAAAGTTTAGCAGCAGCCAATACTTATTTCTCTTTGTAAAGGCTCATAGGCTGAGGCTATTAAAGTGATCTATTTTTTACGAGACTAGAGTCGCCTGGAGAAAAACCAGGAAAACCTATAGTTTAGTGCTTAACCAACGGCGGATGGTGTAGGATTTCTATCGCCTGTCACTTTCGCACTTACATACTTCTTAGAACGTGACAGGCATGGTAACTGCCGATAAAAATGCGACCATCCTACAACCGCAAGGAGGGCTATATTTACTATAATTGTAGTACAATTTGCTTCGCCTCCCTCGGGTTTATCCTCGCTATTGAATCCGCGGGCAAAATTCCCAGTATTTTATAATTGGATGATACTCGAGTCAGTTCCCCTCAACGGTTCTTCTCAGCGTAGACAAATCACACGATTCTATTTTTTTTTTGTAAATAAAATAGTTTGCAAATAATATCGTGTCACATATTGTATATCGTGACTCCTCACGTGAAATGTCGATATCACGAGTTACGTGTCAACCAAACAGGCATATCATTGACCTTTTGATTAATACAATAACATTATGCACAGAAGGTAAGATGCCTACAATACAACAATATTAGTATCGGAACGATGTAGGCAAACGTAACTATTTAAATCACACACACACTAACATGAAACTTTAATGGAGATAGCTGATAGGCACGACAGTCGACACAGGACAAATTTTAGACGCACTACTCATAAATGCAATGAAAAAAATATCACGGAAATTACATATAAAAATGTCATTGTAGCTAAGATCAGAGTAACAATTATTTCAACCAAATCAAAGAAAAGGTTCAGGTCGTGTCAGACCAGCTGGTCTAGCACAACTTGCGTTCTCGCGCGCGAGTCCATACTTGAAGTCGCGCCAGATGTATGGAGTCGCGCGCGAGAACGCAACTCATGCTAGACCGCCAGAAGGTTAAGGAGTTGTCAGAGGATCGGACGAGTTGGAGATTGCTCCACCGACAAGAGCACAGCTCTTAAATATAAAGAAGTCCAAGAAGAAGAGTAACAAGCGCCCCATGAGAATGGCATCAAGGGCGGCATTCACTTCGCTATTTGTAGTTGTATGTATACCCCTTACATCTCATTAAAATTTCAAAATGGCCTCTCTAGGCTTCAGTTCCGCGCACGCCTCCCAAATGTCTGGAACACCATTGTTCCGTGATAGAAAAAGTAGAGTAATTCATAATAGGTCGCTGACTTCTGTTCTGTCTGACTAGTTGACACACTATGGTGCATAGCGCATGTTAATCGCATATAACCTGCGTTTAGCGTTCACCACGCTCAGGTAATACCCCCGTAGGGCGCGTTCCATGGCCCTAGGCTGGCTTATTCTTTACTTATTATATAACTTTTTTACACTAGTGAGATTTTTGGTTAGAGATCTATTGGTATTCGCTCGGACATATTTTCTTTGCAGTCATTTGTTATGCTATAATACCACGCACAAAAATATCCATACATGACACTCTCTACGAATACAGATATCTACAATAACTGTGTCTAATATCGAAATAATTGCGTATATTCAGAGGAAGTCATAAACAGGCCTGCGTCATCGTTTACTGATTTCTATCATGTATGTATGACATGGCTTCATTGAAGAAGATTGTTTAGTTTAGATCAAGGCCGCCATAATGCCACAATCAGAACTGGTGCCATTGTCGTCAAACTCTACGGGCCATTTTTGTTATACATGTGGACTTTAAAGGCCTGTGCACACCGGCTGCGTGTGCGTGACGTGTACGTGCGCGTGCAGCGTTGTAGTATACAGATCCTTATGAGAGACGGCACACCGCTTGCGTGACGTGTGCGTGTGCGGCTCCAACATTTTAGCGCACGCGCACGTGCACGTCACGCACACGCAAGCCGGTGTGCACAGGCCTTAAGTTATGCTGAATTTTGCTTACGGCGTACCGCTACGAGTGTAGGTAGCGTACCGTGAATGATTAGGTTAGAACTATAGTTATATTGTTTTATCAGCTACTATTGATATTAGTTGCTCAGCGGACCCCAGGCTCCCATGAGCCGTGGTAAAAGGCCGGGAAGACGCGAGGAAGATGATGGTGATCAGCTATTATTGATGCTGAGTGCTGTACAGTACTTATATCGCACACTCAGGGCTATAGTTCGCCTCTACAGTGATACAGTGATACAGTAATTTATTGGTAAAAGAAACATATACATTTACACGTTATTTCGTTACTTAATTACTATTTACATTTTACTTATTACAGGTATGTGTATACAATTTATAATACATATAACATAATATTAGGTACAGCGCTGGGTCAATGATCTTACCGTATACTAGTAAATTCATCGATGCTGTAAGAAGCTTCATATAAAAGTAACATCTTAAGTTTCTCTGTGACAATTGTCACCCAACAATGACAATTCGACGTACATTGCTGGTCCAACATGCAAATTATACCTATGGATTGGGGCAACGTACTTTCCTTACTTACTAGCCCGGGAATGTCAGTGTCAGATGTCAATTTTCAGCCTGATGAAACAGGCGCCTTATGTGTTCGCTCGCCTAAGTGTTTAGGGGCCCACTGATTATCAGTCCGCCGGAAAACATCAGCATCAGCCTGTCAGTTAGAACAAAAAGTTGACAGTTCCGAACAACTGACAGGCTAATATTCACCGGCGGACTGATAATCAGTGGGTCCCTTTACCTACGTAACTTATCATAGTTGCCAGTGGTTCTCACTTTCGTTAATGCTTAACCGTTCCAATGTATCTCTCTATTCCAGATGCTGCAGGAGAAGAGGCTCTGTATCCTCGGCGCGGAGCTGTCAGAGCTGGACATCTTCGAGCGGCTGCTGCGCTTCGGCGGAGCCCAGCTGAGGCTGCTTCAGTGCTTCCAGGTTAGTCCAGTACCGCCTTATGTAACAACTAGCTTTTGCCCGCGACTTCGTCTGCGTGGAATTAGTAATTTAGGTAGCTATTATTTTATCCAATCTGCGTTTTGTTGATTCCCCATACAAACTTCGACCCCACTTTTCACCCTCTTAAAGGGTGATTTCTTGAATGAAAACTACCCTTTGTCCTTCCCCGGGACTCAAACTATCTATATACCAAATTTCAACTACCTAAATCGTGTACCAGCGCCGGTGCTACACCGCGCGGGCGTGACAGTTCCTATCTACAAAGTTTGTTATGCAGTTGTTGTTAAGTCCCCATAAAAAACTCCACCCTTTAAAGCATCAAGCACCCTTTAAAGGGATGATTCTTGGATAAAAAGTATCCTATGTCCTTCCTCGGGACTCGAACCAAATACCAAACCAAACAATCAATCCAATACAATCTCCATACCAAATTTCATCTAAATCGGTTCAGCGGTTTAAGCGTGAAGAAGTAACAGACAGATAGACTTCCTTTTATAATATTAGTATGGATGTAACGCCTTAGACAAGAGCCCGACTGATGAATAAAGGTCCACAAGTAAAAAGGTTCGCTGTCTAGACTAGCGTCTCCCGAGCGTCGGTGTCTACTGTCTATAACTCGAAATTTGCCGGCTTTTTCTACTGACAAGATCTGCTTGACCAGCTATAACATCGTTCATAAACGTTTTTACCATTTAAACGACACTTTTAACCATGATAATGATAACACACCTGCATTAAACACGTAAAACAATGGACAATTATTCTCGATATCATAACAGAAATCTATTATTATACATGTCAGAATATGCGAGAAATTAATGTAAAATCCAAACTTCGGCATACAATTAAATATTTCACAATCAAGTACAGTCGACGTCAAAGATATGTTTACACTTTTGCACCTTGGTCCTTTGTAATAAGGCGAAAAATAAAAAAATATATTTGTCGACTGTACTATCGTAATCACATCAATCAACATAAGTATTAACACTGAATGTTATCGCTCTTATATTGAGGAGCAAAAGGTCAATGAACAAGCAGTGTTTTTATACCAGAGTGCCTTGAAATGAATCATGCATACGTTGTCATAGCGAATAACAGAGTTATACTTCGTTTAAGTTTTCTTCTTGTTAAATTATTAAATTACTCATGCAATTGCTCGCGGAATGATAAGCAGATAGCGAATCGGACAGTTTTCTTATTTCTATAGGTAGTATAACTGCAAAACCATTCCTTCCATATCAATCGACTGTAGACGCATTAACGCCGACTGTCGTATTGGCAACAATGCACTGTTTGTGCTCGCCAATGCCATTCTAATCATACACTCGTTAGGCTACAACGCCGCGATTCATTGCACCGACTGTTCGATTCAATCTATTTAACTTTGCTATGCGCCAGTGGCGGCGCGTCAAACATATCCATAGGCAAACCGGAGTTAATTTACTTTTTTCTTACATATTTCCTTTACAACTCTGCTCAAATGTCCAAAAACAGGCAAGCCGGTAGGAATCGGCTTTTATGGACGCGCCGCCACTGCTATGCGCAGACTTAAAAAGTACCTATAGATAAACTCCCAGCGGACATAATGGGAGTCTTGGTCTCTGACACGAGATTATCAACATGTCTATATGTGTATAGATTGTGTGTTTCTGCTGTGTTTTTCATGACAATATAGCTGCCATCAATTTGGCTCACGAAGACTATCGTGATTGTCATAAACAGTTAACTTTATCTGTCTGTCATAAAATCAGATGCCGTTCTACGTTTTAACAATTAGCTATTCTCCTAAAATATGGTAATATATGTAACTGGCCAATTGGCCATTCCTACAATTTGTTTGAATTATTAACATTTGTTGATGTGGAAAAGGCCTTAAGGCCTCGCGGAATCTTATTTAAAGTATTTACAAATAAATGAAATGCATATAAAACATTTCTCTCATGTGTATGTGAGGTTTGCTGATATCTCCCATGCAATTCACGTGGAGTCGTAATGAAAACGAACTGTTCACGTAACGTTCACAGCTTTGTCTTAATCTTGTATGTAGATACCATCATTAAAGCCGGATACACAATATATACTATCGGTACTAAGCGACGATATACAAAACTTTAATAGATAAATACACGCTTACATACCTACATAGAAGGCAGCAGGCGTTTCCTTATAATCCCATCTAACAGTTTTTTTTTATTCCAGGCCGTGATAGAGCATGGATCCAAGCTATCAGCAGAGCTGGCCACCGGCTACTTGTCGCGATGCGACGCCAACGCGCGCTCTGAAGAATGCCTGATCCAACTGGGCCTGCGGCTCGGTCAGTATCTGAGCTTAGGTCTTACGTGGAACGTTGCTGACGATCACACTGATACAGAGAGGACCAAGCTGGCAACGTCGCGCTGTGAAGACAGGACGCGGTGTGAAGATAGCCTCATCTATATGGGCTTGAGACTCGGTCAGTAGAATAACTTTTGGTTACATAATTCGAGGTCAATCACACATATATACAGTACGGAGACGAAGCTGGAAAAGTCGCGATGTGAAGACAGGACATCAACATGGGCCTCAAGCCAAAAATCTCAAATTCTGTCAGTAAATTAACTATAGATTCAGAAGAATGCCTGATCCGACTGGGCTTGCGGCTCGGTCAGTATCTGAGCTTAGGTCTTACGTGGAACGTTGCTGGCGATAGTGACGATCACACTGATACAGAGAGGACCAAGCTGGCAACGTTGCCTTGAGAAGACAGCTCGCGGTGTGAAGATAAACTCGTCGAACTGGGCTTGAGACTTGGTCAGTATCTGAGCTTAGGACTTACGTGGAACGTTGCTGACGATGATCAGACACAGAAGCGACCGTGACGACCAAGCTGGCAACGCTGCCTTGTTAAGGCAGGACGCGGTGTGAACATAGCCTCATCTATATGGGCTTGAGACTCGGTCAGTAGATTTATTTTAGGTCGTGCGAAGATTGTCTAGGCTGGCGGCTGCGGTATACTTCTACTGATAGCTTAGACGCAATCTTCAGAAAGTACAGACTTGGAAAACATCGTTGTTTCGACGCTGTCGGTGCCAAGACAAGACAGTCTTAAGATAGTCTAGGCCTACGGTAGGTACGACTATACTCTGTAAACATATTCTTCTGTGATATTTATCGCTACCTACCTTTGAGCATTTGACAACAGACGATAGGTAGTCTAAAACGACCTTAAACTTAGCCATAAGTAGATACAGGAAATACCATCGTGTCAGAGAGTTGAGTTGAGACTAATATTTACGTAGTTACTCGTGACTGCCGCGCACGTGAGTGAAACACGTTTCTATGATCAGACACAATACTCGCGTGTTTTGAAATTTACATATTAAAATACTCTCGTGTTTTGAGAATATCTAATAATTAAAAATATCTTGTATCGCAAATTAAAACATGAATTGTAATGAATTCCTATTGTTCCCGCGAAGTCTCAAAACATTTGCTGGCAGAGTGTCAAGACTTATACATTGATAATTACTGTGTATGAATACATTAGCCGACCTTTTGCCACTTCTAGTAGTAACCTGAACTTAGAAAAATGCTGGGGATTCCTAAATCCATATGATTAAATTCTGTTGTGCAATCGATGTCTCTGTTTCGTATACCTGTCAAAGATAAGTACATTGATTGATTAAGATGCGTAAAATCTAAGACAATTACGTACTTCGAATTTGACAGGTACGAGTAAACGAGATGGCGCTGTGCAGCTCCATACATTTTGCGGTAACTCTGATTGTCAAAAGTTGACGTTTGACAATTCAGTGACCGCAAAGCATATGGCGCAGTACAGCGCCATCTGTTTTGGATGTCAAACTAAGGGGCACGTTTTATTATTAGAATTTACCTCTCTATTACAATCAATTCTCTTTGCCGGTATTTTTCTACTAATTTAAAATACCTAACGTATACGTTACACCGTCTTATCTAACTATTTAAGCGATCAGCAAAACGAATCCATCATGAATCAAAATGTTAATATTTTTTCTATTTTCACAAACCTAGTCAATATAAATACTTGAACTTTAATTTTGCCAGATACAGCGGATACAGGTCATTATTTGCATTTTGTTTGAAATGAGACAGTCCTTTGACACATTATAGCAGGTAAATGTAAATTATTTGGCAAATTTCGTCAACTCATGGCGTTCATCATAAACAGGGGTCGGACAAAAAGTGCGGATGACGTAAAAATGACGTAATCTTGCACACAGGATGATGTTTGAGTTTGTATTTAAACTTCCGTGTGACATGTAGTAACAAAGTAGTATTAATGAAGTAACAAAATAATCGTAAATAAATCCATGGAATTAATAATACAGGTGGTAGGGTGATGTAGTGAATAAAATAAATTTCACGAAACTTGCCACAATATTCGAGTAAAGATGACATTTTAGAGCGTTTTCTTATACATTAGTAAATATAAATTTTAGCTAAATAACGAAGTCAATTTATTGTTCATCTGATTGACAATGTGTCAGTCAAAAACGTACTTAAGTAGGTACTCATTTCAAGTGGCGATATCGTTTAATAAAGAGGTTGATAAATGATAAGTGATAATTGTTTATGAAAATCAAAAATACTATTTGAAATCATCCTATAAGTGGTTTGACGTCATCCGCACTTTTTGTCCGACCCCTGATCATAAACGTGTCTCTAACAAGCCCTTGATAATCATTTGACCCTGTCCGTCATTTTGGCATTTACGTTTGTCAGAATGTGACAAAATTTAATTTAGCGAACAAGTTACATGCACAACCTTTATTACGTTATGTTTTTAGGGTTCCGTACCTCAAAAGGAAAAAACGGGACCCTTATAGGATCACTCGTGCCGCTCGTGCGTCTGTCTGTCTGTCCGTCTGTCACAGCCTATTTTCTCCGAAACTACTGGACTGGATTAAATTGAAATTTGGCACACATATGTAATTTTGCGACCCAAAGATGGACGTGTAACGTATAAATAAACGAATTAAATATGGAGGCCATTTTTGGGGGGTAAATGAGAAATTTTAAAAATAAAGTTTTTCATACTATATCGTGTTACATATCAAATGAAAGAGCTCATTGTAAGAGTCTCAAATATTTTTTTTTCATAATTTTAGGATAAATAGTTTAGCAGTTATTCAAGAAAATAGGCAAAAATTGACCATTCCCCCCCCCCTATCTCCGAAACTACTGGGTCTAAAATTTTGAAAAAAAATACACAAAATAGTTCTTTACCTATAGATGACAGGAAAACCTATTAGAAATGTTGGAGTCAACCGTGTCCGTGAATCGGACTTAATGTACGGAACCCTTGAAACGCGAGTCCGACTTGCACTTGGCCGGGTTTTTTTTTTTCGTTACTTGTTGTCAATCACCTAAAATGTATGACAGATATTACAAAAACATTGAATGAAAAATAATGTTTTTTTCCGCAGCGTTTCAAAATGATGGTTTACGTTTGTGTTTTAACTATACGTAAATAATACTTTCCGTTCACCAACAAATTGTCATGCAGATTGACGTAAAATTCTGTAGTAAATAAAAAAAAATTAGTAGGTACCTAATTAAAAAACCGGGCTAGTGCGAGTCGGACTCGCGTTCCAAGGGTTCCGTACATAAAGTCGGACTCACGCTTGACTGCACATTTCTAATAGATTTTCTTGTCATCTATACTTAGGTAAAGAACTATTCTCTGTATTTTTTTTCTATAATTGGATGGTCTATAAGTAAGGGTTCCGTTTTTTCTTTTTGAGGTACGGAACCCTAAAAAGGGGGTACTAACTTAAGCGTGTTATTGTTATCAAAAAGGTTTATCTTAAACAAAATATTTTGTGTCTATTGCAGGCGGTTTTTTGAATGAGGCTGGCTGGTACGCGGACGCACAACGCGTATTGCTGCGTTGTCGCGCGCTGTGCCGCGCGCAGCCACCGAGCGCGCACTACACACGACTCACTCTCGAATGTTGCCACAGGTATGTACTACCACAGAATAAATACTAGGTACAGAAGATTCGCTCTCTAACAAAACGCGTCCGTTCAGTCCGTCAGACGTCCGTTCCGTAGCGGTGCGCGGCAACTACTATGGCTAGACACCAAAATTGGTGTGGGCCGCATGTACTTATAGCGACACGATGAAATCGCGGAATGAGCCACGCCTGCTACACTGATTCTAAAAGTCTCTAACTATGCCAACTCACTTTGAGTAATCAAATACTATTCAGCATCTCTTGATTTCTTTGCCGAGGAGACGTTTATGCAATACGAAATATCCCCGGCCCCGTTTGAACATATAGTTGGTCAAACCAAATTGTCAGTAAATAAGAACAAAAAAAACTATACTCATCTTGTAAGTAAAATACAGTAGGATTATCTCTATCTAGGTTTGAAATGAGACAGTCCTTTGACAAACTATAATTGCGATAGACAAACGTAGGTATACGACGTCCAACGTCAACGCTCGAGAACCTTCTTGATTACTGCAAAATGCACTGCAATGTATTACTACGACCTTTATTTCTGCTGTTAAAGACAGGACGCACTTTTTAGATACGTATCTACTCTACCTATGTCCTATACGTATTTATTTATAACTATTTATTTTATTTATATGAGCCTAGAGTGTCCCATTGCTGGGCAAAGGCCTCCCTCCTCCTTTTCCACGTATCCCGGTCTTGACCCGTCTCCCACCAGTTCCTGTCAAAGGCGTCAAGGTCATCTCGCCAACGCCGTCGAGGTTTGCCGCGACCCCGGGTTTGATGTGGGACACAATTGGTTGTTGTTTTAGCCCACAAATCATTCGGCATACGGCAAACGTGTCCCGCCCAGTTCCACTTCAGTTTGGCGGCTGTTTCAGCCACGTCCGCTATTAGTGTTTTGGATCGTAGTACACAGTACAGTGTTTTTGTACGTATTTAGCATCTTATCCTATTTTCATTTGCGATGTAAATTAGCGTGCCTGCAACTTAAGTGGACAAACAAGAATTAAAAGATTATACAGAGTACGCGCAAATACACCACTTCGTTTTAAGTTCCTACCCAATGTGTTAAAGTATTAAGTAGGTGCTAAAATACATTAACATGGTTAACTGGCAATTCCGGTCCACTAGCAAGTTGTGCTATACAATCTGAGACGTGACAAAATTCACGTGTTCTTCTGACTCGTGCCATTGACCTGTGCTTGTCCTAATTAAAACATACATGGTTATGTAATGTGAGAATCATCTTTATCTATGCATTTATTTATGGATCTGGTTCTTGCGTTAAAGCAAATATTTCCTAACATAGTATAAATTAATTTATCGATGATTTATATGTATGTTTGATATATGTTCCAAATTATCCAATTGTCACCGGAAGTCCCAATAAGGTCTAGATTCCCCTCTGGGCTGGAGGTTAGGTGGCGGAGCGGACCCTAGCTCCCCAAGAGAGCCGTGGCAAAAACTGGGACAACGCTAGGTTGATAATGATGATTCAATTGTCACTTGTAATAATATCTTGCACAAGGAAAATCTGACATCTTTTTTGTAGAGGCAAGTAAACATGTCACATACATATTTGTCTTTTGTTGCAGTCTGTTGACTCTGAAGTCCCCTCCCTTTTGTGATCTGAAGAAGTAATGTGCGTAGAATTTAAAACAATTAGTTAATTAATGGTTTCGTTACAGACTGCTAAACACACAATCGGCCTACTGCTGCTTCCCGGCCGCGGCCGAAACGTACGCACTAGCGCTCGACCTGCTGAGCCTCACCGACGACGCTCCCGCACAGACCGCCCGTCCAGACACGCCCAGACATGTCTCCGAGGAGTGCAGCCGCAGGTAAACAGACCTTACGTCCGTGCAGTAAGGTCTATTCAGAACTAGCCCTCGACCTGCTGAGCCTCACCGACGACGCTCCCGCACAGACCGCTCGTCCAGACACGCCCAGACATGTCTCCGAGGAGTGCAGCCGCAGGTAACAGACCTTATGTCCGTGCAGTAAGGTCTATTCAGAACTAGCCCTCGACCTGCTGAGCCTCACCGACGACGCTCCCGCACAGACCGCTCGTCCAGACACGCCCAGACATGTCTCCGAGGAGTGCAGCCGCAGGTAACAGACCTTATGTCCGTGCAGTAAGGTCTATTCTGAACTAGCGCTCAACCTGCCGAGCCTCACCGACGACGCTCCCGCACAGACCGCTCGTCCAGACACGCCCAGACATGTCTCCGAGGAGTGCAGCCGCAGGTAACAGACCTTATGTCCGTGCAGTAAGGTCTATTCTGAACTAGCGCTCAACCTGCCGAGCCTCACCGACGACGCTCCCGTACAGACCGCTCGTCCAGACACGCCCAGACATGTCTCCGAGGAGTGCAGCCGCAGGTAAACAGACCTTACGTCCGTGCAGTAAGGTCTATTCTGAACTAGCGCTCAACCTGCCGAGCCTCACCGACGACGCTCCCGCACAGACCGCCCGTCCAGACACGCCCAGACATGTCTCCGAGGAGTGCAGCCGCAGGTAAACAGACCTTACGTCCGTGCAGTAAGGTCTATTCTGAACTAGCGCTCAACCTGCCGAGCCTCACCGACGACGCTCCCGCACAGACCGCCCGTCCAGACACGCCCAGACATGTCTCCGAGGAGTGCAGCCGCAGGTAAACAGACCTTACGTCCGTGCAGTAAGGTCTATTCTGAACTAGCGCTCAACCTGCCGAGCCTCACCGACGACGCTCCCGTACAGACCGCCCGTCCAGACACGCCCAGACATGTCTCCGAGGAGTGCAGCCGCAGGTAAACAGACCTTACGTCCGTGCAGTAAGGTCTATTCTGAACTAGCGCTCAACCTGCCGAGCCTCACCGACGACGCTCCCGCACAGACCGCCCGTCCAGACACGCCCAGACATGTCTCCGAGGAGTGCAGCCGCAGGTAAACAGACCTTACGTCCGTGCAGTAAGGTTTATTCTGAACTAGCGCTAACTGCTTACAAATAACAAGTAACGCGCTGGCTACGACATTGCGCGACTGGCTTAGGCTAAGGCGACAACCATAGGTTGGAGCGAGACAGCGATCGGACCGACCGCCTTCGTTCCCACCTCTGATTTTCGCCTTAGCCGAAGCCAATCGCGCAATGTCGTGGCCAGGCCATAAGCTACAATTCAAAGAGAATAGAGTGATGAATAGAGAGTTACTGTCATGGTAATTTATGTAGCCCCAATACATGTATTGCCATGAACCGATTGAAACTGTTAGAACGCCATTTGACTTTGACCCTTATTCATTCACTGATATGTGTTACCTAATTTGTTAAATATTGAAATTAACGCCATCCATCTACGTCTAATTTACTTTGACAATAGCCTACATGACTAATTTTTTTTAATGGTATCAATCGACCGGGTTTGTTTTTAGGATCAAATGTCTATATGGGACTCATTGCATTAAAGTAACGGAAAAGTCAGAAATTGTAGTCAAAGGCCGACAGTCGCACTTCACTCGCGAAGCGCCCTATACAAAACGGCCAAGAGCCGTGACGTCATCGCCCATCTTGTAGTATGGACAAAACAAGAAAATTACGTTTTTGTCGGTGAAATATTGCGTTTATGTATATAGTTGCTATACAATATTTTATTGCATGAAATGTAAAAAAAAAACTAAAATTTTGAAACTTTCAGGTCCTGTATTTTTGTAATTTTTCAATATTTTATTTTA
Organism: Cydia amplana; assembly: GCF_948474715.1. Lineage (NCBI taxonomy): Eukaryota > Metazoa > Arthropoda > Insecta > Lepidoptera > Tortricidae > Cydia > Cydia amplana. The sequence goes on along the minus strand of NC_086080.1, from coordinate 16,478,201 downwards.
ATATCCACATTATTGTGATAAATTACTCGTTTGCTATCTATTTTACTAGATTTTGTTATAAAATTCAACATGTGTCATCATCCCTATTCGCCTCTATTTCAATTCTAAAGTGCCGAAGGAATATCTACAAACGAAAGTGAACCTTAATTACGTAAGTTTAAGGTTCAAAATGTATCAATTGACTGTTTCAAATTCAAAATGTTTATTGCATATCACATTACACATTATTAGGTGGAGCTTATGAGTAGGTGGGTTTACATGTGACACCCTGCAAGGGCACAGCAACATACTTAAGACTAACATGCATATAAATTAACATTGTTAATCATGTTTATCGCTAAAAAATTCATTAATATTATAGTAACATTTGCTCTTGGAGGATATAATCAAACGGAGACGCCATGTCTGTAATTTTCTGTACAAAACAGTCTGCCGATTTTTGCGGGGGAGGGGAACGTCAAATGTATGCGTAACGTAAAAATAGCCATGTCAGATAAACGTCAGTCCATACATTGTGTATGACCGTTGGCCGCCTATTTTCGACAGAGGGGAAAGCCTGTTAATGGCTACTCCGTTTAGTTGTATCCTCCAAGCATTTGCTGGATAAAAATGTTTTCAAGCGTTTATTAAACATCGGCAGTTTTTCAATATTTTTTAGGGAGTTCGGTAGGTGGTTGTATATTTTAATAAGCATATAGTGAGGGCTGGTTTCGTTTCCAGACTGGACACATGCGACATCCTCCCCCAAGTCCCCGGTCTGACGGACCCGCAGGAGGCGGGCAGCGAGTGGGCGCTCTCGGCGCTGCTGGCGCGTTTGTTCAAGGAGTTCAGCGCGCTGTTCTTCGTGCGCTGCGATTACAGCGCCGCGCACGCGTGGGCCATGCGCGCACTGCGTCTGCTTCGGCCTGACACGCCGGCAAAGTAAGTGACACGTTGCGCGAATTGCTCACTAGATGGAGCTGTGCGGTTACCAAATATCAAATATCAACATTTATTCAGCAAATAGGCCACAAGGGCACTTTTACACGTCAATATGGAATTTACATACAGCAAAAAAAAAACACATCAATAATTATAAAATACAACTAAGCCGTAAATATCAAATCAAACTAACATAGAGATGTATAAAGCCTCTAAATGTCGAATTACAAAAAACGCAATAACAATAGTATTGAAAAAAAAACCACAAAGATACAAAAACTATAATCTAAAATTATTTAGAGATGTAAATGTCTCTAAGTGTCATCATAACTAAAAGATTACAATATATAGTAGTTAATCAAATTATCCTTAGAGATGTATAGGGTCTCCAAGAGTCAAAATCCTGTATACCTAATTAAAACATTCATTAAATTAAAGAAAATGATAGTAACAGTAAATAGTAGTTACGGGGGATTTCTACATCGCACTCGAACGTTTTTATAGCGCAGCACAGACAAGACATCCTCCAGACTGAGCATAGTAACGCTACCCCCTCTGCCACAAATATACGGTAGTTTTACTCCATTTTCGAGTCAAAGTGTCTTTTGTGACGTCCGTGTCTTTGAACGGACCAATCACGGCACGGGACTCGCTCACCTCGTCCCCTGCACCCCAGTATTTTTGGCAGCATCGGTTTCATGAAATAATTGCTCGAAACTCCGTCTAGAGTATTCCTAGTCTGTGGAAGTATTACTGCAATGTTCTGCCGCCAGAGTGCAGCACTAGCGCCTCTCGTAAACCATAGAGTAACTTACTGAGCCGTAAACTGTTTTTTGACAAGTCTTCACAAATATGCAAGAGTGATAGAGAGGTTAGATAACAAAATTTTGACTCTCGTTTGCTGTAGACCCTTAGATTGTGACGGATTGTGGAAGTGGCGCCCTGTACGCAGAGTTTCGCGTATTATTCCCTATTGCTCACTGGATGGCGCTGTGCTGATACGGGTGATTTCTACATCGCACTCGGAACGTTTTTATACCGCAGCAACCGTCCCCCGTGGCCAAGTTTCCCATCCCTGAGTTCTGGAGCCTACCGCGAAAACCGAAATTCGCAAATTGCGGTGATCTTTCTCTTTTACTCTCATTAAGACGTAATTAGAGTGACAGAGAAAAACGCCCGCAATTGACGAATTCGATTTTCGCGGTTATAGCCCTGAATAGAAACGGGTTAAGGGGTCTACAGTTATCCATGCTACAAACATGGTTAAATAAACAGCGGCACTTCTTGACTATACGATGTTGAACCTTATTATAACAACAAGCTATTTCTATGTTAATTAACTGTATATTTTTATCCACTCTAATAGTTATAGATTTTATGGTGAACATAAATTTAGATACAGTGGGACCGCGATAACTTGAATCTCAAGGGCTAGACGAATAGGGTCAACGATACGAGTATTGTGTGTTCAAGGAGGGTATTAACTTTGAATGATTTTATTTAATGTACTTATTCCTACTTGATTTATTTTAGAATCGGTCGTTAAATCAGCTTAATGAGGGTTAAACTTAAATGTTTCGTGTTATGGAGGGTTTGATTTAGTTCAGGTAAGAACTTCAATTCTCGATCACGAGGATTTCACATTGTCGGAAGTATTAAATCGCGCAAAAAAGTATCGCCAAAGTATTTGGTAAAATAACAGGTATCACTCACATAATAAGTGTATAACTATGTACTTTCGTTTGCTTGCAGGATCACAATCGAAGTCCTTCGAGCGTGCGGCAAAGCCTGCGTGGTTAAACGACGCTTCGGTCAAGCGGGGCTCCTGGTCCGGCAGGCCGTAGCACTCGCGAGGCAGGCGTTCGGCGCTGCGCACCCGCGCTACGCCGCCGCGCTGCTCGACTACGGCTTCTACCTGCTCAACATCGACTCCATCCCGCACAGTGTCGCCGTGTACGAGGTGTGTATATAGTGACTAGTCCGGCAGGCCGTAGCACTAGCCCGGCAGACCGTAGCACTCGCGAGGCAGGCGTTCGGCGCTGCGCACCCGCGCTACGCCGCCGCGCTGCTCGACTACGGCTTCTACCTGCTCAACATCGACTCCATCCCGCACAGTGTCGCCGTGTACGAGGTGTGTATATAGTGACTAGTCCGGCAGGCCGTAGCACTAGCCCGGCAGACCGTAGCACTCGCGAGGCAGGCGTTCGGCGCTGCGCACCCGCGCTACGCCGCCGCGCTGCTCGACTACGGCTTCTACCTGCTCAACATCGACTCCATCCCGCACAGTGTCGCCGTGTACGAGGTGTGTATATAGTGACTAGTCCGGCAGGCCGTAGCACTAGCCCGGCAGACCGTAGCACTCGCGAGGCAGGCGTTCGGCGCTGCGCACCCGCGCTACGCCGCCGCGCTGCTCGACTACGGCTTCTACCTGCTCAACATCGACTCCATCCCGCACAGTGTCGCCGTGTACGAGGTGTGTATATAGTGACTAGTCCGGCAGGCCGTAGCACTAGCCCGGCAGACCGTAGCACTCGCGAGGCAGGCGTTCGGCGCTGCGCACCCGCGCTACGCCGCCGCGCTGCTCGACTACGGCTTCTACCTGCTCAACATCGACTCCATCCCGCACAGTGTCGCCGTGTACGAGGTGTGTATATAGTGACTAGTCCGGCAGGCCGTAGCACTAGCCCGGCAGGCCGTAGCACTCGCGAGGCAGGCGTTCGGCGCTGCGCACCCGCGCTACGCCGCCGCGCTGCTCGACTACGGCTACAAAGTGTCGCCGTGTACGAAGTGTGTATATAGTGACTAGTCCAGCAGGCTGTAGCACTAAATAATACGACAGACGTAGCACTAGCACGGCAGATGTAGCACTCACTTGGCAGGCCGTAGTCCGTAGCACTCGCATGCCAGGCCGTAACACTAGTCAGGTCAACATCGACTCTATTCGACTACATCCCGCACAGCGTGGTCGTGTACGAGGCGTTTATATAATATAATGTTTATAGTGCTGAATTCTTAACCTTAAGCGAATCACCCTAACACTATGATCTGTCGTGGTGAGCCGAGTGATATGAGCGAAGTAATTATTAGGGTTGACTCAACTTGACGTCCCTTTGTGTGCCGACCACAGATAAAATAATTACTTGAATTTTGAAAACCCTAAATAGCCAAAAGTGATACTGCCAGAAGTTAGAAAATATCATGATTCGACCCTGAATCGCTGTCAAACTTCGGTTTTGTAAGTGTCCTTTCTGTACGGTAGTACTAATTACTTATTCTGTGACGGCATTTAACACATTCATTGCCACCCAGCAAAACAAGACATCCGCGCCAGGCCACAAAATTTTCATCATATAAAGCTGTAGTACCACGATCCCGACTATCGGGTCGTCCGGCCTGGGAACGCAATCATAACCCATAGTCGGGTTTTCGGCACTGTATGTGTTAAAAAACAAATAAAATATATAATGTTCTAGGAGGCACTGGCAACACTACGCCGCGTGTTCGGCCGGAGCAGCCTTCACGTGGCCACAGCTCAAGAGGACCTGGCATACGCACTATACGTGCTGGAATACTCCTCCGGCCGCTTCTACAAGGCGCGCGACCATGCTGAGCGCGCCATCCGTATTATAGAGGTGAGAAACTATATATCTACCATATAACTGAAGACTGATGAGAGTTTATTATGATTGATTAGTAAAAAAAACCGGCCAAGTGCGAGTCGGACTCGCGCACGGAGGGTACCGCACCATCAACAAAAAATAGAGCAAAACAAGCAAAAAAACGGTCACCCATCCAAGTACTGACCCCGCCCGACGTTGCTTAACTTCGGTCAAAAATCACGTTTGTTGTATGGGAGCCCCACTTAAATCTTTATTTTATTCTGTTTTTAGTATTTGTTGTTATAGCGGCAACAGAAATACATCATCTGTGAAAATTTCAACTGTCTAGCTATCACGGTTCGTGAGATACAGCCTGGTGACAGACGGACGGACGGACGGACGGATGGATGGACGGACAGCGGAGCCTTAGTAATAGGGTCCCGTTTTTACCCTTAGGGTACGGAACCCTAAAAATAGAATATAACACTGCTTCCGCTCAACTACGTCACCAATCATCTATCGTCAGGGCCGGATTTCCGCCTAGACCCAAAAGTCCGGCCCTAGGGCCCCAGGCAACCTAGCAATGGTTTTGAGATGGAGAAGGGGTCCCCAAATACCAAGGGTCCTAGGTCTCTAAATCCGGGCTTGTCTATCGTCTCTTAGTTAAGTGGTGCTGTGGTAGAATTGTAGTATCAGAAAAACGTAAAACTGATTATGTAATGTTGATGTGACTGACTTTACAATCCCTGTGTCAACTTTTATTCAATAATGTGAATGCATCTGTAAAAGTGCGTCCAAACTTGGTGTACACGCCATGCCAGATTTACCCCTTTACTCATGAAACCTAGCAACCTCTTACAATCTGTTAAATTTGACTCGGTTTCAATTTGATTTAGGGTCGGTTGCACCAAGCCGTCTGTCACCGTTAAAGCGTTCGCAAAATTTTATTCTCTGGGAAGTTTCATAGTTCTATGCTGCGTGACGTTGATTAGTATGTTAATTGTGGTTGGTGCAACTGGCCCTTAAGCTTTGGATTCCTCCGAAAACGGTGCCGTCATATTACGGCCGCTATATAGCGTTGACTGACGTCACTAGAACGTTGTCTATGTAAACAAGATGGCGCGGTTTCCTAGACGGCGTTACGTTACGTTGATTGTCAACGTAACGTAAGATGACGGCCGTCATGACCTTGTCGATAGTTTCGTGAACGTTTTATTAGATAGCGGTGACGCCATTTTGAATAAATGACACGAGATTTGAATAAATGATTCCGTACTAAGATTATTTTCCTCTTCTGATGATATTTCATCCTCCAAGTAAATTATAGATGATCAAGCAAATCTTGTCAGTAGGAAAAGGCGCGAAATTCAAATTTTCTATGGGACGTTATCCCATCGCGCATTCAAATTTTCTATGGGACGTTATCACATTTTTCAAATTTGCCGCTTTGACCTTGGTGGATGACGGTGTGTTATGACGCCGTGGTACTTTCCACATGTCGCCACCGTAAAGACGGCCGTCTTTTGCAGCCGCTATGTGACGGCCGTCATATGACGGCACCGTTTTCGGAGGAATCCAAAGCTTTAGTTTGTTAGATTTGTCAAACGTTTATTAACGTAAGTAATTTTGATCGCAGCTGATGGACCTTTTGTTGTGTTCCCCAGACCCTGGTGCCCACGGACCACCTGCTGCTGGCGTCCGCCAAGCGCGTGAAGGCGCTCATCCTCGAGGAGATCGCGCTCGACACGCCCGCGCCGCACCAGGAGATGCGCGGACAGAACGGTACACTTTGTAGCTTTCTAATAGACCCCGAAGGCTAATCCTATTGTCTATTGTTAAGAAAAACCGCTCGTGCCACGTGCCACAACCACCGGCATAAAAAATCGATACTTCGGTTACTGAGTGCCGGCGAGTCGAACGCTACAGAACCAGTCTAAAATGTGTCATCGAGATGCGTAACAGAGGCGCGTTATCGGAGAGCGCACCTACACTGGTTTTTTGAGCGTTGGACTAGCCCGCGCTCAGGTGCCAAATAGAATAATTAGGACCCTTTTTTGCAGGTAAGTAGCACGTGCGGTTTTACTGAACAATAGACAATAGGATAAGCCTTCGGGGTCTACTAGAAAGCTACAAACTATACCGGCGATACTCTATAATTTGCTATTTAATTCAATTCAATTCAATATATTTTATTTCGGACCGTGTCCATAGTGTTAGTGTACATTCCCTTAATCTTATGTTAGTGAGACTTATACTAAATTACCTATAATAAATTATAAACTACGCCTCTGGACCCCATATGTACATCGTCCCAGAAGGCACAAGCAGGCGATTCTAGCACTAGGCGCAAGAGGCTGTTGGAACTGTCACGCACGCGACGCATCAGGGAGGCCGTTCTATTGCGTATGATCCACTGACAATCCAACCTCTAGACTGAGCTTAGGCCAAATCTTTCATGAAACCGATGCTGCCAAAAATACGGGGGTGCGGGGGGACGAGGTGAGCGAATCCCGTGCCGTGATTGGTCCGTTCAAAGACACGGACCAATCACGGCACGGGATTGACTCGAAGATGGAGTAACGCTACCGTATGTGTGACAGAGGGGGTAGCGCGACTATGCTATGTCTAGAGGTTGGATTGTCTGTGGTATGATCGCACCGAAACAGTCAGGGCGCGCCTCCGCGAACATACTTGACGCGCTGCAAAAACAAGGCAGTCCCAACAGCATCCTGAACCCATTGTTGTACTGGACGCGCAGGGCATTGAAGGCTCTTTTAGTACCCTAGGGCTCTTTAAGCCCCTTTGCGGGTATTTATTATACTTGATAAGATAAGATAAGATAAAAGATAGTTTATTCAAGTAGGCATAATTACAATGCGCTTATGAACGTCAAATAAAGCTAGGTAAACCGGCTCCAACCCTATACCTCTGCCCCCGAGAAGATTTAAATCCCCCCTCAATTGGAGGAGGGTATCCCATTATGGGACCGGCAACAAACTCGGCGGGACACATCTTTTCAAAAATAATTACATCTTATAATTAACATGCATTACGAGAAAATAAGGAAAACAAAATACAATTTAAATCACTATAGAATTCATGCAATTATACACATAAGGTGTAATAGAAATTTGATTTAGAAAATATACATATGTACATGTGTACATGGAACATGTATGAGATTACACTAAAGACACCTTCTTTCAAAATAAAACAAAAAACTGCCACCTAACCACTAAAACAGGCACCTGCCGCGATAGCAGAGGACGCTGGTTCGATTCCAGCCCGGGGCACTGCAGGCCTTGGTCACTTTTTCTTAGTATATGACATTTTTAAAAGTTTTTAATACAAAAACTGTTGAAATCTGTTCACATGATAAATAATCATCCCTGAAAAACCAACGTACAGTAACGTTAAGTTAAATAGTTTTAAGTTTATAAAATATATGTATTGTATGTCATGCTTTGTTGCCTGATTTAAATTTAAAACAAGTAATATTCACATTGTGTTATTTATTTTTATAGAACCATCGCTATTAGAAGAATCAGAGGCACTACACAAAGCGGCGCTACAGCTGTCCATGATGGCGTTCGGAGAGAAGAACGTACAGACAGCCAAACACTACGGTAACCTCGGCAGACTGTACCAGAGCATGCACAAGTTCCAGGCGAGTATTGTTTATGTAACGGCAGTACAGTCGAACACCGCACAAGGCGGAGCTACAGCTCGCCATGATGGCGTTCGGAGAGAAGAACGTACAGACAGCCAAGCACTACGGCAACCTCGGCAGACTGTACCAGAGCATGCACAAGTTCCAGGCGAGTATTGTTTATGTAACGGCAGTACAGTCGAACACCGCACAAGGCGGCGCTACAGCTGTCCATGATGGCGTTCGGAGAGAAGAACGTACAGACAGCCAAGCACAACGGCAACCTCGGACGACTGTACCAGAGCATGCACAAGTTCCAGGCGAGTATTGTTATCAACGAACTAGAATAACAGCCTCCTGAGACCCCGACGCAGTTGGTTTGTTGTTGAATTTGGAACCTTTTGTTAATAAAAGAAAGTTCAGAATAGATTGTGGAATATGTACAAAACATTGTAGCGGGGGTCTCAGGAGGATAGAAATCTGATTAGATATAAAAAAAACGTGTATTGTGCCGCGAGCGATTCATCTGCGCGCAATTTGACAACGTCAAATATTTTAATGCGGCGCATGAGGTTTGTCCATAGACTAGGAATCCTCTAGACTAAGACTACTTTAGAGCAATTATTTCATGAAACCGATGCTGCCAAAAATACGGGGGTGCGGGGGGACGAAGTGAGCGAATCCCGTGCCGTGATTGGTCCGTTCAAAGACACGGACCAATCACGGCACGGGATTGACTCGAAGATGGAGTAAAACTACCGTATGAGTGGCAGAGGGGGGTAGCGTTACTATGCTCAGTCTAGAGGATGTCTTGTCTGTAGGTTTCTCATAAAGTATTAATAACAAAACTTCCGTGAGACAAAGACATAGTAAATATATTAAAAACTCGACGTTTCGGCGTTTTTCGACTTAAAATACGTGAGTGACCCGTTTTTAATATATTTACTAAGTATTTTATTTCAGGGCCGATACAGACAACTGCAATTTGTATGGAAACTGTGCACTGTGCAGTCGGCGTGCGGTTCTCATATAAATTGCAGTCGGGTTGCAGTCCGTCTGTACCGGCCCTTAGCCGAACTTTGAAAAGAAAACTGACTTATCCTAGTCCTTACAAAGTTACGGTTATATGAGTTAATTATTTAAGTAACACATTGATTCTTTGTTAATAGTCGTTTTCCTCTACAAAGCGGGAAACAGCTACGAGCGTAGCGCTACAAAAACGTTGACAGTGAATGTGAATGTATTTTTCCTTTACAGGACGCAGAAACGATGCACCTGAAAGCCATCGCGATTAAAGAGGAGCTCCTAGGGGCCGAAGATTATGAGGTGGGGCTCAGCATCGGCCACCTCGCCTCGCTCTACAACTACCACATGCAGCAGCATAGAGCGGCTGAGGCGCTCTACCTGCGCTCCATCGCCATCAGTAAGTTAACAAACGGAGCGACAGCTGACGTTCACGACGCATCTCTGTACTCCCTTAACCACTAATATTAAAGAGGAGCTCCTAGGGGCCTAAGACTATGAGGTGGGGCTCAGCATCGGCCACCTCGCCTCGCTCTACAACTACCACATGCAGCAGCATAGAGCGGCTGAGGCGCTCTACCTGCGCTCCATCGCCATCAGTAAGTTAACAAACGGAGCGACAGCTGACGTTCACGACGCATCTCTGTACTCCCTTAACCACTAATATTAAAGAGGAGCTCCTAGGGGCCTAAGACTATGAGGTGGGGCTCAGCATCGGCCACCTCGCCTCGCTCTACAACTACCACATGCAGCAGCACAGGGCGGCGGAGGCGCTCTACCTGCGCTCCATCGCCATCAGTGAGTTAATAAACGGAGCGACAGCTGACGTTCACGACGCAGCTTTGTATTCCCTTAACCACTATTACGAATTGATATTAAGCGTATAGTGAAACTGCAATTTCAGGGTCAATGTGGCTAATTCCGTCATAGAGACTATTCCGTCTACCAGCGTCTTTCTCGAACAACGAACAAAATTGATAATTTCATCGACAATGCAGCTATGGGGAATGTAGATAGGATGCGTGACGTATCGCCATCAGTAAGTTAAGCAGCGGAGCGACAGCTGACGTTCACGACGCATCTCTGTACTCCCTTAACCACTAATATTAAAGAGGAGCTCCTAGGGGCCTAAGACTACGAGGTGGGGCTCAGCATCGGCCACCTCGCCTCGCTCTACAACTACCACATGCAGCAGCACAGGGCGGCGGAGGCGCTCTACCTGCGCTCCATCGCCATCAGTAAGTTAGCCAACGGAGCGACAGCTGACGTTCACGACGCATCTTTGTACTCCCTTAGGCTAAGGTCTCCTATAAACGCCATCGGCCGCTTACAGCGTCTGCGTCATAATACTTACTATAGAGATGTATTGGTGTGGTCTCTTTCACGTTAGCGTCTTTTTTGGTCAGGAACGCTGACGCTAACGTCAGACGCCGCGTATAGCATAAAATAGAAGACCAAGGCCTTAACCACTAATATCTGGGTGGCCGAGCTCCGCTCGGAAAACATATAAAAACTCGAAAATGCGCGTTTTCCCAGAGATAAGACCTAGCTAGATCGATTTTTCGCCCCCAAAAACCCCCGTATAGCAAATTTCATCGAAATCGTTAGAGCCGTTTTCGAGATCCCCGAAATATATAAATAAACAAGAATTGCTCGTTTAAAGGTATAAGATTACCAATTAATAAGCGTGTAGTGGAACTGCAATTTCAAGGTCAATGTGGCTAATTCCGTCATAGGAACTATTCCGTCTTTCTCGAACAACGAACAAAATTGATAATTTCATCGACAATGCAGCGATTGCTTTTAGTTTTAGCAATCAAAAGCAGATGGTTTTTTTCCTACGATTGAAAATCAAAGAAATATACGCTCGTGGACGGAATAGTCCCTATGACGGAGTTAGCCACATTGACCTTACTTAATTTATCACATGGCTAGTAGCTACGCTTCACATCACAAGACTTTATGTTTTTACCTACTACATATTTACGTTGTTTTTCTTTTTCAGGTCTAAAGCTGTTCGGGTCCCGTTATTCCGGCCTCGAGTACGACTACCGCGGCCTCGTGCACGTGTTCACGCAGCTCAAGCGGCACGACCGTGCCAACCACTACTCGGCCCTACTACAACACTGGCACGGTCAGTACATCCCTCTCCCACGCACAGTGACCGAGCGAGACGGAGCCACTCCCCCGACTACCGCGGCCTCGTGCACGTGTTCACGCAGCTCAAGCGGCACGACCGCGCCAACCACTACTCGGCCCTACTACAACACTGGCACGGTCAGTACATCCCTCTCCCACGCACAGTGACCGAGCGAGACGGAGCCACTCCCCCGACTACCGCGGCCTCGTGCACGTGTTCACGCAGCTCAAGCGGCACGACCGCGCCAACCACTACTCGGCCCTACTACAACACTGGCACGGTCAGTACATCCCTCTCCCACGCACAGTGACCGAGCGAGACGGAGCCACTCCCCCGACTACCGCGGCCTCGTGCACGTGTTCACGCAGCTCAAGCGGCACGACCGCGCCAACCACTACTCGGCTCTACTACAACACTGGCACGGTCAGTACATCCCTCTCCCACGCACAGTGACCGAGCGAGACGGAGCCACTCCCCCGACTACCGCGGCCTCGTGCACGTGTTCACGCAGCTCAAGCGGCACGACCGCGCCAACCACTACTCGGCTCTACTACAACACTGGCACGGTCAGTACATCCCTCTCCCACGCACAGTGACCGAGCGAGACGGAGCCACTCCCCCGACTACCGCGGCCTCGTGCACGTGTTCACGCAGCTCAAGCGGCACGACCGCGCCAACCACTACTCGGCTCTACTACAACACTGGCACGGTCAGTACATCCCTCTCCCACGCACAGTGACCGAGCGAGACGGAGCCACTCCCCCGACTACCGCGGCCTCGTGCACGTGTTCACGCAGCTCAAGCGGCACGACCGCGCCAACCACTACTCGGCTCTACTACAACACTGGCACGGTCAGTACATCCCTCTCCCACGCACAGTGACCGAGCGAGACGGAGCCACTCCCCCGACTACCGCGGCCTCGTCCACGTGTTCACGCAGCTCAAGCGGCACGACCGCGCCAACCACTACAACACTGGCACGGTCAGTACATTACATGTATCCCTAGTACCTACAACTAGTTAGTTACTCAAAAGTTCAAAATAGATTTTGGAATATGTACAAAAAATCGTACGCAGGATATATGCAATCCTAATAAAAACTTCGTTAGCGCGATGTAGAAATCGCGGTACAGTTCTATCTAGCGTGATATTTGACAAACTATACTGGGTCAACCAAATCTTGTCAGTAAATAGGAACAAAAAAACTATACTCTCCTTTTCTTTTGGGTGCTAGTACTAGTGTAAGACAAAGATAGTATGATTCTCTCTGTCTGTTTGAAATCAAACAGACCTTTGACACACTATACTTCACACGAGTCTAGCACCGCGCCAACCACTACTCGGCTCTACTTCTACTACAACATTGGCACGGTCAGTACATGAACATGCTGTACATCTAGATCCCAATAAAAATGTAATTAGCGCAATGTAGGAATCGCCGCGCTCGGTACAGCGCCATCTAAACCTAACAATTGGAAACATTGGAGTAATTGTATGACCCATGTATGAATGGGAAACGACGACGTGGTCGACGATGAATGACTTTATGTAATGGGTGCAGCTTTTTTGTAAAGGCCGGTGAACCGAATTTATAAACATTTTAAAGTATGTATGTATGTATAAACTCTTTATTGTACAAAACGCAAAACACAAATTTATGGCACATGATAGACAGTACAAAGGCGAACTTATCCCTTTAAGGGATTTCTTCCAGTTAACCTTTGAGTAGATGATAATTGATGAAGAACGGTAGACAAATATAGCACTGAGTACAATAGACTAGAGGAAAGTCAATAAAATTATAAAAGAGGGCGAAAATAAATAATATAAGATAAAAATTAGAAGTACCAATATAACAAATATATAGAATACCTACGTTATATATAAAGTCTGTGCAACCGGATTTTCGTCTAGCATTGCTCCGATACAAGTGATAGTTAGTATAGCCTGACCAGTAATATATGATAATTGTCAAGAGGGCGCTGTTATTCTCATGTATAGGGTGACAATTCAGTGTAGTATGAAAAAATTAGTTCCAGTGAAATTCCGCAGCATGGCGCACCCTCAATAGATCCTGGTTCACCTATAACAATTTATATTTTTATGCAGAACTACGGGAGCAGTCCAAAACAGAACAGCAGCCGGACTTGGGCGCAGAGCAAGTTCTGCCGCTAGACGAGCTTCAAGCCAAGCTGTACGCGCCAAACGACTGAGCGCCTCGCTCCGCTCGCGGTCCCCTCCCAGCCCTCACCCCAGGCGGCTAAACAGCAGCTAAGTCACGCCAGCCCTAGTAGCACGGACGCATTTTTATCATTTATCACCATACCTGTCACGTTCTAACAAGTATGTAAGTGCGAAAGTGACGGGCTTAGTGATAGTGGATAAAAATGGAACCGTGCTGAGCCCGCAGGACGCGTTTTAGCAAAAATATTGCAATTTATTTTGACAAAGAATTTATATAGATTGAGCTGTTTTTGCGTTACTTTTTAGCCACAAGCAAAGATAAAATAATCGTAAAATCTAAGACAATTTCGTGCTACTAATTGGACAGCTAAACGAGATGGCGCTGTACAGCTCCATACATTTTGTGGTAACTCTGATTGTCAAAAGATGACGCTTGACAATTCAGTGAGCGCAAAACATATGGCGCAGTACAGCGCCATATGTTTTGGATGTCAAACTAAGGGATACGTTGTTTTCTTAGACTTTACCTCTCTATTACAATCAATTATCTTTAGCCAAAAGGCAGAAAGTAGGTTATTTTGATGCTGATTTGTTTAGGTCGTCAGTTAAGGCGTGATGTACCGAAGTTTCGGTGCATGAATCAAAATTTCGGTACATAATGCCAAGCCCGCGAACTGTATAGTCGCGATTCGATGTCTATTAGTGAAATTATATTAGTTTAGACGTAGACCACTGACTAAAGTATTTCTTCAACGTGGAGTCTTTGTGTATGTCAGACACTGCCAACTCAAGTTTATATTTAGTTACTTGAGATGAAAGTTTATGTTAAATTATCATTATATCTGGATATGTGGCACACTTTGCATAATGTAACTTTATTGTATGAAGTACGTACTAGCATAGAGAAAAAAATACATAGAGTGCTCACTCCATACATCAGTTTTAGTACCAAAAAGACTATTAGCATCTAGCATCGAGTAGCGGAACTATCAGTACTGCTACTTGACAATAGATGTCGCCACCGACCGGAAAGTCTTATGCTGTTGAGATAAGACTTTCCGGTCGGTGCTACATCTGTTGTCAAGTAGCAGTACTGATAGTTCCGCTACTCGACGCTAGATGTAGACACTGAAATTAATAGTCTGAACTGATGTACGGAGTGAGCACTCTATGTATTTTTTTCTCTATGGTACTAGGTATATAAATAAGAAACTTTGTATCTAAATATTACTTCAGGCAAAGAGTTACAAATTTCCGTAGAAAGCGACTTACACCATAGCTCAGTGGATTTGGGCGCTTTCTGCATTGATAAAAAAAAGGATTTGGTTGTTTTCTGCATAACTACGGAATTAATATTAAAAGAGGTATAAAATCTAATAAATTCGTGCCTCGAATAAGACAGTTTAGTAGATGTTGTACGGTCCCGTACATTCTGCAGTAGTTTTGGCTGTCAAAATTGAAACATCAAAACATTGAAATATCAAATCATATGGCGCCGTATAGCACCATTTAGTTCAGCTGTCAAACTCGGGAGCACGTTTTTTTTCCTCAGACCAACCTCTTCAACTCTTTGCTTCCATGCAGGCAATAATTGTTTAAAATTTGGCAGTGTCAGACAAATATATTGACATTTGTTATCTCGGAACTGTAAAATATTTGAACTGTGAAATGTTGACGAAAATCTTCAGAACTATCGCTATACCTACTAGTTTTCACTGTAGTACCATATGACGTTTATAAAAGTATAAATACGAATTATAAAATATATGAATACAGCCTTTCAGCACAATACATGTCCAGTATTTATAAGGAGTTATTGTTATACGTACAGTCAGCAGGAGAAGTTGCTAAGCGGGCGAGGTGTTCAAATTTACCTTGACACGCTCTTATTCTCTTAACAATAAAGTCGCGTCAAGATCATATTGAACACCTCGCCCGCTTAGTAACTATTGCTGCTGACTGTAATAGCAGTGGAAAGGTACAGTTCGATTTATTAGAGTAACACTCGTGTTACATCTCGATTTGTGACGTTTTCAACCACATTGTTGGTTGTCGATAAGGTAGATTTCAAACTGAATTTATATGGAAATAACGCCTTATTGACAACCGACAAAAAAAGTACCCTTTTTGTTGAGAATGGCACATTTGTACTAATCTAACAATATTTTATAACCACTGCGCTCTTGTGAATCGATGTGTACCTAAAAGTCAAACAAGCACAAAATTGGCCATTTCTGAATAGGCAACCTGAACCTTGCTGTGATAACTACAAGGTTCAAATTGAAATAATTACATTTGTTTGAAAGCTTGCTGGTACTCGGATGGCTATTTGTCATGATTTCGGATTGAGCTAGCTTTAGCGCTCGATGAGTTGTCTCTGTATGTTTTATTGGAATAGACAAGGATGGATATAATGAAACTGACTATGCGCTTGCTGTTAAGCTTTGGTTTCCTCCGATAGCGGTGCTGTCATATAGCGGCCGTCTCCATACAAATACTACGACATCCATATTTTGCCATATTATTTAGTATGGAGACGGCCGCTATATGACGGCACCGCTATCCTAGGAAAACCGATCTTTAGTGAGTTTCGAGGTCGAGAGAGCAGCTAAAGAAAAAATGGTAATGTCTGTTTTCAGCTGAGACTTGATCACTTTTGTGACTGATACAGACGGTAAAGTATATATACGCCTGTTTACTCGTACGTGTCATAGCCATAAGAGTTTTTTTATCTTTGGTATAGTAATCTTATCAGCGGGCGATATAGATACAGGGTTATTTTTGGACCGTTAGCCATATTGTGCGAGGTGTTTAGGTACGCCATACTGAACAACTTTTTCTATGGGTCCAACTCCGAAATCACAAAAAATTTTTTGGCCGTTTCATACATTTTGGTCGAATGGATGTCGACGTTTTCTATGGGAAGGACGTTCTAATTTTTTTTTTTGGGATTACGGGGTTGGTCCCATACAAAAAGTTGTTCAGTATGACCTACCTAATCACCTCGCACAATATGGCTAATGGTCCAAAAATGACCCTGTAACTGTATATCCTTATACAGTACGAACACGCTACGCACTGCCATTTACCGAGGCGTTCCCGCCATTTTAGTCAAAGCGCTTTACGCTTGACCCTTGCGCTTTCATACTGTCTCTTTTTAACTCGTAAGTGCATCTCTCTCGGCCCGCCACATTGCTCGCGACAGAGGAATTTGATGTAACGGCGACTGTTAAGAGCTTAATGTTGTTATGTTCCTCATTTTAAGTGATTTGTCTTATATTAAAAATGTATACTCTATGTAAAATCTAGAATATAGTTATTTTTCGTTGTTTTAGAGCTTATTTTTTACTAGTTTTAGCGAATTTACTGTATGACGAGAAAATTTATTGAAAAAAGTGTATATAATATTTATCTTGTTTTATTTCTTACCGATTACTACTAAAGCTTTGGTTTCCTACGAGAGCGGAGCCGCCATATAGCGGCCGTCTCCATACAAATACTACGACATCCATATTTAGCCGTATTATTTAGTATAGGGACGGCCGCTATATGACGGCACCGCTCTCGGAGGAAACCAAAGCTTAACCTAAAGCTTTGGTTTCCTTCGATAGCGTAGCGGTGCCGTCATATAGCGGCCGTCTCCATACAAATACTACGACATCCATATTTAGCCGTATTATTTAGTATGGAGACGGCCACTACATGACGGCACAGCTATCCTAGAAAAACCGATCTTAACAGTACCTACCTAATTTTATGGGATTTCTTTAGTTTAGATCTTATAAGGTAGAAACAGCATGTCGAACAATAAAAGGATTGGTTTTGGGTTTAAAATCAAGTAAAATAACAGGTATACATACAATTAAAATGTATTCGAGGTGAAATAATAGATTAACTATATCTAGTAACTCCACAAACAAGGATGGAATGCGTAAAACAATAAAATTTATCATTACAACAACAATATATGTATATCAATTAATACTATAATTTGAGTAATACATACAACAATTCCAAGGCACTGCTTTCTAGTTTGTCGTTCAGGTCCTACATACCTACAAGGTACAGCAAGTGTAAAAATATGGGTGCATACAACTTACACAAAAATATGTCCCATTACATAGTTCTTAATTCGCTGACATAAGAGCTGCGGTACAGATTTTCGAGTGTAAGGAGTGCACCCATATTTTTACACTTTCGAGATTCGATACAGATAGTAATAAATTGTTAATATATGTATTATACATTCATTACATTTAGCGCGTCACGAAGACTAAAGCGATTTTATAAAAAAACTGGATCCAAGAAAAACAAAGTAATACGTTCCAATTTAAAATTAAGTATGTGATATCCAATCATTCAGTACAAAATCATCTTTATACATATAAATAAGCGGGTCGTTTACACACAAATTATTGCTTAAAGCTTTGGTTTCCTCCGATAGCGGTGCCGTCATATAGCGGCCGTCTCCATACAAATACTACGACATCCACATTTAGCCGTATTATTTAGTATGGAGACGGCCGCTATATGACGGCACCGCTATCCTAGGAAAACCGATCTTAACTGAGCACAATCATCGTTGAGAATTGAGGGTATGAAAAATAATGAGAATTAGGCCTAGATAACGGTAAAAAACTTCGGCAATAAATCTTAAACCTTAAATAAATACAACAGTGTATCTTATCTAGTATCTGCTCATTCGACATATGCATTGTGATCTTAATGTTTAACTGCAAAATGCAGATGAGAAATCTACATTTAGTTTTACCTTTTTAGTAAACTTTTAACTTGTATTTTTTTACAACTCAATTGTTTTATAAAGTTAACAGCTTGGTTTTAATTGGCATTGCTGCTATAAATTTCGAGATTCTATTTTATTTTGGGTCTCAAGAGGCCAAAACGCAATTGTTTTACTAGTTTTTGATTTGGATACAAAACAAACTATTTTAATTTTTTTGGAAAATGTTATAATTTCAACGCGTTATTTCTAAATTCAAATATTACGGCGTGTACCTATAGGTCTGTTACAACCAGAGGTGTGTCGCTTATTGAAATTCAAATACAACTAGTGAATCTTAACCTTTTCGACGCCGTGTCAAACACAAAAGCTGTCACTCAGACGCCACGTCATCGAAATGTCAAAACCGAAATTGAACTTTATGTATTATGCACGTAGGTCGATGTTACTCTGTTACCGATTAATCAGTCTTTGGCGTTGAACCTACGGTGCGGATATATCGGTCATTGGCGTCCAAAAGGTTAATATGAATTGACATTGCTCCTAAATATAGCTTGACACAGCTACAACATAGATATCCTAAGGTCCGATACACTTGTAAGTTTTACTTACGTAACTAGACAAAGCTATTAAAATTTAGAATGAGATAACGATATTCATCTATCATTCTGTAGTAGGTATAGCCATAGAGAAAAAAATACATAGAGTGCTCACTCCATACATCAGTTTTAGTACCAAAAAGACTATTAGCATCTAGCATTGAGTAGCGGAACTATCAGTACTGCTACTTGACAATAGATGTCGCCACCGACCGGAAAGTCTTATACTGTTGAGATAAGACTTTCCGGTCGGTGCTACATCTATTGTCAAGTAGCAGTACTGATAGTTCCGCTACTCGATGCTAGATGTAGACACTGAAATTAATAGTCTGAACTGATGTATGGAGTGTATTTTTTTGTACTCTATGTATTTTTTTCTCTATGGTATAGCTGTGTAGTAAAACTTACAAGTGTATCTTGGGCCTGAGATGTTGCAATCGTCGAGCAGCCTCCGCCTTACGCCGGCGAGATGAGCGCCACTAGCGCCCTCTTGTAGTCTCCGGACGTCTCGCCCTGCTGCCGATGGCGGTACGTTAGCGGCCATGTTGGATGTGGCGGTGATGGTGGTGGTGGTGGTGGTAGACAGCGGGGCAGGTGCGCATGCGGAAGACGCGGAATATTAGTAATGTGCAAGGTTACAGATACAGAACGTCCAGTTAACTGCAATAGTAGATGACGAAACAAGTGCGAAAAGTAGGATTTATACAAGTGGCGATAAATTGAAACACGACCGAAGGGAGTTTTTTAAATCGACACGAGTTGCGAGTTACCTTTTCGCACGTGCATTGTACAACGTTTTACAGTACATTGTAAAAATCCGCCCTAGGGCGGTAAAGTAGCACCATATGTAGTGTAAATAATACTTTCCGGAATAAAGAGAAAAAAATAAACGGTCATAGAGCGTGTCTTTGTTAGGCGCGGTCGGTGTGCAAAATATTATGAAATTTATAACTTGAGGTTGAAACAATACAACTTTTGTTGTATTTAGTGACAAAAAGAATATTATATTACAAGCTACATATAAATATCTAATATATTTCTTATAAAATAAAATATCCTCACCTCCTAATCCAATCACCAAGTCATTGCATAGAAATGTTAAGACACAATTGATCATAATAACAACATAAAAGTAATAGGTACATCCAAAGCTTCTGCCATTACCATACGTTTCAAAGCCGAATAAAGAAACGAGCAATTTTGTAAATTATTAATATTTATAATATTGTTAAAAGCATTACTTTCATGCTATTATCGTGTACTAAAATTGTGCTGTGCTTTATAAACTAGTTTTCTTTGAAGAGATTTTGTTGATACTTGTAGAATTTTATGTTTTATAATTATTTATTTGAAATTGACGTCAAACTTCTATGAAATTATTACGTTTATAAAATAACACTTGCAAAATGTGTACTATCAAAATCGCTGCAGAGTTATCTTGTTCTAATTCTGATTGCATTTTGTGCGCCATACATTGTATTGTATCCAATGCGTATACATATTAATATCGCAGATTATAAATTTGCAATACATGTTTAATAAACAATTATATTTTCACGGTAATTAAAGGATTTTAACTATCTCCAAATGCGTTTACAGAATGTAACATTAAAATACTTGTCAAGGTAATTTTTCGTGGACAAAAATATTTAAAACTGTACAAAAACCACACAATTTTACAAGTATCATCATCATCAAGCAACACACCTTAATGTCGCTCTCGAGTGTCTTATCATAGATGCGCTCATATTCCCGCTTGATGCTGCCCAGGTCTAACTCGGCGCGGCTCGCGATGATGCGCACGAGCGCGGCGTCGTCCGTGCCGGCGCCTTCCACGGCCGCGCGCAGGCGCTGCGCGAACCAAGCGGGCGCGTTCTCCACACACTCGACTGAAATACACAAAAAACACTCTCACATACCCTGATTTCGCTTTCTAGTGTCTTATCGTAGAGCCTTTCGTATTCCCGGGCGATGGTGGCGAGGTCGATCTCGGAGCGTGATACGAGGATCCGGACGAGCGTGCGGTCGTCGGTGCCGAGCCCCTGCATGGCGGCGCGGAGGCGAGTCGCGAACCAGGCCGGAGCGCTTTGGGTGCATTCCACTGGAAGCGGCGGCCAATTATGTTATTTGGGGTCGTGGAGCGTGCCACTGTGTCGATGATAGTAGAACCCTAGTCTAGCCTTAGTGACTGGGTGTCTGTTTTTAAGCTTTTTTATCATAATTTTACCTACTTAAAACATGTATAGTATATCAAAGAAGGTACATTTTATTTCAAAAGAGTACCAATATTTTTTCGCATTGAAAAAATGTTTTGGTCCTTTGACCGAGAGCGGCAATGAAATCCACATCCCTGCCAGGATTACCGATTGATTGACATGATTGAGAGACTTTATTTCTTTTGTTTCGTTCAGCTTTTGACGGTCCGTAGTTGGTTAAGTTTGACTGGTGACAGTGGTGAGGTGACTGACATTATTCCTAACAATTAAGGTGTCCTTCAAAAACATTGGTCTAGACATCTAATTTAAATACGACACATTAAATTCAGACCAGTTATCTCCGTACAGTCATCTGTACTGTTATGAGCGTTAAAGTGGCCTAGCGTGAAGAACGTATCATATTAGCATCAATAATTGTAGCCGCCATGCAGGTCAGGAGCTCGACGACTCAAATAAAAAGCTTCAATTCTTATAGTGAACTGATATAATCTTCCAAAGTACTGGGTTCTTGCCAAAACGGTTAAATGTAGAAGTGGTGTAGTTATTGTATGGAGGCTGATGAGAGAGTGATTTTCAATATTTGATCAGTACAGAAGGTGGTTTTAATTTAGGTGCCTCTAATTGGCCGCGATACAAAGTATGTGGAGCGCCCCTATTGGTGCTTAAGCAAAAGCTTCCGAATACTAGCCGAGCCGGACGGCCGCGTTTAGCTACTGCATTAGGAATATAGGTATTGAGATTTTATACAAATATAAAGGTTGCGTTCGCAACAATAATCAAATTTGTCAGTTAAGCTTTGGTTTCCTCCGAAAGCGGTGCCGTCATATAGCGGCCGTCTCCATACAAACACGACATCCATATTTAGCCGTATTATTTAGTATGGAGACGGCCGCTATATGACGGCACCGCTATCCTAGGAAAACCGATCTTTAGTGTGTCTGAAACGCGGCGTCCGTCGACTACGGAAGGGCATATTTAAGACCTGCCGGCCTAGCCAAGCTAACAATCGCTATCGCTTCGACAACGAAACACTTTGTCTCTATCACTCTTCCATTTTCATTCGATCGCTACGGAACGTAAGCGATTGGCACGTTGGCTACGCGGCCTGTGTGCGTATCCAACATGCCAACCGTTCGCTCGGCGCGAACGATACGGTAATCTCTCTTTCTATCACTCTTCGATATTAAATAGTGCGACAAAAACAGTTGTGTTTCGTTCGCCACGAAGTGTAAACGATTGGCATCTTGGCTACGCACCCTGTACTATGAATGAATGAATGAATGAAATAAATTTATTCCAGAAATATTCCATATGTGATTAAAATATTTAAAACTAATTACATAATTAATTATAATAATTATGATTAAATTAAATTAAGACGTACACAAACACAACAATTAATTACTAAGGACCTGAGTTTCGGGTCACCCCGACCCCGATACGACAGGCTTGCCAGATTGAAAGCATTTTATGGTAGTAGCCATATATAATACTAATTTGTAGGACTATAAATAGGGCGCCGCAGTCAGAAAAAAACCGGCCAAGTGCGAGTCGGACTCGCGCATGGAGGGTT
The DNA here is from genome assembly GCF_948474715.1 of Cydia amplana. Classification (NCBI taxonomy): domain Eukaryota; kingdom Metazoa; phylum Arthropoda; class Insecta; order Lepidoptera; family Tortricidae; genus Cydia; species Cydia amplana. Next base: position 16,455,556 of record NC_086080.1, on the reverse strand, counting down.
CCGCACCATCAACAAAAAACAAGCAAAAACACGGTCACCCATCCAAGTACTGACCCCGCCCGACGTTGCTTAACTTCGGTGAAAAATCACGTTTGTTGTATGGGAGCCCCACTTAAATCTTTATTTTATTCTGTTTTTAGTATTTGTTGTTATAGCGGCAACAGAAATACATCATCTGTGAAAATTTCAACTGTCTAGCTATCACGGTTCGTGAGATACAGCCTGGTGACAGACGGACGGACGGACAGCGGAGTCTTAGTAATAGGGTCCCGTTTTTACCCTTTGGGTACGGAACCCTAAAAACGTCTTGTTTTTTTAAAGAAATAACCAACATAAACTTCGAGATCATAGTTTTTTTTGCAATCTAACTATGGCTTGAAGAGATATCTTCATAAAATGTAACAGCTATTCACCCATTAGTCATCTTTTGTTGGCGGTGACGTCATTTGAGGGGTCGGATTCCTCCCCAATATCGTCTGTACGCGGCCCTGACCCGGATAGTCATCCGATCGTTTCACTTTCAGCGTCTACTTGCAACGAAATCTTTTAGTTGACTACCAAATACAATAAAAACTAGAGTAATTTGCTTTCTAAATCTAATCCATACCAACCAACGGGAAACCGGGGCCGGTTGCTTATAAGATTGTAACTTGTCAAAGTTATTAAGATCGAGTAGGAGTACTTTAGCTCGTATTTGGGCGTTTTTTTTTTGTTGTCCCACTTTTTTTTCAAATTTGGGATTTTTTATGTTATTTCTACTCAGAATCACGAGCTCTTTCTATCCTAATAGGAGAAAATAAGTGTCCTAAGGTTTTTTTTCCATTCCGTCACCATTTTTCATAGACTTTGTATGGCGGTCGCGTAATGGAAAGATCAAAAAATGTATGGAAATTTTAGGACACTTTTTTTCTCCTATTAGGATAGAAAGAGCTCGTGATTCTGAGTAGAAATAACACAAAAAATCCCAAATTTGAGATAAGTGTTTGGGACAGCAAAACAAAAACGCCCATTTATTTACAAGTTACACGCTCCGTGAAACGGACCAGTTTTAAGTAACTTTTTCTCATTTCTGACCTGCTAGCATGAGTTGCGTTTTCGCGCGCGACTCCATATATCTAGCGCGACTTCAAATAGGTATGGGCTCGCGAGCGAGAACGCAACTTATGTTAGACGCCCAGATTAGTAATAAGTAATACTTGTTTTATCATATTCTCAAGTATGTTTTGAATAAGGTCAAGAATTAACTTTTTATCAAATATCGACAGTTGTAACGCAGCAGCAAATTAAGTCTTAGTTATCAAAACAATAATGTTAACAGGCATTAGCAAACTAATACCTAGAATTCGGGGTCAATTGAGGCCTTCCCGCAACTCCGGTTGCGTCAGACCGCGCTCTCAACAAGGAAAGAACACCGGAGCAATTGACTTCAATCATTTTGTCGTTCACTCAAAAGCGTATAATGAATGGGATGTCTCATTTTTGTTCCACCGTGCAATAGAGTTCAGAGTCGTGTAAATAGCGAAAGTTATATAGAACGGGAAGAGTACACATGTCTCAATGAATCAGGACTGAGTCATTTTACAAATATTGGGGGAATACATAACTCCGCGTACAGTCAGCTGCAGAAAAGGTACACTATCCATTTGTGGGATACAATAGTTGTTTAACGCGCGTTGTAAAAGCGATCGTGCTAATGAGGCCTAAAGCCAATGTGGAACCAAAAAAAAAACGGCCAGGTGCGAGTCAGACTCGCGTTCCAAGGGTTCCGTACATTAAGCTCACGCTTGACTGCGCATTTCTAATAGGTTTTCCTGTCATCTATAGGTAAAGAACTAATTTGTATATTTTTTCAAAATGTATAAGACCCAGTAGTTGGAAGATAAAGGGGGAGAATGGTCGGAGAGACAGACAGACAGACGCACGAGTGATCCTATAATTATGGGTTTCATTTTTTCCTTTTGAGGTACTAAAAATACTGACCGATAGCGCTGAGCGCGTCCTTGAGCTCGCCCCCGATTTCCGCCTTGATGGCCTGCTCGATAGTGCGGCCAGCAATGTCCTTGTAGGCTTCGAAGATGGCGCGCAGCTGAGCGAAGCTCTCGTGGGCGAGGATCTAAAACATACAATAATATTATTTTTCTCAAAAATGGACGACAAAGTCGACGTTGCCGGTTAAAAAATAGGTCGCGAAGTGCGTAGTTTATGGTCATTCAAAAAATTAAAAAGTTAAAAACATTGCAGTCTCGATTTCGGGACTGCAATGTCGCATACAAATTCCATTATTTAACGAGTTCCAAACTTTTTAAAACTTCAAATGGCCATATCAAATTAAGGCATAGGTCCCTTAAATAGCCAAACAGATGATCAGCACTTATTATTATAAAGCCTATAACAGACTATCGCACCGCACCGCGACCTTGGAGCGTCGCACCTCTCACTTATGGGTGCGACGCTCCAAGGTCGCGGTGCGGTGCGATAGTCTGTTACAGGCTTAATGTTGGTACCGCGACTATTTAGGTGTCTCAAATAGGTTGGCGTATTTTCAGCAGAATAATACACTTCTTTTTTTTAAAGGCGGCAAGCTAATTTTTTTAATGGTTGTATTTTTTTCTGTGAAAATTAATGGAAAATTAGAACGTTGCTTCTGTAAGTTCTGTAAAATATTTCTATTTCTTGCACCATTTTTGAGAAAAGCACTATATATGACTCGGCTGGAAGGCTACTTGCTGGCTTCGGATTCAATTAAACGGACTCCCAAGGTCGTCCGTTTAAAACGAATCCTCAGCCTGCAAGTAGCTACTTCCGAACCTCGACAATAATGTACTAATAAACAATCCATTTCTGCTTCTCCAGTGTCATATAGCTCCTGAGCCGAAGCTGTGTCAACTCTACGCTCACCTACTGTCAACTCTAACGCATACAACATAAGGTCCACATTACCTTGTTGAAGATCTCCTCACTCACTCACTTGGCTTCTCCGGCATCGAACAGTTCTTGAGCCGACGCCTGAGCGCGGGTGAGGTCGACGTCCACCTACAATCAACTCTAACGCATACAACATAAGGTCCACATTACCTTGTTGAAGATCTCCTCACTCACTCACTTGGCTTCTCCGGCATCAAACAGTTCTTGAGCCGACGCCTGAGCGCGGGTGAGGTCGACGTCCACCTACAGTCAACTCTAACGCATACAACATAAGGTCCACATTACCTTGTTGAAGATCTCCTCACTCACTCACTTGGCTTCTCCGGCATCAAACAGTTCTTGGGCCGACGCCTAAGCGCGGGCGGTTCAACGTCCACCTACAGTCAACTCTAACGCATACAACATAAGGTCCACATTACCTTGTTGAAGATCTCCTCACTCACTCACTTGGCTTCTCCGGCATCAAACAGTTCTTGGGCCGACGCCTAAGCGCGGGCGGTTCAACGTCCACCTACAGTCAACTCTAACGCATACAACATAAGGTCCACATTACCTTGTTGAAGATCTCCTCACTCACTCACTTGGCTTCTCCGGCATCAAACAGTTCTTGAGCCGATGCCTGAGCGCGGGTGAGGTCGACGTCCACCTACAGTCAACTCTAACGCATACAACATAAGGTCCACATTACCTTGTTGAAGATCTCCTCACTCACTCACTTGGCTTCTCCGGCATCAAACAGTTCTTGAGCCGACGCCTGAGCGCGGGTGAGGTCGACGTCCACCTACAGTCAACTCTAACGCATACAACATAAGGTCCACATTACCTTGTTGAAGATCTCCTCGTCAGTGCCCCACTTGGCTTCCCCGGCATCGAACAGTTCTTGGGCCGAGGCCTGAGCGCGGGCGAGGTCAACGCCCGCCTCCTCGTCGCGCGCGCCCTGGTGAGCAGACTGACTTAACGCGTAGAAGATAAGGTTCGTATTGCCTTGGCGGGCACAATGGTGTACAGGATTTTGTGAATGAGAGAAGAGACTGTGGTAAAAAAAGTATGGTCATACATTGATTAAAGAGTAACATGTCCTGGGGCCCGTTTCTCAAAAGCTTGTAACTTCTAATACAAGTGGAAGTGCCTTTCTAACAAAAGCTGTCAAAAAGTGACAAGCACAAGCTTTTGAGAAACGGGCCCCTGATATCGGCTCCAAGTGCCACAACAAAACTTTTAATGATCATTGTAACTAACGCTCATTAGCGTAGTTGGTAAGAAATTGAAAAAAAAAAATGCTGGTTCTTTTGTTTGTGACTCTAGCTGAATAGCAGAAACTCAAAGTTAATACACTTGTACCAACATTACGTCACATATTTTATTGCATTGAGTTACATACAATTTTATCGATAGCATCCAAGTAATATATATTTAAACACACAGCTGTCACTCACAAAAAAATTACGAACATTAGTACTTTTTTCCGTTTCCAAGGCCCGCCAAGGCCGCGTGAGGCTGCAAAAGCGACAGAAAAGATTGATGGTGCCTGGCGTTTATATGTTATACGTCTAACCTAACGCACCAAAATATACGTAGGTGCCTGAAAATCCATTCCATACAACGATATTATGAATATTATGATATACACATTTACACGTACTTGCAATTATTGTACCTTCTATTCTTAATTTCTAGAAAAGCGGTAACATACCCTTTTCCAATCCCGACAAGTGTGATTCTATGGAACTTGCTAACTATGTAAACAAACCGCCATATTGAAATTGTCTCTGAATGATGAATTTACTAGTGACTTTTGTTTACATAGTGAGCAAGTTCTATAGAATGACAATTTATTGCTAGTTGTACGGAGTGGACTTTGTACACTCGAGAGCAATGAAAACGAGTAGGTAATTTTATGTTGAAAAATGGTCCGTTTTCACTGCTTTGAGTGTAATAAAATGTGTCAAGGGCGTGAATACTGCGCCCTTTCCGGGAACCTCCCGCAAATTAATGAAGCGAGGTGGTAGCGTGATAACTGAACTAAATCAAAATTAAAGCGGGCGGCATGTCACGAATGGTTAGTGTAAGGCCTGAGTGGACGCTCGAGTTGGGCGTGCAGCGGGGCGGGGCGTGCGGCGTGCATGTTAAACAAACGCAAACGTATAGGAGCGGCCTTAGTGCACGCTGCTCAAATCACTTGTGAGCCCGACGCCACGCTGCACGCCCCACCGAACGCTCCGCTTCGAGCGTCCACTCAGGCCTTACACTTACACGTTGTCGTTTGCGTTTTCATTCATTTTATATACTTACGCGTGATTTCGTTTTAGTAGAGGGGCTAACATCATGTTAGTCACATAATTTCGAATAGCGTAACCTTTGTTGTTTAGTGTTTAGTGTATTTACCTTTGTAGCAAAATAGTTATTTTCGATACAAGTGCGAAAAAGAGGAAATTCGAAACGAGTGGCGATAAATTAAAACACGACCGAAGGGAGTGTTTTAAATCGACACGAGTTGCGAATTACCTATTCGCACGTGTATCGAACAACGTTTTACAGTACATATGGCACTTTAAAGTTTCGACATACGCACGAAAAGTGCTATTTTACGCACTAGTGCGGAAAAGTAGCCCCATTTGTACTGTAAAAAATTTTACAGTACATATGGGGCTACTTTTCCGCACTAGTGCGTAAAATAGCACTTTTCGTGCGTATGTCGAAACTTTAAAGTGCCATATGTACTGTAAAACGTTCGATACACGTGCAAATAGGTAATTCGCAACTCGTGTCGATTTAAAACACTCCCTTCGGTCGTATTTTAATTTATCGCCACTCGTTTCGAATTTCCTCTTTTTCGCACTTGTACTATTTCACGCCTTTCAACACAACTTTTGACAATTTCGATTGTACAAAAAAAATCAATAAATAGGTTTTGTCCATTGGTACATTCACCTGCAATAATATGATACACAATGGAGGCCGCAAAAATATCTGACACTATCTTATTTGTAGAGCCATAACAGCGTGTCACTTATTTTTGCGGCCTTCTAAGAGTAACATATTGTAGCGGTAACTCGCTACCCGCTCCGCTCAACTTATGGCACTTGGACCATCGGCTAGGCGGCATACGTCACACGCCCCGCACGCTGCGCGCATCACCCGCCGTCGCCCGGCGGGCCGGTTCCCTCGCGGCATCGGCACCCACCACTCGCTCTCAGACCGCGCTCGCATGCGCCCGCGCACTTGTTTTATATAGCTTCTGCTTACGCGTAGTTTAAATTGTAACGCTTTAACTTGTTTGTTTATTATATGTAGTTTAAAAAGTTGAAGTTGCTTTTGTCATTTCATCGCTTCTACGCTGTCGCCCTCGCTTCGCACAAACAAAGGCTTACGTGTAGTGACTTATACAGTTACTACAAAGTGGTGACCCGCGACAAAGGAAGTGGACACGAGCGTCGGCGACAAGAAGAAACCTTCAACAATGAACGATGGAACGGGAAATGTGCAAAGTCCAGGTGACGGTGCTGGTAATCCGACGCCTCCGATGGAGGTTGGCAACAGATCCGGTCCAGGTACGGTACATTTGGGTGGTGGTCCAAGTGATGTGTTTCGAGTGGATGTGCGTCCGCCACCATTTTGGCCAGACGAACCAGAGGTTTGGTTCGCGCAGTTAGAAAGCCAATTCAGTCTATCTGGCATCACTTTGGACGAGACAAAATACCATTTCGTGTGCGGCCAGCTCGACCCAGAGTACGCGGTCAAAATCAAAGACATTCTTCGAAATCCCCCAGCTACTGGCAAGTATATTAAATTAAAAAGCGAGCTCATTCAACGTATTTCTGTCTCACGCGAAAAGAAAACCCTGCAGCTACTCCAGCATGAGGAAATTGGAGACAGGAAGCCGACCGACTTTCTAAGGCATCTTAAGGATTTAGCTGGTCCGCACATGCCAGAGGAATTTATTCGGACAATTTGGACCAGTAGATTACCACCTAATGTACAGACTGTTGTTGCATTTCAGCCTACCTTGGACCTCGACACCCTGGCAGGCCTGGCAGACAAGGTCGTCGACGTAGCGCAGCCATCCTTCAAGGTCGCCAGCACCTCCTCGGGCGTGCCAGGTACCGCTTTGGAACAGCGGGTAGAGGAACTGACACGGCAAGTAGAAAGCCTCCTTAAGGTTCAAGGTCAAAGGTCTGGATCATTTAATCACCGCAGACGCTCTCGCTCTCATTCAAGGTCAAGAGGCCGATCCCGCTCCAGACAACGTCCCGAAGGTCATCCTCACTGCTGGTATCATTTCACTTTTGGCAACAAAGCAAAGACGTGCAAGCAGCCATGCAGTTATCATTCGGGAAACGCTCAGGGCGGCCACTAGTAGCGGCGAGCGACTGCCCAGCAACAACCCGCCGCCTGTTCATCACTGACCGTACGACGAAGGTGCAATACCTCATAGACACGGGTTCAGACCTGTGTGTTTTCCTAAGGTCAGCTGTTCGGGGGGCATGTCCGAGGACAAAGTACCTCCTATTTGCCGCTAACGGCACAGAGATTGGCACTTATGGGCTCCTGAACCTCCATTTAGATCTAGGTCTCCGTCGAGCATTCGAGTGGCGCTTCACAGTGGCTGACGTCTCAAAACCCATCATCGGCGTCGACTTTTTAGGATTCTATAACCTTCTTGTCGATGTCCGAAACCAACGCCTGATCGACGCCATAACTTTACTCACCACTCCGGCCAGGGTCCCTGGCAGCAGCGAGGAAATATATTCCGTACACATGATGGCCTTGGAGAGTACGAGTACGCCTTTCCGCGAACTACTTCGTGAGTACCCAGACATTACCCGTCCAGCTGGTAAGCCGGGCACTCCAAAGCATAGTACGGAGCATCACATCAGGACCACTCCAGGACCACCGGTCTCCGGCCGTCCGCGTCGCCTGGATCCAGAGAGACTTGCCGTAGCGAAAAAGGAGTTTGAGGATATGGTCCGCAGTGGTACTGCTCGGAGATCAGAGAGTGCATGGTCCTCTCCACTACATTTGGCACGCAAAAAGAATGACGGTTGGAGACCGTGTGGAGACTACAGGGCTCTCAACGCACGAACCATACCTGATTGTTACCCAGTGCCGCACATTCAAGACTTCGCTTACCAGCTGACAGGTAAGAAGATATTTAGTACCATAGACTTGGTCAAGGCGTATAATCAGATACCAGTCTTTGTCGACGACATACCCAAGACTGCTATCACCACGCCTTTTGGCCTATTCGAGTTCCCTTACATGACGTTTGGCCTCAGAAATGCAGCCCAGACATTCCAGCGCTTTCTGGATGAAGTGCTGAAGGGACTCGATTTTTGCTTCGGATACATCGACGACATAATCGTCTACTCAGAGTCAGAAGCTCAGCATCAACAGCATCTCCGCCAGCTGTTCGGCCGACTGCAGGACTACGGGATGCTTATAAACACCGCGAAGTGCGTCTTCGGTCAATCCAAGGTCACCTTCTTAGGACACGCAGTATCCGCACAAGGTATCAGCCCTTGGGAGAGTAAGGTACAAGCCGTCCAGGAATTTCCAGTACCTAAGAACACGAAGGAGTTAAGGAGGTTCCTGGGTATGATGAATTTTTACCGTCGTTTTATCCCTGGGGCAGCGGCAATACAAGCTCCACTCCATTTACTACTCGGCGGTGAACAGACGAAAGGCTCCAAACCAATCGAGCTGAATGCAGAGCAAACGGAGGCCTTTGAAACTTGTAAGTACAGACTGGTACGAGCAGCACTTCTAGCGCATCCAGATTCGAAGGCCGAGCTCGCTATCCAGACAGATGCATCAGACGTCGCGGTTGGTGCTGTGCTCCAGCAGTTCAGAAATGGCGCATGGGAGCCATTAGCTTTCTTTTCGCGGAAGCTAAACTCAGCACAACGAAAGTACAGCCCGTATGACAGAGAGCTTCTTGCAATTTACGAGGCTATTCGGTACTTTAGGTACATGGTCGAAGCGCGTACTTTCAGCATCTACACTGACCACAAGCCGCTAACATACGCATTCAGCACACGCAGAGACAACTGTACACCACGTCAGTATAGATACCTGGATTATATTTCCCAATTCACCACTGATGTCAGGTTCATAGCCGGCAGGGACAACGCAGTGGCAGACACACTATCACGAATTGAGGAACTCGCCTTTACTCTCTTTGATTACCAGTCTTTAGCCCGCGACCAGGAGACAGACACTGAGTTACAGGACCTACTCAGAGATGGTTCTTCGCTAGACCTGCAGAAGGTAACAACTCCACATTCAAACGTGCCAATCTACTGCGACGTGTCAACTCCAGAGCCTAGACCGTACATCACGCCAACGCATCGGCGTCAGGTATTCAATGCTCTCCACAACCTAAGTCACCCTGGCGTCAAAACTACAGTTCGATTGGTCACGCATAGATACATATGGCCTGGCGTGAGGCAAGACTGTCGACAATGGGCAAGGGAGTGTGTGCACTGTCAGCGTTGCAAAGTAACGAAGCATACTTCCTCACCAATTGGACAATTCAAGCCACCTCAAGCCCGTTTTCGACATGTCCACATTGACATTGTCGGTCCTTTACCCCCATCTAATGATTTCAGGTACTGCCTCACAGCTGTCGACCGCTTCACACGATGGCCTGAGGCGTACCCACTGAAAGACATCACGGCAGAGACCTGCGCGGCCGCATTCCTGGCTGGCTGGGTCGCACGCTTCGGTTGTCCAGAGCGCATCACAACGGACCGCGGCCGCCAGTTCGAGTCGCGCATGTTCCAGTCCTTGGCAAAACTGATGGGCACCGAGCATCACACTACTACCGCATACCATCCGGCAGCCAACGGCCTCGTGGAGCGCCTGCACCGGCAACTAAAAGCCGCTATCACGTGCTATGCGTCACCATCATGGACTGAGGTCTTACCTTTAGTACTTCTCGGGATTAGGAGCGCCTGGAAGGAGGATATCCAGGCATCTGCAGCCGAACTGGTCTACGGCGAGCCACTCCGCTTGCCTGGGCAGTTCCTGGCTACATCACCGGATCAGGTGGTCGACTACGAAGACTACGCCAGCCGGCTTTGTGCTCATATGGCCAAGCTGGTTCCGCAGCCGGCGTCCCGCCATGGTACTCGGCCATTCTACATACCAAAAGATCTCAACGCAGCCACGCATGTCTTCCTACGGCAGGGCCCAGCAAGAAGACCTCTTCAGGCAGCATATCTTGGGCCTTACAAGGTCGTTAGAAGAGGGACGAAGACATTTACCATTCTAGTGCAGGGTAAAGAAGTTACCGTCACCATAGATCGCCTCAAACCGGCTTATATGGCGAAGGACGAGCAACCGGCACGTGCTAGTACTCCAGATGGCAGCAAAACGACCGAGCAAGAGACCGAGAGAAGAACGAAGAGTGGGCGAACAGTCAGATTCCCAGATTACTATCGCCCGTAGTCACGGTCTCAGCGGGGGAGTACTTGTAGCGGTAACTCGCTACCCGCTCCGCTCAACTTATGGCACTTGGACCATCGGCTAGGCGGCATACGTCACACGCCCCGCACGCTGCGCGCATCACCCGCCGTCGCCCGGCGGGCCGGTTCCCTCGCGGCATCGGCACCCACCACTCGCTCTCAGACCGCGCTCGCATGCGCCCGCGCACTTGTTTTATATAGCTTCTGCTTACGCGTAGTTTAAATTGTAACGCTTTAACTTGTTTGTTTATTATATGTAGTTTAAAAAGTTGAAGTTGCTTTTGTCATTTCATCGCTTCTACGCTGTCGCCCTCGCTTCGCACAAACAAAGGCTTACGTGTAGTGACTTATACAGTTACTACAATATGATTGCAGGTGACTACACGTACACAGCTTCCGCGCCCTCTTGCGGATAAGCCTAGTATTAAACTGAGCTAGTGTTAGTTAACGGAGGTTGAACAAAGTCTATGGCACGGATGGCAACCCCGGCTGTCAAACGATAAGCAGCTGATTTTGCTAGGTCCCTTGTAATTATTTTAATTTTAATAATATTTCATGTAATATTAAGCATTATAAGTGTGAATTAAATAGTTTTAACATTAAGTTATATGTATAAATAATAAGTGAAGTGCTTTAGTGACGTTTACAAGTGTCTTGTAATATCTCAGATTTGTAGCCGTTAGAGGTTATAAATTTGAAACCTGTGTTCGCCTTGGAATCCTTTCTGGTTTTTTTATCACTAGTATTTACCAAGTGTGTTTATAATAATCATTGTACAGGGTTAGAACACAGTGTAGACACAGTCAATCGTCACTATTTCATGTAAGTACGTACCTAAATATCGCTTGGCGTGAGTAAGCGATTCCTTGTTTATTTTGGGTTTAATACAAATTGCGAAACCATCTACAATGCTAACCCGCAGAGCAGCCGCAGCGGCTCGCCAGCAGGAGACTGATAAACTCCAACTTACCTTGCTGGAGTTGAAAATATCCAAGGAATCTTGTGCTCAATTGCTCAGTGAAAGGGAAGACAGTGAGAAGGAACTATTATTAGTAATTAATAGCAATGATAAGCTGAAAAAGGAACTATGTTCGTTAGAAACTGATTACAATAATGTAAATTCAGAGCGGGCCCGGCTTCAGGAGACGGTTGACAGGTTCACTGAGTGTAGTGCTGCGTATGAGCAGGCCCTGAAGGACATCAACTCATTGGAGAGAGCACTGCACGACGCCCACGAACAAATCTATGAGCTACAGGAGGCCCAAAACAATGCAGCAGCGGCACACACTCAGACCTTGTTCGAAGAACTGGTCCGGCCCGACTCTCAGTTGGTTGCCGCACCAATTGAAAACCCTGTGGCCACTACAGTTTTAGCCAATGATACTACCACACCAAGGTTAGTAAATTACAGCGGAAACAAACTAAAGAAATATATTAAATTAAATAGACTCATGAAAAAAAAACAAAAGTTGTCAAAAATAAACAAATTGTTTTTAAAAAAACTGAGATTCTGTAAAATTAATGTTAATTTAGTGGATAAGTTAGATTTGTATTCTGCTCAGTTAGAAAATAGTCAATTACAATATGAAACCGACACACAGACTTTAAAATTAAAAATTCAGAGTTTGGAGGATTCAATACAATCCCTAGAAACAATAAATGACAGTTCGAAAAAGGTGATTAATGAATATTCTTTGGCCATGGATGACTTAATATCCCAGATTAAGCTTAATTCAGAGCGGTTTGAGTCACTGACCAATGCCCAGTCATGTGCTTGTAGACAAGTGACTGAACATTTGTCGACCAGTGTACTTGACCCAAGCCTGTGTGACGGTTTACCACACCAGCAATTAAATGATAATAGCTCCTTCCACACTACACAACAAAGCACACCTAAACCTAATGTTATTATGTATTGTGATGAAATTGGAAGCAATATGGGCTCATTTTTAAACTTTTACCTAAAGGGACTTAGTACAATCAGCAACTGTCTGCCTCATAGTAGTTTTGAAAATATCTTAAGACAAATTTTAAATGACAGTAATATTAATTCTAAGACAACACTGCTTATTCTTATGGGGAATAGGGGTAATGTGAACAAAAATAATTTAATTAAATACTTTGAACAGTTAAACTCACTGGCAGTGCATGAAATTATTTTTTTCACATTCCCCTATTGTGAGCAAATGTCAGAGGCAGAAAATACCACTAGACATAAGTTAAATATATCTCTATATAATCTTTGTACATATAGTAGTAAGTTTAGGATAATTGACACTAACAATTTTGTTAGTAAATACCATATGCCTATGGTGTTTTTGACTAAAGGCAAGTATTGCCTTTCAAATTATTACAAAAGACAAATAGCTTTATCGCTATCCTATTTACTTGACATTTCTGCCAAGAATTTGGCAGTCAATTCTGCTCCTATTGAGCAGCCCAGTATGAACATGGAATTGGTTCCAGTCATAACCAATGATTTAAACTAGCTGTTAAGACAAAAGATTCTGTCTCTGGCAATTTAGTTTTAAATAAATATAATGAAAAATACTGCAAACATGGAAAGTATATCCACCTGGTGCATCAAAATATTCAATGTATTAGAGGTAAAGATTTACAGATTGAACTTTTTTTGAATGATTTTAATATTGATATTTTATGTATTACTGAACATTGGTTAAATAATAATGAATTAATGCCTCAATTTAATAATCACCAGGCGGGAAGTTCGTTCACCAGACTTAGTTCCATACATGGTGGGTCATTAATTATATTAAATAGTCAGTTAAAATTTAAGGAACGTAAGGACATTGTATCCATGTCTGTTGAACGGACTATAGAACTAAGTGCAGTAGAATTGGAGCAATTTATTGTTGTCTGTGTGTATAGGCCGCCATTAAGTAATTTTGAACTATTTGAAAGCATAATGGAATCTGCCCTACTTAAAATATCATCTTCTAGTAAGAAATTGCTTATATGCGGCGACTTTAATGTAAATATTTTGGAAAATTCAACAATGTCTTGTAGATTATTGAATCTTTTCAAATCTTGTAATCTCAACCACATGTTTATGGAGCCCACTAGAGTGACTGCCTCTAGTGCAACCTGTATTGATAATATTTTCACTGATATTTTTCCTATTACTAAAAAAGTTATCAGCAATTTAGAATCAGACCACTTAGGTCAATTAATGGTATTTGAGGCATTAAGGAAAAATACTATGAGAAAACAAATAACTTTTGTACCAGTAACCTCGGACCGCGTGGAAAGAATGAAGCAAAGTTTAGTTCAGGCGCTACCCTTTTTGTCTTCCGATATGAGTCCTAATAGTATGTATAATTCATTCTTTCACACTTTTATGGAACATTATAATGCGATATTCACCTCAAAATCGGTCGTAGTTAATGGTGCATCAGTTTTTAGTGAGTGGGCTACTGCGGACTTACATCAACGAAGACGTGAACTGTATGCCTTGTATGAGGAACGGCGGTTTAATCAGAGTGATGAATTTAAAGAACATGTCAAGGAATATTCGAAGAAGTTTAAAGTAGATTGTCATATAGCTAAGCGAAATTATCTAAGTCAGAAAATAAAAAGTAGTTCCGACATTATTAAAGCAACCTGGAAAGTAATAAATGTGGAGACTGGTCGCTCGAAACACACAATTAAAGAACTTAAACTAAATATTGATAACAAAATTATAGATTCCAATTTAGAAGTAGCTACAGAATTTGAAAAATTTTTCACGGAGGTACCAGTATCCACAACTAAGGATTTAAATTCATCACCCTCATCTGCTGTTACATTATTAAAACATAACGCTCCAGAGTGTTGTGGAGACCTTCATTTTGAACATGTTTCTACCTCAGATGTAATAAAGGCGTTTAAATCAATTAATGTCAAAAAAACTAATGACCTCTGGGGAGTCTCTGTCCATGCTGTCAAATCCTTAGTAGAAATTGTAGCGCCTGACTTGGTAGTTATATTTAACAACAGTGTTGATTGCGGCGAGTTTCCTGATTTAATGAAACATAGTAAAGTAACTCCTTTATTTAAATCTGGTAGCAGCTCTGACCCCACTAACTTTAGACCGATATCTGTGCTACCAACATTTAGCAAGATTTTTGAAAAATTAGTTCTTTCTCAATTAGTACGACATTTTAACGTTAATAATTTAATGCATAATAAGCAGTTTGGTTTTACGCGGGGTCGCTCAACAACCGATGCTGGTGTTGAGCTAATTAAGCATATTTTCGATGCCTGGGAGGAGTCACGAGATGCTTTAGGTATCTTCTGTGATTTGTCTAAGGCCTTCGACTGCGTTTGTCATGAAACATTAATCAGGAAACTTCATTATTATGGAGTTAGAGGATCGGCACTGAATTTACTTAAGTCCTACTTAAATGGTAGAATACAAAGGGTCGATGTGAGTGGACAGCGATCACCGGGGTCATTGGTCTCTATGGGTGTACCGCAGGGGTCAATATTGGGGCCTTTCCTGTTCCTTATCTACATAAATGACTTGCCATTCCTTGTAAAGACCCACCATGATATAGTGTTGTTTGCAGACGACACCTCACTTATTTTCAAAGTCAAACGACAGCAACAAGCTTACAATGATGTAAACGATGCTATTTCAAAAGTAGTAAATTGGTTCAATGTTAATAATTTATTGTTAAATGAGAAAAAGACTAAATGTATTAAGTTTGTCACTAGTAGTAACGTTAGGCATGTGCAAACAAGTGTCATTGTGAAGGATGAGGAATTGGAATTAGTTGATAGTACAGTTTTTCTTGGTATAACTTTAGATTCTAAACTCCAGTGGGGTCCCCATATTGCTACTCTTTCGAATAGACTGAGTTCTGCAGCTTTTGCAGTGAGCAAAATCCGTCAGTTAACTGATGTGAAAACAGCTCGATTAGTATATTTTAGTTACTTCCATAGCATTATGGCATATGGTATTTTACTATGGGATGGTGCTTCAGAGATAAATACCATTTTTGTTCTGCAGAAGAGGGCTATTCGAGCAATATACAAAATGAACCATAGAGACTCACTTAGAGATAAATTTAAGGAAATTGACATAATGACAGTGCACTGTCAATACATTTATGAGAATATTCTGTATGTACATAAAAATATTGTAAATTTTAGAAAAAATTGTGAAATTCATAATATTAATACTAGAAATAAACATAAGCTCGCAGTGCCCTTCACTCGGCTCCATAAAATTAAAAAATCATTCATGGGTAATTGTGTGAGATTTTATAATAAACTTCCAAACCATATTACTGAATTATCTATTAATAAATTTAAGAATTATGTAAAGCGTAAACTTATATCTAAAGCGTATTATACCACACAAGACTACATGAATGATAAAACAACGTGGGATTAATTGTTATTCGAAATGATTATTTATATATTAGGTATATTTGATTAATGATGAGGAAATTGATATTCCGAATATTCCGATGTTTGTACTTCTTTTGTGTTTTTTATTTATTTATTTGACATTTAGATTTTATTCTAGAAACATTCTAGACTAGTATTTTTTATACAATTTTTTTATCATGTTTGACGATCCTTTTGTGAAATTCTTAAATTTGTGTTAAATTTGATTTGTATAATAATCCAATATTATTATGGAATAATAACATCAATAAATTGCTCTGATAATTAGCTTAAGATAATTTATAAGTATGTTACGATTCATAAGTGCTTGTTGCTAGGCCTACATGAATAAAGATATTTTTGACTTTGACTTTGACTATCCTAGGTAAACAACCAACAACCATGGTAAACAAAATGTATGTATACAATTTTCCAAGTTACGTAACTTTACTGTTATCATAACCTCGGTGGGCCTGACCTACCCTTACCGTGGCTAAATAACTAATTAGTAAATTAGTTCCGTGCATTAGTATTGTACTACCACTATCAATATTGTAAAATAACGACCGAGGGCTTGGTCACATTCAAAACGACTCCAATTACCTCGCCCATTTTAAGTAATTAAGGTTAATATCAGACTTTTAGGTAAGTCATACAAACTACACACACCAAAAGATTGTTCCATCTATGCCCGAAAGATATTTGTGACTAGGTACAGGCAAAAAAAAACGTTGTTTAATGACTTTAATACCTGTATCCAAATCGGTATTTGTTTCATAACTTTCGAAAACAGAAAGAGTAATTAGAGACTAAGTTTGAGTATGACCTAGGAATCCTAGGATACATAAAGCACAAAACAAAATGGCGATATCAAGACCAATATATGTTAGTGTGCAAAGAAAACAACGGCACATAAGCACTTGTACTAACTATCGGTTAATCGTTACAATGGTTATTGACATTAACATGCGTTGTCGGTTATGTGGGTGATTGAATACATAATAAAATTATTTCTAATGGATTATCTTCGCTAGTTATACTGATGACAATTATATTTTTTATATAATTTAATACCCGCAACACACTTGGTTTTTGTTTACGCAAATATAAGCTGGGTCATTTCCGTTTGCGACAAAAAAGGAGATTAAAGAGCAACACAAATATTTGGGCAAATACGGAAATGTGCGTTGCGTGAGTAATCTTAAAACATCATTCTTGGTTATTTCTAAATTGTCTACGGTCTGTTTTTGGTAAATGTTCCGATACTTTACTAAATACACGATATTTTAGAGTTACCAACAGGGTGTAAACAAAATTATTGAGCAGACCTCTTGAGGTTTTCTTCTTGAATATCGTCGGGTGACAAGTAAAAGTCACTAAGTACTATCAAAAAATTAAAGTAACAATGCACTTTATTACACTTGTAACACGGTTTATTGTCCAATAATTTCAATGGTGTTAGTTAGTGACTTTTACTTGTCTTGTGTATTAACATTCCCAGTAGTTACCACCAAACCGAGTTAGTGGTAACTACTGGGAATAATTTTTCCCAGTAGTTACCAGTGGTAAAAGGTGGGAAAAAAATTCCCAGTAGTTACCACTGGTAACAACTTGGTGGTAACTAGTGGGAATAACCCCGCTGTTCAAATGACGCAACGAGAGTGTACATGGTGTGCTCTCGTCGAGGACTTCTCCCCCGAGACTCTCGGCGAGAGGTCTCGGCCGAGAGTGTACAGCCGGCATAACGTCAACCGGGGACCGGGGGCGAATGTTTTATATTATGTTATCTAATACCTTTAAACGAGCAATTCTTGTTTATTTATTTATTTATATATATATATATATATATATATATATATATATATATATATATATATATATTTCGGGGATCTCGGAAACGGCTCTAACGATTTCGATGAAATGTATACCACATTTCATAGGGGTTTTCGGGGGCGAAAAATCGATCTAGCTAGGTCTTATCTCTGGGAAAACGCGCATTTCCGAGTTATTATATGTTTTCCGAGCGAAGCTCGGTCACCCAGATATTGGAGTTTAAGTGAGAGCATGTACATACGGTCACGATGAGTGTGAGCAGTCTCCTGAAGTCTCCTGAAGTCTCGGAGCACATGTGCTCGGCCAGTGGGCGGTTGTACACTGGAATACATGTTTCAGTTAGCGATTTATATGGTTAGGTTAGGTCAGCCGGGACACGAAGCAGTGACAGAGTGAATGAAAACATTTGACTTGCATGCTTAAGTATTATGGCCAGGGAAAATGCATTGATTCAATGATTATCTATCATTAGTCGGGTCCACACAGAGCGTGCATACGCGCGAGGCAATTTCCTCGCACACAAAACGGCCAGTGTAGACGTGCCTCGGCCGAGGCAATGCGCCCGAGGAAAGCGCGCTTAGCGCGTATGCTCGCTCTGTGTGGACCCGGCTAATTAAATTAAATAACGTTTATTTCAAGCTCAAGCGTGGCTCATAAAATGTTAGTTATGTACAATAACAAATAACTTAAAAAATATGTTAGTTACAATAGATATCTTAATAACTATTATCCACAGTCACAGTTTTACACCATAGGAATTGAGGTACTACCCTGATCGAGTACTCGGGCCGGCGCCGATTACAGAAGCATGACATGGATAAAACATGCAATAACAATAACACGAATAAACTCTAAACATAGGCCACACAGCAAGACTACGCTATGATTAACACTGATTTAAACTTTCACGATTTTTACACATTATTAAATTATACAACGGGACTTAATCGCGTATCTAAGTTTTAAGATTTACCTCCGACGTTTCGAGGACGGCGTTGTCCCCGTGGTCTCGGAGAAGACTGGCTTAAGTTGACATCAGCATCGTCTAACCGCGCGAGTTTTTCGAACTACCCGCACTTGGTCTTGTTTATCCGCTTGAACGTTTTGCGCACTAGGGATGTCACTCTGTCGACACACAACACTAACGATATTCGATTTATCGACTATCGATATTCGTTTACGCTTACATTTACTAATGACTGGATTCCATGTGGATGAGATCTAGAAACCCTCGTCCCGATTGAAATTACTATGTTTTTTGATTTCAATGGCTTCCCGTACTTTCCTGCTGTAGAAATGACGATCCGTGGACAGGAGTTTAGGGTTTTAGGGTCAGAGTGACATCCCTAGTGCGCAAAACGTTCAAGCGGATAAACAAGACCAAGTGCGGGTAGTTCGAAAAACTCGCGCAGTTAGACGATGCTGATGTCAACTTAAGTCAGTCTTCTCCGAGACCACGGGGACAACGCCGTCCTCGAAACGTCGGAGGTAAATCTTAAAACTTAGATACGCGATTAAGTCCCGTTGTATAATTTAATTACGCTATGATTGTCATAATAACTTATGATAAATAATAATGTTCAATATAGCTAGTGAAAGCGAATAAATTGTCCAAATAATAGCATGGCAACACGACAGCCTATCGCCGTGATAGGTTTGTCATGTAAATTAATAGAAGACGCAGAGCTTTTAGCGAATTTGTCCAGAATCTAGCCGTCCAAATACATGGCAACATTTTATGGTTTTGTTCTAATCTTTAAAAGGTTACAATCTTACAATTCTAAGAATGAATCCTATAGCTATAGAAGGGGATGTAATTGAAACTTGAAGGACTTACCTATGGTCACATTAACTCACATTGTTCGTAGAATGGGGCAGAAAGTTACTGGTTAAGTGGTTACTGCCCATAAACCCTGATTATAGGATAGGCATTACAGAATTTATAGAGCAAATTACAGCGTGAAACAGTACCCTCTGTGAGGACATCGACCGAGGCATTGCGGCCGCACTTGCGTTTGCTTCGAGTGAGGCACGGGAGGCACCTCATACCGAGCTGTCCGCGCGGCAAGTTCCTTGCGAGGCGTCACGTTCTATTTTGATTCTTTACGTTGGGCTTAAATAATGATGTACATAGTAGATACTCACATCTCTCATAAGCGTCGACGATCTCAGCGATCTCCTTCTTAGTCCTAGTACATAGGATCTCCACCAGGGTGTTTTCATCGGTGCCCATGCCCTCCATGCAGTTGTGAAGTTCCTTGCAGAGGTATTCTGCCGGTGGACGCATCAGGGCGACGATCACGTCTTCGAAGTGACCGCCTAGCTCGGATTTTAGGTCTTCGATGATGTCCTGTTGAAGTTTACATGTTATTATAACAGCATGTATTGGCATGTATAAGTCAGTCTCAGAAGTCCGTTTAAAGTAAACTGGTTATACATACAACGATCAAGAAGACCTAAAAGACAAACGATTGAGAAAAAGTTCATGCGTAGGTAGTGTGGAGACGAAAGATCGTCTGATAGCTTCTACAGTTAATACAGATGATGAGATGAAAATAGTCGTGGCCACCTAAAGAGGTAATAAAATAAACTTTATATTTACATATATCCAGTAAGGTTTACGTATATAGCCATTTAGGTGTTATTTCGCTAACTAATACTACTGCAGTGGACTATCGATTTGTTACATCATCATTGTATTTTGTATAGATTTCCATACCGTTTTCACTGCTTTTGCGTGTAGGTACAGATACTTACTATATTAGTATCAGTACAATGTTAGCTGAACAAAACGCGCAAAAAGGCACTTTTTTGTCGGCCAACAACCTTCGAGCCTTCGTTTTTTAGCATCACGTCTACAATTTGTTTAGAATCGTCGAGTCATTAGGCACTCCCCTGGTACCCCACATAATGGAGCCCTATTAGTCCTATCACCATCGCCGTAAGAGTCATACGGTCGCAGCCGGATTCCCTTTGTGTGAATCATAATTACTACTCAGCATTACATTGGATGACATAACTACATAGATCCACAGTTCAGCTTAAGATAGCCACAGCCTAGTTTGTATATTTTATGCCTAACTTGCCTAAGCGTGTGTTTAGGCCAGAGTCATTGGTCTAGGCGATTTAGGGCATACCTACTAGGGTGGGTCACTTGTGTATGGAGAAAAAAAAGTATTAGTTATCCTTCGGGCACAGTTACAAAAAGTTGCGTAATAATGCCAATAAACAGTGTTTCAAATTATTCTGTAATCGAAATTCATTTTCTGCCTCCGGATCCATTTCAAAGTTTTCATATAAATATTGTTATATTTTGTATGGTCTGCGGAGTATATTTATGTATCGTCTCTTTATTCAAACTTTAGCTAAAAAGTTATACCATTATTACCTCGAAATAGCATGGTAAAGGTTCAGAGCCATAAATAAATAAAAAAGTACTCAAAAAGAAAAAAAAATTTTTCACCATGTCCATACATTTAACAAAAATTTTAACTAAAATCCAGAGGCAGTAAAATTAAAGCTAAAAATAAAACAAAAATACGTGCAATAATGAATTACCAAATGGCACCTTTTTTTAACTGTGCCCCCTAATAAATTAAAAAAAAGTAAAAATGACCCACCCTAATACAGCACATAGTTGAGAAATTGACTAGGCAAAGTACTATGAAATTTTTCAAACAAAAATTTTTTGAAAATGCTTTTACGGCAACATCAACAGACAGGGCATACTAACCATAAGATCAGGGCTCTCCAAACCCCACATATGGCCCACATATGGCCCTCAGGTAAAAAAGTTTGGAGACCCCTGCATAAGATAAAGGGTTTAAGTGAATCGGTTTGGAATAGCATAAACTACTTACCCGTCCATACTCATGGGTGAATGCCTGGGCAATAGCTTGCCGCTGGGCATTTGAGCGGGAGCACAGGATGTCGATGATGGTCTGCTCATCGGTGCCGAAGCCCTTCATGGCTCCGCGGAGAGTGGCGGCATCTTCTGCTGCGTTGAAGTTGGCTACGCCCACCACGGTTGGTTCGCGCTACGAGTTTGGTAAAGATGGAAGATCTATTATTACCACATAAATTCTATTCTATTATTCTATAAGCAGGCAGGCAGTTGTGACAACTGATATTGCCTGTATCCAGTAATCATTGACAGTTGTCATTGACAAGTTGATGTATAGGTGTGCTTGTCTAGTTGATTTTTAAATTGGTTCACATTTTGTGCTGAGACCACATCTTCAGGAAGTTTGTTCCAAGCCCTCACTACTCGGTTGCTCAAAAAGTGTTAAATATATTATTACTAAATAATAAATTTTAGCATATTATCAACATCTGTCTGTCATTATTTTAGTAGATAGGTCTAGGACTACAGTATAATAGGCAGCTGTTTTTAGATGAAAGAAAAATATACAAGACATTATGTACCCCTTTTGATATTAGTTTATGAGCCTTATCAATAGGATTTCATATGAAGAATTCAAGTGATTATTAGACTGCCAAGGAGTTTTCTATTTATTAATTTCTCAGAATTGACTGTTCAACCTGTTAGGTCAACGACTCATTCTTAGGGAGTACATACTACATAGGTACTTTTACATATAGGTGAAATATGTGCATGTGTTCACCTTTTTATTTTACTTCCCATATAGGCCAGGGAAAGTTCTATAGGGCATACCACCATACGTGAATAAATTGAAACGACAGCGGCTGAGGAATTTGGAACGGAATGCCTAAAGTAAAGTCGGAAGTTAGCCACGATCTACCGTCCAAAAAAAGCCGGTTTGTCGTCCCAGTCGGCCACTTCTTGTTTTATTCATAATATAACTAGCGTAGTTAAGCCTAAAATAGTTTCTCGTCGCCCGCATTATTAATTTAAATATAATTGATTACATTTATGGCAAGTTGTTTACAAATAATTACAACTTTGTATAGCGAATCAAGGACTTCCCGCCCCTATTTTTGTTCTGACGTCAT
This sequence comes from Cydia amplana, assembly GCF_948474715.1. Lineage (NCBI taxonomy): Eukaryota > Metazoa > Arthropoda > Insecta > Lepidoptera > Tortricidae > Cydia > Cydia amplana. The sequence goes on along the minus strand of NC_086080.1, from coordinate 16,432,964 downwards.
CGGGAACACGGGAACCGCCCTACAGCTGCCCTTCAAGCAATTTAATGCAAATACTTACATGATGAGACATTCTGGCGTCAGGCGGAGGAAGTGAAGTCACTGACTATTAGAGCAAGAAGTATCTGTATTTATGTTAGTAGGACACAATGCTTGCGGCACGTCTGGCTATTATTTTTGAACAAACACTGTACGTTGAGTAACACAACACGGTATTATAGCCCTTCTAGTAAACTAACGTAAATACCTCGATTGGATATTACTAAGCACTGGACACGGACACGTACACAACCTTTGACGTACAATTTCAAACTGATTGAAATGAATGAATGAAATAGAATGAAACGAAACGTCAAATAAGAAATGGACGGAACGGAACGAACGGAACGAATGATGGATGAAGGCAGTAGCTCAATGTGACAGTGTTGCCAGATCGTACCTTTTAGTACGGTTTTACGTACTATTTTTTGACCTTGCGTACCTTTTTTGTACGCAGCGTACATCGTACTAAAACCGTACCTTTTGATGTACAATTGTTTATCAACTTTTTTTTTCGTTATATTGGTTCAGGATGGTTTGTTCAGGGCAAAATATCTAATCTGACAACAATAGCCACCATAAAAAAGTACCATGTACTATATAAAATACACGTTTCTTTAGTTGCAGTCGGCAGTTGTGTCTTTCTTACCTGTGCTTTGCTAATAGTAATAGTAATATCGTTTATTGCAAACCATGGTACAATAGAATAGATGTTACAATGGAAAAAGATGACATGGCACCCTGATAGGTTATTGGCAATTATCCATAAAACTACATTAAATAATTTATGTGTAATATTATTCATATTGCTTTGTGATTGCTTCTAATGCAGTTGCTCGAGGAATAATAAAAAAGCTAAAAGAAGTTAAAAAAATGATAAAGAATTTGTTCTCGGGCTGTCAGGTACCTAAATCCTACTTTTATTATTAAAAAGGGAAGTTACATAATTATTGTTACTTATCTGCCAACTTGTTTATCTTACCAATCTTATTCAAATGCATTTCTTTTTAATTTATATACTTATGTACATTTGCATATCCAGTAGAAAGTTACTTGTACTTGGTCAAGCAGATCTTGTCAGTAGAAAAAGGCGGCAAATTTGAAAAATGTAGGCGCGAATGGATATCGTCTCATAGAAAATTTGAATTGCGCGCCTTTTTTTACTGACAAGATTTGCTTGACCAGCTATAGTCATCTGAGTGTATTTAGTTTTATTTGGCATTATTATCCAGATTACAAAACTCAGGTAGTCAAAATTCAGCCAGCCATTTATAGCCGGTCAAACAACTTAGTCAGTATAAAATGGCGCGAAATTTAAGTGTTCTATTGGATCATAACCCTTCGCACCATTTTTTTTAGATTTGCCGCTTTTTTCAACTGACGGAAATGGCTTGACAAATTTTATTTGTCATGTACCTATATCAATGCAAACAAAATTGGTTAACTATGACGTGTACACTACACTTATAGTTGGTCAAACCAATTTGTCAGTCAGTAACAATCAGGAAAACTATACTCATCCACCCACCATACCCCCCACCCACATAGAAATATTGTTTCTGTAAGAAAATTTTACTAATAAAAAAACCGTACCTTTTTTATCAAAATCGTACCTTTTTTGACGTACGACTGTACATAAGCTGGAAGCGCTCTGGCAACACTGCAATGTGATGCTGGATGCATCAGTTTTTTTTTTTTTTTTTCGGCGGGAACTCAAACAACGAACTTGAAAATTTTTCGCTCCAACTTTTAAAATTCTCAAATAATTGTGTAAATTAGTCAAATTTGTATATATTAGTGATAATTTTGTACATAGTTACTGCCAGTAGTTTTTAGCAATGACTGGTAACGAGGGGGGCGGGGATAACCCGCCCACCTCCCACAAGCGCTCCAAAGGCGGCGGCGATGGACTCCAGGACGATGGCGGCGGCGGTGAGCGGTCTGATGCATACTTACCGTATTTTAAACCGAACTATAAAAGACAATTTCCTGAAAACTCGACCACAACTAATTTTAAAGTGTTTGTGGAACACATTGACCCCAAGGAGAGACTAGGGAATAAAAGCCCTATTTATTTAAACCATATATTTACTAATGGCATCAAAGGTGTGACGGGAATACAGAGAGTAAATGCTAATAAAATCGCAGTATCTTTTAAACAGTACAACACGGCCAATAACTTTCTAAACAACTCTGCGTTTTTAGAACTAAATAAAATGAAGGCATACATAAGTGCAACGCAAATTGAGAAGACTGGCATTATAAGGTTTGTTCCAGCTAACATTTCAAACAAGGATCTATACGGTAAATTGAGCTCTATTTACGAAATTATAGCTGTACGACGCTTCACGAAGAAAGTAGGACAAGATCGTGTTCCACTGCAAACAGTCAGTATAACGTTCTTATCCAATGTATTACCGGACAATGTGCAATATGATCTATTTTCCTATAGAGTATTCGATTATATTCCGCCACTTCAACAATGTTTCAAATGTTTCAAGTTTAACCACTCTGCTCGAGTATGCAATGGCAAGCAAAGATGTTCTATATGTTCAGGTGAACACTTTTACAAAGAATGTAGTAATCCAAATGAGATCTCCTGCATTAATTGCAGTGGTCCTCATCTGGCTATATCAAAAGAATGTCCAATTAAGATTAAAAAAATATTAGAAAAGAAAAACAAAATTACTTATGCTAGCCTAGCACAAACTAAAATACCTGAAACTGAATATCCCTCCTTGCCATCGCCAAAACAACAAAACAAGCCATTGCAAAAACCTGCACAATTTGTAAATAGTAAACTTGTAAATAAAAATGTAAATACTGTGAATAAATATGTAAATAATCAACCTGCTCCACAGGTTGTAAATCAGGTCCAGCCTATGGATCTCAAAGCCCAAATCATCGGTGATAAAGATGTACTAATGGCCCTGGTACAGACACTGATAGAGCTGGGCAACAATCCTGATCCTGTGCCGATCACCACGGCATCCATAAAAGATAGGTTAATTAAAAATTTGTCCTCATAATGGATTTAAGTCCTTCCGGAGAATCTCAGCTAAGTATTGCGCAGTTTAATATTCAAAGTGCCAATAGTAAAAAGCCTTTATTAATTAAATTTCTGCAAGAAAAAAACATTGATGTATGTTTACTCAATGAAACTTGGTTTAAAGAACATCACAATTTTAGAATTCCTGGTTATAATCTTCACTACAGATTGTCTAAAAATCCTCACAATGGTGTAGCAATATTAATTAAACCATACTTGAAATATAATACTTTAAATACAACCTTTTATGAGGACATTCAAACTATAGCTGTTTCTATATCTACCGAACGCGGTAATTTAACTGTTTTATGCGTCTACTGTCCTCCATCTAATGGGCACATTAGGTTAAAGAGGCTGCGCAATATTATCAGAGACCTCCCTAAACCTATCTTTATTGGAGGAGATTTTAACGCTCACCATATTGCATTTGGTTGCTTATCAACAAAAGGTCGGGGTAAAGATCTATACGACGTTATTGATGAGTGCGAATTGTGTATCCTAAATGATGGTAGTTTTACTACAGTGAACCGCCCTAGAACTAACCCTTCAGCCATTGACGTCAGCCTTACTAGTGATTCCTTGGCACCTCTGTGTGAATGGTCTGTACATGATGATTGTATGGGTAGTTACCATTACCCCACCATAACCGTTATATCTTTGATTGCTATAAAGTATCAATTTAATGCTCCTGTTGAAAAATTTGTGTACAAAAGAACTGATTGGCGTAAGTATAATGAACTTTCTAAGTGCATGTTTGAGGATTTTTCAGTAAATGTTAATGATCCACTTGCCACTTATACTAAATTTTGCAATCGTCTTGATGCCCTTATGCATAAAAGTATCCCAAAGTTTACGAAATCTGCTCATTTTGCTAGCAGACCTCCTACACCTTGGTGGAATGAGATCTGTGAGCAGAATGTTATAGCATCCTATAATGCTTTGAAATTGTACAGAAGTGATCCAACCATAGAAAATTACATAAATTATAAAAAGTTAGATGCACTGAAAAAAAGAACTATTTCAGAACAAAAGAAAATTGGTTGGAATAACTTATGTCATTCTTTTAACAGAACTACCCCTATAAGCAAGATTTGGAATATGGTTAAAATGTTTAAAGGTGTCAAGACCAATATTAGATCATACAAGGACGAATTCATTTCTCCATTTTTAGATAAGTTATCAGATGACAGTAATTTAAAAGATTCTAGTACTCTACCTAGCTACTTTAACAGCAATAATAACAATAGCAATTCAAAGTTTTTAATGGAACCATTCACTTGGAACGAATTCATTACAAGTCTACGCTCCCGACGTAACACGAGTCCAGGTTTAGATAATTTTCCTTATATTGTAATCAAAGAGCTTCATGTATCTGCTCAGAAGTTGTTTCTTGACGTTCTTAATCTATTATGGCTTAATTTAATTATTCCTGAATCGTGGAAATCACAGTGTGTTATTCCAATACTTAAACCAGATAAATCTCCAGAACAGGCTAATTCCTATCGTCCAATTTCCTTGTCGTCTTGCCTTGGTAAATTATTTGAAAACATGATCAAAGTCCGTTTAGATTGGTTTGTGGAGGCTAATGGTATCATTCCATATTTGCAGTACGGCTTTCGTCGAGGGCGAAGTTGCGCTGATAGTTTCATTTCACTCGTCTCCGACCTGAAAATGTCAAATAATTTAAAGTCACACACTGTTTGTGTTTTCCTTGATGTTCAAGGAGCGTTTGATAATGTTGATCCAGCTATCCTAGTCAATATTATATCTGATGTTGGTATACCTGGCCGACTATGCCAGTGGATATATAATTTTTTAACCAATAGAACCTTATTTGTTAAATACAATAATATTTTACATGGGCCTCGAACAACTTCTAAAGGCACTATGCAAGGTGCCACACTTTCACCATTACTGTACAACTTGTACACTTGTGAAATTTGTAAATATGTAGATACTAGTAATGTAAATATTCTGCAATTCGCTGATGACATTGTTTTGTACAGTAGTAACCATAATTTGCAGATTGCCATAAATAACCTAAATAGAGCCTTAGATCAATTAGGTATGTATTATAGCAATAGACTAAATTTAAAGATAAATGCCACAAAAAGCAGCTTAATGATTTTTGGTGATGATGATCCAACTTGCAATATTATGTACAGTGGGGAGTCTATTGATAGAGTAAGATCCAAAAAATTCTTGGGTGTCATCATTGATCAAAAGCTGACTTTTGAAGAACATGTAAAATATATTTCTAAGAACAGTTTGAAAGGTATAAATATATTAAGATGTCTAGCTGGTGTCTCTTGGGGTGCTGATCCCAAGATTCTATCTGTTTTATATAAAGCTATAGTTAGGAGCCATTTTGATTATAGTGCTATGGCATATATAAATAGTCCACATGCAAAAAAATTGGATATTCTGCAGAACAGGGCTCTGAGAATTATATCTGGAGCAATGTGCTCAACTCCTATAAGGGCCATGGAAGTTGAGACACATATCATGCCACTTATCTTAAGACGCCTAATTCTTGCTGAAAGATATTGCCTCAAGTTATTATATTCTAACAACACAAACATTATTAACAAGATTTTACCTCACCGAGTTAATGTGTCTGGTCCTTTGGCAACTGGAGAGGGTCTCCTTCTTGGCAACTCTCCAATGTTGTTTCACATTTTTCTGGAAATTGAAAATAATTGTACTAAAATTAGAAAGCAGCATCCTTGGCCATGTTATTCCTCCTATTACAAAAGCATTATGCAACCAATTAAAATACTTGATTCTGTTAATAGTAATGTAGATATGTTACAATTCCTCTCTGATAATAATTACTACACTATTTATACTGATGGTAGCAAAGGTCTGGATTATGTGCGTAGTGCAATTTATGATCCTCAATGTAAATTTACTCAGAGCTTTCTTCTGCAGAAAGTATGTACCATATTTACTGCAGAGGCATATGCAGTCTATCAGGCCCTTCTGCGAATTGGTAATGTAAATAATTGTAAATATTTTCTAATAATAAGTGATTCTTTAAGTTTGCTTCAAGGTTTGGAACATTTGAAAATTCATTTTAAAACTAATTTCATTTTATATGCTATTAAAGAATTGTTATTTAATTATCATCTTAAAGGAGTAGATGTTTCATTTATGTGGGTTCCTTCTCACAAAGGAATCACAGGCAATGAAACAGCGGATAGTGTTGCCTTCAGGGGTATAAACGCCCTTGATGTTAGCGAGGCTATGTACATTCCTATGTCTGATTACTTGTCATGTATAAATATATCTGTAAACAATTTATGGGAACAAATGTGGAGCAAAGATCAAGACCAAGGAAAAGGAAGATGGTACGGAAGCATTCAGGAAAGTCTGCCTACCAAACCATGGTATAATAACCTGCAAAAAGCCAGTCGAGATTTTATCACTACTATAAATCGGTTGCGCTATGGACACAATACTGCACCCTCACACCTTGCCAGACTAGGAATAATACAAAACAATATCTGTACTAACTGTGAAGCTGAAGAAGGAACCGTTAACCACCTTTTATTTAAATGTCAAAAGTTCCTTATTGACAGATTAGTGCTTGCCAGTGAATTAAGTGAAGTGTGTAAAAATGATAGTGATTTTTCCTCCCGCCCGCCGCCGCTTAATATTCTACTAAAAGACATTCAAACGTACCAACCAATTTACAAATACATTAAAAACACAGTGTTAAAACTTTAATATATAGTGCAGTGTAATAAAAATGAAGACTTGGCTTAAAGGTCTCGTAACCAGGCCATAAAATCCAAAAAAAAAAAAAAAAAAACTGGATGCATCATTCGTGCAAAATATGGCGAGAGTTTCGTTTGTTTGTGAAACTTACGAAAGTATGGTTTCTCTTATTCGTATGTAAATATTATTCGTGTGTAAATAATGAAAGAGTAAGTTTGAAAATGAAATGCCATTTAGATTTGTAAAACAGGTACTTTATTTAATTACATACATCTATAAAACATACTTCATTCATAAAATAGGTAAGTACATTACGATCTTTAACAATTACATTCTAGTTTATATTTCAATCGTAGTCTAAAACAATTGTATAATCCGTATACCTAATGTAAACTAAAATGTTTATAAGACTAATAAATTCCATAGGTTAACATACCTACATTTTAAATACATTTCTGTTAACTGAGAGTTGTATACTAAAGAATTATGCCTAAATATGATTAGATTTAAGGTCAAATCACATCGAATGCGTAATGCAGCACGCATTATATAGGTATGTAGATATTGTATATGTATAGAGCCACGCAGTGCTATGCATACGGTGTGTCCTGGCCTCTACTAAACTCGTCACACGTTCACACTCACACCTTTCACCATCCTTTAACATCCACAGTTACTTGGGGTGAATGACCTCAATCATTATGCTAGTATGGATATGCCGCGGGATTCCGGGATTCGTGTGCGATATAGGAGAGTGTTTTGGCATACTGGCATAGCATACTGTTAATCAATTAATCATGCATTGCATATATTATTAATATTAATAATTGAAAATTTTAAATTGAAAAATTGAAAACTTAATAATTTTTTGAATAATATTTTTTCTTTAAATCATAACCATGTTTTTTTACAGTCCTTTATTTTATAAACGAATTACCAACACAGAAATAGCGTTTACTTTTCGAACAGTTTTGTTCCTATCGCGGGCCAAGCGGCGTATCCATATTACCATTTCGACTTGATATCCCGCGGTGTGGCATAGAAATCCCCGATCACTGCTAATTATGCTATTTTACTATACTTAAATTACTTAATATTAATATAGGTATGTAATCTAGGCTTCTAGACCATTTTCCTTTTTATCTTTTTGAACACTTTGTTGAGCACATTGCACAATCAGCATTTACCGTGGTGAGAGTTAAAGATAATACACAAGTAGGCACAGAAGTACATCAGATAAAATCCGGACACGGCGGGAAGAAGTTGATAACTCGCGGGAAAAAATGGAAGAAATTTGAACCTTATGCAATTTAATTTTAAGTTCAAATTTCTTCAATAAAATATCTCGAGTTATGAACTTCTTCCCGCCGTGTACCGAAATATCCTCTGTGGTCATTTTGACTTGCAATTTGTTATACATGCTGTGCTATGTGAATCGAATGATATTCAACCTGCATTATGCGAGTTCAATTCCTGATCAGAAAGTGAAGCACGAGCAACATACTTTAGGTATGATACATTATCTATTTTCAAGAGCTAATGTTGGATGTTATACATAATATAGTCATATAATTATGTAATAGTCCCTAAAATCTCGCACCAACTATTCGGCGATTCAGCCACTAATTTGCCGCAATGAAAGGTCGCCGCGTCGTCGCGGTTAATCGCAGAATTAGGGCCAGTTGCACCCACCACGGTTAACAGACTGATCAACGTCACGCAGCAGACATCTATGAACATACAATAACGGTGACAAACGCGCTGTTTGGTGCAACCGAACCTTAGTGTTAATCACCTGTGGGTTTAGCACAGGAACGCCGCGACAGTATCTCGCGTGCGAGCCCTAGAAACTAGAGCCCGTCTAAGCAAATTATTTTTTTACCGATTTAAATAGAACCAAATGTGAAGGAGTGTCATGATAAACGTCATATTTTCGTACAAATTGGACATTTATAATGACATGGCCACAGTTTGGTCATTATGGGCATTACAAATGCTATGGAAAATTAGCTTGGTCCGACTTTTCTAACTGTATTAGGTAATTAGATAGGGACGGGCCGTCAATCTCGCGGGAATCGCGGGCGAGATATTGAAAATATCTCCGCCTACTGGTATTATAATACTTCATCTACAGTCATAAACGGACCATTAGGAATCAGGGCTGACTTCAGTAGACAGTAACTTAGGGTTGTATTCACCTAACTTAATTTGATTGTGTGAAAAGTCTCATAGAACTGTTGCGTGACGTTAATCAGTCTGTTAACTGTGGTTGGTGCAACTGGCCCTTATTCTAGGTAATCTAGGTAATCAGTTGACGATGCCGGTGTCCTCCCAGACGACGAGACGGTACCCGGGTTGCACGCCGTCCACGTAAAACCCGTTCATGTACGGGCTTGGGAACAGTGCGCTCAGCTGTGAAAATAGCATTGCTTTGTAATTTATACACTCGCTAAACAAAATATAATCGCTCTTGGAATATAGGTATACAGGGTTATTCCCACTAGTTACCACCAAGTTGTTACCAGTGGTAGGTAACTACTGGGAAAAAAATCCCAGTTACCACCAACTCTGTTTGGTTCGGTGGTTTTTTCCCAGTAGTTACCACTGGTAACATCTTTGTGGTAACTGTGGGAATAACCCAGTAAACATCTGACAAAACTAAGTACTTTATCGTAATGACGTCCACTTACCTATAGTGGGGGTCGAACCAGAATCGATGTTCGTAGTCTGTTCAGAAAGAGAAGAGTCGTGGATTGTATTCGGCCCCATACATTCCACGACTTTTCTCTTTCCGCACAGACCCTATAACCCCTTATCCATAAAACTTTACAAGCCTCAATTAGTTAATTTATGCTTTATCCATTTCTTACAACTTAATAAGACAAATGATTAATAGCTAATTGAGACTTAAAGTGCATTTATGGATGGGCGAATCAACTTTTTGACCGACACAAATCTGTCCACAAGTTCGCTGTAAAATTTCCCCTTTAAATAATAGATTTTCTATGTTTCAGTTTAAGTGTATGTTGAAACATTCAAGGCCCCAAATGTCAAACATAATAAACTGTGTATATTAGAAGCCCGATTGGTAACTTCAGAAACATTTTGAGTAACACAAGAGACATTAAAAACTGTCGGTCAAAATGTTGATTCGCCCGAGTAACGCCATAAGTCAACATAAGTCTCTAGTCTAAGATCTACTACCAAGTTGGCCAGAATTCTAAATGGGAAGAAAAAGTATCGTAATATTACCATTCAGTGTATGGAAATGTAATGCAATGATTTCAGAGCGAAAGTTAAAAATTAGTAATTTTGTCCCTTGGCCAAATACCATACAATATATTAATGTATAAATTTGTAAGAGTGAAAAGTAAGAGCAAAATACAGTTGTAGTGCATAATCCTTTGCTATCGTATTTTCTCGGAAGCGTTCGTGTTTGTCATGCTACTTCAGTCAATCTCAGTACTTTTTGTACCGAGACTGACTGAAATACCATGACACGTTCGTTCGTTTCCGTGAAAATACGATGGTAAAGGATTATAAACTACATCTTTATGTATGAGGATAAACGTACTTACTATTAGCCATAAATGTTACAATTGGGTACTTTCCTCTACTTTAAAATTAATTATTTCAAACTGTGCACGAAATAAAACACCAGATAATTATTACAAAAACATAGAGCAGTTATTTATAAGCAAAATGTATATTTAATAAATTGGATTGAAATATAAAAAGTAGGCGAGTTGACCGTGACGTCACTACACATGTTTTCATATAAATTCCATATTAGCAAATCGTTTTGACAGTTCTAAAAAAGAAGCTGATTTGACTAGTAGAAAAGTAGCTAATTGCAAGTATATAGCATCGTATGATCCATCATACTTAAAAACTTATTTTGCACTAAGAAAGGAATGAAATTGAAATAAAATATTCCAGCATATCACAGATATTTATTTCAAATTACCATTTCAGCATATCATTCACGCCAAGTCTTAAATAGGTAGTTAGTAAGCTTTAGTCGGCAGGAGATTAACTCTAAACAATAAAATTATCTTAACAGTTCTCACAAACATTTTACTAATGACAGTAATGACATTATGAAAAAGGCAGTTAAATAATTAAAAGTACAAAATTCCACTGTCTTGGGTGGGACTTGAACCCACGACCACGGGATCGCTAGCCTAGTGCTCTGCCATCTAAGCTACTAAGAACCCAATACAGCGAATATTTCCACTATATATGAGCCTTAGGGAGGCCCTAGCGACATCTACTGTAAGAGTGTTACACTCGCTCGTGTTTAGAGTGTCGTTCCTGCTTGATTCAAAATTTATTTGGCACTTTAAAAATCATGAAATATCTACTTTTCACATTGGTCGTAAATGTAGTAATGCTTATTTATTTATTTAAAATTCAGTAGTCAGACTCGGTTACATAAAATACCTAGAAACGTTATACAAGTAAAATTCTTACATCGTCCTTACAATAAAAAGTCAAATATTATAGACTTAAAACAATTAGTTACAACTATCTACTTTCTTACAATATTAACTTTAATAGATCAAGAATAACAAAATAAAATGCAGCTTAAAAACTAAATTACAGTACTTACATATTTTATAAGAGTTATGCCCGAAGCGAAATGTTTTTTTTTTTATAATAGTAAAAATTAATTGTATTACTTTGGGGCCATTAAGTAATCCAGTCTCGAAATTTAATTCCTAAAAAAACAGTCAATACTAAATCTAATATTTATATTATATCTAATGAATGCTGCCTCTTCCTGCGATAGGTGCAACTAAAATCTGAATGAATCCATTAAATTAAAAAACCCTAAATTAATAATATAACCCTAAAAAATATCCCTTTAGAGTGAACCCTGTTTATTTCTAGAATTACTTAAGGTTCCGTCACACAGGCGCGTTTTCCGGGCTTGGCGTGAGCTGGGCGTGAGCGTTTTGTATGTAAAAGCGGCGCGCCCCGCTCACGTCCCGCCCGGAAAACGCGCCTGTGACGAAGCCTTTTGGAATTATGAACATTTAGATATTATGTAACATCAAAATCAGACCAGGTAAGTATCATTGATTCATTATATTCATTCAGTTTCTCAGAGGTGACATTTTATAGTCGGATTATTAGGAATATTAGTTTCTCTCCTACTAATTTGAGCAATTGCAAATCTATAATTATCATCCTTATGCTGAAACTAGCCTTGATCTATCTTTGCGACTATAAACAGGGTCTAACCGACTTATAGTTCTTATTTTTAGCATTAGAAAGAAGGTAAACATTCTTGACGTGTCATTTTATTAAAAAATATTTCAAAACGCTTAATAAGAATAGTTTTTATTACTTCTGAAAGCAAAATAATGTAAAAAATCGTATTATGATTTATAATTCTAACATATTTGGTGACTTATTTTTCAATGGTGACTTTTAATAAAAAGACATGTCAAGATCGCTTACCTTCTTTCTAATGCTAAAAAAATGAACGATTGTGAATATTACTGAATATCTTATCATAGCGGCAAATTAGAACGTAGTTGTTCAGCTAGTAGCCGCGGTGGACAGCGGAGCGTCCGGCGCGTTATCCATGTTAAACAAATGCAAACATGTATATGTGTGTGGCTTCGATCAACACGGAAGGGATGCGGCATTCGCACTATTTCCCCTCTGCCTAGGTACAAGATCAACTGATCTAGCGCGGGTAATAAAGCTAGTTGCGCTCGGATTTTTAACTAGACCGAGTCCAGACACGCGAGTAAACACAGCAGCAGAAAGAATGCCTAATTGATCGGTTTTTTGTTGTAAAAAGAGGTCGGGGACATCAAATTTATAAAAAGAAGGTGTTATATTTCACACGTAATATTTTTTTTACATGTCATACGTTTAATTATATTTAAACACAATTATTATATTTTAGTCTCATGTAATTGCTGGATTTATCGATTTTTCTCGCCCAGTACAAATTGCGGATCGGTCGAGCAACAAATCCGACTTCTCATCTCTTGACGAAAATGTGTTAGTGTGCGTGTTGTGACACTTGTGACTCGTCCGTACACAAAAACAGATCGAGGTGTGCAAGATTTGTCTGTGTAGGGTGTCATTTTCTATGTATTTGTGTCGTCATTACAGATTGGATTTTGTATGCAAGTGTGTGAGAAGTGCGACTGTGTACACGTTCCCCCCCGCGAAAAATGGCAAAATGATTTGAATGTCAAGATATCGCTTGGGCCTATCCCTTCCGACCTGTCGGAAGCCCGTGTTGATCGAAGGTGTGTGGCCTCAGTGCACGCAATCCCTTAGAACTGGACGCTGCACGCTCCGCTTGTCGCTTGTCGCTCGTGCCGCGCTCAGGCGAGCGTCTCCGGGCGGCGCGCGCGGGCGGGCGCTATCTGCCAGCGCCGCCGCTTCACGCCCGACGATCGCCGCTGCAAGGGAGACGCCTATACATATGAGGGAGATAACATGTCCCCCGGATTTCGTTTCATAATGCCTGTTGCCTGTTTGGCGTGAGTCTGACCCATTCATGCATGTGACAATGAATCTACGATTACTTTAAAAAGATTCGGGATACAAACTTCACATAGGGGAGATATCCCTAATATTTCTCAAATATCAGAAAACCTTGAATCTTCTTCACCCAAATATTGCATGCCGACGACTTAATTGGCGTGATATGCTGAGTTCTGCATTCATGCTCATTACATATTATTAATAAGAACTCCGTGCACAATTGCTCGCGTATAAATCTACAATTATTCGTTGGAAATTCAAACAATACTCTAAAGTCGCAAACAAGTACTGCAATAAGTATAGTAAAAAATGTAAAATCACTAAGTAATCAAAACATACAACAATATTCTGTACTTCTAATTCTTTTTACATTATATTTTACTGAGTATAAATGTGACGTTCCACGGTAAAAGGTACCTTATGGTCGCTGGCGCTTACGTCGCATAGCGCCGCAATAATATTAGAGCGGCGTTAATAATAGCGTAAGCGCCAACTGTAATAAGGTACCTTTACCCGTGGGACGTCACAAATGTTAATCTACCCTATGAAATATTTATAAATAAATAGCAAAGTAACTTTCACCAAAGGGACAAAATTACAGTATATCTAAAGGGAGCCAAGTTACATCGAAATATGTACAAAGGATGGCAATGGAAAGCACTAGTATGAGCACTAACAATTTCTTATTATGCAATGAGTGTCTTGTCTTCTTATCACTTACCACGCTATCGCTGACTTCATCAAAATCCATGGGAGAGTCTTGTTGAGATGTGTCGGGAAGGCAATCTGGAATTAAAAAAAATAGTTTTAGTAAAAAATTTCTTAAGGCTTACATATTTGCAGGTATATGGTTTTTATCCTGTGTGCATCTCTTTAAAATTAAAAATAAACATCTCTTTTTACCCGTCAACTCCCTTTTTATTAGTTTTTATCGGATCGACAGAAAAGTTACCTCTGGGTCCGAGGACAAATAAGTAATTCTAAAACAAAGTAATCAGCCAAGGTGGCTAAATTCAGGAGGTCGTTTTGCTGCGGTTTTCCTACACGAGCCGTTTTTGTTTGTCACACTAGAGAATATAAACTGTTTTCCTTTAAGTACCTACAATGTATGTATAATTAACAAAGTCATTATGTATACCTACTGTGCCATCAATTATGTAAATAAACATAGGTATGTTGTTAATCCTTCTAGACTACGGTAACTTAATTTATTGTTTCAATCAAAGTAAGTAAAACTACTAATAATTACGATGTTAACTAAAATAACTGCTTATTTAATTACCTGCAAAATGTGCTACTTACGACGCATTGCGATTTAAATTTTCGATCAGTGTTTTGAGTTGAGCTTTGGACGATTATAAAGACTCAAGAGTCTCAAGACTAAAGTGAGACTTCTATATCAGTATGAAGTATGAGAAATATTTCTCGAGTCTTTAGGACTCCGCTGAGGCACTAAATCCCCAGGGTTCGAAATGATCCAGATAATTATAGTCTTTAATAATTCTCGCGATAATTATCAGATAAATATTGGATAAATATCCCAAGTATGGATGGTGCTATATTTATTTTCTTCGATAGTAAAAAAATATTGGACGTTTTTTGCTATTTTTTTACAAATTTTATTAGGTTATTATCAAATCGATAATTATCAGGCATACAATTCACGATAATTATCAAAATAACTACCATTGATAATTATCCTTTCGAACCCTGTAAATCCCAATAATAATTTGTGACGTTATCCATGAAAAGGGACCTCATTGTCGATGACGCTGACGCCATTATTAACGATACGCCGATATAAATACAACGCCGCGCGACGCTGTGCGGCGTAAGCGCCATCGACGATAAGGTCCCTTTTCATAGATAATGCCCCATTTCAGTTTTTATTGTAAAGTTATTTGTCCGTGTGAATCACTACGCTAGACAGCTCAAACCACTATCAAATGAAACCCAGCAAGCCGACGAACTGTCATTGACTCCTTATCGCGCTATTTCAACTACAGCTGACTTTGTTTCCTAAAATAATACTTGCGAAGTTTTCGCGATAAACGCATAACATTTATGAACTGTATGAAAACTGGTTTAAGGTTTTTAAGTTGTCACAATCCGTGCTTCACTCGGTCATAACATGACCCCGACGGAAGACCAGCGTTAGCGTAGCCAGGCTAGCATCATGCTGAGTCGGGACTGTTCCAAGACCAAAAATGTGTCATGTAATGTTATGCGTTTTAAGTTTTTTTTTTCCTTTACAGATAGTATTTTATTTGTCTACTAGCGACCCGCCCCGGCTTCGCACGGGTTAACAAATTATACACAAACCTTCCTCTTGAATCACTCTACATATCTATTTAAAAAACTGCATCAAAATCCGTTGCGTAGTTTTACAGATCTAAGCATACATAGGGACAGACATACAGCGGGAAGCGACTTGTTTTATACTATGTAGTGATACAAACGGTTTCAATTCTATTCTATTAAGTCGAATGTGGTCACGTTTCACTCTATAACCCGTTTTACAATCATAATATTCATAATCATTTATTTATTCACAGACAATAATGGCCCACACAATTATGATATGTCTGAGTCTCGTGAGTTTTGTAGTCATAAAATTTTAATTGAAATCATTTCTGCAGTAGAATTCACATTTACCTACACACGCTCTTATTCTCTTTACAATAAGCCGTGTTCAGTTAATTTTTAACAGCACGCCCACTTAGCAACTTTCGCTGCAGACTTTAGGTACATTGTATGGATTACAATTTAAGACCCTGTGTTATCTTCATCATATTGGCTTTTTTTTATGACTTTCTCCGAGATGACACAAGAAATAAAAGAGAGTAAATGCATGATATTAAACACGAATTTAATACTGTTAACATATCATTCAAATATCATCGTATTAACTTTGTCGGTCCTTCATTACTGAGGATCGTGACCACTTGGTAAACAAATGAAGGTCGTAGTTATTTAACAACTGACGTGTTGTACATAGTATGGTTTTCACCTGTACATATATACCTACATGTATATGATGACAATACATAACATGATTTTTATTATTATGTTGTAAAGATAAATGTAAACTGAAATAGATATAGAAATAAAGAAAAAAAAAGTGACCAAGTCCACCGGTGCCTGATTAACTACTAATTATAAATTCAGTTAAGTACGTAGATCGACCGATTCATATGTAGAAATACAATGTATTTCAGAATTGTAATAAAGAATAAATATGTAGATCAATCTGTACTCGTTTTATACTGACTCTACATTTTAATTGAATAATAATTAATACAATATAATAATATACCTACACATTAAAGTTGTTTTATCAATAAATTATCACATACCCAATGACAGCTTGACTAAGTATTAGAACATGGTGGAAAATTATGATTATTGATAATCTCTTTAACTTCTAACCTAGATCCTAGATAAAGATAAATGCTTTGTTTGACCGCTATAATTATAGATATAAATACAGTCAGCAGATTTGTTGGGAGTGTTGGGACGTTGTCACGGCCGCTCTTGGGATTATTTTAATTACCCGGTAAACTTATTGATTGTTATTCCGTTTACCAATGACATATTGCAATCTCACTAATATTATAATACTAAATGTTTGCGCGTACATGCATAATAAATATCTCTTACTAAATCACACAAAATGGCTGAACGGATTTGGCAGTACTAGGGGGATGAAAATTGGACAGGAATTAATAATACCTAGACTTAAAAGCTGTGGTATAACTGTGATATCTTATGTATGGACAAGGTAAAACATAAAGTATATTTAGCATTTCCTTATTATTAATATCTATAAAACGAGGAAATGTTAACAATTTAAAACGCCGCGCTGGCGGGTATCCATTAGTTTAGCTTAAGATTTCATAATTTTTAGTTTTTATTGTACCCATAGGGAATATTACGCAAAACTCTGTGTAGGGGGCGCCACTTCCACAATCCGTCACAATATAAGGGTCTACCGCAAACGAGAGAGTCGAAATTTTGTTATCTAACCTCTCTATCACTTTTAAAGGCAGACAGCTGAGTTTCGATTTTCGCGTTTCCCGGTAGGCCCTTGTTGTGTCAATGTCATTTTTTATTGTCTGTGAACTTGTCAATGAACAATTTAAGGCACAGTATGTAATAAGTTACTCTATGGTTTACGATGGATGCTAGTGCTGCACTCCGGCGGCAGAACATCGCAGTAATACACCATTGGATCACATCTACACTACGACAACGACAGTTCATTGACCACAATTTTACATTATCGCTCTCACCTATTTAAACACATTTTTTTTTGTTAAACTCCGCTATCGCAAACAAATAAGACAATTAAACGACATCTTACAACAGTTATCTTGTATTTTGTAGGTCATGCTCATGAGAGTCATGAGATATCACGTTTTTGTTTGGGAGGATTTTTCCGTATGCTCATTTCACACGAGAAAAATATTTTTGGGTTCCGTAGCCAAATGGCAAAAAACGGAACCCTTATGGATTCGTCATGTCTGTCTGTCTGTCCGTCCGTCTGTCCGAGTATGTCACAGCCACTTTTTTCCGAAACTATAAGAACTATATTGTTGAAACTTGGTAAATAGATGTATTCTGTGAACCGCAGATTTTCACACAAAAATAGAAAAAAAAAACAATAAATTTTGGGGATTCCCCATACTTAGAACTGAAACTCAAAAATTTTTTTTCTTCAAACCCATACGTGTGGGGTATCTATGGATAGGTCTTCAAAAATGATATTGAGGTTTCTAATATCACATTTTCCTAAACTGAATAGTTTGCGCGAGAGACACTTCCAAAGTAGTAAAATGTGTCCCCCCCCCCCCTGTAACTTCTAAAATAAGAGAATGATAAAACTAAAAAAAATATATGATTAATATGATGTACATTACCATACAAACTTCCACCGAAAATTGGTTTGATCGAGATCTAGAAAGTAGTTTTTTTAAAC
This sequence comes from Cydia amplana, assembly GCF_948474715.1. NCBI lineage: Eukaryota > Metazoa > Arthropoda > Insecta > Lepidoptera > Tortricidae > Cydia > Cydia amplana. The sequence goes on along the minus strand of NC_086080.1, from coordinate 16,414,665 downwards.
GTCATAAATCCCCTAAATACGGAACCCTTCATGGACGAGTCCGACTCGCACTTGGCCGCTTTTTTTTATTAATATATAATGTGGTCTAAAAACGTCGCTCGTTCTTCCTCACTGCCTGACGCTGACAGTATCTTCGCCGCGTATATCAGTCGCATGGTTGACTGCGCCGCGGTGGAACACACCATGGGTATAGTTATAGCTCCATCGAGCAGCACATTAGACAACTCACCTTCAGTAGGCATCAGCATCCAGAAGTGTGGCTTGAGCAGCCTCCACAGCCCCGGCGGTATCCTCGCTCGTTCTGCCTCACTGACTGACGCTGACAGTATCTTCGCCGCGTCGACCAGTAATGACACCCGCCAGGACGCCGCGTATATCAGTCGCATGGTTGCCTGCGCCGCGGTGGAACACACCATGGGTATAGTTATAGCTCCATCGAGCAGCACATTAGACAACTCACCTTCAGTAGGCATCAGCATCCAGAAGTGTGGCTTGAGCAGCCTCCACAGCCCCGGCGGTATTCTCGCCCTCTCTTCCTCACTGACTGACGCTGACAGTATCTTCGCCGCGTCGACCAGTAACGACGCACGCCAAGACGCCGCGTATATCAGTCGCATGGTCGACTGCGCCGCGGTGGAACACACCATGGGTATAGTTATAGCTCCATCGAGCAGCACATTAGACAACTCACCTTCAGTAGGCATCAGCATCCAGAAGTGTGGCTTGAGCAGCCTCCACAGCCCCGGCGGTATTCTCGCCCTCTCTTCCTCACTGACTGACGCTGACAGTATCTTCGCCGCGTCGACCAGTAACGACGCACGCCAAGACGCCGCGTATATCAGTCGCATGGTCGACTGCGCCGCGGTGGAACACACCATGGGTATAGTTATAGCTCCATCGAGCAGCACATTAGACAACTCACCTTCAGTAGGCATCAGCATCCAGAAGTGTGGCTTGAGCAGCCTCCACAGCCCCGGCGGTATTCTCGCCCTCTCTTCCTCACTGACTGACGCTGACAGTATCTTCGCCGCGTCGACCAGTAACGACGCACGCCAGGACGCCGCGTATATCAGTCGCATGGTTGACTGCGCCGCGGTGGAACACACCATGGGGAAAAGGTTTTGATGGCGACGGAGGTTGTAGAAGGATATGCCTGTGAATTGATAAAGGCGCGATTAGATGAGAAAAAAGTTGAACAACTATTAGGTAAGTAGGTACTCTTCCTATTTCGTATTTAAGATAAAAGATAGTTTATTCAAGTAGGCATAATTACAATGCGCTTATGAACGTCAAATAAAGCTAGGTAGACCGGCTCCAACCCAACACCTCTGCCCCGAGAAGATTTAAATCCCCCCTCAATTGGAGGAGGGCATCCCAATATGGGACCGGCAACAAACTCGGCGGGACACATCTTTTCAAAAATAATTACATCTTATAATTAACATGCATTACGAGAAAATAAGGAAAAAAAATACAATTTAAATTACCATAGAATTCATGCAATTATACACATAAGGTGTAATAGAAATTTGATTTAGAAAATATACATATGTACATGGAATCATACAAATTCGTAGCTCTTTCAGAAAACATATCAAATTCTTAAGGAAAAGAAAATAAAGTTATTAAAAGAAATGGGAAAACATATTATATAAATCTGATTGATTATTATGAATTATGTTTTTTTTTATGATTTGATTAAATATATAGTTCAACTTCTAATACGTCATCCAAAAGAGGGAATAACTTGAAACATCATGAACGCTAAGATGGGGAACTAATACGTTACCGGTCAAATATCTATTGTACTAAATGTTCAGAATGCTGTGTGTACCTAAGTAGGCTAGACTTAATCCGGTGATAAACTAATTATTCAAAATTAATGAGCAAACTCGTAAATTATTCCGTGCAATATTGTAATCAAGCCGGCTTAGCTTATCTTATGATAACTGGATTGTGCAGATAGAGACATTATCTTACAATAACAATGACTATTGATTAGGTTAGGTATTCGAAGTGCATTTTGTGCATTTCCTGTATTTAGAAACTGAATTTGAAAAGAACGAACAATGAAGTCAATGAGTCAATAATCAATATGGAACGTAAAGTGTCATTCAATAGAACTTGCTAACTATGTAAACAAAAGTTACTAGTAAATTGACATTCAGTGTCAATTTTAGTATGGCGGTTTGTTTACATAGTTAGCAAGTTCTATTGAATGACACTTTAGATGGTATACCTACAACTATGCGTCTATCTACATGTGCCTATCCTGGCCTGGGTTACATCTTTAAGAGGTGATACAAGATATATGAACGCGATTGTTCTCATTCATATATATTATACTAGCGACCCGCCCCGGCTTCGCACGGGTTAACAAATTATACATAAAAATTCCTCTTGAATCACTCCATCTAATAAAAAAACCGCATCAAAATCCGTTGCGTAGTTTTAAATCTAAGCATACATACAGACAGACAGACAGCGGGAAGCGACTTTGTCTTATACTATGTAGTGATATGATCAACTTTAACTATTGCTGGAACTCTGAAATCACAAAAGAATCCTGGTATCCATATGATGTCTCAATTTCTCGAATTGAACTATAAATACGGAACACCAATTTTTTTGCGACCTTTGGGTCATAAGAAAAGTTGTCCATACAGAGTATATAGACAGTCGCGTATATAAGTCGTATATCTTGGGTCACGTAAAAAATAATCATTGTCATCAACGACAATGCATTCGTTCAATCGTCAATTTCGTATCAAAACATTAGCAAATTGTGAAATGAGAATCGTTTTATTTTATTTTTCACAATAAATGTCCATGTTCCGATAACACACCATGTGACACCGCACACATGTAGTATAGGGTAAATACTCGGTGCACTTGCAGGTAGTCACGTATGCCATAGCAATTTGGTCGTAAAGAATCCGAACTACTTTTATTTTTTATTCGCCAACTATAACTGTGAAAAGGTAAAATGTTAAAGTTGGGGCAAATGGTTTATTTTATTTCGAAATGAGAGCAATAATATGTAATAATGTATAGCAGACAGGGTGGCCCAAAAAAAAATGATTTGTCAAAAATGATTAGGAATATATTACTTATACATACGTGTTTTACAAAATTATAATAAAAGCTTTGGTACACAAACGTTTGTTAAACTTATCATTATCAACAATATGCCAAAGTAATAAAAATTGTAAACGTATTTAGGGCGATCCTGTAAGAATAACTTATAACTTTGTTCCGGTTTATGGTGATATTGAAATAGAACGTTATGCAACCGACCGATTTAACCTCCGTTTGTTTATTACAATGTTTTTGTCACTCAGATAATACATAGTTTGAATTTGTTTACGATGTCACGCTATCAAACCAACAATGCACTCTCGTAGCGATATAGTAATTGGTGTTATTATAATTGGACTCGATTGTGTTACCAAAATAACATAAGTAACTAGCGGCGATAACATCATCATTCTCTTGCCCGTGTCCCATTCACTTGGGGTCGGTGCAGCATGTCTTTCTCTTCCATACCTCTCTCTCGCCCGTCTTCTCATCATTCACTCGCGTTCGTTTCATATCATCTCTCGCACAGTCCATCCACCTTTTTCTCGGTTTTCCTCTTCTCATACTTCCCTCCACATTCATTCGTAATACCTTTCTGGTCACATGACTTTCATCCCTCCGCATCACACGACCGTACCACCCTAGGCGGTTTGCCCTTACTTTTTTTGTTATGGGTGCAACTCTCAGGCTTAGCGGCGATAAAAATATAACATATATAACGTCAGCGATTTCGCCTGCGTAGAAATAGTAAAAAACTTCCAACCCTATTTTCACCCCCTTAGGGACGGAATTTCAAAAATCCTTTCGTAAAGGAGTTCTACTATATTTGAAGAATATATGTTTAAAATGTCAAGGTACTATAGTCAACGGTTTAATTAGACTGTTGTCCATCAGTATCTAAGTTAGCTGAATATTTATGAAACCACTACGCCATTGTCTAATTTTAGTATTAACTTTATTTTCATTTTAGGTAAAAGGTCGGGGGTTTTCACATGTTCATACATTCTTTCATGTTTATAATAATTCATAATTTCCTTACCAAATCAAAACTTACTGAAGTTAAATATCTTGCTCGGTGTCAGAGACACATATTATTTTTGTTTAGAAAAATAGTACAAAAGAGTTTTTTACGAGTCAAACCCGGTCAAGACCCATTTGTCAATGCTGCCCCTAAAATACAATCTATAAAACGGATACATAGCAGAATGTGCAAGTCGCAAAATGAGCACTAGTGCAAATCGCAGAAGGTGCAGGTAGTAAAACGTGCAGATCGTAAAACGAGCAGGTCGCGAAATGTGCAAATCGTACACAGTGCAGGTCGCGAAATGTGCAAATCGTAAAAAGTGCAGGCCACATAATGTGCAAATCATAAAAAGCGCAGGTCGCCAAATGTGCAAATCGTAAAAAGTGCAGGCCGCATAATGTGCAAATCATAAAAAGCACAGGTCGCGAAATGTGCAAATCGTAAAAAGTGCAGGCCGCATAATGTGCAAATCATAAAAAGCGCAGGTCGCCAAATGTGCAAATCGTAAAAAGTGCAGGTCGCGAAAGGTGCATATCGTAATGTCGTTTGCTTTGTGTGTCGTCCCTAGTTTAACTGCATGGTACAAGTCCAACGGGCATATTTCAAAGCACTGCCTCATAAATCATTTGCTCATAAAACAAGGTCACGATAAGGTATCAAAATAATAAAAAAGATACCAGGTTTGTTTCAAAACGTTGTTACGCTTTTTGGACCTGTAGAATCTGAGCTCTATTTCAAAATCTACACATTTTGCGACCTACTCATTATGCGATCTGCTTGCACATTTTGCGATCTGCTCATTATGAGATCTGCACATTTTGCGATCTTCTCATTATGAGATCTGCACATTTTGCGATCTTCTCATTATGAGATTTGCACATTTTGCGATTTGCTCATTTATGCAGCCTGTACATTTTGCGACTTGGACATTCTGCTATGTATCCAGCAGCAGATGTTGCTAAGCGGGCCAGGTGTTCAAAAAAATCTTGACGCGACTTTATTGTTGAGAGAATAAGATCGTGTCAAGGTTATTTTAAACGTCTCGCCCGCTTAGCAACTATTGCTGCTGACTGTACAACACAAATACAATACTATAAACAGATAATTGCATATATAAATACCCAATTAGGGAGCCCCTGTCTAATGATACGGTGATAAGCATAATTAATGTTAAGATTTCGTAACACATAAACACTATTAATTCGAGTAAATTTTATTGTGTACGTTTAACAAGAATACTACCTACGAATAGGTACATAAAAACTTTCCACGTACCTATAGTTCATAGTATAAACTTTATACGACATGCAGTGCGGAGTAGATACCTAAACGAGATCTTCTGATAGAAATTATGAATATTAATATATATATTAATATTCATAATGAAAAACAGAAATGCCACATATGCAAAAATAATATTCGGAATTTCTTCCTATCATAACAGGAATTTGTTAATTATTTTTCCTTAAATAACAATTCGACTCTAATAACAATTGTTTCAATATTACAATCACTGTGAACTACTACTGGATGACTTAAAATATTTATTTAATTCATTATCAAAGATTATAGATTAACATTTATATCGTCATAAAACTCATAAAAAGCAGTATACAAAACGCACGCGACACTAGTAGGTACAATATTTAATTACTTAGAGATTAACGTCAAGCATAAATAATTAATCCAGATCATGGATAAGATAAAGATAAAATATAGTTTATTCAAGTAGGCATAATTACAATGCGCTTATGAACGTTAAGAGCCAACAGGAGCTAAGATTTAAATATTTTAGGTAAATATACCCGTCTCGCTAACGGAAGCGGCTCCTAAAACTAGTGCGATAAGGACAAGGCGAAAAATCCTGCGTAAAAATATCAAAAATCGAGGTTTCGTACTCGACTGTTTCCTCCTCCAAAACTTAACCAATTGTAACCAAATTTGGAAATCTAAATGATTATGACATTATCTGTGTCGGACCGTTTTGCTTTTTTGACTAATTGATGTCAGTTTTGAATAGCACGCCTCTCATTGCGGCATAGTCAATTAGGCCATTTTTGCCATTTTTGAAGGGCTCTAGCGCCTTAAAAAACAAAAATATCAAAAAAAGCAAAACGGTCCGACACAGATATTGACAATATTAATCTGTGTTGAAAAAATCATTGCTCTAGCTTCAAAACCCACGGAGGAAACAGTCGAGTACGTTTGTATGGAGAAATGACCACTCCTGTTGGCTCTTAAATAAAGCTACATATACGTCAAATAAAGCATATGTTTGTTTGATTGTTAATTCGGCCGGAACTATCTTAATCATGTTTAATCTATGTATCTTAATCATAACTAAAGTGTCATTCAATATAACTTGCTAACTATGTAAACAAAAGTAACTAGTAAATTGACATTCAGTGTCAATTTTAGTATGGCGGTTTGTTTACAATGTTTACATAGTTAGCAAGTTCTATTGACTGACACTTTAGCAAACCCCATTATCAATGTTGCAGTTCATTGAAAATACATATGTAGTATAAAACAAAGTCGCTTCCCGCTGTCTGTCTGTCTCTCTGTATGCTTAGATCTTTAAAACTATACGCAACGGATTTTGATGCGGTTTTTTAATAGATAGAGTGATTCAAGAGGAAGGTTTATGTATAATTTGTTAACCCGTGCGAAACTGGGGCGGGTCGCTAGTTGAAAATAAGACGCACCATGCGAGTTAAGGAGGGCATAGCGAGAAGGCAAGAGGGCGCTGAAAACGTAACTAAAGAAGTAAATCCTATAGATTTTCTTTGTTTCTCACAACTAACATTTAAAAGCACGAAAACCATGTGACAAGACCACTTCGTCGCGGACAGAGATGAACTTGTTACGCTGCCTATACTTAATGTTTTCCGAGTATGATATTGGAAGCCAACGAGCATACGAATTGCCTGGTGGTAGGCAAATACCTATGCCCATGGACACCCGTAACACCAAAGATTATTTTTTCTTGAAGGCTTGAAGGTCATAACAGTCCGGAAATACCGACAATTCATTCCACAGGTAAGTTTCTGGAGAAACGCACACTCTCGACTGCCAACAATCTAAGTGGTGAAGATGGAAATGTCACATACAGCTAGACTTACCTTGCGGCTTCCTGTTGACGTAGAACTCCAGCGTCCCCTGCCACATGTCCACGCGCACGCCAACTATGGAGCCGCGACAGAAGCCCGGGCTGTCGGCCTTCTTCGCGTCGTGTCGCACGGCGCCTTTGTACGACAGGCCGTAGGAGTGCTCGTCCTCGCCCAGGAGGGACGTGAACCTGAAGCGGCTGTCGGCGATGTTCACTTTGTCGGTGCCGATGCCTACCATCTGTCGACATGTCGGTCGTATTAGAATATGTCGGTCAGAAGGCTAAAACAGGTGGTGGTAAATTTAACTAAATAATAAATACTACATATATCTTGTGGGAACGAATTTTATGAAGCAATTTGTAATCATACAGAATTTGAATAACAAACTAATAGTAGTGTAGTAACATAGGCTGCATAGGCTGAATTATCATTATCAGTGAACTTAACACACGTTCGGTTCGGATCGAAACATCTAATGTCTATCAATACGACCTAAATTACGTGATTGTCCCATTTCAAATTATTACGTTTGACTCTGATGAGATAATGGACGATACATTATTTCATAAGTTGCGAAACAACGTATCGTGCTATACACGTGCGACCTAGACCCTGGCGCTCTCAATCACAGGCATTTAGGCAAACTGCCAGAAAAACTAGAAAAAGCTATCTCGGCTTGCCTTGAGAAATAATGCTAACGAACTATTGTGGAACTAACTGCGCATAAGTATTGTTACGAAGCTTAAACAAAATCTGACAGAAACCAAACACATTGGTTTACCTTTTGACGCAAATGTATATTGTGCGTAAACCTTGAATGGTCTCGGATGAGTTGTATTATCGAATAATTTAATTTGTCACGCGTGTGCGTACTCTGCGTCTGTTAAAGAGGGCATACTTAAATTGGACAATTCATCTTTAAGTGGAATGTCTGCTTCTGTTGACATCGACCTTACTAACTACCCCAGTTTTGTTTTACTATTAGATACAATGTAAAACAGACAAAAACTTATAATATCAGCCTTCTAAGTTTCTTTTAATTCTCCCATTAGTAAATAATAATGATGGTTCTTGCTGATCTGTTTTCCCAGATCTGATCGCGTTGAACACTAGGTACCCTAATTTTACTACCAGATATCTAATTTGTAATAAAATGCTTATTAAGTATATCAATCAGTGCAATACATTATGTGCAGTACCCAGTAGTAATGATGATCCTTGCTGAAAGATGACGCCCTACCGCGAAAACCGAAATTTCTTTATCTGCCTCTCTATCGTTGGAATATGCAAGAACAACAGAGAGGCAGATAACTTATTCGATTTTTGGAGGTTGGCGCTAGGCCCTCTTTATCTCCTCGCTCCGCAGCAGTACCGGTAGACCGGTACTAAAGAACACATCCCACTTCTATTGGCATCGAACATTACCCTAATACTACTACTATACTATTAGGCCCATGGTGCGGTAAAATAAAAAATAAAGTACTCACAATATCAGTACCATATGTGTCTGTTAACATCTTGATTTCCCAGTAATAATGATGGTCCCTGCTGAAAGCTGTGTCCCCTCGCACCGCAGCTGTACCGGAACTGTAGAACGGGTGGAACGTGACTTGCTTCTGGTTGTCTTCGAACACGACCCAACTCTGGCTCTCTTCGGGCTGTTGCCATTTCCATTCGCGTACTGAAATGGGATTAAGAGTCGTGAGATGGATGATGAGGCTTGATGATTGAGAAGTATAGTTGTTTGATCGACCCATCCTTTTTTTTATGAGAACTAAAAAGACACTAAAAGAGGTAGTTAGCAACCTGAAAACATTGGTAGGCTTCATGGAGGAGCTGGGGCATTGACATATATATATATATATCTCAGGACTAGCCTTACGGGCAATAAGAATGGAGCATGAATGGGGTCAGTACAGCGGTACGAAAACGCTGCAACGCGATTGGTTGATGAGTTCGCATCACGCGCGCGCAGCCGCGCGATTGGTCGCAACTAGTTGCGTTAGACTACAATATTGGCTCAAATTCGTGAGTAACACCGCTGAACTAGTACCATTGTTAGCGCATGTAAGGCCAGTCCTGAGATATATCATATATGTCAATGAGCTGGGGTGGTTAGAGTAGCGCTACTTCGTTTCACGCAAAATAGGCACAATGGTTGTCGACATGCGTAAAATGCCCAGAAGCACTATCTAACTAACATTCCATCACAGTATTCACTGTCACTCCTATTTGTTTTATAAGACCTATCCAACGAGCCAACAAAGCAACACACCCAAGTGGTACAGTAGATATATGGAGAGTTAAATGTATGGTGTGCAGTACTGTTTTTACCATAAGGGCACACGAGGCCCATGCCCAGGGCCCCCATCCCCAGGGGGCCCCCAAGGACAGACAGTTACAGTATATTTGATTACCCATAATAAATAGGAGACCATAGTAGAAAAATGTTAGTTTAATTAGCTTTCTTTACTTTCCAAAAGGGCCCCAAATTCTTATGTGCCCAGGGGCCCCAGCATAGTTTAACCCTTAAATGCATGCATGTCTACAAAGCATTAGACAGCTCACGGATTAAGGGTTAAACAAATTCTATTTGTTCCTGTATATTATTTCAATAGTAAAACGAATTAATTTTTCGAATTATTATATAAATTTACGCAGTATTTTAATTTATAAAAGTTACATTTGTTTATAGACGAAATGTCGGAAAACTTGGAAAAACCTGGAAGTTGATGATTTTTAGTATGTGATTTTGGGCAGATTTTTTGGGGTTTGTAATTATTTTATATTTACAAACTTTATCATAGGAACATCATAAATAGTGTACCTTTCTGATGGCCAGGCATCGGAGTTTTTATCGCATGGTAAGACTAATAGCAAGCTATGGAGTCGACATTTGCCATAAATGTAAACTCTTATTCATACTCATACTCATTTACATATTTCATTTATCTTAAAATGCCTTTAGAGCGGTCGGTCGTGTATATTATCTTAGTCGAATTATATATAAAAATATTTTTCTATTACATTATGAATTCATAACTTCAATTATTTTAACATACAACTACTTATACAAACTACATCGCTGCGAAAGACCTAATGTCATGTAGGTACTGACCGCTGATAAAATTGATTAGTATTTGTCATGTGTCAATCACTGGTGATTGCAAACGTAGTAGTTATTTATATCTGTAAGTGGTAAATACGTTGTGGAATATTCCATAATTAATTATTATGCCTAACCCAGAAATAGCTGCAATTTTGGCATGGATAGAGCCATACAACGATTTACAATATGACTATGAAAAATCTGCTATAGTGTGCTTGAGTTGTGAAGTACAACTCACCCAATTAAAACATACATTTATTTTAAAACATATCTGTGTCATATCATCATTAAACTCATATACGTAGTAACTATTTAGTAATCGAGAACAGATTACTAAATAGTTACTACATATTAAATAAAATTAATCATGAGTATGAGTATGAATAAGAGTTTACATTTATGGCAAATGTCGACTCCATAGCTTGCTATTAGTCTTACCATGCGATAAAAACTCCGATGCCTGCTGATGGCAGTTAATATTTTTCCTATACCCTTTACTAATAGCTATATATTTCTAAAAATATGATTTAGCCTATGCAACTTTTAACACTGATTTCGCGATGAAAATCGATGATATTTACCTCATTAGAAAAGCTTTCAAAACCTTGACACCAGAAATGATGTTAAAAATTTACAAAATGTACGTCAGACCCATACTGGAGTATGCTTTTCAAGCCTGGAGCCCTTATTTTGCCAAGGACATAGATATGCTGGAGAAGGTGCAACGGAGTTTCACGAAATTACCAAGGCAACTTAAGAACAAGCCATATGAGGAGAGACTGAAGGAACTGAAGCTCACTACTCTTAAGCACCGCAGAGAACGTGGAGACCTAATAGAGACGTATAAAATACTCTCTGGGCACTATGACCTCAAGGATTTTCATGAAATGTTCAAGTGCAACAACAACACCCGTCTGAGAGGTCATCACTTAAAGTTAGAAAGGCATAAGTCCCACAGTAACCCATACAAACACTTTTTGAGCAACCGAGTAGTGAGGGCTTGGAACAAACTTCCTGAAGATGTGGTCTCAGCACAAAATGTGAACCAATTTAAAAATCAACTAGACAAGCACACCTATACATCTACTTGTCAATGACAACTGTCAATGATTACTGGATACAGGCAATATCAGTTGTCACAACTGCCTGCCTGCTTATAGAATAATAATAATAATAAATTTTTTTTTACTATTTTTCCTAGAACGGCAAACAATTATGTGATACATATATTAATCATGCATTTAAGGGTTAAGACGGCCCTGATGGTGTGGCTCACTTGAGTCACTTGACATCACATTGGTAAAATATTTTACATTCTACATTTTGGTGATAATGTCAGATTGGGACATAATATTCTATTTTCTAGTTATTCATTGAAAATCTTTAAGCACACTAATATTTATTGCAAATGCAAAGGATGTGTCTACTGTAACAACCGCGGCAGACTACCCACATCTTAAGTAATAATTTCAGATTGTTTTCATTTTTATAAAATTTTGCGGGTACAGTAACATTGCCAGAATCAGGTATAAAACGGGGCCCTCCTACCCGGAGTGGTCAGTCGTCACCATCGATTGAAACTGTAAACACCTAAAGTGAATTTGAAGTTGGAATAAATTGTATTAATTGAAGTTGGAATGAAGTCAAGTGCTAAATTATAAAGTTGTTTTTGTGTTTATCCTTGTGGAGGTTTCACTACTGTATAATGACACTGCCTACAGAACTCTTTGTAACTAAAAACTTATGTCTATAAGTTTGATTGGTTAATCAGAAAAAGCAATTAGAAAAGTATTAACATCAATACTAACAGTCTGCTCCACAGAGTCTTACCGACATGCAATAGAAAATGATTCTAAGGACAGAACATTTGACTGTCTAATAAAAATGTTTTGTTCCACTGTAATAATAACCACAACCTTGAAAACAAATTATTTGTTTATCAATTTATCATATAACATGATTAATATATAAGGGTAAAATTATTAAGATCAGTAGTCGTTCTTCTTTTATCTTATCAAAGATATTAACGTAAATATTATCTTATCCTACCATTACTATGTGAAAAAAATTGCTACAGAATGTAAATAAGCCCAATTTATTCATTGATTTCAATCAAGTGCAATTTTGCAATTAATAAGTTTAAAAACTTGTAAATAATAAAAAATTAACTTACCATGTCCTACACCCTAAACAGATCAGTAAAAGAGACCTTCATCTGCCAAAGTTATATTACCTTGAACCTAAATTGCTGCATAAATACTGTACCCAAAATCTCAAGTTACTATAATTATTCAAGCTAGTTTTCTTTTCAAACAACAAGTCAACCCATAGTTTAAAAGTAACAGCATATTTACAAACCCTCAATGTCCTCTCCACATGAGCACGGGTTCACCTGCTTCCACGGCACTGGTTCACGTTTCTTGAAACACTGACAGTATGGTTTGGCATATTTGTTCTCACTGACTCTAGATTTTTGTGGTCCGAGCAACATATTGACTGCATAAATTCGTATCACAAAGTAAGCAAACGGTTCACTTCACTTCGTTATTTCAATACAAATAATACAATGCACAAAATAACAACACGTAACGGCAAACGACAGCAGTGTATCTCAGAGCATAAATAACTGACGGACTGACGGCAAAGAGCATATAATCACTACGTTCTGACTGACGGTTGGCAGCAGTGACAGCAGGCTTATATAGTAAGTTGTCGTTCAGAAATCTATAAAGTTCCCAAACCTTATTTCTCTTTTCTTTTATTTGGCACCATGAAGTTATATTTTTTAAACTGGAGCGAGTTGTCACTTTTTTTGCCATACTAATTTGAACCTTATCACCGAGACAGAAAGTTGTTCGTACCAGACTAGAGAAAAAGGTCCACTTGAGATAGAAAAACCCGAGCCCTGTGCACTCTGTGTGTGTCTGTGTGCTCTGTGCACTCGCACATGTTGCCAATGTTAAAAAGATACCATTGTGGTAGAAATTATATCAATAAACTACTGAATTTAATTACCTTCTTATACAATTTTAGTGCTTTATTCAGATTACAGTTCTGATATCTTTTAAGTAATTTGTAAATAATTATGATGCCAATATTATTAACTGATTAAACCAAGCGCATACACAGCAAAAAAAAACCTAAATTTTAGTATGGTAGAATTTGTACCTAGTAACTTTAAATATTAATTGGTATCCCCAACTTGATGACATTTTTTCAAAACACGTGAATGCGAATTTTCTTAAAAATTGTGAAGAAATGTTGTGTTAAAGGTTGTTGGAGTGAAATAATTGCTAATTGTGGAATATTGTTTCACAAGAAAGCCACAATTATTACATTTTACTATAAAAATACAAGACAACATTGTCAAACTCATTAGGGTGACTATGATGTCGGCACGTTGTGAATCGGTCTCACAGAATTGTTATTATTAACGTAGGTAATGTAAAAGTAAGTTTAACTTAATAGGTATTATGTCTTTATTTCGGCATGTTTAATTTAAGATTTGTTATAGAATAAATTGCCAAAATATAAAACCAAAGTGCTTAACTCCTTAAATATTACAGACTCTCATTTATACATAATATTTTGTTACGGAAAAGGTGTGTCAAATTGTTTATATAATTAATATAATATATGCAATCGATTCTTTATAGGTAGGACACATTTCCGTCAATAGAAAAAAGACACCAACTTTAAAAAAACGTCATATTTGCTAAACAGATCTTCAATGACGCTTACACTTCAAACAAGCAACAACGGTTGCACTCCAGGAGTGCCGATAGAAATGAAAACTCACCTCACTATGTTACCGACGCCCGGTAACACGATACATACGTTTAGCGGAGGTATTCTATTTATTTATTATATATTATTATCATTCTCAAATAAGATCACACTTTTTCATTGACATGTTTATTTACATACTGCCATGACAACGTCAAATTATTTGAACATAGGTACACCGAAAAAAATATGTATTTTGCATGAAAAAATAAGAAATTCTCGTGTAAGTGAATATTATGTATTCTTATGAGAAATAAAGATCTTTAAACCTAAGAGTCTTGAAAAGGAGTCCGCAACATAAATGTCAAATAACATTGAGTTTTTCTTTATTGATTTAAATGCCATTTAAATTATGAGTGGCCACCTTACGGGGCTTCCGGTCACGTGATCGCCTTACGTCCCTTACGGTCACGTGATCGCCTTACGCTGTCTCCAGTTTATCATATTTCCTCACCTCAAAAAGTGCCCAGTGCCGCTAAAGAAGTTTTCACTTCAAAAAGCTGAAGTGGACAAAAGGGAAGCCTACCTTTATGAACATACCATGAGTGAGTGCGAAAGAGGCCGACTACAAATGAAAAAAAAAACCTGACTACTTAAACTTTCACTTTATTTACAAAATGACACACCCTACTGATATATTCCATGTTATGTTATCCTAATATCCCACATACAGATGTCTTATGGTCACCCTAATTAGAACGAGATGCAGGGCTCTAGTTTGACTTCTCATGTGGACACACTTTTTGGTCAATGTACTCGATCCAGTTTATTAACTCTAAATCCGTGTTTGGCACATATACTGGGTCAACCAAATCTTGTCAGTAAATAGGAACAAAAAAAACTATACTCATCCTTTTCTTTTGAGTGCTAGTACTAGTGTTAGACAAAGATAGTATGATTCTCTCTGTCTATGTTTGAAATCAAACAGACCTTTGACACACTATATTTGGCATTTAAAAAAGGACGATTAAAATCAATCATTTAAAAATAAATATTAACTTAAAAAAGTGGAAACAATATACCTACGTCATTGAAATGTCAATAAAGAAAATTGCATTTCTTAATAATTTCAAACATTTTCATTCAAGTATGTCAACTAAAAAAAATTGTTTAATTTCCGAACGAAAACAATGAAATTTGACGCATGTCTGGAAAATTCCGGAAGTTTCGTATCTCTCATTTTCATTTTCTCTCGCTATTGGCGGGAATGTTTAATTATTTTTAAGAACAATTAATGAATTATCTTCGAAATAACACGAAATATCGAATTTAATTAATGTAAATGCTGGAAAGTGGAAAAACAATTTTAACAAAGAGGTTAAACTAGTTACCAAGAAAACAAGATTAAAATTGTTAAATTAAAGCTTTTAAATTTCTTACTAGAAAATCATCTAGGCAGCAAATGGGCAGCAAACTACTGTGTTTTTACTTTCAATTTACTACTGAACTTCTACACTATTCTACAGGAAGTTGAAATTTATCACGCTTAGAACCGCAATCACGTTCACGCACTGTTATGACGTTACCATTTTCAAGAAAGCTTTTTCCGATGTTTTTCCGCTTTTCCAACCCTCAAAGTTGCTGAACGTTGGTAGCCCTGTTTGTTTTGCTGCGCACCCCGCCCCGCGCTTCGGCACCGCCCACTAATGGCTGTCAAGCAAGAGTGAAGTGTTAAGAAAAAAATGCATTTATTCAAATTAAAAAATGGAATTTCTCGGTATTGATCCAATACAGCTGTGAAAAGTGTAAATCTTTTGACAATAAGTTTATTATATCCGACGTTTGTGTAAATATGAGCTAGTGGATTAGTGAATTCAAATAGTTATAAAATGTAAGTAAGGATTTCATAAACGTTGCAAAAATCTTCATTTTAATTTATGCTAAAGATATGGAAAAGTATCCTTTACTATGAATGATTATTGTGTTATTTTGAATATATAAAAGGTCGATTGGTTATGTTATAAAGTGCGTATACATTTTCTTAATAAAATCTTGTTATCAATCAACTGATAAGTAATGTTATAAAAAAACAAGAATGCACTTACAGTTACTTATTAAGAACTTTAATCGGTTGGCAATTAAAATAGGTTGAGGTCCCTATTTGAATGGTGAAGAATTAAAGGTAGAAAGATGTAGTAAAATATTTATTTGTAATATAAATTTTAGTGATTAAATTGACTTGTATTAGAAATTTTCCATTTTCCTTGTGGTTATTGTAAGGATATTTGATTAAAATTTATGTGTGTAGTTATAAATAGTAAGGATAAAAATTATTTACCCCTTTGATGGGGTAAGCATAGGGCTATATTAAGTTTTTTTAGCATTAGAAAGAGGGTAAACAATCTTGATGTATCTTTTTATTTAAAAATACTTTTCAAAAGAAGTTACAGCAAATATGTAATAATTATATAGCATACCATTTACCCACTATCTCTTTGCTTTATCAGAAGTGTTCAAAAAATAGTACCTAACCTTTTTTTTTAAACCCAACACTTTTCTGGCTACCACCTATCTAAAAATAAGTTTCCTTTAGCTTGTAGGTGCAACACTGGGATGTGCTTCGGCGAGCTTTGAGTGTGCGGTGCGAGGCAGGAACTCCAATGCATTTCTGGATAGACAAACGCAGCCAGTGCTACACCGGCCGCCACCGCGTGCCCTCATCTTTGTCAGCTGGTAACATTTCGCATTTAAAACAAGCAACAACGGTTGCACGGCCAACAGAAGTGAAAACTCACTAAAATAAAACATCAACTCAAATAAGATCACACTTTTTCATTAACATGTTTATTTACATACTGCCATGACAATGTCAAATTATTTGAACATAGGTAAAGAGTCTTGAAAAGGAGTCCGCAACATAAATGTCAAATAACATTGAGTTTTTCTTTATTGATTTAAATGCCATTTAAATTATGAGTGGCCACCTTACGCCCCTTACGGTCACGTGATCGCCTTACGCTATCTCGAGTTTATCATTTTTTCCCCACCTCAAAAAGTGCCCAGCGCTGCCAAAGAAGTTTTCACTTCAAAAAAGTAAGGATGCTATGTATGCAGAATTTTGTACTCTATCGCACGTTGATAATTATATTGCTGTTGTGTTTAGTCTGTGCGGAAAGAGAAGAGTCGTGGAATGTCTCTTTCCGAACAGACTCTATGGGCGTGGCTGCAATATGGGTACGAGCGTGCGATAGAGATAGGACATGGCAGATCAATGTACGAAATTCTTTGTGCTTAGGGTCCTTACTTTACCCTCCTAAAAAGGCCCAGCCATATAAATGTTAAACTTAAATTCTGCACTGGAATTTGAACCTAAAGTGCAGGGAATAGAGTTGTTTTTTATTTGTTTGAGAATTTAACGAAACAATAGAAATGCAACTCTGTTCCAATTTAATATGGTTTAAATTTGCTCGAATTGAAGAAGTACTATAGGTAGGACCTTGGGCCTTAGGAGGTTAGGAGAACAGACTTGGAATTTTATTTAAATGCTTCATTCCGCACACGAGCTTGAGGAATCATAATGATTTACATTTATCACAACAACGAGGCGTTCAACTTTTGTGAAAAAGAAACAATCTCAGAAATCACCAGCTTTGGATAGTACAGAGAGCAACAAATGTTGTTTTCACATTATTAACACAATGAAATACGAAAATACACATAATCTTACAATTTCTTTACAATCTGTCACATGCATTCTATTTTTATTAGCTTAAATAATAATGTGAAATAATTTCCTCACCCTGCTTTGGGTATGTGTCACATAGTAGCAAAATTATTTATACCTTTTGGGTGTTAACATTTGAATCCCTCACTATGCTTAGGATTCTATTCAAGAATCCTTCGCGTCGTTCAGGATTCGTTCACGTAAATATGTAATTTTTTTTTCTCCCTCGTCACACAATCTATTATTTCACTGATCTAGACGAGTAAGGCCCACCCCACTTGCACCATCCCGCTAACCCGGGTTACCCGGGGTTAAGCTGTTAAACCGTTAACCTAGTGTCAAATTGTATTGGTAACCATGGTAACTCCAGGTTTAACCGGTTAACCTCGGGTTAGTGGAATGGTGCAAGTGGGCCTTAAGTAACTTAGGCTACCTATTTTCGTATATATATTTTTTTTAAACTAAGTTTTTAGGTAGGTATAGAAAACTGATAGATGTATAAAGATATTTTTTCGAGAGAAAATATACCTATGTACTTATATTCTGATTTGCGTTGGACCGAGTTGCGTGTTGTTCGGGTCAAGCTCGATAAGGCTAATAGTGACCTATTTCGTGACAAAGTAAATCGAGCATGAAAACTGAGCTGTTAGCAAGCTGGATTTATTGAAAGGTCAAATTCCGGCCGTGCTTAGAGCGGGGCCACACTAGCGAGTTGCGAGCGAGTTCGCTGCGAGTGCGCAACGACTTCGCTCCCATTCCAGTATGATAGTACGCAGCGAAATCGTTGTGCGCTCGCGGCGAGAAGGTTTCAACTTGGTTTCAACACGTTTAAATATATTATAAAAACGGGTTACTCACGTATGCCCGTACCCGTTTTTAATATATTTTTTCTATTCCCGTACTTTTATTTGTCATTTAAAGGGTCGTGCACACACCTTTAAAACCCTACTTTATAGTTGTCAAGACAAGTCTCTAGTCTATTCCCCAAAAAAGAATTTGTGCATACACGCAGTATCTTTTTGGCGATTTTACGATACTTCGTGTAACCACTTAAAAAATATTGAATGAAATACAGTGTTGTCAACCTTATTTTAAATGTCATCTCTGACAAATAAGTGAACCATAGACATGTTTTTATTTCATTCATTCATTCATTCTTTTCCCGCCAGTACCCTCCATTTTTGTTACTTCTTGAATTAAAAATATTTGTTAAATTTACAATTTTATCTCAAAGTAAGTGCTTGGTCGTAGAAAAAGTATTGTATGCAACGTTGTTTAACTGAGTCAAAAAATACTCGTGGCGTCTTTATTAACAATTTTCGGCTTCGCCTCAAATTGTTACCCACGCCACTCGCCTTTTTTGACCCCTCTTAAACAACGGTTGCATAAAATACTATAATGTCTGTGTCTCACGGAAGTTTCGTTATTAAAATTGAACACGTTTAATTAAGTAGGCAAATTATATATTTTCGTATCAGGGGTGGGGCGGTCGCGCGGTCGCGTGTGCGTGGGCGCGCGTAAGGGCATGGCAGCGCCCGTGCACCGCTTCGCGGCCGTCGACTGCCCGCCGCGCCGTCCGCCGCGCACGCACCGACACTATGGGTGAGTGTAGTGTCTAGGGTGAAGGCTTGCGACTGTTAGGCAGGAGATAGGCTTGCAAGGCCTACAAAAGGCTCGGTAGGTTACCTACTAGTAGCTGGGGTCAGCACCAGGGATGTTGCGAACATCCGCAACCGCGGAACTTCCGCATTATTTTCAACATCCGCATCCGCATCCGCATAAAATCGATGCGGAGCTTATGCGGATGCGGATGTCGTACAAGTGGGTTCAGGAACGTCTTAGCGGCGGCGTAAGTGCTAGGTGATTTCGTCATTAACTATAACGAAATCGTCTAGATCCAGAAAAGTCGGCCAAGTTACTGTTTATTACATATAACGCACCTATATTCTTTCTCAAATACTAAACGTTTCATTTTTTTTTAATAAAAAAATACTAAAAATGTAATATTTGACATTTTCTAAGTACCTAATCTTGACATCGGCATTCGCGGATGTGAGCCTTTAAATATCCGCATCCGCGGATGTCAAAAAATCGGCATCCGCAACATCCCTGGTCAGCACGTCCCGCTCTTACGCTGCCAAAGAGAATTTGAAATAGAGGCGGACTGTCAAAGTAAATTATGTAACCACAGTAAATTTACTGCCACCTTTCGACAGAAGATTAAAACTCTTAGAACGCCATTTGACCTTTATCCTTATTCTTTCACTGATATGCAATCTTTTCGAGCGATGGCGCCATACCTCTGACCTACTGTGGCTACATAATTTACCATGACAGTAACTCTCTATACACTCTATTGTCTTTGGTACTGCCTTCATACTACCCATGAGTTAGAAAATACGTCATCACCGCCATGGTCAATTGGGAATGTGGTGGTACCGATTCAGAGTCGACTGATTTACGTGAATTTAATTTTATAGAGGTACCACCTACAATGTAGATCCCACATATTTACCTAAATCTAACAAGACTTCCTGTTCCTCCCCTCACAGACCCCCACCAATGCCGCCGGTACACACAAGCCGGCGTCAAAACGACGAGCCAAGCCTCTACGTCGAAATACCCCCCGAACCCCCTCAACCAACTATCGCAAGTCTCGCAGCCGCTAGAAGCGTAACCCCAGACACCCTACTAAGGACCGCAGCCCTAGGGCTCCACCACTCACCGATGATGGCCCCGCATTTGAAGTTTGGGATGCTGGTGTCGTTCGCGCTTGCTACGGTGTTCTTAGCTGGTGCCAAGTACTATTTCGATCGGCAGGTCAGTGGTTGTCAAACTATATGGGTCACTGGGAGGGGTCGTGTATGACCCCTTTTTGCGGGGTCGTACTATATTTTTGGATATAAATTCTTTCGAGTTTAAAATATTAATTTGATCTAACGGAGGATTTATGTTACAGCTTAAAAAATTGAATAGAAGATACCTATTTAGTTGTATGATGAATATAAAATGTATGCAACAAATTGACAAGTTATGTTTAAAGACACCAAAATTAATTGAAAAGTATTAATTTTGATGGTTTGATTAAATTTAATACGTACATACACAAATACACACGTACATACATACACACACGTATATACATACGTACATAGGCGATTTTTGGTGTCCTAACAATTCCAGATTTACACAGATAACTGCATCAAAGAATAACTTAGTCTATAAACTGAATCCAAACAAAGCTTTAGAATTAGATGACTTCATCTCGAAATCTCGTTATTTATGACGTCACGATGTGATGGCACATGAGATCTTAAAAATGTCGACATAGAGTAACGAAGTCTCCCATAGGTGGCACGCGACAGCTCGGCCGGCGCCGAAGTGAACGTGGTGGTGGCCGCCGTGTCGATGGCGTGCGTGTGCGGCGTGGGCTGCGCGCTGTCCATGTGCCGCGCCAAGCCCGCGCCGCTCGCGCCGCCCGACCGCGTCTCCTCCACCGCGCGCCGCGCCGCGCCGCCGCCGAGAGAGGACCCTTCCGTGAGTACTTATATGTACTCCTTATTAGTCAGCTTTCAGAGAGCGTCATCATCTTCATCGACCTGCGGGGTCAGCACGGTTCCATTTTTATCGACTATCACTATGCCCGTCACTTTCGCACTTACATACTTGTTAGAACGTGACATGCATGGTGATAAACGATAAAAATGCTACCGTGCTAATAGGGCTGGCCTTCGAGTCTATTACCGATTATACAAGCAACAGTAGGGCGACGTTTTTCATGGCCGTGTAAGCCAATACGGGACGGGAAAACGCGACCACAACTCCTATTTGTGAACCGGGATGTTTAATGCGTGCATGTCTCGCTTGGCGCAGTCCTTAGTACGCAGTAAGCAAACCATTCAGAAGGCCTTGGTGTGCTGATGTCCATCATGACCAGATGTGATGTGACGACTAGACAGCGCGTTCGGAGTCACGAAGACTAGTTTTGACTGCATAACGAGCTGCAGGTCCAGTGACTAATAAGGTGGAGTTTACCAATTAGAAGTCGGGTAGGAACGGTTATTAGACGACTGCGTCCCCGGTGAAGCCGGTCAAATCAGTTTTGGACACTAATTTGAGGCGTGTTCAAACTTATTACCAAAAGGTAAAAAAAAATTCCAGCCGCCCACGGAATCCGGCGACGAGCTCTCCCTCAGCGCTCTCCTGGAGCGTTCCGGCTCCTCGCGCAACCGCTCCAGCTCCCGCTCCCCCGCCCCCGAGGCGCCCCCGCCCTACCACATCGCCGTGCTGCTGCCCCCGCGCTCGCCGCCCCCGCCCGCCTACAGCGCGCTCAGGTAGCTGGAGCATCTCACCGGCACCGAGTACATCATATAGGTGAGCCCCGACAGATCCAGTTGTTTGAGCCGTTTCGAGCTGTGATTCGACTGTGACTCGTCCCACGTCTGGGCGGGCGAGGTCGAGTTTATTTACCTTTATACTCATATGAGTTGGTTTATAACTAAAAGGCTTTGTGATTACAGATCGAAACGGTTCTACTGAATTATCCTTGATTTAAATCCAAGTAATAGACTCGGATCTACTCCAGAAGACGAAACAAAATTTTACAATACTCGCTCGTCCTCCGTTATAGTAAGAAGAGAATGAGAGAAATAAAAAGATTGAACATTTAAGACGAACGTTTATAAATTTGATTGTCACTGTTATGAAATTTAACAATAATCTAGCTGGATACCCAACTTCGTGGATTTTTGCTGTTATTATCTGGATCTGAAAAATAAAATTAATAACAAGGGCTCAACTATGTGTTGTAAACACTTGGTGTCGTGTGAAATGTGAATTGTGACACTTGATTGTACCTAATTTAAGTAACGGTTACCAAACGGTACCATGAGAGCCAAATTAATGAGCTTAGTGGGGCGAATAAATGAACGAGTGTCTGAAAACTCGTAAGGAGATAACTTTAAACAAATTCCTATTCTATATAGGATATTTCTAAAAGAAAAGAACCAAGGGCATACTTACGATATTTAAAATTGTAGAAAATAAAATTTTAAATCGGCAAAGAAAATTCAAGATCTTAGCTACCTAATGTTGACAGAAGTCTTCTCACGACTGTACGATTTGTTCGGATAGAATCTCAAGTAAGAATGTACTTATATTATTATTTTATTAGATTATATTTTAACTTTCCCTTTTCTTATATAACACTTTAAACTCTCGCATTTTGTACACCTATTTAATTACACAAACGGGTCTGCCGCGATATAATTTCATTGTTTTTACCTTAAATTCCGACGTTTCGGCTGAGTTGCACCATCAATAATGAAATTATATCGCGGTAGACCCATTTGTGTAATTAAATATGTTTCCCTTTTCTTCCTCCCGGATCCGATCAGTCGTGAAGGAAGCCTAGTGATAAAATAAATCACTGAATGTCTTATAAGGATCTCAGTTTTACCAAATTGATGTTGTAAAGACAGGGTGCATAAGTCCTGCGCGTATACCTTATTTTTGGAGAAACATTGTAACAATGGTTCGATATTCTCAGATTGATCTTATCAAATAATCTAAAATATGAATTATGTTATCATTGCTTTATTTTCGACCTAAAATAAGGATATGTATATGGAAAGTTTAATATTTCTGCTTCTGCTAGACTTAAACTAAGCACGCACACTATCAGAGCATTTATTTGACGCTCTCTGCTTTATCCAAATGCTATTTTAATAAATTTTACTTAATTATTGCACAAAATGAAGGAGGACCCCGAGTACTTAATTTTTATTAAGAAGGTGTACGTATTTATTATATTAAATTAAATCAGTGTTACCACTTCTAATAAGGGCTTTAATAGCGCACAAAAAAATGAACTTTTGTCTATCGAAATAGACACCGAAGTGAGAGAGAGAGAGTCAAATAGACGAAACTTTGATGTTCACGCTCCCTAAGTTCCTAAAATAGGAATCGTGTTAGTAAAGGTTGTATAGTTTGGCTCAGGACTATCTCATTTCAAACATAAACGGAGAGAATCATACTGTCTATGTCTTACGCTAGTACTAGCACCCAACAGCAAGGGATGAGTATAATTTTCCTGGTTCTTACTGACTGACAAGTTGTGATTGCCAGACTATATTTATTGATTAAATTAAACTCGAAAATATATTTCGGTCATAAATTTCTTAATCTAAGTCTAACCATCGCTCTTAAAGTAAAAGTTCACGAAAACCATATTACGAAGTGGTAATACAGATTGTTTGTGTGATATTGACAATGGTAAATTATCTTTAAGAATGTGAAGTCCAAAGTTGTGTTGTTAAATAAAGAAATGTCAAAGAAAAGGCTAACACGCATTCAAGGAAAATAAGAAAATGTTAATAGTTGTATGCTCTTTAGTATAACTGATGGAAGTGATGGATGCTGTAGGTAAGACTTTTGGTTCTGAATTCGCTAAAGCGCTTTAAAAGTAGGTACCCTAACATTTTAAAAGCCTTGTTACCTACTCTACTGTGTCTACTGTCTCTGAGTCTATTAGTGTCTCTGAGTCCACAGGGTCTTTAAAACCAAATTTAAGACAAACAAAACTGTAGCACGACTCATATTGGATGTTGAACACTCAAATAAACCCGTATCAAATAGGGGTCACATTGGGGTCGTTCCTTAAAAAAGTTTGACAACCACTGACTACCCAAATTTTTTACCGCGTTTATTTTAGGTAGTTTTCTTTAAGTATGAATCGTTCTTCTAGTGATAGGGCTTAGCAAAATGAAACTGCACTTAATGCAGAAAGCAAGCCGCTTTGCTCAGTGATACTAGGGACCAATCTGAATGATTTCATCCGAGGAAACACAAATTTCATCCACCAGAATTCAAGATGGCGGACCTTTTCCAAAATGGCGGCTGCAAAATTTAAAAAAATTGTAGACACAGAACGGCTGCACCGATTTTAGTGATTGATATATGAATCAATTCGTATTAACACCTGTAATTGTAAAAAAAATATACCTTTTAATAAATTAAAGATGGCGGCCAAATATTAAGAAAATTGTGATTTTTTATTTTATTTTTTTTCCTTCTAATGAAAATAACAACTAAATATTCTATGATATGGTCACATATTATTTTATTTAAATGAAACCTGATAATATTATCTACAAAATAAAATAAAATGCTTGACAATCCGTCGAGTAGTTTTTGAACTATATGCATTACAAAAAGCGCGTAACAGCCGCCCGAAACGGCTCGCTCGCGCCAAAACTGACAAATTTGACGATATTTCTTTATTTTTAAAGGTAAAAAAACAACAGAAAATATATTTACTTTATTTAATGGGCTATAAATAAATATTTTTTGATAGTTCCGCTTGATAAATTAAAGATGGCGGCCGAATATTAAGAAAATTGTGATTTTTTTTTCCTTCTAATGAAAATACCTAAATATTCTATGATATGGTCACATATTATTTTATTTCAATAAAACCTGATAATATTATCGACAAAATAAAAAAAAATGCTTGACAATCCGTTGAGTAGTTTTTGAACTATATGCATTACAAAAAACGTCCGAAACGGCCCGCTCGCGCCAAAACTGACAACTTTGATAATTTTCTTTATTTTCAAAGTTAAAAAAGGACAAAATATATTTACTTACTTTAATTAATGAGCTAGAAAAAAATAAAAAATATATTTCCGCTAATTATTTACTCCTTTTTATCATTTTCGTCTTTTACTAGTTCTTTTTCTTCGGTTGAACTTACAGAAAAGAGGTGACCGAAGAGCTGGCGGCTTCCTCGCACAACGTATCAGCATTGCAATACAACGAGGAAATGCCGCCAGCATCCTTGGTACAATGCCTCAAGAGCCTATTTTAGATTTAAGCTAGTTATGAATTTATTTCAGTAGTACCACTGTATATATATTTTATGTAAATACAGTCTGTAAAAAGAAAAGAAAATTCATATGAAATCTGAACAAAATATACCTAATACATATAATTAAATTAAATATATAGAGACGAACGACGTCAAACCGTCCCGCCCAGTGTGGCGTAGATCATCTATGTTTATGCAACATTAGTTGTTATATGTTTAGGCACTGGCTCTCCGTGCACCAAAACGGGAACAAAAAATAGTATATTACTATTTTAATTGTTTTACTTTTATTTTGTTTAAGTTTAAGTCTCTATTTAATTATTCCTCTTGGCTTTGCAACTTTAAAATTGTATTGTGATATGGGTGTACAACTGTACGTGTTGCCTGAAATAAAACTTTATTTATTTTATTTATTTTATTTTTTTATGCAGCTGCCTTTGCATGTGCTGCATTGAACTGTGCAGGGTAGACCCATCCTCTGACACGTGCAGCTCATTGTTTCGCAGCCATTTTTATTTACTGCGATATTTCTTTCAAAGCTGGTGTAACTTCAGGGTGTGACAACCTTGACAACCACGTTTTGAAGCAAGACTTCTTTCCTTTTGTATGGAAATAAGAAGTAAGTAGTGTCACACCATGTAAAGGCTTGAAAGCCACGAAGAGGTCGATCTGTCAGGACTCAAAGTATTAGCTATTTTAGGAACTTCGGCATAACGGCGTTTATTTGCAGTCCCGGTCAAGAGCAGGCCACTCTTGCAGGCCAGCCCGGTCAGCGGCTCGTCGAATGCCTGCCCGTCTTCCTTCTCGTTCTTGTCTAACTCGGCTATTTGGCAGATAAAGATCCCATACAAGGTCTATTCTCTTCGCATTTACTTTTTATACCAGTTGTAGATATGAGGCCTGAGATCTGCTGGTACTCTTGAAAAAATATGGCTGTTGATCGGGATTGCAAATAAACGCCGTTATGTTGAAGTTCATAAAATAGCTAATACTTTGGGTCCTGCTCTTCGTGGCGTTCACACCTTTACAAGTTGTGACACTACTCCTTATTTCCGTACAAAAGGAAAGAAGGCTTGCTTCAAAACATGGTTATCACACCCTGAAGTTACGCCAGCTTTGAAAGAAATATCGCAGTCATTAGAAAGTCTTCCTGAATAATTCATGGCTATACTGGAAAATGACACCTGCTATCTATCTGACACACAAACAGCACATTTGTAGGTCAACCTGGTACGCAACTATTTGCTACTCAAAATAAATTGGTAACCAGCATCCCACTAACATCGGCAGCATTACACAAACACGCGCTTTGTGTCACATCAAGTGGGCCACTTATGGGGCAATGCCCTTATTTTTGATTATGCTTCTGTGCCATTGCCATTTTCTTGGGGTTGGAAGTCAGCCAATGACAATTGGACACCGCAATGGTCTGAAGCCAGGGATATATGGCGTAAATAATCATACC
The DNA here is from genome assembly GCF_948474715.1 of Cydia amplana. Classification (NCBI taxonomy): domain Eukaryota; kingdom Metazoa; phylum Arthropoda; class Insecta; order Lepidoptera; family Tortricidae; genus Cydia; species Cydia amplana. The sequence goes on along the minus strand of NC_086080.1, from coordinate 16,387,562 downwards.
TGGACCATTGCGGCTGTAAATAAAAAAGGCTGCGAAACAATGCGCCGCGCGTGTCGGAGGATGGGTCTACCCTGCACAGTGCAATGCAGCATAATTATGCAAAGGCAGCTGCAAAAACGAAAGGTATAATAGATAGACAGAATACTCTTTATTGGCACACCTCAGTAAAAAATATATAAATCAAGTATGTATTAAGTAGATGAACTACGCCAAACTGTCACGCCCTTCCATTACTATTTTAATACTACACACATTGAAATAGTAATGGAGGGCGGGACAGTTTGGCGTATTTCATCTCTATATTTCATACTATATATTTTATTTAATTAAGTATATATAGAATATTTTGTTCTGATTTCATACGAATTTTCTTTTCTGTAAGTTCAACAACAACAAGGAGTAAATAATTAGCGGAAATACATTTTTATTTATTTATTTATCTCATTTATTAAAGAAAGTAAATAAATTTTTTGTCCTTTTTTACGTTTGAAAATGAAGAAAATGATCAAAGTTGTCAGTTTTGGCGCGAGCGGGCCGTTTCGGACGTTTTTTGTAATGCATATAGTTCAAAAACTACTCAACGGATTGTCAAGCATTTTTTTTTATTTTGTCGATAATATTATCAGGTTTCATTTAAATAAAATAATATGTGACCATATCATAGAATATTTAGTTATTTTCATTAGAAGGATAAAAAATCACAATTTTCTTAATATTCGGCCGCCATCTTTAATTTATCAAGCGGAAATATCAAACAATATTTATTTATAGCCCATTAAATAAAGTAAATATATTTTCTGTTGTTTTTTTACCTTTAAAAATAAAGAAATATCGTCAAATTTGTCAGTTTTGGCGCGAGCGGGCCGTTTCGGGCGGCTGTTACGCGCTTTTTGTAATGCATATAGTTCAAAAACTACTCGACGGATTGTCAAGCATTTTATTTTATTTTGTAGATAATATTATCAGATTTCATTTAAATAAAATAATATGTGACCATATCATAGAATATTTAGTTGTTATTTTCATTAGAAGGAAAAAAAATAAAATAAAAATTCACAATTTTCTTAATATTTGGCCGCCATCTTTAATTTCTTAAAAGTTATATATTTTTTACAATTACAGGTGTTAATACGAATTGATTGATATATCAATCACTAAAATCGGTGCAGCCGTTCTGTGTCTACAATTTTTTTAAATTTTGCAGCCGCCATTTTGGAAAAGGTCCGCCATCTTGAATTCTGGTGGATGAAATTTGTGTTTCCTCGGATGAAATCATTCAGATTGGTCCCTAGTATCACTGAGCAAAGCGGCTTGCTTTCTGCATTAAGTGCAGCTTTCGACCCAAATATCGCTGTAAGCACTATCACTATTCCTCGCGTTATCTCGGCTTTTTGCCTCGGCTCATACGAGTAGGACCCTCGGGTCCGCTTGGCAACTAATCCCGAGAAAGTATTAATTTCTTATCCATCAGTTATTACGCTTTAGAAGTTTAGATGCTACGCGGTGTTATAAAAGTGTTATTAATTTATGTAATCTGTAATCATAATCATCTTTCAATGAAAATTGCAGATGATATGTATGTAAGTATCGTAGCAATTCAAGAACGGTGTTCATCGAGAATGTTTTAAATAAATTACAAAAAACTTACCTTTTGTAATAAAGTTTGTATTTTATGCGGAGAGCATAATTTTAAAAACCCCATAAATAAGTGTTATAGGATAGTCTGTGTATAGAAGTCGTTCCACGTATGTAGGAAACATACATTATAATATAATGTGTATAATATGGTCCAAATGGATTGGAATGTAAATAATATGTCGGTATGTTAAGGTGAGGTTATCCAAACGAAATGAGCGAGGTGAAAGTATTGAAAGTAAAGTCTGACCAGGAATATATGATCACGCGCCATGTTGCGGAATTTCACTGGAACAAAATTTTTCATACTGAACTGAACTGTCACCCTATACATGAGAATAACAGCGCCCTCTTGACAATGATCATATATTTCTGGCATAGACTAGGAATCCTCTAGACGGAGTTTAGACCAATTATTTCATGAAACCGATGCTGCCAAAAATACTGGGGTGCGGGGGACGAGGTGAGCGAGTCCCGTGCCGTGATTGGTCCGTTCAAACTCACGGACGTCACACAAAGACACATTGTCTCGAAAATGGAGTAAAACTACCGTATATTTGTGGCAGGGGGGTAGCGCTACTATGCTCAGTCTAGAGGATGTCTTGTCAGGCTTTAATTGGATAGCCAGAAATCATTTATGAGTAATCAATTAATTAAAATACGGAATTTTACCATTAGCATTTATCATTTATTTCAGTCTTAGCCAACTATTTTTAATGCCTCAAAATGAATTATATGTTTGATCTGAAATTATTTAGCTATCAGCTAATAGTGATTGACAAAGTTGTGATATTACCTATATTTTAATTACTTATTTATTTATTTGCTAGCAGTGGTGAACATCACAAAACTTACATCGACCAAATTATCAGTACCTAGGTAAAGTAAAAATACATACATACTTACTACTTACCTATTTTGCGGTTGTGTTGGTTGTGGTCCGAGATATTGAGAGGTAGGTAGGAGAAATTGATTAGGGACTCGCTCGAAATGATACCTTTACCGCGGCGTTCTATGTCTAAAGAGCCGTGCTCCCTGTGAATTAGGACCCTTCTCTAACGGAAAGCCACAAATAGATAGTTTTTATGGATCAGTCGAAAAGCTATTCGAGAATTTCGATATTTACAAAATAAAGCCAAATATTAGGTTATGTCGTGTTCGTTGTAACATACATGTCATGTACCTACTGTCAGCCTTAGTTATATCTATACGGATTATGAGCTCTAAATTTTCTATAAGTATTAGGGTAATTCGCCAGTAACTGGCCACCCTAAACTAAAAATGAATTATATTCACCTATAAACATGTTTCATTTTAGTATAAGGTGGCTAGTTATTGAATGCTGGCCATTTGTTGCAACCTCTTGTACTAAAATAAATTCTGTTTATAGGTGAATATAATTCATTTTTAGTTTAGGGTGGCCCTAACTCTTATACTTTCTTACTGACATTTACATAAGGTAATTCACCAGTAACTGGCTACTGTTAGCAATTGGCCACCAAATGAACTCTATTCACCTATAAACAGAATTCATTTTAGTAGGTATAAGGTTTCAATAACTGGCCACAGCCTTCAATAACTAGGCGCCTTATACTAAAATGAATTCTGTTTATAGGTGAATAGAATTCATTTTTAGTTTAGGGCGGCCAGTTACTGGCGAATTACCCGATTTGTGATATTTATTGGTAGAGAATACTACCTTTGACGTGTTTTGTTCTATAAAAGCGTTATTAAAAAAAAATGTCATGTGTCAGATCTTTTTGATCTCTTCGTCCGTATAGACACCTGTTGACTGTACACGTGAGTAGTACATTCGCTTGTTAAGATCATATGCTCATACGTTGTCTCCCGATATGATAGTTAGCGGTTGGTAGTCTGTGTGTCTATATCTATAGTTGTTATGGAGAGATATGTACATAGAATGAAACGGTGGTGACTTTAATAGGGGCGGCGCGGACTTAGAATAGTCCAGTCCGACTAATCTGAGTTGAGTATTATGCTCTTGAATGCCGGAACGTGGATCCGCGCAGTAAGTATTGAATTCTAATTAATTAATAATTAGAGTTCTATGAGCTACATACCTACTACCTAAAATTTAAACAAACTTTGTACAATAACCGCGCCGTCAAATAATGGATAATGTATGTAATATAAAGTAAACGTGCGTTTAATTGACATTATTTCGTGTCACTTCTAAAATTTATTTGTCCTCTTACGATAATTTGAGTAAAGGATCCCTTCCATGTTTATGCTTTAAAATTGTGATTCTAGTCCTTGTGTTTTTAGGTTTACGTAAAGGCAACGAAATATACGAGCAACAGCGCTTTAGCACCAAATAAAAAAAAAAAACATTGCTTTAGTTTGTTTGCCTTACGGCAGAAACATTGGTCGTAGAAGAAATGTCTTCAGAAAATCGTACCCCTGAGTTTGACAGCCAAAGTAGATGGCGCTGTACCTCGCCATGTGCTAAGATAACTTTGGACGACCAAATTTAGCTGTTAAATTCAAGACATGAAGTTCATCCTTAACATGAACTCTAGGCGTCACATTCGCACTAGCGATCCTTTCACAACCTATACAACATTCTTAGAAAATTGTGTACCTACCTTATTATAATCCGGCCCCAGGAACTCCGACGAATATCTCTTCAAATGAAAAGCACCTTTCCTTGTCAAAACTGTTTATTACACTTTTTCTTGTGAAATAATCGCTAGACACAAAAACTCTGCCCGCACGCATCTTTTTCCTTTTATGTTTCCTAAACCCGCCACAGGTGGCGCTGCGTTGATCGTCGCTAAAACGTCCGATCAAGCAAACTACTTAAAAATTTAATATTGCAACTAAATCTTGTAATTAAATTAACAATTATGTTTTAAACATTAAATTAAAATAAATAAATTATATAAATTAATATTTCACACTTATTGTTTAGAATTGAAATTAAAAGTAAACAGTTAGGTACTTTAATGAACGAGATGGACCGACATGAATATTCGGAAAAGTACTATTTAAATGGAATACACTTTTAAGCCACGTCGGAACGAGATATCTGAATTAAAATTATAATTGAAATTAATAATTAAGGTCTTGGTTCGTCAAGCGTTGTAATACTCGGCCATCCTGGGTCATCGGTCGCGGCCCGCGCCGATCGAATGAAGTGTTCTTGTCGCCATAACTCTGAAATAAAATAATATTTACACAGTAACTTGTTTTAATAACATAAATTAAAAATCTTACCTAATTATCATCATAACTACCAAAATCTACAAATGTAATCCAGTTATCATTGACCCTATAGTCCGGGAGTCAACTACTAAATTAGGAAGGTGATATTTAATAGAACACGTAGTATCTAAAAAAAAAAATGATGTTCCTGGCAGCACTCTTGTCTCCTCTTGTAGCCTTTGTTATGCTGTTATTAGAAAGTATATCATCACACAGTTTGTTACTTCAGCGAGTTTTTCACACAGTTTAAGTATTTCACACAGATTGAAATGTTACTTCTGATGGTTATATGCACACAGTTCGTGTTAATATTTTATATAGTAATCATGTAATAATAGTTCACACAGATAGATACAATCTGATTTAACACACAGTTTTTTTCACAGGTTATTAATATAGTATGTTTCACACAGATTATTAGGGCATTTCACACAGATTCCAATATCTATCACACAGATGATTCACACAGACTGGGATATATATAAATATACACACAGAACTTGCTATTAGCAAATATAGCTCTATATTTGCTTATTTATGTTATTGTAGCTTATACAGAATTTGACATACATATTTTGGATTTACTGGTAAACTATTGGTATTTGAAGAGACGAGCAGGCAAAAAGAAAAAGAACTCTGACAGTTAGTACAGTAACACATATAATTGTATTATGACACAATAATAAAACATTACAGTTGTTGTCATCACACAGAAATCACATAACCATATGAAACATTTTTGGAAACGGCAGAAAGAAAATATTATAACGTAACGATAAATCAACTCTCTAATAAATCTATAAGGTCGTCACGATCTACTTCGTGATCCGAATCTGAGCTATCTGATACAGCCGGCTTATATGGGCGAAGAGAATCTCCGGCGACAACTGTACTGAATTTTCTATACCCTTTAACCCCTTGTATACTATTAATCGTATATCTATCAATTAATGGGTCAGCCTTTGAAATTTTATACGGACCGGTATATACGCTACCTAATTTCTTTGTGACACCCGTTGCGTGGTCACGAGAAATACCGCCCTTCCACAAAACCATTTGTCCAACTTGATATTTAGTGCACTTTTTATGTTTTCTATCGTACCGGTCTTTCATGACAGTCATATTTTTATCGATGTTTAATGCCGCAGATTTCCTTCTTTCATTAAGCTGTGTTTTTAGATCAGTATTCTCGCTGTCAATGTTGGGATAAGCCGGTAGGAGAGTATTTTTATGGCTGAACATTAGGTTAAACGGAGTTTCACCTGTAACCGCATGTGGAGTATTATTGATGCCCCAGATAACATCGCCTAGTTTCTCATCCCAGGTGCACTCGCTCTCTGCTGTGGTGTTAAGGCCGTTTACTATGGTCCTGTTTACTCTCTCGACTTGACCGTTAGCGCGAGGACACGCTACTGCATTCAAAACGTGCTTGAACTGCTTTTCACCTGCAAACGCTTTAAAATATCTACTAGTGAAAGCCACACCACGATCTGTAATAATTCGCGTGGGATACCCAAACACAGATATTATATCGTTTATATTTTTTATAGTTTCAACTGAACTAGTGCCTTTCACTGCCTTTGCGAAAACAAATTTCGTAAAAGAATCAATGGCTACCAATATATAGGATTTTCCGTTTCGTGTCTTTAGAAAAGGTCCCAAATGATCAGCGTGGAGTGTATGCATCGGTACATTAATTTTAGGAATGGGATGCAGTTCACCTTCACTTTTACCATAATTTCCTTTCGCATATGCACATGTTAGGCACGAGTTAACATATTTTCGTATGAACCTCGTCATGCCAGGAAACCAAAACTGGGACTTTATGGTTTTTTCACATTTGTCAAAGCCTAAATGCCCTATTTGATCATGGTACTTTTGTAACAAGCCCCATTTTGCAAGTTTTGGTATGACAAATCGACTACCATAAAAAGTCTTGCGGTATAAACACCCATTCTCTATCTTATAGTTGTTTACAATATCTGGGTTATTAGTATTTTCTTTAAGCTGTTTCATGATACTCTGTATGTGATCATCCTGAAGCTGTAAAGTCATGCGCCAATCTAGTTCTTCTATGCGCAGTACTGGGACGGTATCGACGGGGTTCCTACTCAGGGCGTCTACATGTTGCATCCGAATGCCAGGTCGATACTCAACTTCCACATCAAAGTCTTGAATGGCGAGCCACCAACGCGCGATACGTGGGATCAGATCTTTTTTTAAAAGAGTAGTCCTAAGAGCCGCGCAGTCTGTGACAACTTTAACTGGGATACCGGTCAGGTAAATGCGAAATCTCTTTAAGGATTCTACTACAGCCAGAGTTTCCAATTCGTAACTATGATAAATTTGTTCTTCGCGACTGGTTACTCGACTGAAATAGGCTACAGGCTTAAGATGTCCGTCGCGTTGATATTGAAGCAAAATTCCACCTAATCCCATCTTGCTCGCGTCTGTGTGGAGTTCAGTTTTGGCATGTACATCATAAATAGCTAGTACAGGCCTTTGTGTCAAAATTGTTTTTAAATTTTTGAACGCAGACTCCTGTTCAGACGACCATTTCCATTCCACATCTTTCTTTGTCAAGTAAGTGAGGGGTCGTGCAATTTCAGCAAATCCTTTGACGTATCTTCGGAAATATGATGCTAGACCTACAAATTGACGCACTTCATGTACATTCCGAGGTCGCTTAAAGTTTGCTACGCTATCGATTTTTGCTTTTCCTGGTCTTACAGTGCCTTCCGTTATTTCATGACCTAAATAATGAACATGTGTTTTTAAGAATGCACATTTTTTAATATTTAATTTTAGGTTTGCTTGTGCAAGTAATTGTAAAACCTGCTCTAGAAGACCTAAACCCTCTTCGATTGTGAGAGACGGAATCATGACATCATCAAGATATATAGCAAGTCTATTTTCTAATGAGCCTAACGCACGACGGATAAGGCGCGAAAAGACAGCAGGCCCGTTTGCTAGCCCAAATGGCATTTTAATAAATTCATATTGACCATTGGCAAATACAAAGCTAGTTTTGCTTATAGAGTCCTCGTCCATTTTAACCTGGTAATAACCCTGAGCCAGATCTAACGTCGTAAAATATACTTTTCCTACAAGTCTGTTAATTTGGTCGTCAATATTTGGTAATGGATATCGATCCTTTACTGTTTGAGAATTTAATGCACGATAGTCGACACATAATCTGTAATCTCCATCTTTTTTTTTTACAAGGATGACAGGACTCGCATAATCTGAGGTCGACTCTCGGACTATGCCGGCCGAAACGAGTTCATCGACTTTTTGCTGGACGATTTGATTTTGTTTGTATGACATTCGATACGGTTTAAAATATACAGGCTGGTCAGTAGTAGTTTTTATTTTCATTTGCACTAAGTCACTACAACCAAGGTCATCTGTACACTCTGCAAAACAATGTGCGTAATCGTTTAAAATCCGTAATAGATGTGAGGCATCATGTTCGCTTATTTGACCGACGTTTATCATAGACGGATCCATGTTTACATTTTCACCTGAGGATGAATTTACTTGCGGCATGTCTGTTACAGTTAAAACATCGCTTTGTACATACATTTCCGCGCGACTAATGAGCTTATTTGCAGGCCATTTTATACATTTCTCACCGAGATTTATTATGCGTAAAGTGTAAGGAGTCTTTTCCAGAAACGTTTGAGGAATGAAATACGAATATGGCCCAAGTGAAAATACCACTGGATTTGTAATCAAAATGTTTTGAGATTCAGATTCTAATTCATGTTTAATATAAACAGAAATGTCGCTGCTCCTGCCGGGGGGAAGTTCTAAATCATGCTCTAGGTACAGTGGAACTTTATTCACAAAGTCAGAGTTGTTTAACTTTATATCGCTCAAATAATTATCGTCGTATGTTGTGGCACACAAGATGACACTTGATGACGTTGTAACAAGGCTCACATTAGCACAATTTATTAATGGTTGTCCCACTATCAAATCTATATCACTTAGCGGTTCATTCGTTATTTCTGCATTACTTGTGAGATGCAAATCATCGATGAACAATTTGAATTGTATTCTACCTAGTGACGCCGTAAGCAATCCTCCGAAACCCTTAAAAATGACGTTCGATGGCACAACCTTTGTGCACAAAGCCTGAGCCATTTTAGCCGTCATAATATTTACTTTACTGCCTGTATCAATATATCCGACTGCTGGTACATCATCAATGGTAATACGTTTTATATACAAATCATTTATAACTTCGTACGTAGTGAAATATACTGTCAGTACCTGTTGTTTTGTTTGCGGACGCTGAGGAACGGCGGGCGACGCTCGCGAGGAGCCTGCGGCGAACCAGCAGGCGGCAGCATCGTGTCCGGTGCGCTGGCAGACCTGGCAGCGGGTGGCGCGGCAGTCCCGAGCTTCATGTCCCGGCTTGCGACAGTTGTAACAAAGTTTTGGTAGTAGTCCGGTGGCGACGCTTCCCCGACGCCAACCAGCCTTTTGTTCCGCCGCTCTAACTTCAACCTTCTTGTAATTTTCTAGTGATGAAAGAAACCCATAATAGAGCTGATCAGGTGACTCGCAGTTAAAAGCCTTGGCATTGGCCTGCAATTCTGTCGGCAATCCACGTATTAAACAGGAGGCAGCGTCTTCTCCTTCAATCTTGCACTTTTTTATTAATGACATTTTATCGTGGTAATAATTCGTCATTGTTTCACGCTCAGTCTTCTTTCTCGCTAACATTTCTTCAAGACGTTCCACAAATTCTGTTGAGCGTGGAAATGCGTTTATTAGCTTTTCATTCCACAATTTCCATGATGCAGCGTAGTCATCTAGTTCGTCATACCATTCTCTAGCTGCACCTCGTAGTCGTATTTGCATAACAAATATTTTGTCGCGATCGTCCCATTCGTATAGATCGCCGAGTTGTTCAATTTTATGCAGCCAACCTTTTACATTGGTACTTCTTTTGGCAGGGTCAAATTTAGGAATTAATTCCGCATCTGCATGTGAAATATGACGTTTCTTCTTCGCAGCAGGTTGAGCAGGTGTATTTTCCTTCCCTGTATATTGGGTAACCCTTTCTTCTTTTCCGTCATCTTCACTTCCATCTTCGTCGTACTTTCTCTTCCCTAAACCTCGAAAATATGGTCCAAGCATTAGGGCGCGTTAAACGACCACTTCTGAAATATAATCCGGCCCCAGGAACTCCGACGAATATCTCTTCAAATGAAAAGCACCTTTCCTTGTCAAAACTGTTTATTACACTTTTTCTTGTGAAATAATCGCTAGACACAAAAACTCTGCCCGCACGCATCTTTTTCCTTTTATGTTTCCTAAACCCGCCACAGGTGGCGCTGCGTTGATCGTCGCTAAAACGTCCGATCAAGCAAACTACTTAAAAATTTAATATTGCAACTAAATCTTGTAATTAAATTAACAATTATGTTTTAAACATTAAATTAAAATAAATAAATTATATAAATTAATATTTCACACTTATTGTTTAGAATTGAAATTAAAAGTAAACAGTTAGGTACTTTAATGAACGAGATGGACCGACATGAATATTCGGAAAAGTACTATTTAAATGGAATACACTTTTAAGCCACGTCGGAACGAGATATCTGAATTAAAATTATAATTGAAATTAATAATTAAGGTCTTGGTTCGTCAAGCGTTGTAATATTATACTATAAAATGGGGCATTATCTATGAAAAGGGACCTTATTGTCGACGGCGGTTACGCCGCACAGCGTCGCGCGCCATTGTATTTATATCGGAGCATCGTTAATAATGGCGTAAGCGCCATCGACAAATTAATTTTATTTATTTAATACAAGGACCATAAGGTTCCTTTTCACAGATAACGTCACAAATAAACCAATTTCTTGTAAACAAGAGTACTTTTCATTGCCGTTTGCGCAAACTTAATAACAGTTAAAGATGTAATTTATTTTTGTGTAGTACATATAAATAGAGTAAGATTTAGTCGTTTAGTGCGTGTAATGTTATGTTCGTTCGTTGGCTGTTGACGCGATTTATCTTTTATATGGACCTTCTATAGAAGGGACTGATCGGCTGGTCTTTTGTAACAGACGCTTGACTATAATAAAATATTATTGTAACTGTGATATGTTGTTTTAATCCATCCTGTATAAACTAGATGAAAGTGATTATAACCTTTATAACGTTGAGAGAAGGTTTAACTTTGACTGGCCTTTCTTGCTCGTAACGCCATGACTGTACTTACCTGTAACCCTGTAAGGTTTAGTACAGTCGACGTCAAAGATATGTTTACATTTTTCGCCTTATTACAGAGGAGTAAGGTGCAAAAGTGTAAACATATTTTTGACGTCGAGTGTACGAGTCTACGAGTATTACTAAAAGCTTAGCTTAAACGACACAAATAAAATACTGATACAAGCTCATTTATATGTATATTCATTATTTAATAACATTAAGTACATCGGTGATTGTGATAAATAAATACAATTAATCTAAAAATTCACTTAACAAAGTGGTACATTATTACATCCATTGCACGCGTTCACATTACAATCACAATAGTCCAAGATTGGATTTGGTAACAGAAATAAAACAATACAAATTTATTAAATTCAAATTTTAAATAGGTTAATTTTGTAAAAAGAGGAATGCATAAAATACTTACAAATTCGACAAAAACGTCAGCCATCATAATCAACTTATCGGACACAATAGATTGACAGTCGGTAATAAAACAATCGAAGATATTATTTTCTTAAATTTTAAATGAAGGGCTTTGGAACACTTTATGATAATATTTATATATTCTCTCTTTTATATTTCTTTACATGTATGATACTACAGAAGTACAGATACACACCATGGTGGTGTGGTGTGCAAAGGTTTAAGCAATAAATGAGCCGTAAGAATGAACTAAACTATAAGTAGTAAATAATTTATATCTATTAATTATAATCATAACACAGTTGCATTCATAAATAAACACCACAAGTGACTAGGTGTAGATAAGTGCTAAGTAATAAATAGTCAGCCATTTAAAAAAATCACAAAAAAACCATAAGAAAAATCTGACTAAGTCGAAATGCAAATTGTTGAAATTATATTTAAGATCATTTTAATAATAGATTATGTTTACTAAATTACTTGTTTAATTTAATTAAAATAATTTGTTATAGGTAATTATATTATTAACGGGTAAGTTTTTGTTTTCATAAGCTGTCACGTAAAAATAAATAACGTATCTTTTTCTAAATTATAATATAAAAAATTAAAGTAAGCCTCGTTTATAAAGGGCAATGGGAATTCTTTAAGGGCTAAACATTCAGACAAAGGATAAGGAAGTGCTCAAGTGTCAGTAGTAGGCTCGTGTCGGTCATGAACTAAGAACTGTTAAGAATAAAATCCCGTGAAGGACCGAAAGGAACTAAATCTTTTTGCACGCTCTTAATCGGTCTTTAGGTCCTTTAGTTCAGTGGGATTGGAGAGCGAAAGACCTGTTTTAATGTTTAATATCGACATAATCATATCGTAGAACTTGAATTATATTTAGTTACCAAAGATTGGAAAAAAATCGAGTGTAAAACCGGTTCCTATTCATTCCCGGCTCTCAACAAATGCAACGACCGAACTGAACTTAAGGAACTAAAAGACCGAACTAGTTCGATTGACCGAGAGCGGAGCGCTCTCCGTAGTGAACGAGCAGGCACAAGGCTAACTGGTAGTACACAGAAGTATACTAGATATATGTATTAAAGTAACACACTTCACACACTTGTTTACACACATTGCTGCAAGAGGTCAGGTTTGCTCCTTGTGCTACACACACACACTGTTAACAAATTTAACTAGTAGTTCGCCCCGAACTGAGAACTCGCGGTTAACCATAAATTATATAGCGATTGACTTTGTTGCACCTACTTAGGTACTCGTATAGTGCGACATAAAATAATAGAAAATAAATGAGGGCGCCACTTTCTACGTACCTGTCACATTTTTGACAATTTAGTATGGACATTTTTGAGTTTCATTTTATTTAATTTCTACTATTTTATGTCGCTCTATAGGCGGCAATGGATCAAAGATCGCGTGGATTTATTGCAAGGTCTGTGGAGCCTTTAACTGATTGATTTAAGCAAAGATTAATATGTATATATAGTTGGCCAAGCAAATCTTGTCAGTAGAAAAAATGTAGGCGCGAAGGCATATGGTCTCAGAATATTTGAGTTTCGCGCCTTTTTCTACTGACAAGATTTGCTTTTTTGCATCAATTTTGAAGCGCCATTTACAAGTTTAGCGTTAAGTAATATAGATGGCGCTATTTTTTCGAATAAAAAATAAAAAATCGGTGTCAGTCAGTGGTGATTAATAATTACATGTCGAGCTGGGTATCTATACCAAGTGGAGTCCCCCAAGGGTCTATATTGGGCCCACTTCTATTTAACATTTTTGTTAATGACATAAGTACTTGTTTCCAGTTCTCTAAGTTGCTCAGCTTTGCTGACGACATGAAAATTTTTGCTAAAATTACCTCACCGGCTGATGCATACGCGCTACAATCTGATCTAAGAAGACTGGATACCTATTGTATCACAAATAAATTAGATTTAAACCCCTCTAAATGTTTTACAGTAACCTTCTCTCGTAAATCAAATAATATTTGTACCCCATATTCACTAAAAAGTAACATTCTTCAGCGAGTAGCAAGCATGAGAGATTTAGGTATTATTCATGACTCCAAACTTATGTTTAGTGAGCATATTGATAGTATAGTAGGTAAAGCTTCCAGGTCACTTGGTTTTTTAATGCGTAATTCAGTTTGTTTTACCCGTCCCAAAACTCTCAAAATTTTATATTGCGCTTACGTGAGAAGCAAACTAGAATACGCATCTCAGATATGGAATCCCCAATATCAAATTTATGTTGATAGGGTTGAGAGATTGCAGTTAAAGTTCGTCAAATTTCTTTGTTACAAAATGCGAATTAATTATAGTTCTACCAACTACTTCAAGCTGTGTAAGAAACATCATTTGATCCCACTTGTTAAGCGCCGTGAAATTGCAGATATAGTGTACTTAGTAAATATTATAAAAGGTAATGTAGATTGTCCAAATTTGCTTAATAAGATATTTTTTAATGTTCCGTCAAGGAGGCTTAGGCATTTTCGTCCCATTAGTAGTAATTACCAAGCTGCTACTAGATATAGAAAAAACAGTTTCATATGCAGGGCAGGCATGAGTTTAAATAAAGTTCTTATAAATTGTGATATTGACATATATAGTGATAGCATACCAGTAATAAAAAATAAATTAACTAGATACTTCATGGGTGACAATAATTCTGGCGCAGGTCAGGGCTCGGTGCATTATTGAATGTGTATTACTCGCAAAAGGTTTTTTCTTTTTTCTTCTCTTTACTTATTTTTGAAAACATAGATCATATACATATAGATCATCTGTTCTTATGCTTTGTGAACTTGTATGTGTAACTAAGTTGGGCAAAAACTTTTTATAATTTATTGTATTTCTATAAGTGAGAACCTATAATTGGCTCTGTGATTCTATTGTAATTTCTGGATATATGTAGCGCTGTTGGTTTTCCATGTACTAAAATAAAATAAAATAAAAATAAAATAAAATAAAGGGCTTCGTATACGGCTGTCCCTCCCCTGGATTTAAGTCACCACCATAGAGATTAAAATAAACTGTATCTGTGCTAAGCCGAAATATTTCTTGTCAAATGTCACATACATATGTATATTATGTTTATTCTATTTTATTTTTATCTTGCTAATTATTTCAAAATGGTAAATTTAAAAACGATATTATAAAAGTGTAAGTCGAGCACTTTCATTTGATACTAAACTCGACCATGTTTCTTGCAAAAAATTGACCAGAATAGCAAGACCCCTCACAAACAGCTTTTTGGCCTTCTAAGCTCTTCTAGCTCAATAACCTCTTGATCGGGCCTGCTCATAATTTAATGACTAAAATATAATGCCCTCGACTACACGTTTACCCAATTTCATTTAAATTAGAACAAATTTACTTAAGTTATTGAGTATCAAACTATCTTCTGACAGTTCAGCTTAAAAACATCGAAATGCCGAGACGTGCCGCTAGCCAGCCGCGTGTTCAAAGTCGAATGTAAGAACTTCGCTTCGCTTCGCTCGCTCGTTCGATAATATGTGAGTAAATCAATCGTAAAGTGTCATTCTATGGAACGTGCTAACTATGTAAATAAACCGCCATATTGAAATTGTCTCTGAATGATGAATTTACTAGTGACTTTTGTTTACATAGTGAGCAAGTTCCATAGAATGACACTTTACAAAAAAAATGCATGTTTGGTGCATTTAAATGCCATAAAACCAGGGTTGAAAGAGTGACCCAAGCACAGACCCAAGGGACCGTAACCATGGCAACGAGTATTCAGCGAAAATTAACGGTTACACGGAATCGTTGACCTCTTGCGCAATGCGACACTATAATTAGTCTCACTATACTTGCTATCGTACGGGCCGTCCGCTTATCCATACAGTTCACGTTACAAAAGCTGTCCTGTTCAAACGACGCATTAAGGCAAATATTATACTGGTAAGATTCTTGTAAGTAAGATAAGTATTTATTTGCTCGGTGGGAGCGAATTAATTTATAACTTCGCTCGATGGTCAGCAGCAGAAGATACTAAGCGGGCGAGGTGTTCAAATTACCTTGACACGCTCTTATTCTCTTAACAAAAAAGTCGCGTCAAGATAATTTTGAACACCTGGCCCGCTTAGCAACTTCTGCTGCTGACTGTACCTAGTTTTAAAACTCGGTATAGATGTTTTTGTGCAATTTGTCCTTCGACGCGTCGATGAAAGGAAAACATGATACATACTTCAAAGATATAAAACTAGGTGTCCAGAGTCATAGAGAAAAAAATACATAGAGTGCTCACTCCATACATCAGTTTTAGTACCAAAAAGACTATTAGCATCTAGCATCGAGTAGCGGAACTATCAGTACTGCTACTTGACAATAGATGTAGCCACCGACCGGAAAGTCTTATGCTGTTGAGATAAGACTTTCCGGTCGGTGCTACATCTATTGTCAAGTAGCAGTACTGATAGTTCCGCTACTCGATGCTAGATGTAGACACTGAAATTAATAGTCTGAACTGATGTATGGAGTGAGCACTCTATGTATTTTTTTCTCTATGCCAGAGTTGAACGACAAATAATGATACTTTTTTTTGTATTTTTTTCTTTGGTGAAGTCAGTCAGTCGACTATGAGTAAAGGAAATTAATTTGATAATAGATAAGAATGAGTTTTAAATACGAAATTCTCAATGCAGATGGCGCTTTAGTCTATCTTTCACTTCAAGATAAGAGGACGCAATTGAAATTCCTGTATTATGTATAGTTCATATAAATGAATACTCTATGTCGACTAACTGGCTCGCATTTGCAGGATACACAATAAATACTCAGCTGCCACGTGACGTCGCTCAAACTCGTTGGATCTCGAACAGTTTCACGTCCGTGTCGTACCATATTGGCGGGTCCACGTTCCTGCAATTTAAAGTAAAGTAATATTAGCGATAAAAGAAAGCCAGGCCACCCGCTGGGAAGATGGACAGAAGACCTAAAAAAGTTTGCCAGCGACGACTGGGTAACAATAGCCCAAGACAGGGAAATGTGGAGTAAAATGGAGGAGGCCTTTACTCGTCAAGAGGTCCTTAATAATACAAACTAAATTATTGAATAGAATTTTACAATTTAAACTTGCATGTACGTACATTAGTTTGATAATATTTAATTTAATTTAATAATTTATTATTATTTAATTTAATAATGAAATATGTATATTTTTTATTAAGGAATTAAAGGCTTAAATAAATAAATAAAAATATTAGCGATAAGTAATAGGGTATTTGACAATTTTTTATGAATGGTATCAGTCGATCAGGTTTGTTTTGAGGTCAGGTTTGTCTGTATGGGACCCATTGTCTTAAAGTAATACAAAAGTCACTAATGATGGTCAAAGTCTGGCGCCCGCACTTTACTGACGAAACGCTTCTAAGAAAATGGCAATACATCGTGACGTCACCATGTAACGTTAGAAGCCGTTCGATCGTATATCCGAGAGTATAGGTATATTGGACAATGATATCTATGACGTACCGTATGTATATGACGCCCCACATGTAGGTGCGGAACCAGGCCGCGGTGCCGGCGTTGGCCTGGTACTTGCGGATGAGGATGGGGTGCGGCACGGGCAGGAGTCCGACCAGCGTGCCGTGCTGCAGGAAACGCAGGATCTCCGACTCGTCCGTCAGGCCCCTGTGGAAACAAACTTGATACTTGAATATTCAATAAAAAACTCAAATGTCTACTTCTAGACCAAGCATGTTATTCTGTTGATGACTTTATGAAAGAGAATATGTAAATTTTACTATATTAACAATTATTGCACGATCATTATTCATTATTTAGAGATTTGTAAACTTTGACCAATGTATTATTTTATCTAGAATTGTAAATAACAATCTTATTTCAATTGTACCTGTGTGACCTGTAAAATACTTTTTACCAATAAAGAAACTAAACTAAACTAAACTAAATGCGCTGGTGGGGTAGCAGTTATGCTGAAAATATAAAAATATGTTGGCTGCAGCTCGGTGAAAAGATTGTGAGTTTAAGGGTAATATTCCATTTCTGGCCGCAGCTGCACTACTGGTACTGAACGCGTCGCTGTTACTGTCAATTTCCATAGTAAAATGAACAGTAGTGCAGCTGCGGTTGGAAATGGACTGTCACCTTAAAAGTGTTACGCAAAAGCCAGACGAAAGCTTCAATGGGGTTGGCAACTGTCAAAGGTTAGCATAGATGGCGCCATCATAGCTTGCCCCTTTTTCTATGAGATTTGGCTTAAAGGGCTGGCATCCAGGCACAGTACAACAGTAGTGAATCTTCATAGAAATGTGCCGCTGCCGGCTTGAATGTGTGCGTGCGTGCCGGGCGCCGTATTCGCACGCGCTGCCACGCACACATTCGCATAATATACGGGGGAATACGGTGGCAGCAGTGTGGGCCGTACCGCGACTGTGATCGCGCGCATTCGAGTACGCTCGCATTTGCCTGCTCTTACCGGCCTTAATTTATACCTGATTTATGAATTGATAGAACATTTTATTATGTTATATAAATAGAAACCTAATAACTCATAATACGCAAATAATATTTAACTAAAAATAAAAGTGACAACCCTAAGCGCCAACGCAAGAGTAGGTAAATAACTTGCCGAGCGGCCTTTGATTCAGTACTGTTCTTAGTGTACTGTGATCCAGGGCATTAAAAATACACAATTCTAGGGATTGACAGGGCAAGCTGTGATGGCGCCATCTGCTAAATACTTCAATCGGCCAACCCTATTGAGGGAAACTATTCCTCTTAGGTAGGTACTATCCCTCACTTGTCGATGCAGATCTTCACCTGCGGCACCAGGACCTGCAACAGCCTCATGATGGTCTGCAGGGGCAGCTTGCCCCGGCAGCTGGCGACCCACTCGGCATTGGCTAGCCACCCGTCTGTGCTCGTCAGTACACATCACCCCGGCTACACTCACTTGTCGATGCAGATCTTCTCCACCTGCGGCACCAGGACCTGCAGCATGATGGTCTGCAGCGGGAGCTTGCCTCGCCAGCTGGCGACCCACTCGGCATTGGCTAGCCACCCGTCTGTGCTCGTCAGTACACATCACCCCGGCTACACTCACTTGTCGATGCAGATCTTCTCCACCTGCGGCACCAGGACCTGCAGCATGATGGTCTGCAGCGGGAGCTTGCCTCGCCAGCTGGCGACCCACTCGGCATTGGCTAGCCACCCGTCTGTGGTCGTCAGTACACATCACCCCGGCTACACTCACTTGTCGATGCAGATCTTCTCCACCTGCGGCACCAGGACCTGCAGCATGATGGTCTGCAGCGGGAGCTTGCCTCGCCAGCTGGCGACCCACTCGGCATTGGCTAGCCACCCGTCTGTGGTCGTCAGTACACATCACCCCGGCTACACTCACTTGTCGATGCAGATCTTCTCCACCTGCGGCACCAGGACCTGCAGCATGATGGTCTGCAGCGGGAGCTTGCCTCGCCAGCTGGCGACCCACTCGGCATTGGCTAGCCACCCGTCTGTGCTCGTCAGTACACATCACCCCGGCTACACTCACTTGTCGATGCAGATCTTCACCTGCGGCACCAGGACCTGCAGCAGCCTCATGATGGTCTGCAGCGGGAGCTTGCCTCGGCAGCTGGCGACCCACTCGGCATTGGCTAGCCACCCGTCTGTGCTCGTCAGTACACATCACCCCGGCTACACTCACTTGTCGATGCAGATCTTCACCTGCGGCACCAGGACCTGCAGCAGCCTCATGATGGTCTGCAGCGGGAGCTTGCCCCGGCAGCTGGCGACCCACTCGGCATTGGCTAGCCACCCGTCTGTGCTCGTCAGTACACATCACCCCGGCTACACTCACTTGTCGATGCAGATCTTCTCCACCTGCGGCACCAGGACCGGCAGCATGATGGTCTGCAGCATGATGGTCTGCAGCGGGAGCTTGCCCCGGCAGCTGGCGACCCACTCGGCATTGGCTAGCCACCCGTCTGTGCTCGTCAGTACACATCACCCCGGCTACACTCACTTGTCGATGCAGATCTTCTCCACCTGCGGCACCAGGACCTGCAGCAGCCTCATGATGGTCTGCAGGGGCAGCTTGCTCCGCCAGCTGGCGACCCACTCGGCGCTGGCTCGCCACCCGTCTGTGGTCGGACTGCGGATGCTGGTTGTGGATTTTATACTGTCCCGCTAGGGAAAAAAATTGCTTGATTAGTTTCGAAAGGGAAAGGCATTATGAATTCACGATTTAACGTCATAGACATCATCACCATTATTTAAAATTTTACTATTACTTATGTACAGCCTGTTGTTACCTTTATCCAATGTTTATATGTGACTGCTACATAATAAATGGCATTAAAACTCGAGTGTGGGTTTATGAAACGAACGAAGTGAGTTTAATAATAGAATCACACGAGTGTGGTGCCCGAGAACAAGTATACTTACATGTGTCCTCGGCCGCAGTGTCTCCTCCCCGTCGGTGATGGCGTCCGGCTCGCAGTCCTCGCCGTCGCCGCCGCTGCGGCTCTCCAGCAGGGAGCGCGTGTTCTCCAGCTGTTGGGCGCTAGGGTGCGCCGACTCGCGCTCCGTCATTGCTGCGATTGCTGTAGAAAAAAAAGTATTGTGTTAAAAATAAAATTGTAGATACATAAAGTTCTTGTCGTTTGTATTTTACTCTATTGCAATTTGCATTGCACTATTATTGCACTTGTCAAAATGAAATCCTGTCCGCCTTCGAATTCCACTAACACCTCCAGGATTTATCATTAGATTATCTCAATTGTACCAAATTAAACCAAGCTAAAATCGACTTGCAACATTTTAATACATTGTACGTTACAAGTGAAGTTAACATGGTCAAATTAATAAAAAAAAAACCTTTATATAGGCCAATTTTGAAAGACCAAAATTAGTATTAGTCCTGCCTAACTAATATTATAAATCAAAAGTGAATAGGTAGTGAAGAAACAAAAATGACGATTTTTTTATAAAAATGACAAGATCGAAGGTTTACCAGGAGTGTCTGGCAACGTCACCTCACGACTAGGGTACATACCGGGTGTATCTGGCAACGGCGCGTCACGACTAGGGTACATACCGGGTGTATCTGGCAACGTCGCGTCACGACTAGGGTACATACCGGGTATATCTGGCAACGCGGCCTCACGACTAGGGTACATACCGGGTGTATCTGGCAACGGCGCGTCACGACTAGGGTACATACCGGGTATATCAGGCAACGTCGCTCACTGCTAGGGTACATACCGGGTATATCTGGCAACGTCGCCTCACGACTAGGGTACATACCGGGTGTATCTGGCAACGGCGCGTCACGACTAGGGTACATACCGGGTGTATCTGGCAACGGCGCGTCATGACTAAGGTACATACCGGGTGTATCTGGCAACGTCGCCTCACGACTAGGGTACATACCGGGTGTATCTGGCAACGTCGCGTCACGACTAGGGTACATACCGGGTGTATCTGGCAACGTGGCCTCACGAATAGGGTACATACCGGGTGTATCTGGCAACGTCGCCTCACGACTAGGGTACATACCGGGTGTATCTGGCAACGGCGCGTCATGACTAAGGTACATACCGGGTGTATCTGGCAACGTCGCCTCACGACTAGGGTACATACCGGGTATATCTGGCAACGTCGCGTCACGACTAGGGTACATACCGGGTGTATCTGGCAACGTGGCCTCACCAATAGGGTACATACCGGGTGTATCTGGCAACGTCGCCTCACGACTAGGGTACATACCGGGTGTATCTGGCAACGTCGCGTCACGACTAGGGTACATACCGGGTGTATCTGGCAACGTCGCGTCACGACTAGGGTACATACCGGGTGTATCTGGCAACGGCGCGTTATGACTAGGGTACATACCGGGTGTATCTGGCAACGTCGCGTCACGACTAGGGTACATACCGGGTGTATCTGGCAACGTCGCTCACTGCTAGGGTACATACCGGGTGTATCTGGCAACGTGGCCTCACGACTAGGGTACATACCGGGTGTATCTGGCAACGTCGCGTCACGACTAGGGTACATACCGGGTGTATCTGGCAACGTCGCCTCACGACTAGGGTACATACCGGGTGTATCTGGCAACGTCGCTCACTGCTAGGGTACATACCGGGTGTATCTGGCAACGTGGCCTCACGACTAGGGTACATACCGGGTATATCTGGCAACGTCGCCTCACGACTAGGGTACATACCGGGTGTATCTGGCAACGTCGCCTCACGACTAGGGTACATACCGGGTGTATCTGGCAACGGCGCGTTATGACTAGGGAACATACCGGGTGTATCTGGCAACGTCGCGTCACGACTAGGGTACATACCGGGTGTATCTGGCAACGGCGCGTTATGACTAGGGTACATACCGGGTGTATCTGGCAACGTCGCGTTGAGCGTGCCGGGCTCGGCGGGCTGCGCGGGCCGCGACCCCTCCATGGCGAGCTCCGCCACCGACTCGGCACTCGTCGACCTACACAGGTCAATTACAGGTAAATCTTACGCGCCAATTTCACCACGGTGACAGGTGCGACAATTGTAAAACATCACTGTTGCTGACGTCACAGACATCCATGGGCTACGGTTACCGCTTACCATCAGGCGGGCCGTATTCCTGTTTGCCACCATCATTGTATTATTTAAAAAAACATTACTATATCGGGAGAAAAACAGATATTTCTCTTGCGAAGTTTCTGACAATTATTGTCACAAGAAACACGACAATTGTCACGAAATTCCGACACAGAACTCATTTCCTGTCAAGAATTACCGACAATTCTTTTGAATCTTGTGACAATTGTCAGAAACTTCGCAAGAGAAATATCTGTTTTTCTCCCGATATAATAATGTTTTTTTAAATAATACAAGAATGGTGGCAAACAGGAATACGGCCCGCCCGATGGTAAGCGGTAACCGTAGCCCATGGACGCCTGTGACTCAGCAACAGTGATGTTTTACAATTGTCGCACCTGTCACCGTGGTGAAATTGGGGCCGGTGGCAGGCGGCAACGTACAGATACAGAAATCTATTGGTAAAAGAAACATATACATTTACACATCATTTTTGGACGTTATACACATTTTTTTTTTTTTTTTTTTGATAAATATGTTTACATGACTTTACAGCTATACCAATGCATCACGAAACTTAGACTAACAGCAATAATACTTATAACAACAACAATAATAGCACATTACACAAGTATAGACAAATTACATAGGAACAGTTGAGCACCTATCATACATCGCCTCACAGAATCTCAAGCATTCACTATACACTGCCGTCCATCGCCACGCAAATAGGTCGCACTCGGGTGTCAATGCCATCATAAGGATCAAATATTTTCTTGTTGTTTTTCTTTGATTCTGTCCCATCAACCTGGAAGAAATTGTAGCTCAGTCTGTTAGAAGAGATTGGACGTCTTTTGCAAACGAATACCAACTCCAAAAAAAATGAAAATCGAACCTTAGTAATCGAACATGAGGTAAACATTTGAATGGAGATTATTGGCGTTATTCATAAAAGGCTGCTAACTTAATCAGTTGATGATCGTCGTTTGTTCCTATCTGTCGTTATGCCATAAAGAGGGACAAACGATGATCATCAGCTAATTAACTTAGCAGACGTTTATGAATAACGCCGTAAGTGTGGAGATAAGAAAAGACGGCTCAATGTACGAACTTTGTCGTGCTTATCATCCCCTACTTTACCTAAATATTTTACCATTCACCTACTTTACCATTTACGTCATTACCAAACTAAAATGGAGTTGGGCGGGATATGTTGCTAGGCAGAGTGATGGCAGGTGGATTAAAATGTTAAGGTGAAAGAAGCGCCTGGCGTCCGTTGGCTCGTTGGGTGGACGATAGGGAATGCAAATCGGTTATTTTTTGTATGGAAATAACCGCGGTTTCGGTTAATAACCGATTATTTCCATACAAAAAATTACCGAAAATAACCGATTTGCATTCCCTAGTGGACGTCATCCGGCAGATTGCGGGTCACTTCTGGATGAGATTAGCTCAGGACCGGGACAAGTGGCGTACTAGAAGACAGGCCTATGCTTAGCAGTGGGCGGTAAAGGGCTGATATGATGACTTTAGCTAACATAATTGGTGGTTATTACAGGTTATTTATTAACCACCAGGCTCTCAACCACATGTCTCCGGAGAGTACTTGAATTCTTCGGACACATAGCCAGGAAGACTGGAGACAACCTGGAAAAGCTTATGGTCACTGGTCCAACTCGATCCAGATTAGCAAATCGCTATCCATCAAGGTCCATGATGCCTTAGAAGTCGCAAGGGATCGGATGGGCTGGAAAGCTGCGATACGGAATCATGTGCTCCACTTAGGAGGTCACGACCCTCAGCACTGAGAATAACGAAGCAAGGACACAGATTATATAATAGTTCTTACGAACGGATACTTATCTCTCAAAGAAAACGCAAATACCTACCGTTTTGATACCTACACAAAAATACAATGGAGTGAACTTCAGCGCGCCGCTCCCCGCACCGCACACGCCGGCTCAACGCTAGGGTTGCCGACGCTTAGAAATGATAAATAAAATACCTACTTATACAGCGGAATGAAATAACATCAAATATAAAGCTAAAATTATGTATGTTATCATTAATTTACAATTGTTTGACGTAAAAATGTAATGCAAGTTTTTTTCTTTCTCTAAGAGTACTTTCCGCTGTAAAGTTAAGAACGTACTGTCGTTAAAATAAACTTTACCTACCAAAATAAGTTAAAAGTTTGCTTCCTATTTCAACTATGTCGATATCGCACGATTAATGTGTCATAATAAACACTACATGTCTAAAGAAATTCAATAGTACCTGCCTACGTAGCTTGTAACTATCGTAAAAATTGTCAATCAATCTTTGGGTAATATGGCTCCATCGATACTGTCGATGATTTCGCCAACGTCAAAGTGGATCCCACGTGGGATCGAATTAATATTATTTGTAATAAAATTCAGCCAGTGTACGGTATAAAAGTATAAAATTATGGCCTCTAGGGCTCTAGCCAGCCACGGTTAGAGGTAGAAATACCAAAATAAATGCTCTAGAGCACGACGTTGTTCCGTAGTCTGGTTCTCAGTTCTTGTAAGGCGATAGCTAGACTTTACAAGAACCCGCGTGGGCTACCCGGCGTTGACGCCAGAATGGTGGTTATACGCGCTCCATGATTATTTTTTCATTATCTGCACACTTCCACATTAGTTTACTGCATAATACGCTATCAATATTACACTTTAAACAATATTAATAAGCAAAAACAAAGAAATTAATCACGAGGCTATGTTACCAAAATGGCGGTCGACGAATAACCGTCAGTGCGGCGCGCGGTGACGTGCGTGCGTGAGCGCGTGTGGCCACCAACCGGCTTGCTTTTCTACCGTGAACGGGAACAGATTCGTAGGTATAAATCCGAGCTCGCGCGTAGAGTTCCATAGGCCTGGCAAGGAGGAGGACTTATTACCTGGGCAGTTTGTCGTGGGTGGCTTGCAGCGAGCGCGCGATGGCGGTGTGCTCGTGCGGCAGGTTGGCGAGCGCGTGGAACACAGCCCGTTTGCGAATTATCGTGTACACCAGGTTCGAGTTGCCTGCAAATTTATATATTATTAGTACTTCGAAGTTTGAGTAAAATCCATTAGATATTTCTTCACGGGTGACACCTAAAGAGGTTAGGGAAATGTTTCACGAAGTTGTAACCATAGATGAGTATGATGTACACACGTATAAGTACGTAGAATATAATAGTCATTTCGGCTAATTTGTTTTTAAATTACAGCTAAAATGTACAGTCAGCAGCAGAAGTTGCTAAGCGGGCGAGGTGTTCGAAATGATCTTGACGCGACTTTATTGTTAAGAGAATAAAGCTTCCGTCACACAGGCGCGTTTTCAGGGCGGGGCGTGAGCGTTTTATATGTAAAAGCGGCGCGCCCCGCTCACGCCCCGCCCGGAAAACGCGCCTGTGTGCCGAAGCCTTAAAAGCGTGTCAAGGTAATTTTACCCACCTCGCCCGCGAAGCGACTTCTGCTGCTGACTGTACGAATCTCTTTATGAAGCTCCATTTCTCGTTATAATTTATGCATCTCTCCTGCACCAACTTTTATGTCTCTGTTTGACCCAATGGTTGACTGGTAGAGAATGCCTTTTGGCATTAAGTCCGCCATTTGTACATTTTTCTTTCTTTGTAAGTTTAAATAAATAAAAGACAAAAAAAAGCCAGCAGACTATTTAGTGAAATTTGTGAAATTCCTAAAAATAATATAAAAAAATAAAGATGGGTCAATCAACTATTTCTTGTTGTTATTCTGTCCCATCAGCGAGGAGACAATAGTAGCATATATTGTTAGAAGAACTGCTGTACCATGTTCTACTAACATGCTCAGTAGATGTCCCATTATGTAAAGGTCTTATAACTACCATAAAATGCAAGTTTGGTTCATTTAAATACGAAAAACGAAACTGACGAAACGAAAGTGACTCAGGAGACCGTAACCATAGCAACGTGTGACAAGAAAAAGTTGATTAACCCAGAGTTGAGTGTGAGTTGGGTGGTCCGTTTCTTCAGAGTAAGCCAGTCTTTGGGGAGCTGGTCTGAATTCCCCAACGCTTAATGTTTCCATACAAACACCTGTCTTTCTGTATGTGTTCGAATACCCATGTTTGAAAAAAAAATCTGGCACTTGACCGTTTAGAGAAGTTCTCAACACCACTCATAGAGAATGCTACGAAGCCTGTTGCGGATTTTATCGCTGTAGTTTTTTGTGACGATGCCTGTAGCTGATTGTAAGTTTGTGTTTACCTGACGAAGCCTGCGTTGCGGATATAAAAGTATGGTCTCTGAATAAATATAAAATTAACCCAATATTTACCATCGAACTGGTACTGAATGATGTTGTTGAACATCTCGAGCAGGAAGAACACTAGGTGGTGATGCTGCGGCGCCGAAAACAGGAACCAGGGCGTGCCGAAGGCTTCCAACAAATGCAGGAGTTTGCTCGACGATACCATCGAGAGCGTTTTCAGGTACGGCGATACTGGACACAAATACTCATGTTAGGATTCGTTAACACATTCATTGCCACCCAGCCAAACAAGACGCGCCAGGCCACAAAATTTCTCCATATAAAAGTGTAGTACGTAGTACCAATCAGGGATGTTGCGAATATCCGCATCCGCATCCGCAACCGCGGAACATCCGCATTATTTTCAACATCCGCATCCGCATCCGCATAAAATCGATGCGGATTTAATGCGGATGCGGATGTGGAACAGGTCGGTACAGGAACGTCTTAGCATCGGCGTAAGTGCTAGACTGCTAAGTAATTTAGTCATTAACCAAAAAAACCTATTAGAAATGAGCAGTCAAGCGTGAGTGGGACTTAATGTACCGTTGGAACGCGAGTCCGACTCGCACTTGGCCGGTTTTTTGAAATAAAAATTACTAAAATGTAATATTTGACGTTTTTTATGGTACTATCTTGACATCCGCATCCGCATCCGCATCCGCGGATGTGAGCCTTTAAAAATCCGCATCCGCATCCGCGGATGTCAAAAAATCGGCATCCGCAACATCCCTGGTACCAATGAGTATTTCGGAACTTATGTACGAAACATGATATTTACCAGTCTCTTTTCGGTGAAGGAAAACATCGTGAGGAAACCGGACTAATACCGATATGGGCCTAGTTTACCCTCTGGGTTGGAAGGTCAGATGGCAGTCGCTTTCGTAAAAACTAGTGCCCATGCCAATTACTGGGATTACTTGCCAAGCGGACCCCAGGCTCCCATGAGCCGTGGCAAAATGCCGGGACAACGCGAGGAAGATGATGAGGATGATAAAGGTGTAGTACCACGATCCCGACTATCGGGTCGTCCGGCTTGGGAACGAAATTACAAAATACCCGATAGTCGGGTTTTCGGCACTGAATGTGTTAAAAGACAATATTTCAGTCTTCTTAACTCTTCGAGCCAATTGCCAGAATCAAAAGGTAGCAAATATGAAAAATGTAGACATGAAGATTTGATTCCACATAAAAATTTTGATATTGTCTATCAAATTGATGGCTGGTAGAGGGTTGCAGCAGACAGCCCAATGGAGACAGTTGGAGGAGGCCTATACCTTACGGCACACCGAACTGAGAGATATAATATGAAATATTCAATTGTAATTTATATTGTTCGGAATAAAAGGCTTTATTATTAGTATTATATCAAATTGATTTACCAAATTATCTAAAGCACTAGTGTTTACCATTGACCAATATAGTGAGTAGACAGTCAAACAGCGGCTGCAGACGCTAATGCCCCGTTGTAATTATCTTGTGGAACACAAGTACTAGTAGATCAGCATGGGAGCCGGTGAAGACGGGCGCGTCCATGGGCACGGTCGCCATGTAAGGCTTGTCGTGTTGTGTGTACTAACTTACCATTGACAAGTATAGTAAGCAGACAATCAAACAGCGGCTGCAGACGCTGATGCCCGGTTGTAATTATCTTGTGGAACACAAGTACTAGTAGATCAGCATGGGAGCCGGTGAAGACGGGCACGTCCATGGGCACGGTCGCCATGTAAGGCTTGTCGTGTTGTGTGTACTGACTTACCATTGACAGGTATAGTAAGCAGACAATCAAACAGCAGCTGCAGACGCTGGTGCCCCGTTGTAATTATCTTGTGGAATACAAGTACTAGTAGATCAGCATGAGACCCGGTAAAGACAGGCACGTCCATGGGCACGGTCGCCATGTAAGGCTTGTCGTGTTGTGTGTACTAACTTACCATTGACAAGTATAGTAAGCAGACAATCGAACAGCGGCTGCAGACGCTGGTGCCCCGTTGTAATTATCTTGTGGAACACAAGCACTAGTAGATCAGCATGGGAGCCGGTGAAGATGCGCACGGTCGCCATGTAAGGCTTGTTGTGTTATGTGTACTGACTACTGACTTACCATTAACAAGAATAGTAAGCAGACAGTCAAACAGCGGCTGCAGACGCTGATGCCCGGTTGTAATTATCTTGTGGAACACAAGCACTAGTAGATCAGCATGGGAGCCGGTGAAGACAGGCACGTCCATGGGCACGGTCGCCATGTAAGGCTTGTCGTGTTGTGTGTACTAACTTACCATTGACAAGTATAGTAAGCAGACAGTCAAACAGCGGCTGCAGACGCTGATGCCCCGTAGTGATTATCTTGTGGAACACAAGCACTAGTAGATCAGCATGGGAGCCGGTGAAGATGGGCACGGTCGCCATGTAAGGCTTGTTGTGTTGTGTGTACTAACTTACCATTGACAAGAATAGTAAGCAGACAATCGAACAGCGGCTGCAGACGCTGATGCCCCGTTGTAATTATCTTGTGGAACACAAGCACTAGTAGATCAGCATGGGAGCCGGTGAAGACAGGCACGTCCATGGGCACGGTCGCCATGTAAGGCTTGTCGTGTTGTGTGTACTGACTTACCATTGACAAGAATAGTAAGCAGACAGTCAAACAGCGGCTGCAGACGCTGGTGCCCCGTTGTAATTATCTTGTGGAACACAAGTACTAGTAGATCAGCATGGGAGCCGGTGAAGACGGGCA
This sequence comes from Cydia amplana, assembly GCF_948474715.1. Classification (NCBI taxonomy): domain Eukaryota; kingdom Metazoa; phylum Arthropoda; class Insecta; order Lepidoptera; family Tortricidae; genus Cydia; species Cydia amplana. Next base: position 16,358,413 of record NC_086080.1, on the reverse strand, counting down.
CGTCCATGGGCACGGTCGCCATGTAAGGCTTGTGTTGTGTGTACTAACTTACCATTGACAAGTATAGTAAGCAGACAGTCAAACAGCGGCTGCAGACGCTGATGCCCGGTTGTAATTATCTTGTGGAACACAAGCACTAGTAGATCAGCATGAGACCCCGTAAAGACAGGCACGTCCATGGGCACGGTCGCCATGTAAGGCTTGTGTTGTGTGTACTAACTTACCATTGACAAGTATAGTAAGCAGACAGTCAAACAGCGGCTGCAGACGCTGATGCCCGGTTGTAATTATCTTGTGGAACACAAGTACTAGTAGATCAGCATGAGACCCGGTAAAGACAGGCACGTCCATGGGCACGGTGGCGGTGTAAGGCTTGTTGAGTCGCACGCCGAAGTTTCGCTCGCCGGAGAGGAGCAGGAGTATGAACACGCCGATGTGCATCAGGCCAACTCGGGCTGTGGATGTATGGAAAAGTTTAGACTTGTTAAATATATCTATAGTCTGTCCAACAAGTCAAACAACTTTGTCGGTATAACCTTTCAAGTGGCATAAGTACGTCATTTTTGAGTTGTTCGAATTTCGATTTTATTTTAATTAATCAAATTTCAGACTTAAATGACTTAAATTGTCCGGGAGCCGGTTCCTGCCACTTCAAGAGATAACAGGCGCGAAATTATTTTTTTCTAAAGGAAGATAACACTTCGCGCCTGCATTTTTTAAATTTGCCGCTATTTTTCTACTGACGGAAGTGCTTGACAGACTATGTAAGTGACATTTCCATATGAAGAGATGCAGAGTTTAGTAGAAATGATATGTAGTTGTGTTTTGTTGTTGTAGTTTTTGTGTGTGTTGTTTGAATGTAAAAAACAATGGTTACTCATACGCTCAAGAGCTAATTCGATTCGAATTTGAGTTTCATGAATATTTTATTTTCTACACGTTTGGTTCGCATTTCCAACATGCAGGAAAGAGACAACATAACATGCAATTTATTAATTACGTCACGCGGCTTGTTATTGTTACTATGTTAAGTATGATCGAATGCAATGCAGTTTTTAGATGCAATGCATTTTTAGAACAGTCAGTACTATGTATGTATGAATGAATTAGAATTAATCGAATATCAAAACTGATGTCAAGATGTTTATGTTTGTTTATTAAAGTGAAAAATTTGCTTGTTTTCAGAAAATAATATATCCCATGAAATAGTTTATGTGGGTTAGAATGAGACAGTTTTACTTAATGCAAGTTTTTATTTGATTTTAAAGCTAGTTAGAAATTAATCGTAGCTGTTAGTTTCTGCCTGTCGCTTACCATCCGATGCGGCAGTGTTCATACGAATACCTAGTGAATAAAATATATCTCAAATTGCCGCCTTTTTAGTTTAGAATACCCACATTATAAGTCTTTGAGGTTAGAAAAGTATATTTTCTAAAATAATGTTGTTTTGGTCTTATATTTACTTCTTAATAAAAGTTATCAATTTGTTGTTTTGTTATGTGTATTGTTCCCCAATTTCTCGAAGACTGGTGAAACGATTTTATTTTTCAAAGTTGAGTAAAGTTTACTCGTCCGTTTGAATAGGACAAAGGGTACGTTTTAAAATGGAATTCACCCCTTAAAATTTAGGGGTTGTTCAACACGTGAGTTTTAAGGAGGTTATCGACTGTTTACTACGCGGACAAAGTCGCGGGCAGGGGCTAGTCTGTAATCACTTACACTGATCAGCGCGCGAGTCGTTGAGGTGGTACAAGATTGGCACAAGCACTTCCAATACGTCGCTGCTCTTCAACACGTAGTACATAAATTTCTGAAAACAATACAGTCAATAAATCTCACTTCAACATTTTTGTTACAAGTTGAGGATGTTTCACTAAAACTGTAATTCCGGTACGAAGTCACAGACGAAATAGTTAATTTATACGATTTAAATACACGAAATATAGTTTTGTGCAGTAGTTTTATTTTAAACTCATTTCCTCATGGCTCATGGGCCACCTAGAAAGCATTGAATATTCCACATTTTTTAAAGTAGGTATATTGTGATGATTTGTCTCCTGGCTGTGAGTGCTGCGACCCACACGGGTCCCAAATCGAGTCTTCGTTTTTGAGAAAAAAAGTTTTTTTTTCTCCATACCTAGATTATAATTTTCATATTTTTATTAGATATGTATGGGCCAGGGGGTTTTTCAGCAATCTGGTGACGCCGCGCAGCACGAAGGCAACACATCGCGCTAAACAAGTTGTATAATAACACTAACCTTGTTATAATCGCACATCTTCCAAAACAGAACGAGTAACTCCTGGTGTAAGGCAACCCGCTTGGCCGAATTAGGCAGGTATGTTTGAGCCAGGGGGTTGTTCAGCAATCTGGTGACGCCGCGCAGCACGAAGGCAACACATTGCGCTGAATAAGTTGTACTAACCTTGTTATAGTCGCACATCTTCCAAAACAGAACAAGTAACTTCTGATGTAAGGCAACCCGCTTGGCCGAATTAGGCAGGTATGTTTGAGCCAGGGGGTTGTTCAGCAATCTGGTGACGCCGCGCAGCACGAAGGCAACACATTGCGCTGAATAAGTTGTACTAACCTTGTTATAGTCGCACATCTTCCAAAACAGAACAAGTAACTTCTGATGTAAGGCAACCCGCTTGGCCGAATTAGGCAGGTATGTTTGAGCCAGGGGGTTGTTCAGCAATCTGGTGACGCCGTGCAGCACGAAGGCAACACATCGCGCTGAATAAGTTGTACTAACCTTGTTATAGTCGCACATCTTCCAGAACAGAACAAGTAACTCCTGATGTAAGGCAACCCGCTTGGCCGAATTAGGCAGGTATGTTTGAGCCAGGGGGTTGTTCAGCAATCTGGTGACGCCGCGCAGCACGAAGGCAACACATCGCGCTAAACAAGTTGTATAATAGCACTAACCTTGTTATAGTCGCACATCTTCCAGAACAGAACGAGTAACTCCTGGTGTAAGGCAACCCGCTTGGCCGAATTAGGCAGGTATGTTTGAGCCAGGGGGTTGTTCAGCAATCTGGTGACGCCGCGCAGCACGAAGGCGAAGTCCTCATCGCGGTGGATGCGGGAGAGGTAGTTGATGAATAGGTTGTCTGGGAGGGCCTGGGGGGTTATTGAAAACTTATTGAGTTTTACTATAGTCCGTCAACCAAATCTTGTCAGTAGCAATGTAAAGCAAACTAAAGTAGGGCAACACTCAAAGAGCAGTATTGCGCTAAGAATAGCAGCAATGTACATCGAACCAAAAGATTTTTTTTTCCGCTGAGCGCGCCCTGCGTACGTTAATTCAAATTGTCACTCGCGGTTTATTGAAAAAATTTGAAACATGGACGGACAATTTAAAAGCGATGTTAAAACAATGTTAATCAAAATGATGAACAAATTTGAAGATATCAAAAATATAAAAATATAAAATATTTGAAGATATCGTAGTGCTTATATTCTCTTTGTTCCCTATCTATGTCTTCTATGTTTACTAAAATAAAATCATATCAAAATGCAGATAATTAGATAGTGCATATATTTGTTATTTACAATATAATATGCCACTTGTTAATGTAAATTAGTGTACTCTTCTGGATGAATATGACATACCTGTGTAATTTTTTTGATTGGTATATATTGTACAATAGGATTACATATTAAAAATAAAACAACTGATATTTGGGTGTTTATTTAATTTAAAGGTAAATAAGATAAGGGTCACTTTAGCTTACACTATAATTCAGGTCATTAATTGAAAAAATATAATGAAGTTACCAATGTTACCGGGTCACTTCAACCAAGCATAATACTCTGTAGTATTATTGCATCTTTGTAAATAGTCACAACTGATTGCTGAAAATATTAGACATGTGGGCCTATGGACGGTTTCCAGGACACAATTTATGGTCTTGTTGGATAGATTTAGGCATACGTTTTAATTTTATTTATGCCTTTTAACCCTAAAACAAAAAAACTGAACATAATCTTAAAAGTTCGAAAGAGTTCTTCCAGTATGTACTTGTCATAACCTCAATTTTTAGTAATGTTTACCATCAACGAGCATGATTGTACATTGTAGGCCCCTTAGCTTTGCTTATTCTTATTTAATGTATTGGTATTTAATGGTGACAGCAGAAATATCTCTTGAAACAGAAACGATTCAGAATGAAAACCAAATGAAAACAAATAAGGTGACGGCTGTCGTTCACGATCCACATTCCACAGATAAAACACAGATGACACGCATTTTGGAATTATTCGAACACAGTGTTGCTAACCCGCGATTTTTCAAATTTGCCGCCTTTTACTACTGACAAGATTTGGTTGACGGACTTTATGCAGAAATGTAATCCTCGTAACGTCGGAGGTAACTCTTAAAACTTAAATACGCGATTTAGTCCCGTTTTACAATTTAATCATGTGTAAAAATTGTGAAAGTTTAAATCAGTGTGATGTAATCCTGGTCACGGCACCGAATTGTAACAACTCTACCCGATGTGTCATAATTACACATCGGTAATTCGTGGCATTGAGGTAGCACTTAAAAGATTAGTTTAATTACTGCCTTTTTTTAGTGATTTCTTTTTCTCGACTCGTATAGGAAGAACATTGTCACATCACTAGTCTGTTAGAAACTTCCACGAGTTACCGATATGTGCTCATCAGTAATCTTTTAAGTGCTACCTAAATGCCACGAGTTACCGATGTGTAGTCATAATGTATCTTATTTATTTAACTCTTGTTCTCTTTATCAACTTTATGTTGTCAATAGAGATACCGTAAAATAGAAAAAAATGTTTATTATAAGCAAACGTTACACACCTAACAGTCAATTTTACAACATATGGGCTCACCTCGTCAGAATCTTCATTCATAGCGTTGCTTGTGTCGTGGTCCAGGGTAACGATTAAAATTTGCAAAGCAACCTGCAAAAACCAATCTTATTTCAAACTCAGCTTACTAAAACATGTAAATATTTAATCAACATATGTACAGAACAAGTATTTAACATGTTAATTTAGCAGTATTTAAAAATAATTAGACTATAACTGCTTATAATAGTAGTAACTATACCTCGACCAGAGGTTCCAGCGTGTCACTGAAGAGTAGATGGTTGTAGGGCAGCCCTAACCCCACCGGATCGTAGGAGCATACTGTGTTTAATAGGGACGTGAACAGCGGCAGGGCGTGCCGGTTGTCTGGGCTTGTCAAGTACCTGCAGGGAAGATTACGGTAATTATAGAGGTCGCTGATGTGAAACCTTTCTCTTGTTATGGTAAATATCTGGGCGACCGAGATTTGCTCGGAAAACATACAAAAACTCAAAAATGCGCGTTTTCCTAGAGATAAGACCTAGCTAGATCGATGTTTCGCCCCCGAAAACCCTCATATAGTAAATGTCATCGAAATCGTTAGAGCCGTTTCCGAGATCGCCGAAATATATTTATATAAATAAATAAATAAACAAGAATTGCTCGTTTAAAGGTATTAGATAGATAGCATTAGTATAGCAGAATTAGTACTGCTGTCGACCCAAAATCGCTAACAATAAACTGCCCTCAGTTTGGCGAAAAATCTTGCGTAGGTAAGTACCCAGTACCTAAGTTTGTTTTTAGTTTAATATAAGTACGGGTCGCTTCGGAAATCTGACCCTCGGTGAACCTTACGCCATTGTAATAAGGTTTAAAACAGTGTATAAATAAAAAAATAAAAAAGCCTTATATTTCTTACAAAAAATAAAAATTACACACTTTTAAATAAACCTATTTCTACAAAACAGTAATACGTTCTAACATTGCTTTATACCTAATTTATAATATCTAATAATGTAAGAACCCCTCGCTACTCGAAGGTGAAGGCCTCCTCTAGTGATTTCCAAGCGTCTCTATTATTAGCTTTTTGCATCCATTGATCACCAGCCAGTCTCACTATTTCGTCAGTCCATCGCGCTTTGGGTTTGCCTTGTTTTCTTGTACCTGATGGCCCCTTCCAAGTGGTCAGTCTGTGAGTCCATCGGTTGTCTGTCATTCAATAGAACTTGCTAACTACTTATGTAAACAAGTTACTAGTAAATTGGCATTCAGTGCATGGTATAATAATATACTCCGCCTGGTACTCTCTTCCGACCACGTGACCGACACAAGCCTACGTCATCATGCGACAGCGCTATATAATAATATGCAATAGCGCTATATAAAGTGGCAATGCTGCAAATTATTGTGACGTAGGCTTGTGACACTTTGGGAAGAGAAGACCATGTTTTATTAGACTATGCATTCAGTGTCAATTTTAGTACGGCGGTTTGTTTACATAGCAAGTTCTATTGAATGACACTTTAAGTAAAAGAACTCACGCGATCCACTTATTGTGGTGTGTCTGGTGTGCTGGCTTATACACGGTTTCACTGAAGGCCGTGAGCACTGAGCAGTAGCCGTAGGAGTTCAATCCGGGCGCTTTGTGAGCGGCGGAGCAAACGAAGTCTACTCCGGAATCTGAGCATCAATGGACCTTATGTCGTCGCAATAAGGCTTAAGACAGTGTAGGTGTTTATACTCACGCGATCCACTTGTTATGGTGTGTCTGGTGCGGCGGTTTGTACACGGTCTCACTGAAGGCCGTCAGTAGGAGCCGGAGTAGCTCGGTCCGGGCGGCCTCGTGCGCGGCGCAGCAAACGAAGCCTAATCCGGAATCTGAACACCGATGGACCTTATGTCGTCGCAATAAGGTTTAAAACAGTGTAGGTGGAGATACTCACGCGATCCACTTGTTATGGTGTGTCTGGTGCGGCGGCTTGTACACGGTCTCACTGAAGGCCGTCAGTAAAAGCCGGAGTAACTCAGTCCGGGCCGCTTCATGCGCGGCGGAGCAAACGAAGCCTACTCCGGACCTTATGTCGTCGCAATAAGGTTTAAAACAGTGTAGCGGAATATACTCACGCGATCCACTTGTTATGGTGTGTCTGGTGCGGCGGTTTGTACACGGTCTCACTGAAGGCCGTCAGTAAAAGCCGGAGTAACTCAGTCCGGGCCGCTTCATGCGCGGCGGAGCAAACGAAGCCTACTCCGGACCTTATGTCGTCGCAATAAGGTTTAAAACAGTGTAGGGGAATATACTCACGCGATCCACTTGTTATGGTGTGTCTGGTGCGGCGGCTTGTACACGGTCTCACTGAAGGCCGTCAGTAAGAGCCGGAGTAGCTCGGTCCGGGCCGCTTCATGCGCGGCGGAGCAAAGGAAGCCTACTCCGGAATCTGAGCATCGATGGACCTTATGTTGTCGCAATAAGGTTTAAAACAGTGTAGGGGAATATACTCACGCGATCCACTTGTTATGGTGTGTCTGGTGCGGCGGCTTGTACACGGTCTAACTGAAGGCCGTGAGTAAGAGCCGGAGTAACTCAGTCCATGCCGCTTCATGCGCGGCGGAGCAAACGATGCCTACTCCGGACCTTATGTCGTCGCAATAAGGTTTAAAACAGTGTAGGGGAATATACTCACGCGATCCACTTGTTATGGTGTGTCTGGTGCGGCGGCTTGTACACGGTCTCACTGAAGGCCGTCAGTAGGAGCCGGAGTAGCTCGGTCCGGGCCGCTTCATGCGCGGCGCAGCAAACGAAGCCTACTCCGGAATCTGAGCATCGATGGACCTTATGTTGTCGCAATAAGGTTTAAAACAGTGTAGGTGTTTATACTCACGCGATCCACTTGTTATGGTGTGTTTGGTGTGGTGGCTTATACACGGTCTCACTGAAGGCCGTCAGTAAGAGCCGGAGTAGCTCGGTCCGCGCGGCCTCGTGCGCGGCGCAGCGCGGCGGCGCGCGCGCAAACCCGACCCCGCCCGCCCAGATGTACTCGCAGCTGTCGAGGGAAGACAGTTCCTCGGCGCGCTCCTGGTGAACAAAGATTGATTATGAGTATGAGGCGTAGACGATCTAGTACCTACAGTCGCCATCAGATGTATCGGAACGGCCAAGGTGCTCACAAATATCTGAGCACGCCTCTATTGTCAAGGCGTTAGAGTGCTTGTTCAAATATTGTGAACGCCTTGGCCGCTCCGATATATCTGATGGCGACTGTACATAGCGGGTGTTCAAAAATAAGTAACATATTCAGTTTTTTTATTATATTTTATGTATTTACTAGTGTAACAAGTGGGGAGCAAAGAAGGCACATTTTACGATGCAAAAAGTGTGAACAGGAGACCAAGTCCTTAGATTACGTAGGTACATATTTTACAAACCTGCTTCATACTTACAATAGAATAGCATTAAATTCATTCATTGAAATATTTTCACCAGATTCAACTTGTACAGAAAATTGGAATCAAAATTTTTAAAGTTTCCAACAGAAATATTTTGTTACCAGTATTATTTTATGATACTAGGGCCCACTTGCACCATCCCACTAACCCGGGCTAAGCGGTTAAATCGTTAACCTAGTGTCAAATGGTACTGGTAACCATGATAACTCCAGGTTTAACCGGTTAACCCCGGGTTAGTGGATTGGTGCAAGTGGGCCATGGCAGGCGTGTCTCACTCCGCGATTACGTCGCTTTGCTACAGGTAGCTAAAAGTACATCCGTTTGGCCCCAATTTTGGGGAAAGCCATAAGCCGCGCGTGGCGCTGTCGCCACCTAGCGGCCATATCTGTGCTGATCGTAACAGACGCGTTTTGTTAGAGAGTGAGTCTTCTGTACTTAGTACTATTATTTATTCTGTGGTCATGGTATGTTTAGAGTTAGGTAAAATTTGAATAAACAACGAAGGCCGCAAAAATATCTGCCACTATCTTATTTGTAGAGCCATTAGAGCGTATTACATATTTTTATGGCCTTCGAAGAGTTCGAAGAGTAATATATTAACGCAGGTGACTGTACGTGGCCGAAATCAATATTCTAATTTAGGATGATTTAATAACCCAAATGCCAAAGATAAGTTCAGTTATAGATAAGATTGTGGTATCGATCGTACTCACCGGTCCAGAGCGGCGTGTGCTCGCCACAGTGAAGTCTGGGCAAAACAGCAGGTCCTGCAAGTTGTCAATGGTTAAATTAAAAATGAAAATAATATTCTTTCTTCTATTATTCTGGTCAGACAGAAAGCTCACTAAGGCTTACTATACAGGTGTATACCTGAAGATTAATAGATAGGTAGCTTCGTAGGGAAGGACTAGGTTAAAAAGACATAAAACGCAACATTAATACCTATACAGTTACAGGGATAAACACTTTTTTCCAAAAAACATCTCATAGGTAACCATAACGACGCGATCCGTAACGTAGGTATATCGTATTTGTTATCATTTCATTACTCAAGGAAATAAAGTTCTCATGAAGTATACACAAGTTGGTGAGTTGGTGGATGTACTTAATGTTATTTGGATAAATTAAAATTATCAATCCCAGTTACAAAAGGAACTAAACTATGATAATGAAACATTTCCTGTGATGATTTTTTTATGACAACACAATTTTTTTTATTGTGATAAAAAACATAAATGATTTATCTGCTATATAGCAGCACCTAGAGTATTCATATTTTATAGATTTTACCAATTTTGAAGTTGTTCATTTAGATTCTTGTTGCATTTTGTACTTAGGTTTAATGCTAAGAAGTTTGATTAATTCTGTCCTCTAAAAATTTAATTTTTATGAAAATTAAATTATCATAGTTATCGCGTTATTTAAATGCGTTTGGAAACTGTACCTACACTGGCTTTACCTGTTCATTACTTATCTTCTATTTTACTGGTCTATATGACACTGTAAGATTGTGAACCTGTTAGTTTACAAACTAACGTAGGTTAGGTGAGGTTAGTTTAGTTTATAATCTCCCTACCGTCAGTTTATAATTTAACTAGCGAGATTATATACTGAAGAGTGTTTACAATTTTACGGTGACATATACATTGTTACTTATTGCTAATTTAAATCGTAAACATGATCGCAATGCAGCACTTACACAAACAGCATTGATGAGGGACTGTGCCAGCGGCACAGACTCGTTCTCCGCAGCCGGCAGCGAGGACCAGAAGAAGCTCTGCCATTCGGGCTCCTCTAGCATGTACGGGAGCACCCGTGTAAGCAGTCGCGCGCAGTTTAAGGCTGCAGAAAATTACAGATATTAATGATTGTATTGTAGCACAGGCAGGTTTCTGCAACTAGAAAACTGGTGCCTGGGCTAGGCCAATTCTATTTTTCTAAACTTAGCATTTATGAACATGATCCATGGGGCTTATCAGGGTATCAGATGACGTAGCAGTTCATATGGTGGGTATATTTAGATACTACCTAAATTAAAAAAATCAATAAACCGTCATAACAACGCAAAAAGTTAGATTGCTGATTATAATTCAAGGCTACACTGATTTCACCTAGACATAATAAAGTGTCCCTCTTCCTATTGTTTCAACCCTACAGTGCAAACTATTTATTAGTTTACAGTAACTTACCGATCTGCTGTTCTCTTTGAGTGCGGCAGCTGCTGTCGACGGTCTTCACGAGCTTCTCGACAGCCTTGTACACGAGCGTTGCCAGATTATTGGGGGACTCCTCGCGCAGCGCCCGGATCTCCGCCCCCGGCACCAGCGCGAACACATCCTGCACGTTAGTCACGCTCTCCGACCAGAACTGGTCCCAGAAACTATCATCCGACGCATCGATAGGCTGTAATAAAGTCAACAAATTGATTCATCAACAAAAACACCAACGCAAATCTAACATATGCGTTTTGCTTTAAGTCCTACCTGGGTTTTCGATGTCAACTGGACCACAGCTTTCCGAAAGTTTAATTTTGTGTCAGCGTTCCCCATTTTTAATGTTTTTATTAATTGTTTAGACACATTAAATCCATTTCCATACGTACATACTCTGGGAATGGGAAAACAAATCGACACAAACTGACAGAAAAATGACAGCGAGCAAGACGTGTCATAAAGCACAATGTTAATTTTTATAACTATTCAAGATAATGCTTTAAACTCTAAAATGAACATTAAGGAATGCCTTACTTATGGCAACACTCGACCGGTCTTATCATACTCTATCTTGTCTATTGCAGAAAATATTTGAAGCCCGAAAAATGGCTGGTGCGAATCTTGTCCGAAGTGCTTTTAGCGGATTATTACGAAAATCCACCACATATAGAACCCCGGTAGTATGCCGGCTTTCAACCGTCGCTCTACAACAAAAATACCATACAGTGAAAACCGCTGTAACCTTATACAATAACAAGTACCTGCAAAATGGGGTAAGGATCACGTCAATCAATACAATGTTTTTTATAGATTTCTGGGCTAAAATCCTTTCCAAATTGACATTATATTTTATAATACAAACTTGGATATCGTATATCTAAGTTATAGGAATATAATTTGTTTCATTTTATATCATAACCTCAATCAATATATTGCATAACAAATGTGTACAGTGTTACTAAAACTGTTTAGGTGCAATCTCGTCGTATGCAACCATACTCGTCAGGGCCCCAGACGAAGCCCTCTCCGAAAGAGATCGAGGAGCGAGTGATGAAAGTGTGCCAAGCTTACGACAAACTGACTCAAGTCAAGGTACCTGTTCATTATTTGTTAAATTTTGTTTCAGAGCCAGAAAGTCGGTGTCCGCCACTACAGTGCGGGCCCCCCGCTCTCGCTTGAGCTCATAGAACAGAGAGTCCTTCTAGTTCTGAAACTTTATGACAAAATTTGTGCTGAAAAGGTAGAATAAAATTTAATATCCAAAATTATTCCTGACTGACACACATGCTTATTGGTAACCTTCATTTAATCATATCATAAAACACTACTTGTTTAAAAACTTTTAGTTCTATTGAAAATAAAGTTTACCAAAGCACATTTATTAAAAACCTATGTTATAATTATAACTGTGCTTCTATTTCAGTTGAATGTGAACTGCCACTTTATGACTGACCTGGGCTTGGACTCCCTTGATCACGTAGAAATCATCATGGCTATGGAAGACGAATTCGGTTTTGAAATTCCCGATGGAGATGCGGAAAGGCTTGTCAGGCCCAAGGACATTATCCAATACATCGCCGACAAAGAGGACATCTATGAATAAATCAAATTCATTTCAAAATTTCAGTAATTTTAGACCAAATGCACTTAACATTTGATGTTTACTAAACTTAATTAAATGTATATTCAGTTGGTGTAAACTTACTAAGTTTGAATAGTTTAGTTGAATTATTTGTTAATAAAGATCAATATGGCCGAACATCTGTCTAAGGGGAAAAGTGTAAAATCTGTTTTTATTATATGCCTGTTAGAACTAGATCATGTGCTTTTTATTTGGTCAAAGCTATTCTGTGGTACCATTACAATAAACTATTAGATTATGAAGTATTTTGTATCATTCACTAGTGCCATTTTGCATCCATATTTTGGAAAGGGAATACTTCCAACTTTATGAAAACTTTCCGTAACTTGAACATCTATAGTTCTGTATGCTTCAATCAGTACCAAAAATCATTCTTCGTGTTGCTTGAGCAACGTGCATGTGACACTTTTTTTTATATAGGAGGCAGATGAATCGCCTGATGGTACGATTGCCGTCGCCCATGGAATCCAGCAACACCAGAGGGATTGTAAGTGCGTTTCCGGCATTTAAGATGGGAGTACACTCTGTTCTTGAAGGTCGTATCGGTCCGGTCGAAACGTAACGAGTAGGTAAATCTTCTCGAAGACGTCGCTTTCAGTAGTAAACAAATTGGGCAAACAAACTCGAGAGGTTAAATCACTCGCGGACATTTCACGTCATGATGAATTACTAACGTAACGTAAACCGAGCCTTATGCTGGTAAAAATAGGGTACTCTTTTAAATGTTCAAGATTACGGGACACGGTAAGTGTGAGTAGGTATTGTATAAATGAAGCTATACTGCTACATTCATGTTTATAATTTTCATTTAGCCGATTTCAAAAATATGAACATAGAATTATCTAAAGTGGATTGGTTCGCCCTTTTTGAAAATGGAAACCTAGATAAATGCATTGATATTTTTTATAACTTTATTAACGGACTTATAGCTAAATTCGTACCTCGTCGTAAATTACGCGCATCCACCACAGTGCCCGTCTGGCATAGCATTTCGCTCAGAAAAATCTTGAAAGAAAAACGCAAGTATCATAAGCTATGGAAAACTTTTTCCAACCCTCTCGACTACCAACAATTCAAATTGCTACGTAAACGCGCTGAAAAAATGGAGTCTCAATGCTATAGAAATTATATATCTTATTCAGAACAAAAAATAAAAACTCACCCTGCTTTCTTCTGGTCCTACGTCAAATCAGTATATTCTACACATAGACTTCCCCAAACTATGTCATATAGAGGTATGGAGTCTTCAGATACGGAACAAGTTTGTAATTTTTTTAATGAACATTTCCATTCGGTTTTTATAAATTTAAACGTTGATACCACTAATAGTTTAGAGCCCACTTTAAATCCTCTAATAGATATTAATACTATAGAAATTAATATTCACATGATACTTAAACTTTTAAATTCTATTAATATTCATAAAAGCTCTGGCCCTGATGGCATTCATCCACTATTTATTAGAAACTGTTCTAATTCTTTGGCAAAACCGCTGTGTATTCTTTTTAACAAATCTTTAAGGGAAGGTTGTGTTCCCACAATCTGGAAGAAAGCATGGATAACGCCAATACCTAAAGGAACCGTTTCAAAAGAAGTAGAAAAGTACCGACCTATCTCTAAACTCTGTCATTTCAGTAAAATTCTTGAGAAAATTATTAAGGAACAGCTTTTTGAAGTCGTTAAACATCACATTACCACATGTCAACACGGTTTCTTTAAAGGGCGGTCTGTAGAGACTAATTTATTGACATTTACAGGAGTAGTGCTAGGTTGGTGCTAGGCGCCATGGAGGATGGACACACTGTAGATGCCGTGTATACCGATTTTGCCAAAGCATTTGATAAAATCTGTCACAACACGCTATTAAACAAGCTTTGGCGACTCGGTATACATGGCGATCTATTTCGTTGGATAAAATCCTATTTGGAAAATAGGACTCAGGCTGTTGTTTCCGGAGTACCACAGGGCTCTCATTTGGGCCCATTACTTTTTATGTTATATATAAACGATATCACAGACTATGTAAAATTCTCGAACGTATTACTTTATGCTGATGATACTAAAATATTTAGAATAATCAAAAATACTTCCGACTGTGACCTTTTGCAACAGGATTTACTAAATCTTGAAAGATACTGCTTCGATAATAATATTTTCCTGAATAATGATAAATGTAGTATAATAACTTTCTCAAGAAAAAAGAAAAATATAGATTATTGTTATACACTCTGCGATGAAGTTTTAAACAGAGTAACTGAAATCAGAGATCTTGGTGTAACAATGGATGCTAAATTGTCATTCATCCCTCATATAGAAAACATATTAAAAAAGTCTTTTAAACAGTTAGGGTTTATTTTACGTGTAGGAAAACCATTCAAAAACGCATTAACTTATAAAATACTATACAACAGCTATGTCCGTAGCCGTCTTGAATTTGCATGTGCCGTTTGGAAGCCTTTTCATTCTATACATATTGATAGAATTGAAAAGCTCCAAAAGAAATTTATAAAGTCACTTGATTTTAGAACCGGTAATAAGTATATTAATTACGCCGACTCTTTACAGCGCCATAAATTCCAGTCACTCAGCAACCGGCGTGATTGTGCAGATACTGTTTTACTATACAAAATACTAAATTCAAAATTAGAAATCCCTTCCTTACTTGAAATGGTTTATCTCAAGGTCCCTCGTGTCCGTATACGTCAGTGTCGCAGAAAGGAATTGTTCTCTATTCCTATTAGCAGAACATGTTATGCCCGTAATATGTTTATTAGACGTGCTTGCCGACTTTTTAATGAATGTGATAAACTAACAGACTTTGATATTTTTAATAGTAGTATAATATCTTTAAAGAAAATGTTCCAATGATTAGCGATACAATTCACTAATGTTCCAAACCCTTAGATTACATTAAATTTCAGATTAAAGATTAAAGTTTATGACATAATGTGTAACTTCTCAAATATTTTTTGTTAAAGTTATACTTGTAGTGTAAATGTATGTGCACTTATATTATATAGTACCTATTTAGCACAGTTACAATTTAAGGAAACTGTAGGTCTTGTGGGAGTTAACTATTTATGTACAGATTTTTGTATATGACCGTTTGTTTCTCAATAAATAAAATAAAAAATAAAATACATTCAATACACAGTATCTCTAAATACCTGTGCCTTCCTTTCTCTATGTAGGAAAAGGATATCTTACGAATTACGTTTACATCAGACCATTTAAAAAAGACCACCATAACTTGACCCCTGTTTTCGTAAAGTTCTTATGACCCTAGGTTTCAAATTCACAATAATTAGCTGGTATATCTTTGGGGTCGCAGACGTGCCTAGCTAGGCTACGGTAGGTACAGGAACGGCTTGCCATCAAGCTGGTCGTACACTTGTTTGCCACAGACGTATTAAACAAATCCGTCTACAAAACATCGTTCTTGTTTGGTCCTATCCTAGGCTTGATTACAGGGAATGATTGCATGCTAGTTTACGTCTTTTGTATCTATATAGTTCACTCTTATGTGTCACATGAGATGCATATGAGGCTTATTTTATTACTGTACTCAGTTGCTATGAGAAAGAAACTAAATTTACCTACGCTACGAGTATACGTGCTGGTAGGTTTTGATAACCGCGCGTAGCGAGCCTAGGCCGCTGTATGACCTACATAGATATGTAGGTATACGCACTATCGACGTGACCCGTACATTTTTGCCTGGATTTATTGATTATGTTCGATGACGCCGCGCGGTCATCCGGAACGAATAGGTATATATAGGTACTTACACCTAGATGCAATTTTTGTGACAGGTACCTTCGTGAGAGATTTGCACAAGTAATAATTAAGGAGTGTCTTTTCAAAAGGGTTTATTTTTTTCTTAGCGGTACTTCTAGAGAGAACCTTGCTCAAGAAAACTTAAGGTCCAATTTAGAAATAGATTCCCAGAAAAAATAAACCCTTTTGAAAAGACACTCCTCAATTCTAGCCGTGCCGTGCTACCTCAATAAGTAGGTAGGCAAGGTATCCTGCTCCTAGCTAAGTAGATAATTATTATACAATTCTGCGCTAGTAAAGTGTTTTCGTATTTAAGAATTTGTTAATATACTTACTACTGTTTCAGTTTTACCTGTGTCCTGACCAGGACCAAAGAGACTATCATCACTACGTACCGGGACCTTGGTCACCTTGGAACTACTACGCCTTTGTAGTTGAACATATGGCTATATATTGTACTATATTTACGCTAGAATAAGGACTAGGTACATCAAAAAAAGGAGTCTGACAAAGACCACCTGCGACTTGGAGGATACAACTAAACGGAGTAGCCATTAACAGGCTTTCCCCTCTGTCGAAAATAGGCGGCCAACGGTCATACACAATGTATGGACTGACGTTTATCTGACATGGCTATTTTTACGTTACGCATACATTTGACGTTCCCCTCCCCCGCAAAAATCGGCAGACTGTTTTGTACAGAAAATTACAGACATGGCGTCTCCGTTTGATTATATCCTCCAAGACCTGCGATGTTGGGTTGGGCAAGATCAAATTCAATATAAACCTTATTTGAAGGGTATTACAGTTTATTTTTCGTCGTAGCTCACAACACAATGATCTTTTACACATCTGCCCTAGTAGCACGGTCGCATTTTTATCATTTGTCACCATGCCTGTCACCTTCTAACAAGTATGTAAGTGCGAAAGTGACGGGCATAGTGATAGTCGATAAAAATGGAACCGTGCTGAGCCCGCTGGATGTTGACGTCAGAGACGTATAAAAACAAAGAGGCCGGGAACTCTTTAGTGTAAAACAAATGTACCAATAGACCCAATGAAATTCTCAACTAACGTGTTTGTTTATATGTTTCAGTTTATATACCATAAAGTAATTTATATATAACTGGTTTATACCAAACGGCCATCCGTTGTAAGACTTGTAAGTTCTAAGTATAGCGTGGCGTTCCGCCATGAATTGCTACATGTAGGTAGGTATCTGCGGACCGTACGGGCTTCGCCGAAACGCCGCCGGCCGGAAATCAATACGCTATGCGAGGCCGTGCCATACCTATATGGAAAGTCCTCGCTCCTAGCTATTCAGGTTCGCAATATAATAGACTAGAGTAGGTAACGTCGAAAGATACTATATTATATTACAATAGAATATGATATGGCGCAGAAATGTCAAACACTTTTTGATGACAACTGTACCTAAGTAGTTGTAATAAATTGTAACATAAATGTTACGTAACCTAGGTTAATCGTATGTAATTATTTCTGCGTTCATTAATATAAGTACATTATTTTACAAGTACGATATTTTAACACTTACCTAACATTTACTTGATACCTACACTAATCTAGGGATTAAAGTAATTACGTGTGTTCTAATTAAAATCTCAACTTGTTATTTGCGCTTCTGACTGTACTCGCCGCGCAAATCAGTACTTGGGCCACCGACCGGTTCCATGCCCCTTGCCGCGCTTTCCCCCCGCGCTGTCTGGCTGCCGCGCCGCGGTCCGTCCGGCGATTCATTCGTTTCTGAGATTCAACGCAGGCGCACGTCGCTCTCTCGCAGCGTCCGTGCAAGCCGCGCACTCGCAGCGCATACAATTTTATATTTTAATGAGGGCTTAGTAAATTGCCTCAGTTTCTGTACTCGTTTAGTACATGTAATGAAAGTTAGAGCCAGTGTAACCCCTTTGGGTAAGTGTTGAACATTTAAGAGTGCTTTAGGGAGTAGTAAATTTGAATGTGTGTTCAACGGTTATTTACCGTTAAGTTGTAACGATCTTTTCTTTGTTTGATTATGAACTTCCTTAGCGTAGTTTAATAGGTGCTTAGTTTCGCTTGCAAATCTTAAATGCTAGTGTTAATGTTTTTCTGTCTTATTTAAAAGCAGGATTAAAATTGTAATTTGTATGTTTTTAAAAACTATATGCTTAACTGCTCATTTTGTAAGCTCCGCCTGACTGTGACATTTTAACATCACCAAGGCATTCTCACGGCTATCACGCAGTACTTTCTCTTCCGTTTCTGCTCTTCTTCTTCAAGCCGGTCACAGTCAAGGGAGCCGTTTCGTGGGTTAATTACTAAGGCGAGCTAAAATAATTCCAGGGTTCAATAGCACGGCTAGAAGGCCGACGATGACACGCTCGCGCTGACCCTGACGACCTGGTGCTGACCCTGGTGGAACACGGCTGACGTCCCTCAGTCCTTCATCGCTCACAGCAACACAGCGGGCCAGGGAAGTACTAGCGTGTGGGCAGCGACTACTTTCGTGAACCGGGAGTAGAAATCAGACGGTTAACGGACTTTGACCCTTCGACGATCTTCTCGAATGCTTGCGACGTTTTGAGCGATAAATAAATTGTTATCAAGTGAGATTATTTGTTTTAATTTAAACCTCACAGCTTAAACGTAGCAGTGGCGCCCTTACGTGTTTTTTTTTGAAAGTCTGATTTTACTCCCGGGTAAGTAGTTGTGGTACATGTGCTTGGTGTTTGTTTCTTTTTACGTTTTTATTTTTTTGTGAAACGTTTTTTAAGTTTTTTTTGGTTGCCAGCAACTAAAGTGTACGTAACTGTTCTTTTTAATTGTGTAACTAACTTTAGGTTTTTCTCAGGGTACAGTCGGACGTATTTTTGTAATTTAAATTTAATATAGTCATATATAATTTTGCAACGGTTGTCTAACGGCTGTAATTTGTAATTTTGTCCGCTAGTACAGTCTGCTACATTTTGGAATTTTATTTTTACGGCTCAATTTCGGTAATACTCGGTTTCGTACGCATTAGTTGCAATTTAAACGCTTTTTTCTGTGTATTTTTATTTTTGTGTCTGTGCTTTGTTTCTTTTCTTCATCTTTCCGTTTTTTTTACACTTTCAACCAGAACGTTAGTAGCTTTATCATTTTATATTGTGACAGGCGGAGTATTTTGATTTTATTTTAAATATTGTTCAACATTTAGCCAAAGTTTATTTAATAATAGTTCGTAATGGCTTATTCCATAAAATTTATGTCTCTTCAAAAAAGTGAATTAGAGTACGAAGTGGCTATACGGGGTGAGACTCCAGCTGCTTCAGTCCAAGACTTGCGTAAGCAGATAGCCAAATGTGGTCCCGTTTTTCCATTCCGAGGACATACTTGTTAGCCCGTTTGACGCGAAGGAGGATATAGACGTAAGAAAACCCACAAGAAATGGATGCGCCAGGAGGTCGCTCTAGCTGAGCTGCAGCGTGCTGCTCGTACGGCTCCTATAAGTGTTTGAGTCAAGTGTTAACGGATAACGTATATCGTGTAGTGTGTGTATCGGATTTTGTTTTATGATACAATTCAACGGACCGAGAAACAACTGTTGCTAAGTGATATAGTGAACAAAGTTTCATATGAAGCAAATTAAGGACAGTAATGAGACGCCAATGTAAGTTAAAACACGTAGGTATATTAAAGTGGTAGTTATAATTTTGTGATGGCAGATGAATTATTGAAATGTTACGAAGAGTTAATCGTAATAAGAAAATATTTAGTTAAAAAAGGGAAATCAAGGTTTGAAGGTAACATAACAAAAAATCAACTGTCAAAAGTTAATGATATTATAGATAGGTGTAATAATTTTATCGCACAATTTTCCCTACTAAAGGACGTAAAATCAGGAGTTATTGAGGAGACCAACAAATTGTATGCTAATATTACTAGTTTGCATAACGAAATATTAGAGTTATGTTCAAAGTCTGAGGTAGAGGAAATTACAAGTAGCGATAGTGAATTCGACACCATGGTGTTCGATTTAAAGTCAGCGTGTAGTCTTATACCACTTATGGATGGTACTGAGGAAACAACAAAGAGATTAATAGATGCTGTTGATATGTATTCGGGTATGTTAAACGAGACAGGTAAAAAGTCGCTAATTACATATGTGTTAAAAGGAAGGTTGTCTGAAAGTGCGAAATTACGTATGTCAGCTACTTATACGACCGTAGAGCAACTTATAAGGGATTTACGTAACTCACTTTTACCTAAAAAGTCCTTTACAGCAATCCATTCCCGACTTCAAAATATAAGTCAGGGTTGGCGTAGTATAGATCAGTATGGATCCGAAATAGAGAAACTTTTTTCTGAGTTGACTATAACTCAGGCAGAAGGTAATTCGGCGAGTTATGATGTGCTAAAGCCGCTGAACGAAAAAATGTGCATTAAAAAGTTCACAGATGGTTTGAAGGATCCAAGGCTCAGCACCATCATTGCGGCGCGGAACTTCAGCAGCTTGAAGGATGCGATCCAGGCTGCGCAGGACGAAGATGTATCGAGGCCGACAACGTCCAGCCAATCGGAGGTCATGGGTATGTACCGCTCACAAAACTCTTTTAACAGGTACCACAGAGGCTTTGCTCACAACTCGTACAGAGGTCATCGGCATCGTAATCAAAGGGGTCCGCGACAGTACTCCTATGGTCGATATCCTCAACCCCAACAAGGCAACTCGCGAGGAGGTGGCCGTGGATACAAGTCACGAGGCAGGCCGGCACGAGGGGGTTCGTATTTCGGGTCCCGTGCCCGAGGGGTCACCGCTCGTGGCAGCCTGCACGTGATACGGCACGCCGAGAATGGCTCGACCGGTCAACACCCGAGTGCACCAAATACGGAATCGCTGAATCATTTTTTTCGAGACTGATGTTATTTACACGTGTAGTGATTTAAATAGAGTAACCTTAAATATAGGGAAAACCGCTTACAACTGGCTATTGGATACGGGAGCATCTTTATGCGCGATAAAGTATGAAATCATACAAAATTGGGACATTCCGTTCCATAATAAGAGATTATGTGTCACAGGTATAGGCGGACAAGTAACATCTAACGGATATGTTATGTTAAAATTAAATTACAATGGCTGTGAGTTCGAGCATTCATTTTTTGTTTTTGAGAATTTATCATGTAGCGCGGACGGTATTTTAGGACAAGATTTCTTTGCGAAGCATAAAGCCAATATTGATTTTGAAACAAACACTGTACGATTACTATCGCGACACGGACAGTTAGCTAAGATAGGGTTTAGAAGCTCATCAGAACCGGCAAATAGTTATTTAACTATACCCGCTCGTAGTGAAATCATTCATTACATGGATACTAGTATTACGGAGGATTTTGTAGTAAATAGTCAGGAATTATGCGAGGGAATATATGTTGCAAGTGCTATAGTTAAACCAATTCAGGGTAAAATACCAATTAAAATATTAAATACAAGGGATAGCGACGTAAATTTAAGCCGATTTACAGTTAATAAGAGCAGATTGAGCGATTTCTTTATTTGTGAATTTAGTAAGCCAACTATGAATGCCGAAAGGGTGAAGTTGTTGTTTTCTGCTTTAGATTTGAGTAAATTAAACGAAGAGGAACAGAAATCCATTGAGAATATATGCGCAAAATATCCGGATGTCTTTTTCCTACCGGGTGATAAATTAACCACCACAAAGCTTTATAACCAGACGATAGAATTAAAACCGGGTAGTTCACCAGTTTATGTAAAACCTTACAGATTACCTTACTCGCAAAAGGCTGAAATTGATAGGCAGATTAAAGGAATGTTAGATGATGGAATAATTGAAGAGGCAAGAAGCGCGTGGTCGAGTCCGTTATTGTTAGTTCCCAAAAAATTAGATTCCTCGAAACAGAAGAAATGGCGCGTGGTCATCGACTATAGAAAGTTAAATAATCAGATAAAAGACGATAAATTCCCACTCCCTAATATAACTGAAGTTTTAGACTCCTTATCAGGATCTATCTATTTTTCGCATCTAGACTTGTATCAGGGATTTTATCAAATAAATTTAGATAAATCAAGCCGCCCCCTTACAGCTTTTCAAACTAGTAAAAATCAATATCAAATGACTAGACTCCCCCAAGGCTGTAAAACCTCCCCTAACGCTTTTTCACGGATGATGACCGTGGCCATGTCCGGTCTAAATTATGAACAGTGTCTGGTATATCAGGATGACTTAGTTGTTTTCGGAAGAAGTTTAGCTATACACAATCAAAACTTATTAGACGTTTTCAGCAGATTAAGAAAAGTAAATTTAAAGCTCAATCCTGCCAAATGCCAATTTTTACAAAAAGAAATATTATATCTGGGTCATGTAGTTTCAGAAAAGGGCATTTTACCAGATCCCGAAAAAACGAAAGTTCTATATAATTATCCGACTCCTCAGAACGCCGACGAAGTTAAACGTTTCGTGGCATTTGCTAGTTACTATCGTAAATTCATTGTCAATTTCGCAGATAAAGCATATCCGCTCAATAAGTTGTGCTGTAAAGATGTACCATTTATATGGACCCAAGAGTGTGAACAGTCTTTTCAAATATTAAAGTCTGCTTTAGTTAAACCACCAGTACTTCAATATCCAAATTTTTCGGAGGAAAACCAATTTCTTTTACAATGTGATGCGTCAGGAAAAGCTTTAGGATCAGTTTTATGCAACGATGATGGTCGACCTGTAGCTTACGCTAGTCGAAGTCTTAATAAGGCAGAATTAAATTACCCTACAGTTGAAAAAGAGTTATTAGCGCTAGTGTGGAGCATTCGCTATTTTAGACCCTATCTATACGGCAGAAAGTTTAAAGTGCAAACAGACCACCGACCACTAGTGTATTTGTTTACTATGAAAGACCCTACCAGTAGATTACTAAAGTTCCGATTACAATTAGAGGAGTATAATTTTACGGTTGAGTACTTGAAAGGTTCTAAGAATTCCGTGGCAGACGCTCTGTCTCGCATAAATATTACGTCAGAGGATTTGAAACAAATGAATGAGCAAGTTATAAATGTGATGACACGAGCGCAAAGACGAAAGATCGAGAGTATGCAAGGTACAGACAGTACAAGTTCTTCGGTTGTTAATATACCCACTAATTCGAGGCCTGATCACCCAAGAATTGTGGATATCATTAAAAAACCGGAAAATTTTACTGAGTTATGTGTTATGTCATGTAGTGATTACAAAAAAGCTATGAGAGAGAATTTCGTGAAAGAGACGTCTAAATATTTTAATTACGTGCCCAGCAAATCGTGTGTTTATTTCAATTCAACATCTCAATCGCTACTGTCGCGAGCCGAATTAGCGAGAGATTTGGATGCAATTTGCAAGAAAATAAATGTAAAAGAGTTATGCATAATAAGAAACGAATTAAATAAAGATTTTATTGCGGGCTTAATACAAGAAATAAATAGCTATGACGTTTGGTCCGGACCGCGAATATGTGTGTTAAGTAATGTACAAAGAATAAATAATTTACATGATAGACGCGTAATAATTAATGACTTTCACCTACTTCCCACAAGTGGCCACGCGGGGATTAGGAGAATGTCTAATAACATTAAAAAGCACTATTATTGGCCTAGTATGGAAAAGGACATACGAGATTTTGTGTCAAAATGTACTCAATGCCAAAAACAAAAATATTGTGTACCGACTAAACAACCAATGGAAATAACAACTACTGCTAATAGCGCTTTAGAAAAAGTTTATTTAGACACAGTGGGACCTTTACCAAAAGATGAACATGGTTATTGTTACGTGCTGACCATACAGTGCGAACTGTCAAAGTTCGTAGAAGCGTATCCTTTACGATCCAAAGATACAGTTACTGTAGCTCGATCATTCATAGAGAACTTTGTACTACGGTATGGAATTCCATTAGAAATAGCAACCGATCGAGGAACCGAGTTCATCAGTAGCACTATGAAAGAGGTATGTGATTTACTAAAAATTACTCATTTGCCCTCTACAGCGTATCACCATGAATCAATCGGCGCTCTAGAGAATTCGCATAAAACTATGGGAGCTTATTTAAGGATACAATGCGAAAATAAACCGAATTCTTGGAGCGACTGGTTGCCTTACTGGTGCTTTACGTATAACAACACCGTGCACACGGAGACGAAGTACACGCCTCATGAATTAGTTTTCGGTAAGTTATGCATGCTTCCTAGTAACTTAAGAGATGGTAACGTTAATCCCTTATATAATCACGGTAGTTATCCTTTAGAATTAAAGTATAGATTAGAGCTGGCGCAGGCAGATGCTCGTACTAATTTAATAAACAGCAAACTTAAAAGGAAGGAGAAATATGACTCCCATTCAAAGCCTGTTAGCTATAGCAACAATAGTTACTTATGGTTAAGAAATGTATCGGATAATAAGATGCAAAGCATTTATGTAGGACCTTATTTAGTTTTAGAGGATTTAGGATGTAATGTAAAAATACTTAAAAATGGAAAAGAAGACGTGGTGCATAAAAATCGCACCAAACCTTGTATTTTGTAAATATTTTATATTCGTAGTTTTGTTATTGTAGTTTTTTTATTTTCTATAACTTTGAATATTATTAGTGTAAGTAACCTATTAACATTGTACGTAGGTATAGTTACTTAGTAATGTATTATAAACAAAAAAAATATAAATGTTTATTTTTATTTTTTTTTAAACATGCGATGGATGGTGTAGTGTATACTAGATATAGTTATGTACGTAGTTCATAGGATATATATAAGGACCATTTACTAATGTATTTAGGGCAGTAATAAATCATCATTATAGCTGAACACTTGTTTGTACTCAGCTCCGAATCCTCACCTTACAGACGGGGTGGCTTCTGTTTTGGAGAAGGTCAATACATTGCTTGATTCCAAACCTCTCAATAGAAGTTCCTTGCTCCGAGCACAGAATTTGATCAATCACGTCTATCATCGGCTTAATCGCGTGACTTGTGTCGAGGAGGTAGAGAAAGAGGCTTATGATCAATGTGTCAGCTTATTTAGGCAATTCTCGGACCGCGCCAGTTCCCTTAGGGACGTGGTTGATCCATTGGCTTCCACTAGCACTGGTGTGCAGGCTTCTCCTGTCACTTTAACGGCGCCTCTTAATGTCTCGGTGACGTGTGAGGGTAACGACGCGAATAAGTTCTCAAAGTTAAGATATGACGGTCAGACCTCTGTGCGGGCATTCATTCAGCGCGTATCCGAGTTTTGTGCGGCAAGGAACATTTCGAGTAGCAAGATTCTTCATAATGCTACTGAAATTTTTACAGGCAATGCGCTTCATTGGTTTCGTAGCGTTAGGGAAAAGGTAACAAGTTGGGATGACCTAGTTGTACTTTTGAGGCAGGATTTTTGTCATGCTGGCTATGATTTCAAGCTGATCAATGAAATCAGGGCACGTACACAGGGGGAAACGGAAAATATAGTGATTTACCTAGCGATCATGTCTGGTCTTTTCTCTCGTTTAACTAAGCCTTTGCCTGAGAATGAGAGGTTGGAAATTTTATTGCACAATATACGGCCTTGTTACGCGAGCACTTTATCTTCCGTTTCTGAAATTAAGACTATTGAGGAGCTCAAAAATTTATGTAGGAACTATGAGAACATTCAGTCACGCCTTTCTCAGTTCAAAGAACCCCCACGTGCGTCTTCTGATACTCTGGCCCCAGAGTTCGCCTACTCTGGCGGTTCTTCTAAAAATAAGAATAATTCTGCTACTAATTCATATGGGAACAATTACAATAATTATAATTATAAGTATAAACAGTTTAATCAAAACTATAATAAATCGCATGCTCAGAGTAATAGCAACTATAGCGGTAGTACTAATGGCAAAGCAAATAATACTCCTAGTTATGTAGCTGCGGTCACTAAATCCGAGCCGAAGGCACGTTATTGTCCGAGATGCCGGGTGAATACTCATAATTTGAGACAATGTACAGTGAATAAGGATGTCATTGTTTGTTTTGTTTGCGGTCGTAAGGGCGTAAAATCTCCTGATTGTCCTGATTGCATTAAAAATAAGAACTCAGATCCAAAAAACGGATAGAGCAGAATTGTGTCGATAGTTGTGCTACACCTAAATTTGATAAGGAGGACTGGCAGGATTGGTTGCGTACAGTTAATCTTTTCTTTAGGTCATATAGGGTTGACACAATTCTGAGGCAAAATTTAGAGGATGATGACAGGCCTTACGTCTCAGTGCAAGTCGGTAATTTAACTTTGTCAGGGTTGTTGGACTCTGGCTCTGCGGTAACAATCTTTGGCAACGGTGCTCATTCAGTACTCGTTGACAATGGGTTTAAGATAATGAGCGGAAGCTGTTCTTCGATTACTGCAGCGGGTGGTAGCGTTTATAGATGTGAGGGTTACATAGAGTTACCTATTAACTTTAATAACCAGTTTCATGTTGTGAAGGCTTTTATCGTGCCGGCTGTTGTGAATAACTTCATTTTAGGTTGGGATTTTTGGCGTGCTTTTGATATAGTACCCAAGCAACTTTGTGCTATCATCGTGAATGATGGTGCTTCGTCGGTTTGGAGTGTCACCAAACCTGATCGTGAAACCTTCATTCAGGGATACGACAATTTGGATGACTCACAGAGACTATTGGCGGACAATGTAGTAAAACAGTTTGAGGATATTTCTTTTCGTAGTAAAGGTTTAGGCGTAACGAATTTAATTACACACCACATTGATACTGGCGATACGAGTCCAATTCGTCAGCGCTACTACCGGTTATCTCCTGAAAAGCAACGCATTTTAGTTGAGCAGGTGGACGAGATGCTTTCTCTTGATGTAATTGAGCCTTGCGAGAGCGCTTGGTCTTCGCCTGTATTGATCGTCACCAAGAAGAACGGACAACCTAGATTTTGTCTCGATAGCCGTAAGCTTAATTCGGTGACAAAGCGTGACGCTTATAACTTGCCCTATATTTCCGAAATTCTGGATAACCTTAGGGATGCTCGTTATCTTTCTTGTATTGACTTGTCCAAAGCGTTCTGGCAAATTGAGATAGCTCCGGAGGATAGGAACAAGACGGCATTTTATGTTCCTGGTAGGGGTACCTTTCACTTTAAGCGAACTGCGTTCGGCCTGACTAACGCTCCTGCTACTCAACAAAGATTAGTGGACCTGTTATTCTCAGAGTTCGGTCTTAAAGTATTCGCCTACATGGACGACATAATAGTGGTTTCCGAGGATTTCAATAGTCACGTAACATTACTCTTACGCGTTTTGGATAAGTTAAAGAGAGCTAACTTAACGGTTAACTTAGAAAAGTGTCGTTTCTTTAACAGCCAGCTTAGATATCTCGGTTATGTGGTTGATGGCTCTGGCTTACGAACGGATCCGGAAAAAGTCGAGGCTATTTTAAATTATCCTACTCCAACTTGTCGCAAGGAGGTCAAGAGGTTTCTAGGGACTGCTACGTGGTACAGGCGTTTTGTACCTAATTTCAGTACAATTGCTGGTCCTTTAAACAAGCTTACTTCTTCAAAGAAGGGCTCTCCGCCGTTTGAATGGACCTCGGAGGCAGACTCTGCATTCAGGGAACTTAAGGAGCGACTTGTTTCTGCTCCGGTGCTTTGCTGTCCGGATTATTCTAAGCCGTTTGAGGTACACTGTGATGCCAGCAATTACGGGTTAGGTGCCATGTTGACCCAGACTATCGATGGTAAGGAGCACCCGATCGCGTACATGTCGAAGGCCTTGACCGCTGCTGAAAAGAACTACAGTATAACCGAACGCGAGGCTTTAGCTGTAGTGACTGCGTTGGAGTATTGGCGTTGCTACGTGGAAAATGGACAGCCTTTCACGGTCTACACTGATCAC
Source organism: Cydia amplana (assembly GCF_948474715.1). Classification (NCBI taxonomy): domain Eukaryota; kingdom Metazoa; phylum Arthropoda; class Insecta; order Lepidoptera; family Tortricidae; genus Cydia; species Cydia amplana. The sequence goes on along the minus strand of NC_086080.1, from coordinate 16,330,644 downwards.
AGTGCACTTAAATGGTTCCTGTCTATTAACAATCCCACCGGAAGATTGGCTCGTTGGGGTGTTCGTCTCTCAGCATTTAACTTTGTTCTCAAACACCGTAGGGGAGTGGATAACGTCATTCCGGATGCGTTATCTCGTGCGTCTGTTGGTGCTATTAGTACTTCAAATTCTCATCTGGAGGGCTATGATGCTTTGTCACCAAATCATTAATCATTTATTGCGTGATATGTGAAATACCTGATAAGTGATTAAATTTGGTAAAAAGACGCGAGGATAAAGTACAAGTGACTAATGATATCGTGACATGATTTGAGCTTTTGAAAAATCAATTTTAATCTCGATGACTTAAGGCCTATTTTAAAGAATAGATTACTTAATCACATTCCACCACTTATCTACTTTTGCCATTGACTGATAAAAATCATCCGTGGTTTGAGCTTTTGAAAAATCAATTCTAAACAAGTTTACTTAAAGCGTATTTTAATGAATGACATCCTATCACCACTTATCCACATGTGACGTTGATAGTTAAAAGTTATCCACGGTTAAAGCTTTTGAAGCTTTATTTCTAAGTACTTAGAGTTTATAGTCTTTGAAATAAGCTACATTATCGAATTAAGGTAGAACCGGCTGCAGTACTTAATTAACGAAGGCTCATATTTGCTTGTAAATTCATACAAAATTTTAAGGACAGTAGACCTTATTAACCTCAAATACGGTGAATTTTATACGTCAAACCATGTGTCAAAATCAACTAAATTGTAGGCCCTCCCCAAACTTAGCCACCTTACTAAGGCAACTGCTCGATGCATGTGGCCGTTGCTCTCCGCCTAATAGGTTGCCATGGGTATGCCAACCCCACCAATGCATCTACGGTTCCACTGTGGGGAGCAACGGCCACCATGTCTTGAGCTGCTGCCGTTGCGCTGGGAGGTTCCCACGGCACCATGTTCTTAATGACATCATTAGGAGAGCCTTATTGTCAGAGTTACCTAATATCCCATGTATGCTTGAGCCGCCAGGCTTTAGCCGATCGGACGGCATAAGGTCTGACGGCTAGACCCTGGTGCCGTGGGAAAGAGGTAAGTGCTTACTGTGGGACGCCACGTGCGTCAATACTTTTGCCGCCCCGCATCTTAGTCGTACAATGCGGTCGGCAGGAGCGGCTGCTGAGCATGCGGCGTCTCTTAAAAACCGGCCAAGTGCGAGTTGGACTCGCGCACGAAGGGTTCCGTACCATTAGGTACGCAAAAAACGGCAACAAAATCACGTTTGTTGTATGGGAGCTCCACTTAAATATTTATTTTATTTTGTTGTTAGTACTTATTATTCATCTAAATAGACAGACAGACCGACGGACAGCGGAGTCTTAGTAATAGGGTCCCGTTTTTCCTGAAACCCTAAAAAGATAAATACTCGGCGCTGAGCGGGTATTTATTCGTCTCCCTCGGTGTCGAGACTTCGGGATGCTCCGGGAGCTGGGACCTCGCCTGTTTGAAAGGGGCCTTGACCCCCGCTCCGGATTTTTCCTGATGCAAAGACTGTCCATCGCAATCTAAGGCGGTCCTAGTTCCTTGCTACTCGTAAAGTCTGCAGCGATATTGATAGCCCACGCAGTGCAAGTGTTATACTTGGTCAACCAGATCTTGACAGTAGAAAAAGGCGGCAAATTTGAAAAATGTAGGCGCGAAGCACGCGCGAAGGGATATCGTTCCATAGAAAATTTGAATTTCGCGCCTTTTTTTACTGACAAGATTTGGTTGACCAGCTATATTTACCCGTCATAAATTCATAGAAGTTTGACGTTTAAAATGACGCTTGCACTGCGTGGGCTATCAAAATCGCTGCAGACTTTTCTCGGTCTGACTCTATTAACTACTCTATACAGGGTGGTACAAACCTCGATGTCCAAATTTTTATTTATTTTATCACTACGTGGGCTACTATCAATATTTTTTTATATTAAGGCTAGATTTTAGGAAATAAAGTTGTGTATCAAAGAAGTAAAAAATAAAATCCCATCAAAAACATTACATGTAAAAAGGTGCAAGTCTCGCAACGCTTTTACTACAAAAAAGTTTTGAGATGTAATGTGAAACCAAGTCGGTTATTTTAATCAGCGCCAGGGGGTGTTAAAACCGTATCAATAAGATATCTTTAATTTGTAATTACGTATAATGACTTGGCCATCGCACGGCTGCATAATGACAAAAGGATCATCGTCACCTATTAAAAATAATTCTAATTGAACATAACGCTAGCACTAATTGCAGTTTGAGCATTACACATATTTACGAGTACGGTACGAGTAAAGCATTATGTGCGATTGCCAAGTCATTATATGTATTACAAATTAAAGATATCTGATTGATACGGTTTTAACACCCCCTGGCACTGCTTGGTTTCACATTACATCTCAAAACTTTTTTGTAGTAAAAGCGTTGCGAGACTTGCACCTTTTTACATGTAATGTTTTTGATGGGATCTCATCTCTTTTTGTAGGCAGTCCTTCTTTTCAGGTACTCATACCCATACTATGTATACACATATCATAACTAAACATATCTTCATTCATACTCACATGGTACATCGTAGTGTATCTTTACCTACTATTTGTAGGAACTGCAACAGTAACTTTGTAATATCATATATTTATATGGGATTACAAACTTACTTATGCAGTTCTTAGATCTTTAAAACGTGACTGATATTGCAATATTTTTAGGTTTTCTCTTTATGTGGCCATTAAACCCTAACTCTGTACCAAATTTCAGCTCTCTGAGTTTATGGGAAGTACTAGTTCTATTCTGATGATCATGAGTGAGTGAGTGAGTGTCATAAATGCGAAACTTTGCTTTCGCTTAACTTCGGAACTAAATGACCTACAGACTTGAAATTTTGGATTTTAAGTATGTGATTATAGCTTACTGGATGACGAAAATTTCTGCGTTCTGGTCTTATCCAGAGGTTCTCAAATAGGGGCCTAAAAATGCGGCGAAATGGTTCCAGTAAAGGATGGTACGGCAGTGTTTGCTTCGCGCTCGACTTGGCGGGGGCACGGCATTCGGCACCGAAGTCAGGCACCGAACGTCATCTCTGAGAATCGCCTAATAGCCCACGATATGAGGAAACTAAAAAAAAATTTGAACGTTGTGGTATAGACCATCCTGTATAGTTTGAGTGTTGGATTGCAACTAAATTAGTACGACGCTGTCATTTTCTATTACGCGATTACGTCCGATTTTATTTTACCCGAAAAACGAAGTGCATTCTTGTAAGTATAGTTGGTCAAACCAATTTGTCATTAAATAAGAACAATACAAACTATACTCATCCTTTTCTTTTGGGTGCTAGTACTAGTGTAAGACTAAGATAGTATGTCTCTCTCTGTCTATATTTGAAATGAGACAGTGCTTTGACAAACGATATAACCTATTTGTAGTTTCGCATTTTAAATATACTTGGTCAACCAGATCTTGTCAGAGGAAAAAGGCGGCAAATTTGAAAAATGTAGGCGCGAAGGGATATCGTCCCATAGAAAATTTGAATTTCGCGCCTTTTTCTACTGACAAGGTTTGGTTGACCATCTATAGAAAAAAAATCAGCGATGTCAAATCGGCGACATGATAGATTTTCATTGTCAGTCAGGCTAAAAGTACAATGTAATATTAATTTAAAAATTCATTGCGTAACCTATACCTATAGGAAGAAAACAAACAAATAAATTGCATTAAATATATGCAGAACATGAGAACTATGAGAGTATGGATCACTCCATACGCAGAAGTGATTGATGGCTGAACATATATTCTGAAATTCGGCAACGCTATGAAGAAAAAATCCTTGGACGCCTATTCTCCACAGGTGACACGAGAGGAAATATTGTCTGAAAAAAAAACTGCAAGTGCTGATTTTATACGCAGATAAAAAAGGCGTTAGAGTTTATGGAGACATGACAGAAGACGCGGTATGCTGAAGAATATGTTGTCACAAAAGGAGCGACAGTCCGTTTAAATGTAAATATGTTGGAATGACCTTCAACTGGTGTCAGCGAGCTTGCCGTGATACCTTCACGAGCTAATCACAGCGGCGTATGATAAAATCATGGTTCCTACTGTGCGAAACATTTAGGGCGCGTGTACACGGTGCCGCCTCCGCGCCGCTGCCGCGCCGCCGCCGCACCTTCGCGCTATTTACACGAGACGCGTAAAGCCCGCTGCCGCGCCGCCGCTGCGCCGCCGCTGCACCTTCGCGCTATGTACACGAGACAAGTATAGTCCGCCGCCGCGCCGCCGCCGCGGGTTTTACCAGAGATGTGAAAAATACTTTATAAAAAGTATTTAAATACAAAATACAAATACTTCCTTGATATACTATTTCAAATACAAAATACAAAATAGTTTTTGAATTTGTATTTAAAATACAAAATACGAAATAGGTATTTTCAAAATACTTTTTAAAAATACAAATACTTTGCGATAAAAGGTACTCTGAATAGTGAATACCTAGTCTGAATTAAAAAGTATTACTCAGAATATCCGAATTGAAAAGACTCTTTATTCTTTGAAAACAGTGTGTCAATCAGTCCTCTATCTAAAGTGCAAATTTCTTGTTGTTTGCTCATATTAACCGGAAGGATGGATCCGATGGATGATGGTTTATAACGGACAATTTTTAAAAGCATTAATTTAGATTTGTTATGTTTTACAGCTAGTATAATGCCTCTCGTTAGTGTGATAAAAACGTCTCGTTTGTGTTTCATCAGGGCAGAAAAGTTTGTTCTCTTCTCGTACCTTGAAACCCTCGTAACACTCAAGATTCCCCTTTTTTAACCACTCGCTACACTTGTGATCATGTGCGACGTTACTAAACAGATTCAACAGTTCCATGTTAAAAGAATGAGAGAGTTGCCAGGATTGTAAGATCAGAAGAGGTTGTAACCCCTACCTACATTACCTACTATAAAGTATTTTGTATTTTGAAAATAGAAAATAGGTCACAAAAACTATTTCAAATAAAATACAAAATAGTTTTCTTCAAAAGGTATTTAAATACAAAATACAAAATAGGTATTTTGCATTTTGTATTTGCATTTTAAATACAAGTATTTCAAATAAGTCACATCTCTGGGTTTTACGCGTCTCGTGTACATAGCGCGAAGGTGCGGCGGCGGCGCGGAGGCGGCACCGTGTACACGCGCCCTTATGTGTATGGAATAGAGGCTGTTTCCGGCCTAACTCCAATCTGTGGCTAAATGTTCCGGTGCTTGTACTTTTTAAGTATTCTGAATTAAATACTCTGATTTAAACATAATTAGATTGTTTTTTATTATTATTAATCTCTCTATTTTCACTTTATTGCACGAAACATAGGACGTTTTGCCAAATGGAATTCTCTACCAGTCAGGCGTAAGGCAAACAGAGATTGGTGTTGGTATGTAGGATATAAAAGCGACCGTATGTCGAACAGGTAATCTGGTTGCTGGCATTACATACATCTTTCGTGCCGGTATTTTATACTGTTAAATCGTACCTATGATAAAAAAGTGACGAACTCCAAATGTGACGTCCTCAGAAAGTGGCGTTCTCAGAAAGTGACGTCCTCAGTGCTACATTATATCTTTAATTAAGTACTTTAAGATGTGCCGGCAATCCTTCGCCATGTTGAGTTTGAGGTCGGCGTCTAGGTCGGCACACAAATAGAGTGCCAAGTCTTTGAGGCAAAGGCCTATATAGAGTGCTCAAAGGAGCACTCTATATATGTGCCAAAACTCCTCGTTGGGCATATCAAAAGGGTTCCATGTATCCCTTATGGCACGTCGTTGAATTTTTCTTTGTTGATGCTTTTCTTCCATGGCAGCAGCTGCCAAGAAGAAATGATATCTTTGCCATCCCTACAAATAATGTAATGATATTCTTATATGAATACAAATGGAGTTCAAATAGTATATATTATATTTGAAAAAAAAACTAATCCGGCCAAGTGCGAGTCCAAAATTTTAGACCCAGTAATTTCGGAGATAAAGGTGGGGGGGAGGGGGTAATTTTTTGGCTATTTTCTTAAATAACTTCTAACCTATTTATTGTACTTAAAAAAATCGCTGGTAGCCTAGCGGTAAGAGCGTGCGACTTGCAATCCAGAGGTCGCGGGTTCAAACCCCGGCTCGTACCAATGAGTCTTTCGGAACTTATGTACGAAATATCATTTGATATTTACCAGTCCCTTTTCGGAGAAGGAAAACATCGTGAGGAAACCGGACTAATCCCAATACGGGCCTAGTTTACCCTCTGGGTTGGAAGGTCAGATGGCAGTCGCTTTCGTAAAAACTAGTGCCCACGCCAGTTCCTGGGATTAGCTGCCAAGCTGCCCAGGCTCCCATGAGCTGTGGCAAAATTCCGGGACAACGCGAGGAAGCCATGTCCGTCTTTGGGTGAGGGGTCACTAATTTACATATGTGTACTAAATTTCAACTTAATTGGTCTAGTCGTTTCCGTGAAAATAGGCTGTGACAGACGGACAGACAGACGCACGAGTGAACCCTAAAAATTGTATTTTTCACCACTTCTATACCATGAGAGCACCTTATCGTGCCCAGTGAGCACCACGATAAATTAATCAAAGGCTAGCCGTCAAAAATCGACTATATGTCTAACTATCCAACAAACGTAGCCATTTACCGTCTATCGCTGTCAAAGTGGACAAAACGGTATGAATGTTATAAAAATGTATAAATCTAGACAAGTGACTTTTATATCATTTAACTTATCCACTTATCAACTAAGTTTAAGTTGGAAAAGTAGACAAGTGACATATTATCCAACGAGCATGTTATGCAGTTAATCGTTTAACGACTATCGCTGTCAAAAGTGGAAAAGACGACAAATCAATAAGAACTGGATAAAATGTCAGTTTTATCATCATTTATACAACTATATCATTTATACAGTCGACCATCATAGCCCTACTGACCTCCAGAGATACTTGGTACACTAATATTTTCAACGGTTGCCTTCATAACCCAATTGATTTTCCAAATTTCATGATTAAGGACAATTACTTATACCGCTTGTCCAAAAATAAGCATAATCTTACGTCAGAATTTTCATGGAAGTTGGTTGTTCCTATGGAGTTACGTCAATCAACCGTTTCCGATAATCATTCCGAACCTTCAGCAGGGCACATGGGCATTTTTAAAACTTACCGTAGACTTTGTTTACGTTACTATTGGCCTCGTATGTATCAGGACGTTGTTCAGTTTGTTGGATCGTGCGACAAATGTCTGGCATATAAGGCTCAGAACCACCAAACTTTAGGGGTGATGGGTAGGCCAAAACAGTGCTCACGACCATTCCAGATGATCTCTATTGACTTGATGGGCCCGTTGCCAACTACGAGGAAAAGAAATAACTACATTCTAGTTGTCACGTGTTGTTTTTCGAAATATTGTTTGATTTTCCCGCTTAAACAGGCTACTGCGGAGGTGATTGTACAAAACTTAGAGGATTCTGTTTTTCTAGTGCACGGGATACCACAAACGGTCCTAATGGACAATGGACCACAATTTGCGGGGAAGGTTATGGATAATTTTTTCAAATCCTATAATGTTCCAAACGTTTTTTTTACTCCGAAATATAGTCCGCAGGTCAATTTGGTAGAGCGTTACAATCGTACGATTATTACTTGTATTTCCACCTTTGTTGAGGATGACCATAGATCCTGGGACGTATTTATTCCCAGGGTTCAATTTGCCATAAATAGCGCCGTCAACGAGGTCACGAAGTATGCACCATCATTTCTGGTGTACGGTCGCGAGTTAGTACCTTGTGGGACACATTATACGGACAACGATATCGGACACGAGGTGTTGTTCCTACCACGCGATATCTACGCCGAAAACTTGGGTTGCCTTTCCGCTATTTTTGATGACGTGCAAAAGAAACTGTGGCACGCTCATGAAAGAAGTACGTCACACTACAATCTTAGACGTCAACTTGTGGAATTTTCGGTGGGCGATATAGTTATGAAGCGCGCCTATTTCTTGAGTGACAAGGGCAAGCAATTCACAAAGAAACTGGCTCCTAAATTTATAAAGGCTAGGATTATTGGGAAAAAGTCACCTTTGGTATACGTTTTGCAGGATTTAGGGGGTAAAGATCTTGGTACTTGGCATGTTAAGGATCTTAAGTTAGTGGGTCTTAATAAGTAGTTGGTTATTATACTTATTATTTTTAGTTAGTATTATGTCTGTTGATCACACTTCAAATTTGTTGTTGAAGATAATTACATTGCGCTTTGACATCTTTAGGTAACGGTTCTTGTATGGTCTCCAGTTCTTGCAACGGGAAACCCTTATAATTTTTCTGGAATCGAGCGTGGTGATTAAGCCTATAGGGTAATCGCTAACGTGGTAATGTAAGCGTGAAGTATGAAAGATATGTAATGTCAGTGTAATTACAGGAACCAGGCTTCACGGATTTTATTCCTTAAGGGTAATAAAATCCTTCATGGCGCGCCGGGGTACTGTAACATAAATGTTACGTAACCTAGGTTAATCGTATGTAATTATTTCTGCGTTCATTAATATAAGTACATTATTTTACAAGTACGATATTTTAACACTTACCTAACATTTACTTGATACCTACACTAATCTAGGGATTAAAGTAATTACGTGTGTTCTAATTAAAATCTCAACTTGTTATTTGCGCTTCTGACTGTACTCGCCGCGCAAATCAGTACTTGGGCCACCGACCGGTTCCATGCCCCTTGCCGCGCTTTCCCCCCGCGCTGTCTGGCTGCCGCGCCGCGGTCCGTCCGGCGATTCATTCGTTTCTGAGATTCAACGCAGGCGCACGTCGCTCTCTCGCAGCGTCCGTGCAAGCCGCGCACTCGCAGCGCATACAATTTTATATTTTAATGAGGGCTTAGTAAATTGCCTCAGTTTCTGTACTCGTTTAGTACATGGAATGAAAGTTAGAGCCAGTGTAACCCCTTTGGGTAAGTGTTGAACATTTAAGAGTGCTTTAGGGAGTAGTAAATTTGAATGTGTGTTCAACGGTTATTTACCGTTAAGTTGTAACGATCTTTTCTTTGTTTGATTATGAACTTCCTTAGCGTAGTTTAATAGGTGCTTAGTTTCGCTTGCAAATCTTAAATGCTAGTGTTAATGTTTTTCTGTCTTATTTAAAAGCAGGATTAAAATTGTAATTTGTATGTTTTTAAAAACTATATGCTTAACTGCTCATTTTGTAAGCTCCGCCTGACTGTGACATTTTAACATCACCAAGGCATTCTCACGGCTATCACGCAGTACTTTCTCTTCCGTTTCTGCTCTTCTTCTTCAAGCCGGTCACAGTCAAGGGAGCCGTTTCGTGGGTTAATTACTAAGGCGAGCTAAAATAATTCCAGGGTTCAATAGCACGGCTAGAAGGCCGACGATGACACGCTCGCGCTGACCCTGACGACCTGGTGCTGACCCTGGTGGAACACGGCTGACGTCCCTCAGTCCTTCATCGCTCACAGCAACACAGCGGGCCAGGGAAGTACTAGCGTGTGGGCAGCGACTACTTTCGTGAACCGGGAGTAGAAATCAGACGGTTAACGGACTTTGACCCTTCGACGATCTTCTCGAATGCTTGCGACGTTTTGAGCGATAAATAAATTGTTATCAAGTGAGATTATTTGTTTTAATTTAAACCTCACAGCTTAAACGTAGCAAAATAAAAGACATGTTGAGAATCATAATATTTTATACAATTTTTAATGACGAAATTACACGAGATAACTTTCATTTGTTTATAAATAAAAAAAGGAAAAGAAACGGTTCGCATTCGCGCAACAGTTATATACAGACTAAGCTCTCCCAGATGCACACACGGACACTCGGTTAAATTACAGTCTATTTACAATACTCATTACAGCTATACCCTATGTCCAGCCTCAAAAACATAGTTTCGATAAACTCATACACTATATCTTTCAACGGCACGTTTTTGAGAAAGTCTCGACTCCACTGCGCGTACGAGACGAAAACAACGAAATTGACGACTACGGCGAAACGCTACGTTTGTCACAGTTTGCATAATGTCATCCTCCTCCACACGCCAAGAACATAAAGGCCAATCTATTGACCAAATAAAAAACAAAGTAGTAAAAAACGAACAGTGACTAAACTCAAAAACTATGGACTAAAGGAGAAAATAACTAATATGCAGGAAGATAACATTGCGAAAGTTAATTATGCCAGTACGGTTACCATCAGTTTGTCACTGACATAAACGCCGTCGAGAACGTAATTTACTTTCTATACATCTCGCTCGCACTCGCATATTCGTGCAAACGGGATGTATAGAAAGTAAATTACGTTCTCGACGGCGTTTATGTCAGTGACAAACTGATGGTAACCGTACAGGTAACTCAAATAACCGGGGACACCTCAGTTCGTCCCGGGGAAATTGTCACTTTTAGTCGGCACATTTGTCACATTCACATCCTTCGATAAAAATAAATGTAGATTCCACTGGAATCGTCGAGGTCGGGAGTAGAGTTCGGCCGCTCGTACAGTTTGTAGCTTTCTAGTAGACCCCGAAGGGTTATCCTATTGTCTATTGTTCAGTAAAACCGCACGTGCTACTTACCTGCAAAAAAGGGTCCTAATTATTCTATTTGGCACCTGAGCGCGGGCTAGTCCAACGCTCAAAAAACCAATGTAGGTGCGCTCTCCGATAACGCGCCTTTGTTACGCATCTCGATGACACATTTTAGACCGGTTCTGTAGCGTTCGACTCGCCGGCACTCAGTAACCGAAGTACCGATTTTTTATGCAGGTGGTTGTGGCACGTGGCACGAGCGGTTTTTCTTAACAATAGACAATAGGATTAGCCTTCGGGGTCTATTAGAAAGCTACAAACTATACATGGGGCATCACCGGGGCCGCTACCGGGTGCGGCTGGCGCGCGGCTTGGCGGCGGAGCGCAGCCGCCGCGCCGCCGCGTCCACGCGCGCCACGCGCACGACGGGCTGCAGCCACGTGCCGGCCAGGTTGCTCAGCGCGCGCCTCCTCTTTCTCCCTCGCTCCTCCTCCTCCTCGGACGAGCGCGCCGACCCTCTTTTGGCCACTCTCTCCGCTTTTTTCTCGTCCTCGAGGAGCACTTTCACGTCGAGCCGCAGCGGCTCGCCGGCCGTCGCCTCCCGCTCGTCCTCGACCTTCGGCGGGACCGTCCCCTCGACCTCGGACGGGTCGTCCTCGTCGCAGGTGTCCCCGGACGCGACGGACGACCGGTCGAGGCTGCTCTCGGTTTTCTCGCTGTCGGTGCGCGAGCCCTTCTTCGGCTTCCTCTTGGTGGGCCAGCCGGTCCTGTTCTTGAAGCGCGTGCGGCGGCGGGCGCGGCGCCGCTCGGCCAACTCGCGGCGGATGATGTCGCAGCCGTCGCACTCGGACACGAGCCCGAGCACGTCGGGCGGCGCCGCGGCGGCGGGCAGGCCTCCGCCCTGCACCTCGTCCAACTCGTACTCGGCTGCGTCGTCGAACACCTCGGAGAGGAACCTCCGGAGCCGCTCGTGGGCCTCGGAAGGCTCCGGCTTGGCGCTGAGCGCGTCGCTGACGGTGTCCTCGGAGGCGGTGGACTTGGAGTCGTCGGGGCCGCGGCGGTGCAGGCCGGCCGAGCCGAGCATGGCGAGCGTGCTCGCGTGCTCGCGGGGGGACTTCCTCGGCCGGGAGCCCTGCGCGGCGACGGCGGCGACCCGCTTGTGCAGCTTGCGGGTCTTGAGGCCTCTCGTGCCGTAGCGCTCGGCGCGCGGCTCGCGCGCGGCGGCCGGCGCGGGCAGGGCGCTGAGCGGGCAGCAGTCCGGCTTCAGCGGCGGCAGCTGACCGATCTCGTATGGCAGCTTTGGCGACTTGGAGTACAATGCTGAAACAAAAGAAACGGTTGCTAACACAAAAAGAAATTAATTGGGCAGACCTTTAAAAATTGATTTAGCCATATGATGGGGGAAATTGGATTGTGAATCATTAGAAGATTTGAATATTAAATTTTGAATGAAAACATGTCTTACCGAAACACCGTGGCACGTTTCTGACCGAGACCTGGTCGTGGTCCTGCCGCGTGAAGGTCTCGAACCAGGGCTCGCTCCGCGGCACGCTCTCGAACGCGAACTCCAACTGTTCCACCGCCGGCGTGTACTTGAGCCGGCCGTCTTCCCACTTCATACATTTCTCGACCGGCTCCTCCCGGAGCGGACTCACTTCGGGCTCAGGGTCCGGAACCGGTTCCTTTTCTACCGGTAGTTCTATTTCGGGCGGCGGTTCGGGCTCGGGCGTGGGAGGTTTACAGGGCGCTCGCCGCGTTCTCCTCGCGACGGGGACCACTCGCCGCTTCCGCCGCCGCTTGTCATCTAACCAGCTGTCTTCTTCGGACGACTCCTCTTTTAATGCGGTCGGACGCGCCTGACGTCGCCGTTCGAGCGTCGGCGTCTTTCGCCGCGGAGACTCCTTTTTTTCATCATCATCATCATCGTCATCCGAGGAAGTGGAGCTGGTCGAGCTGGCGCGCTTCGGAAACATGAACTGCTCCGCCTCATCACTGAGCACCGACAGCTCGGAGCGCCGCACTTTTCTGAACTTGACCACGAGCGGTTTCGCCCCGTTGCACGTCGGGGACGAGTCCTTCCGTTTGGCGACGAAGCCCCCGCTCGAGCGGAGCTTCGTGCTGACCCCGACGACCTTGTAATACTGGCGGTCCTCCCGGCCGTCGGTTTTCCTGCAGCGCGTGCGGCGGGGTTCGTCGTCTAGGGCGCCGTTGCGGCGCGGGTCCGGGTCGCCGTTGCACACGTGGCGCAGGGAGCGGCGCTCGCCGTTGACGGGGAAGGAGGCGCCGATGAGGGAGTCGAGCGCGAGGAAGTTGCTGGTGTCGCGCGCGAAGGCGGCGTGGCGCGGCGAGCGCGAGTGCGCGGCCAGGTCCGCGAACACGGCGCCGCACGCCGAGCAGTACCCGCCCCCGCCCCCGGGCTCCTTATCCTCTTTCTCTTTTATTCGCGGACGATTGTTCTTCCGTGTCATTCTGAAAATTTAAATCATTATAATTTCTCCTGCATATACGCAAACGGTACTCATCTTCCTTGCGTTGTCCCGGCATTTTGCCACGGCTCATGGGAACCTGGGGTCCGCTTGGCAACTAATCCCAAGAATTGGCGTGGGCATTCGTTTTTACGAAAGCGACTGCCATCTGACCTTCCAAGCCAGAGGGTAAACTAGGCCTTATTGGGATTAGTCCGGTTTCCTCACGATGTTTTCCTTCACCGAAAAGCGACTGGTAAATATCAAATGATATTTCGTACATAAGTTCCGAAAAACTCATTGGTACGAGCCGGGGTTGGAACCCGCGACCTTCGGATTGAAAGTCGCACGCTCTTACCGCTAGGCCACCAGCGCTTCATACGCAAACGGTACTGTCAGAGTTTATTTTGTGTAAAATAGAGTTATAAATAAAATACGTTCCATACAACGGATGATAGAATAGAATAGAAACACTTTACTGACAAACTGTGTACAGAAGATGATATTTATATACTGAGAACATTGTCCCGACGGTTACCCGACATGGGCATGCAATACAAAACATGCATGTATGTTACACAAAACTACATTCCTACATACAAGATTTTTTTTGACAGATACACATACATACAGTATACATCCAAAATCCTGCAAAAAAACTTATGAGCAAAATACTTGACTTACTCGCGATTCTGTCCAATTATATTTTGGTAGTTGTTATTGACCGTGACTCCTTGGTTTATAATGGGGTCCTTCTTATCTTTCCTCTCCGGGTTAGGTTCTAATGAGAACTCGGGCCACGCGTCAAACTCTTTATACAGAGGCCTGCACTGTCTGAAAGAGAAACTTTTCTATAGACACGTTGTATGGCTAAAATCAAAGTAAAATTAGTTTAAAATTATAGTTCATACTTGTCCAAAAATTCAATCTTGATATAATGTTTTGTGAAGAGCCTGACATTCGATTTACGCGGGGCCGCGAAGAACGTGTCATACAGTTTATCCAATAGAGCTATCGCCTGAAAGTTCAAATTAGCTGTAAATATATATAGGAATGTAAGAAAGCGGTTAGTATGAAAGAGCGAGTTTCCATTGGTCAATAAACCACATGCAAAACTAAAGGTTTCGTCACACAGGCGCGTTTTCCGGGCGGGGCGCGCCGCTTTTACATATAAAACGCAGACGCCCGCCCGGAAAACGCGCCAAGGTGTCGGAACCTTTAGTTAAGTATTTCAGTAGGTATTATTCAATAATAATAAAAAAAGTGTCATTGCACAACATTTTTTTTATTAATCAATGGAAAAAGTAAGAAAATAAAGTTTATAATGTGCATAAATAGTGACCGAGTCATTATCTGTGCACTTTAGTGTGGTAACTACATTAACATAGGTATAATATACATAAGTATATAAGAAATAATGCATGCTTGTTGTGAACTGAAGTTAATTTTTAACAAGCAGAGTAAAATTCTTAGGAAGTGTGTTTTGTAACAGCGACCAGCTTTTATCTTTTGAAATGTTTACACTGACATAAAGTGTGAGATTAGAATTTTACAGGACATCTGATAAAGCTAAAATAGTACCATAGTACCGTTAATTCTTTGGTCAAAAATTTTACCAAAAATTCTCTCCATCAACCAAGATTTCGATTTGGAGGATTTCATTACTTACTTCTAACTGTTAGTCAATGACATCTATGAAGACCCTAAATAGGTTGAGAGTCCGTCTAAGCTAACTTTAAACTTTGCACCTATTTGAATAGAGCAAAATGAGGGAGTCTTTATAAACATCATATTTTCATAGAAATTTGACATTAATGATGACATATCCACTTCGTCATTGCAAATGCCATGCAGACTGCAGGGTCTGGCTCTAGTATATTTTATTATTAATATTATATTAGTTCCTTCAAGAGATTTTTATTATTATTATTCTATAAGCAGGCAGGCAGTTCTGACAACTGATATTGCCTGTATCCAGTAATCATTGATAGTTGTCATTGACAAGTAGATGTATAGGTGTGCTTGTCTAGTTGATTTTTAAATTGGTTCACATTTTGTGCTGAGACCACATCTTCAGGAAGTTTGTTCCAAGCCCTCACTACTCGGTTGCTCAAAAAGTGTTTGTATGGGTTACTGTGGGACTTATGCCTTTCTAACTTTAAGTGATGACCTCTCAGACGGGTGTTGTTGTTGCGCTTGAACATTTCATGAACCATTTCATTTTCATTTCATTTCATTTTTGACCAGGAATCCTCATTATCTCCGGACATCAACACTGTGTGTTATGTGCCCCCCCCCCCCCCACCAAGACCACAAAACGCACGAACACCATATGTAGATGCTCAGACTCTGGTCCGAGCATATATCTGGTCCCTTCAGTTACCTTCTCAACCGAGAGCAGCACGTAGTTGTGTGGTGTGGGCGCGTGGCGGACGCGGTCGAGCATGGCATCGGCGCGCGTGCGGGCGGAGTCACGGCGCCATCGCGGGGGCGCGGCGCCGGCGCCGCTGTCGCGCACCACGTGCGTCACGCGGCCGCTCAGGCACGCCTCGCGTTGCTGCAAACAGTCTAACATTTAGGGTCGGTTGCACCAAACTGTTCGTATAGAAATTTTTATGTATGAAAAGTTTCATAGTAAAGCGCCGGGGGCGCGCAGGCTGACGTTGATCAGTCTGTCAAATGTGGATGGTGCAACTGGCCCTTAATGGGCACTCTGTGGCTGGAGACCCCCCCACTAGCGTCTTCCGAGCGTCGGCGTATAGTCAATTCTATTGTGAGCGCAGCGACACCATTTTCCATAGCGCTGACTAGATGCCAACACTCTATAATAAAATGTATTTGAAATAAATGTATGTGATTTTTGATATCTTGAATCTGAATCTTGTAGCATTTTGGTGACAACAATGAGATAATGGAATGCTCAATTAACATTTCTGTAACTATTATTGTAATATGTTCCAAATAATAATCTAGAACTAGATAAACAATACACACTGCCAGCCTAACAACATTTTTATTTTATTACTTTCATTTTAGTTTAGTAGATTTTATTTCTTGAAGCATGTTTATTTTATTTTATGAACAAATTGCAGACAAAAGTAATGTAGATAAGTTATTGTTCCTTTATTAAAATGTTTCATAGTAATAACAGCAACTTTCAATGCTTTTGCTATGCGATTTTTCTAAGGCACTTAAGATCATTGTGAGTATCATGACAGTTGAAGTTTTAACATTCCCCTCCATTCATTTTAAGGATTTTTTACACTTAGCTGAATATAATTTTATATTTAATATAATTTTCTAAATTATGTACATATTATTCCGTTTTAATATTGTAGTGTTGCCAGCAAATTTTAATTGAATATAATAATTATTTGCAACTCTTATAAGAAAATCTGTCACTGTCAAATTAAAAAAAAATGCTAGCATTGCAGTAAGTAAACAAAATGTGAAAGTCAGCACAAAACTTGCAGTGTGACCCAGCACGTATGTTGCAACGCAATGCCCCCTTTACGGTAAAACGCTGATTTGGTCACAAGAGCATGCAGAGGAAGTGACTGTGCATCAAGTAGTGGCATGTAAGTATCTAGTTGATGAGGTAACGGCGCCGCTCGGCGGTCGCCGCGGGATCGGCGAACTACATAATACACCGCACTTTTCCTTGAAATACCGTCAGCAAACGTAGCGCGTCGCCGGCACCGCGGCATCCCGCCCTTCGTTCGCTCCAACCGTCCCGCGCAAAAAAATAACATGCCCCCCGTGCACACACCAAACTCACCCTTACTATTCACGTCTTAAGAACCACATCCCCTTGAGACGATAAAAGTAATATCAACTGTCAAAAATTAAGCATACACACGCGTTACCGATAGGAAACTACATTTTTTGACCGCTTTTAAAATGGATAGAGTGCACCGCGGGCGTGAGGTTGCTACGCGCGGCCTCGGCCCGTTGCATTTCGCGCTGCGGCGGCGACTCTAACGCGACCGTACAAAAGATGACCTAAAATCGAACGCAAGCTACGCGCCCGACTGGTCACTGTACAAACTATGTTTTAAACCGTTTTCTAAACAATTATGACACAATCCCAGTGTCGGCTAGAGTATGAAAGCGTCGCCGAACATATATACTTACACAAAAGCCGTCCGCAGGCCCCGCGCGCTCCGCTTATCACAAAAATAAGTAACTATATACCAGTCAATGAGATGGACACTTCGTCACTGCTAGATTCACTCCGAATTACGACACTCCCGTTAAATGTTTGTATTATTTAATGTATAACGGAATTCCAGATAGTTTACGCATTCAATATAATAGTAATTATTAGTAAATAGGTACATTTGCTAAAGATATACGAAATATTCACAATAAACACACAAATCTGTCAGACAAGATGGAGTTATTTCGCTTTAGTTTTAGTTTAGGTCGCTAGCGGCGCTGCTGGCGAGCGGAAGGGGCAATGCTTGTGATTGGTCGGTTACAATCACGTTCCGTTACTACGCAAATGTCTGTTAACAGATACGAGACCTAAATGTTTATTTATTTTATGCTGGCATAAATTTGTTATAAATCTGATTCACCACATAAAAACTAAAAAAACAATTAATTTAAGACTCATATGTTAAAAATATAAGCTCATGTTGTTATCACAGTTAGATAACTAATCAAAAAAAAAATAATCATAATATTCGAAATGGAACGTAGATAAAGCGACGAAATTTGATAGACCTAAAAACCACCCCAAATATCGTTGTCGATGTAGATTCCCTATTTATTGAACTTGCACTGCTACATAACCAAATACATGAAGCAATATGTATATAATGCAACGTATACCTTAGCTGGGCATACGCAATGTGGAGGATTTTGGCGGTAAAAAAGTATTACTCACTAAACCCATGTCTTGGAGTCTTCTTGATATCGATCTACATAGTCCCTGGTCTTGAATATCCAAGTAAAAACAGAAATTTCTTCTCGCTGTGAAAGAACAACACGGTAAAAAACGATTTATTAACTTGAATTAATAAACATCCCCCAAATAAGGGTACAAAATATGGCGAACCTTGATTGAATTTTTCTTGACGACTCAAAGTTGACACCATCTTCAATGAAAATCTTCGTATATTTCCAAATACACAACACAATGCATGCAATGCTATTTACATATCACTCCATATTTTTCAACGACCCTATAATATCAAAACTAAGACACTAATTATATAAGAATAAGATCATATTGATGCAAAATTAAAAATGAATTTTGCAAAATACGTTCGAACGTAGAAGTGTCATTGACAGCTGACACCAATAGAGCATAGACTTTGCTGACGTTGATCTATGGACGAAAAATCTATATAGAGATCGATATCGGTATTCTTTCGTGAACAATCGAATCGGATACTGTGCCAAATCGATGTTATTCAATTTAAATCGATTGTAATTTTCGTATCCTTATTAGAAATAAAAAAAAATATGTTCTGTATTTCTGAATAGTACAAATAAATAATCGACTTGACTGCAATAAAGGTTGCAAACTGAAAAATTCGATTGGTAATCTTAGTTGGTGCCATAATAAATTCGTCAATGCATTCAAATTCATTCCAATAATGTAATCGGAGTACTTGTACCTATCCACGGCACTGCAGATATCGGTATAAAGTATAGGCAACTCAGACGTGTGATGCAGGGCCCGAGCGGCCGGCGTACATGTCGGCTATGTAGGTACGTAGTTTATTGATTGCTCATGTTATGTGCGAACTGGCCGCCGAGTACATACCTAGGCAGCTAGGTAACACGACTCGGTATGTTTATTTTGCAGCGTCGCGTATTATGTAGGTCGGAATAAATTCAGTTTAATTGCGGTATTCATGCAATAAGTGTTTCGCTACGTCATGTTTTGCGTTCATATGTTAACAATTAATTGATGAAACTGTATTTGTCGTAAAGGAAAATAAATATATATTATTATGTATTATCATATATATACATATCTTTAGTAAGATATCTTCTCTTATAAAGATAAGGTTCTAATTGCATTCTTTATGGTTCGTAGTTTGTTAGGTACTTACCTACCAAATATTTTAGGTAGGTAGGTAGGTTAAGCATTTTTTTGCTCCAAGACTCCTTAGGTGGGTGGCTGTACTTTTAATATAAAAAAAATAACACATTGATGTAGAATTCATTTTTTCCTTTAGACTTTCTCGTAATTGGGTTGGTCATAAAACCCAGAAAACAGAAACAGACTACTTTTTATTTTGGTTCTCCGACAAAAAAAAATACCTGTATTCGATCCTAAAGCTTCTATTCCAATATTCTATTTATTTCTATGAGAACATATTATCAATGTTTGCTTTATTACTTACCCTTTAAAAACCAGGACTTGTAACGCCATCTAACAGAGAGTACTGAGTAGTGCTATTTAAAATTACAACTTGTATCTACTCTCCGTTAGATGGCGGGTACTTTTCTTTGTTATTTTTTCACTAGATGGCATGGTTCGGTTAAATTTTTAATGTTAGTGTTTTTCTCACGGAGCGGAGTAAGAGTGAGGTAAATGCAACTATGGAGTTATTGCGTCTCCGTTCTTTCTCGAATACGATTGGTCGAAACGCCCTCTACTATGCAACGTTTCATTTCCAAGTAGCTCAGGCTTTATTACTAGACGACGGGAGGAAGTTTCGACCAATCGTATTCGAGAAAAAACGAAGAGACGCAATAACCCCATAGTTGCATTTACCTCACTTGACCTTAGTTTATTTGTACAGGTGGAATAAGTACCAACCTTACAGACGTTCTCGATGTAAAGGCGCTGTATATTAAGTTAAGAGTCACACGTACCCGCCGCTCCCATACATTCGAAGTTACGCTCTCATTTTACGTAACGTAAATTTAAATACATTTTACCAAAGTGAATAGATTGTACGCAGAGCTGGGCACCGTTAATCAAAAAGTTAACTTCGTTAATCGTTAATCCGTTAAATAAAAAGTTAACTTCGTTAAACGTTACTTTTCAAAAGTTTTAACGGAAGTTAAAGTTAATCGTTAACTCGAAATCGTAAATACCTATACGCAATAGGAAATAAAACTAGTAGAAATAATCGTCGTGTCGTGTGACCGCTCGGTCTCGAATAGTAAGTTGTTATATTTGTCTCGCTCGCACCCGTGTATCTTATATGGCAACTGCTCAGGTTGCCGCGAACGACTCTGTCATACTCTCGTAATAACAAAATTAATACGGCGCACGGGGTAAGCAATATCAGACTCTTAATCAGTAGTACGATTCGCGCTATGTAAAGTTGCACTGCATACAAACCTAACGCAAAGTAGTCGGAACGTGATCGGCGTGATGGGATGATATAGCTATTTAGGTATTAACGATTAACGGACTTAAGGAAAGTTAACAAGTCCGTTACGGGTTTTTAAAGTTAACTTAAAAATTAATCCGATACTCGAAAACTTAACTTCGTTAATTAACGGATTAACGGACTTCTGCCCAGCTAAGATTGTACGAAGTTACATATGTCTTTGATTTTATGTAACATACATATCTATAGATGGTCAAACCAATTTGTCAGTAAATAGGAACAAAAAAAAACTATACTCATCCTTTCCTTTTGGGTGCTAGTACGAGTGTAAGACAAAGATAGTATGATTCTCTCTATGTTTGAAATCAGACAGTCCTTTGACACACTATATATCTGGCGGTCTGAGAACGCAACTCATGCTAGACCGCCTGGTACTAGTTTTCGTTTCTAGAAATTGTCATAAAAATAAATTAGAGCGTTTAGAAGTTTTGTATGTAATCTTCTATTTTGTAGAAGTAAATGTTCATGCCAATAGGTAACTTATTTAAGCATAGTCGCTTGAAAATGAGAGCGTAATTTCAATTGTATGGGAGCGGCTTTATGGCAAATCGAAGTTTCTTTGTATAGATGGTCAAACCAATTTGTCAGTAAATAGGAACCAAAAAACTATACTCATCCTTCTCTTTTGGGTGCTAGGACTAGTGTAAGACAAAGATAGTATGAATCTCCCCGTCTATGTTTGAAATGGAACAGTCCGAAAGGGCATTTTAGACAGGGCTTAAATTAGGTAAATAAAACACACAAACCCACTTAGAAATAAACTTATAATAAACATTAAATTAATTACAAATAATTATTAATATACATAGCCATTTGTAAACCATTGCTTGTAAACCTACCTACATATATATTGATATACATATATATGACCGGATGGTAGGCGAAAATGGAGCGCTTATAAAAATATACAAGTGCGGGACATTTTTGCTATTAATTCAATCGGCGATGAGAAGTATATCATGCCATCTCCTTTTCACTTTATTGGGTTAGACAAGGATGACAAACTTGCTGGCGAGTGAAGAAGTAGCGGAAGAAAAGTTTATATTTCTTATTTAAAAAAATCCTCAAACGCAGTTGTTTTCGTTCATTTTTAACCGTGTCATGGGAATTTCAATTTTGTCGTTAACAAAATAAAATTTGTATTGCTTTAAGTCATAAACATTAGTTTGTGTTTTTTACTGTCGTCAATATCAAGTGTGTTTATGTATTGGACACTATGTATTTAATTCTTGATTATTGACAACTACCGAAAAGGCCCATTTTAGTACTAAGTCAGTTAATAATAATTAACAACACTTACAAATAATTATTAAAAAGCGAAAGTCACGATTCAGTTTACAAATACAAATATACAAGGACGGTTTCAAAATAAGCACAATTTACAAAACTCGAATGCACCAAGCGAGTTCCAAGAATTTATTTTGAAAGTTTTTTTTGTCCCAGCACTATCTCTCGAGTGAAATGATAGAATGGCCGCGATTTTTTTTTTAATTTTCTCGATTTATTTTACGATAACAAGACTTAGAAGATCTAGACTCACTTATCAGTCTCAAATTCAACTTCACAGACGGTACAAGCCACCACAATGAGTTAAAATTACATCCATTAGGAATGTAAACCGGTTTTTATTTGCATAAAATTTCGGTTATAACCGGTTTTTTTTCATACTATTAAAAATAGGCTTACATTCCCTAATTTAGAGTCACTGACGATATCTATAAATAACATTAGATATTTGTATAATCGATATTCACCACTTTATGGGTTGTCAATAAGGCGATATTGCTATAAAGATTCGCTTAGAAAGAACCTTTATCGACAATTTGATGAAGTGGTATTTTTGAAAACGTTTTAATTTATATGTGAACAAGTAAGCCATTTTCTGAATCCCAGAGCCTCCATTCCATATACATATGTACATATTAAATCCAGCACTTATTAGCAAAGTTGACACATCTCTATATATAAATACTTAAAAGTATTGTAAATGTACTTGGTACGATAATTTAGAGATATCATTGCTAGAGTTCGACCAAGATAACTTTGCATGGCATTTGCAATGACATAGTGTGGCAATGTCATCATTAAGAGGAAAGGTTACGGCCACTTCTCCATACAAACGCAGTCCCCATTTTCCTCTCTGGATATTAACATAATGGAATACACATGTTTGACTTTTTTTTTAATTTTGTAAAAATTAAAACCGAAAAACAGATTTCATACAAATTTTATTAGGCTCCTAACTATAATACCTAATTAAAAATTCGAAAACAATCAAACAGCTGTGGTTGATAAATACAACAAATTGTGTCAAAATATTTTCAATAATGTTAGGGCGTTTTTTTTGTCCCCTACACTTTTTTTTTCAAATTTGGGATTTTTTATGTTATTTCTACTCAGAATCACGAGCTCTTTCTATCCTAATAGCAGAAAAAAAGTGTCGCAAAACTTCCATACATTTTTCGATCTTTCCATTCCGCGACCGCCATACAAAGTCTATGAAAAATGGTGACGGAATGGAACTAAAAACCTTAGGACACTTTTTTTCTCCTATTAGGATAGAAAGAGCTCGTGATTCTGAGTAGAAATAACATAAAAAATCCCAATTTTGAAAAAAAAAAGTGTAGGGGACAACTTAAAAAAAAAAAACGCCCGTTAACATCCAGAGAGGGAAATGAGGTCTATGTTTGTATGAAAAGGCGACGCATTATTCACCAGTTCTCCACTTTCGTCTTAATATCACATTTCTATGAAAATGTGACGTTTATAATGACAAGCCCTCACATTGTACTATCAAAGGTCGGTGCAAAGTTACCTTAGACGGACTCTACGCGGAAGTGTCTGGACACTCGACGCTACTTCCAAAGTCCTGTATAATATTAACATATTAATGTTTTTCGCACTGGTCGTTGTCCCCGTTCGAGTCTCCGTTCAGTACCGGCGGCACGGGCGCTGCGATCAGAGGCGCTGGTATCACCTGTGGGATAAATTTACGTGTTAAATTTGGGGTACTGCGTATAAGTGTTTACTGTGTAAAAGCAAAGAGAATAGAGTGAATAGAGAGTTACTGTCATGGTAAATTATGAAACTCCAGTAAATTCACTGCCATCTTTTGACAACACATTTAAACTGTTAGAACGCCATTTGACTTTGACCCTTATTCTTTCACTGATATGTGTTAATTTGTTAAATATTGAAATTAACGCCATCTACCCGAGTGTAGGCCAAAGGTTATGGCGCTATCGCTCGAAAAGATTGCACCATACCTTTGGCCTAGTCTCGGATAGATGTAAATGTACTGTGGCTACATCACAGACAAGACATCCTCTAGACTGAGCATAGTAACGCTACCCCCTCTGCCACTATATACGGTAGTTTTACTCCATCTTCGAGCCAAAGTGTCAGAATCCCGTGCCGTGATTGGTCCGTGTCTTTGAACGGACCAATCACGGTACGGGATTCGCTCACCTCGTCCCCCCGCATCCCCGTATTTTTGGCAGCATCGGCTTCATGAAATAATTGCTCTAAACTCCGTCTAGAGGATTCGTAGTCTATGGGTAACAAAATTTACTTTGACAGTTCGCCTCTATTTCAAATTCTCTTTGGTAAAAGTGTCCAACTTTGCCCGTTCCTGCGAAACCGCGAAAACCTTAAAATTGATATTTCGTTATCTGCCGCTATCGCTTTTGCGGATGCGAGTGAAAGAGAGGCAGATAACGAAATTTCTATTTTCGCGGTAGTCCCTCTGATTAGCTTGCACAGACTTTATGTCAGAGGCAAAGCATTCTTCGCAACAACAAATGCTTTACGTCAAACATACAAGTGCAGTGCAGTGCAAGTGGTGTTGGTAACTTTGCCTTGCCCAGAGCCGGTACCATGAGTCACTGACAGTGTCAAAACTGACATTCACGCTATCGAGAACGTAATTTACTTTCTTTACATCTCGTTTGCACTAATATGCGAGTATGAGCGAAATGTATAGAAAGTAAATTACTTTCTCGACGGCGTTTATGTCAGTGACAAACTGATGGTTATCGTACAGATATTATAACCGAAAATAAAAAGTTTTTATTAAGTATTCAGTTGATAAAGTTTAGCTCAATTTTGTCTAAACAAGTAAAGAGACTTAAATCAGTTGCCGTTGGGCAAAGTTGGAGCGTGATTAAAAAGTTTGGAGGTTGTAATAGCGAATTTTAAATTAAGTAGAAATTAAAATGCCATGCCATTTTCACTGAGCTTCATTGTTAATGCCAAATGTGTTGTATTTAAATTTAGAAAAGCGCCATACAGCGGTAGTGCCCATTGGTAAAGATAAAGAAACAATATTAGAATTGGTCTTATTTTCGCAAGTATGGCTACCTACGACAGAATTATTAGTATTTTTATAATAAGTATGTGTTTAAAATTAAATTATACAGAGTTGTTACGAGAAAGATAACTGCCGAACTGAAGTCCGTCAAGCCTGTGAGATCTTTACACCCTCGTCATGTCAATTTGCCGTCGGCAACCATTAATTGCTTCATATCTTGCTTATGGGCATTTTCACTTAACTGTGTACCATTAACGGCCAGTTAGCAATCGTCACAAAACTGACGGTCAATGTCAAATCCCATACTATTGTCAGGAATGTGACGGTTAGACGTTACTGAAACACGACTTAAGTCGCTTTGAAGTAAAAGTTAAAATGAAATTGCCCTTATATAGCAATAAGCAGTGTTCGGGTGAACTCAGCTATATCTAGAAACTAATCTATAAAAATAAAAACAAAATGTTGGTACAGTCACAACCGCCACCCCCTTACAAAAGTGGTAACTTAACTTTGTGAATTTTCTAGTAGTTGCGCCCCAATGTGATAGTTGGTTTTCAACATGCCATGGCGGGTCTAGTCTACCGATATACTATTTGATACTACGTAATTATATGGACGGTGTAAACCGCGGGATCCTTTTTTTTATTGTACATTCGACGTCAAACATATGTTTTATAAAGGAGTAAGATGCATAAGTGTAAACATATCTTTGACATCGACTGTATATAAATGAAGATAATAGGGAATACCCTATTATCAAGAAACTGATTTCACTAGTAGTCAAATAATAATTTGACTACTAGTCAAATCAGTTTCTTTTTTCTTGCTGTGAAAACGATTTTGCTTCTATGGAATCAAATTACCTACTCTTCATAGTTTATAAGTCAAACCCGCAATAAGTCAACTAACTTATTGCGGGTTTTAAAATAGAAATTGTGTCTAAAAATAACTGCTGTCTATTAATCTTTTGGTGCTTTATTTTATGCATGGGGTAAAATAATTTATTTTAAACACAGTTTAATCATAATATATTATAGTTAAATATATATCAAATATAAAATAACTCACGCGAGTGTACTAAATAGAATAAGAACAGTGAGTAAGAGACGGATAGTCTATCGCGAGAAACTGTTGCGGCACACTCGGGTCATAGAGAAATATAGTAAGACAAGAGTGCTCACTCCATACATCAGTTCAGACTATTAATTTCAGTGTCTACATCTAGCATCGAGTAGCGGAACTATCAGTACTGCTACTTGACAATAGATGTAGCACCGACCGGAAAGTCTTACTTATCTCAACAACATAAGACTTTCCGGTCGGTGCTACATCTATTATCAAGTAGCAGTACTGAGAGTTCCGCTACTCGATGCTAGATGCTAATAATAGTCTTTTTGGCACTAAAACTGATGGATGGAGTGAGAAATCTATGTATTTTTCTCTCTGATAGTAGTCTGTGCGGAAAGAGAAGAGTCGTGGAATGTATTGGGCCCCATACATTCCACGACTCTTCTCTTTCCGAACAGACTCCTCTCTATTCACTCTATTCTATTCTATTCTATTCTATTCTGTTTATATAACGCACCTATATTCTTGTTCAAATACTAAACGTTTCGTTTTTTTTAAATAAAAAAAAAACTAAAAATGTAATATTTGACGTTTTCTATGTACCTAATCTTGACATCCGCATCCGCATCCGCGGATGTGAGCCTTTAAAAATCCGCATCCGCATCCGCATCCGCGGATGTCAAAAAATCGGCATCCGCAACATCCCTGGTATAGAGTGAGCACTCTATGTATTTTTTTCTCTATGCTCGGGTTAAGGCCGCTAAAGGTACAAGTAAAATAGGAGCTTATGTAAAATAGGACTTTAGAAATAGGCAAGTGTAAAAATACTAGTAAGTTACATTAAATATATATATATATAAATACATAACGTTATCTGCTATAGGTATAAAATATTATATATTTTATTATGTATACTATACATATTACATATTACAAGATTCCGGGTTCACACAGTTCACACATTACGCAGTATATTATCTAACTATGCACTGTCATGCGACACAACATGTAGCGTACGTGCTCTATATGTCAGTTTTGTCTTCTTCTTCGCCCTGTTAGGAATAAAACTTACATTACATTTACAATTTTCATATTTCGATGTTGTAACAAACATAATTAATTTTAAATACAATTTTTTAGCAATATAGTCGTATCTACTAAAACGAAGCTGAATACGCGAGCGCGAATTTTTTTTGTTACCATTCAATCAACTTGAAATTAAATTTAAAAGTGAAAAATTACTGTCTTGTCTTGTCGATCGCAGACGTTTCTGCTTGTTAAATATTAAAACTAGTATGGGTAGCGCATCGTAACTGGTGAATTTCCAATATGACTTGGAACTCCGGTAGCCGTTTAAGAAGTGTATCGCTCTTACGGTAGATGTCGCCCGGGTCCCCTTGACCCATATGGTGGAAAGATTTGCTGGCTATGGTCATCCATAGCCAGCAAATCTCATCATCTCATGGTCTTGGTGGCTCAGATGGCAGAGCGCTGGAGTATCGATCCAGAGGCCGTGAGTTCAAGTCTCACCCAAGACAGTAATTTTTCCACTTTTAAATTTATTCTAAGCTTAATAGCATCGATCGCAGACGTTTCTGCTTGTTAAAAATAAAAAAAAACTTGAAAATAGTAGTAAGTACATTTTGATGCAAGTTCGGAAAATGTGTCATTATCATTACTTCACGAGTCTCGTCAGCCCGAGCAGGTGCGGGTCTGGGGTTTTGTTCAGAGTCCGAGCGAGGCTGAAGGCCGAGATTGAGAAGAGCTCGCACGAACTAGTGTTCAAGTGTGTTAAAGAGCGAGGCCGAAGGTCGAGCTCCACATAGAAGCGAAAGCCTGAAGTGTCAGAACGCGGCAGGCTTTTATGCGAGACCAAAGGCCGAGTCGCACAACAGAGCGTGAACGTGAAGCGGTGGCAAATTATGTTGAAATGCGAGGCCGAAGGCCGATCTCCGCATAAGACTAAAATCCCGAATCCCAGCGACTCCAATAAGACGAGTTTTTAATAACAGTTTTGAATGATTCACGGTTAGTTTCACTAGACTTAATTTACCCGTGAACAAAATGCATGTAACTGCGTCGAAATATCGGGAGCTCGAAAATAGTACAAAAGGTAATCACGGTCCATATCCCGGTCGATAAGAAATGTGAAGAATTTTTGTATATTTCTATATTTCATACACAATTATAGCCTGACCAGTAATATATGATAATTGTCAAGAGGGCGCTGTTATTCTCATGTATAGGGTGACAATTCAGTGTAGTATGAAAAAATTAGTTCCAGTGAAATTCCGCAACATGGCGCACCCTCAATAGATCCTGGTTCACCTATAATATTGTTCATGAATAAATAACGATAATATAAGGCGAGTTTTGAATGTGTTTATACTCACAGAGGGCTTAGGGCGATGCGTGTTGACCGCGTCGACGGCGAGTGCGACGTGTTCCTCGCGGCAGCCGTACGCGACCGGGGTTAGTTTGATGACCGTGTGCAGCGGCACGTGCAGGTAGGGGAGCTCCTCTGTGTAAACAAACAGGCACATCATTATTACTATCATTACATAGTGTCACATAGCGCCAGCTAGTGGTTTTGGTGGTGCTTCGTTGTTTTTGGTATTTCTGTTTAATAATTTCTTTTTAGAAATATTAAACATGATTTAATTTAATTATATAGTTTAGTTACAAATAGAAATATTTGTATTTCACCTTTTTTCCTTGATATTGTGTCGTTAGGTAATTAAACCTACATGTTTTAAAAGGTAGCACAATATGACTGGCAACAGTGGCAACGTGCAGTTCGTTGTAAAGAGCTCTAAATTTGAAATGGGAGAAAAAGAGAATGAGAAAAGACGGCATGTATTAGTATCAGAACATAATATTGGTTGTTACAAAAATTAAAATATATTAATATAAAACTCAGCGTGGAAATCCATTGTCGCTGTATATATATTGTTTCGGAGATATATATTTTGGTTACTGGGTAAGTAATTCTCGCAATGTTGTGTTTTCGCTGCAAACCGGCTAAATCCAAACTCGGTAAAGACTAAGTTATTTATTCTTTCCAGGCTTTAATAAGTCATACAAGTAACCGTCAAAAATTTTTTTAATACACCTTTTATTGCCGACTGTACTTTTTCGCCTTTGCATGTCTATCAACTATCAAGTACTTCTCGAGACCTTTCAAATGAGCCTAAACTCAATTTGTTTATGTTTTTCCATCGAAGCGTTCCTTTGGCTACCTTCCGACTGCATCATCAGAGTAGCTCTATGTTAACATATTATTGCATTGTCATCGGAAATATGGAAGTATGCGAAATTTCAGCTCAGTCAGACACCCGGAAGTGATTCAAATTTAAATTACAAGATTTGAAGCACCATAGGACCTATGGCATAGGTACAAAGAGATATAGGAATATACGCAGTGAAGCTAAATAAAAGTGTGTAAAAACAAAGTCGCTTCCCGCTGTCTGTCCCTATGTATGCTTAGATCTTTTGAACTACGCAACGGATTCAAGAGAAAGCTTTAGGTATGTATAATTTGTTTATCTACCCAAATATCATAAACCCTCCATGATGCGTCCAAGAACCACACATTATGACCACCATAAAAATATACTGTTTTGTTAGAACAAATTTCTTATCTGTAACAATGTTATTATTGCTAAATAATAACATCGATTTCGATAATATTATGCATTCAAATTTCGAACATCTTTGAAAAACAAAGAAATTTGATTTGACCTCTATTCTAATATCAGTCGAGATGACGTTTAGTTCGGAATGAATTGTTAATTTTCAAACAAATTTGACAAATGTCGCACGTAAGTAAGATATCGAACGATATGATAGTTGGAGCCGACTCTAGTTTGTCTCTGAATTAAAAAAAAAACTATGACAGCTGCCAGAAAACTTTTCAATACTGCCATTACAGGTTAAAATTTGTTTTGTTGCATAAAATTGTTCAATTTGTTGAATTTAAACCATAAAATGAGCGATCAAGATGATATAGATATTTCGGCGACGCCTCCTGATATCCGTGACAAAGCAACTAACGTTATAAATGACTTATTACCAGCTAAGTCAAGGAAACAATACAAAGGAACATACTTCTGTCCGAGCTGGGCAAGTGAATTATAATAATTGCACCATCCAAATTGTAGGTAAATAATTATTATTGTTCTAAATCAATTTCTTCATTTTCGCATTTGTTTTCTGTTTTATTTTACTAATAATTATTGTTAGTGGCCCTGAACAACACCGCGATGCCGGTCATAATATGCGGCTCCTGAATGCATCATGAAGGCTTATGATATGTGGGTAGATAAAGTAGTGTATGTAACTGTACATAATTAGGCATTAAAACACTCGTGTGATTCTTTTAAGAAACTCACTTCGTTTGTTTCTTAAACCCACACTCGTGTTTAATGCCCTTCATTATGTACAGTCACATAAACTACTATAACCCGTGCGAAGGGTCGTATGTTACATGTACAGTTTAATTTGTGAACGAGCAGTATAATTCGAGTTGACATGGAGACAGACAAACTGCCGAGCTAAGAGAATGGAGGTGATATCAGGAAACTATATCCCCAGGAATCTAAGAAAACAGGCATAGTTTCTCTGTTTGTTTAGATATTTGTGGCCTGGTTACATTTAAGCCAATATTTATTTTATTCCACTCACGCACCAATTCGAGTTTTAGTTTTGACGTTTTTGGTTGAAGATATGCCATTTGATTTGATATGATATTTGGTTGCAGTATCATATTGGAAGCAGATCTAATAACTAGAACTTGAATTGGTCTGTAAATATTGTGATCAAAGTTTAAAATTAACAAATTTTGATAAGTTTATAAATAAGTTTCAGCGTGTTTAGAAGATTTTAAAGTGAGGGCGAGCAGGTAGAAAAATCTGACTGTTATCTGTACTTACAGTCAGCAGCAGAAGTTGCCAAGCGGGCCAGGTGTTCAAAATGATCTTGACGCGACTTTATTGTTAAGAGAATAAGAGCGTGTCAAGGTAATTTTGAACACCTCGCCCGCTTAGAAACTTCTGCTGCTGTCTGTACACATAATTTCTCAAACTGTTCCACCCCAGACCACATAACACAGGAATTCTACTAGATCACTCACCAGCAGACTTGTCAAGGAAGTACGCCAATAGACACCGCATGACCGCCTGGTGTGACACCACCAGCACGTTCCCCTGTCTCTCCAGCTCCATGATAACAGGTTCGAGTCTCGCCACGAGGTCTTCGTAGCTTTCCCCCCGGGGGTATCTGTATGCGAACTTGTTCGCGTCCCGCGCGTTGAAGTCTGAAGGGTACTTTTCTTGGATCTCAGCGTAGGTCATCTCTTCACAGATGCCCTGGGGGATAGATAGAATAGAAATCGAGATTAAACTTTATCTCTTTGTATTTGTTATGTGTTATTTGTATTAATGTGTTCTCTGAATAAATGATTTCTGTTTTAAAACTGTTTAGACGACAACAGTTTCACTCACTTAGCAGCCGCCGCGAGCACTCGAGCCTGAGTACGGAACAACCGTCTGTATGGCGCGTCGCATCCACGACGTCCACACACGCAGCCCGGGGATGGCCTGAGCGTCGATGTAGCGGCCTATAGCGTGATTATGGCCTGGTAGATGTCTCATACACTTACAGCATCTATCTCGTTGAGTGCCTTCCACCGCTCCTGCGGCGCTTTGACGTCTTTAACCGTCTGTATGGCGCGTCGCATCCACGACGTCCACACACGCAGCCCGGGGATGGCCTGAGCGTCGATGTAGCGGCCTATAGCGTGATTATGGCCTGGTAGATGTCTCATACACTTACAGCATCTATCTCGTTGAGCGCCTTCTACCGCTCCTGCGGCGCTTTGACGTCTTTAACCGTCTGTATGGCGCGTCGCATCCACGACGTCCACACACGCAGCCCTGGGATGGCCTGAGCGTCTATGTAGCGACCTATAGCGTGATTATGGCCTGGTAGTATCTCATACACTTTACAGCATCTATCTCGTTGAGCGCCTTCTACCGCTCCTGGGGCGCCTTGACGTCTTTAACCGTCTGTATGGCGCGTCGCATCCACGACGTCCACACACGCAGCCCGGGGATGGCCTGAGCGTCTATGTAGCGACCTATAGCGTGATTATGGCCTGGTAGATGTCTCATATACTTACAGCATCTATCTCGTTGAGTGCCTTCCACCGCTCCTGCGGCGCTTTGACGTCTTTAACCGTCTGTATGGCGCGGCGCATCCACGACGTCCACACACGCAGCCCGGGTATGACTTGAGCGTCGATGTAGCGACCTATAGCGTGATTATGGCCTGGTAGATGTCTCATACACTTACAGCATCTATCTCGTTGAGTGCCTTCCAACGCTCCTGCGGCGCTTTGACGTCCTTAACCGTCTGTATGGCGCGTCGCATCCACGACGTCCACACACGCAGCCCCGGGATGGCCTGAGCGTCGATGTAGCGGCCTATAGCGGGTATAACTTGATTATGGCCTGGTAGATGTCTCATATACTTACAGCATCTATCTCGTTAAGCGCCTTCCACCGCTCCTGCGGCGCTTTGACGTCTTTAACCGTCTGTATGGCGCGGCGCATCCACGACGTCCACACACGCAGCCCGGGTATAGCCTGAGCGTCGATGTAGCGCGCTAAGGCGCTGGCGTAGTGCGTGCCGCGGGGAGAGAGGGCGCTGTCGCCGCCGATGCGGCCTACGATGTTGTGCACGCTTTCGCCATGCTGGAAATATGAATAAATTTTATAGTCAACAAAATTGGGTAAGTAGTCAAGTCAGTCTCTTTTTTCGAACCGTCAAAACGATTTTGCTACTATGGAATTTATATGAAACACTAGCATGTGACGTCACAATAAAATGACCTACTCTTAATAGTTTTATACGGGTTTTAAAATAGAAATTGTGTCAAAAAATAACTGCTGTCTACGTTTCTGTATTAATCTTCTGGTGCTTTATTTCATGCATGGTGTAAAATAATTTGTTTAAAAAAACCATCAAATACCCTATTGTGACTTTGAAAATATCGTGAATGGATGCACGCCTCGGTTGAGTTACGGATTCGTGGCTTTTAGGGCCACCACTTTACCATCATCTTCCTTGCGTTATCCTGGCATTTTGCCACGGCTCATGGGAGCCTGGGGTCCGCTTGACAACTAATCCTAAGAATGGGCGTTGGCACTCATTTTACGAAAGCGACTGCCATCTGACCTTCCAACCCAGATAGGAAACTAGGCCTTATTGGGTTTAGTCCGGTTACCTCACGATGTTTTCCTTTACCGAAAAGCGACTGGTAAAATGTCAAATGATGTTTCGTACATAAGTTCCGAAAACTCATTGGTACGAGCCGGGGTTTGAATCCGCGACCTCCGGATTGAAAGTCGCACGCTTCTACCACCAGGCCACTAACGCTTCACCGGCCACCACTCTACCAACTGTAGGATATGATGGCAATATTCGCCGTGATGCGACAATTTTCAGTAGCTCAGTTGGTAGTACGGAGGCCGGAGTTCTAGAGCAGTGAGTCTTAATCTTGGTTCAGATCATGAATTATTATAATTTATTTTAAAATTTCAATAAGTTTCAAATGAGTAGTGCGAAAGTCAAACAATGTTAATGTTAAAATAGCCATCGCACTAGACGAATAATCTAAAAGTATTTAATCAAATCGACGGCCATCTGAAGTCGTCTTAATTTTAATTTAAAGACTCAAGACTCACCCTAGTCAAGTATATGGTCCGTGGCACTATGTGTATATTCATCAGGTAGTATACTATCCGACTCTGTATGTGTCCTTCGTGTTTGTGCACCACTACCTAAAAAAAAGCAAATAACAATATTTATAAGAATTATAAGAAAGCTTTTCCTCACAAAGTGAAATTTTTATATAATTATTCCGGAATGATTAACACATTCAGTGCCAAAAACCCGACTATCGGGTATTTTATGATTTCGTTCCGAGGTCGGACGACCCGATAGTCGGGACTCGGGATCGTGGTACTACAGCTTTATATGACGAAATTTTTGTGGCCTGGCGGGGATGTTTTGTTTGGCTGGGTGGCAATGAATGTGTTGAAAAGGGTTAGACAGATTTTTACACATTTTAAAGGCAGGTTAATGCATATCATGCCTATGAGAACACATCGGATCGAACGGACATTTCAAAACTATAAGTAGATTTTGGCCAATTTGGCTACGAAATCCTCATATTGTTCTTTTGTGTACCAATAGCAGGATTAACCAAGAGATCTCTTCAAATTCAGCTTTAATTTCGCGCACTTATAGTCAACAAATCAATTTTTCACTAGAAAAAAAAGCGCGAACTTAAAAAAAAATCTGGGTGATCGACCCTTTGCGCCTACGTTTTGAAAATAAATCGCCATTGAAAATATTGGTTTGGCCAACTATAAATGACATTCACCCATTCGTTCACTACCTTTACCTTCTCTCCCGTGTCGTAATCTTCATAAAGCTGTAGTCAGACTCGAGGTTTTGTAGTGTTCGATCCATAGTAAAAAGTTGTTCAGGGGCCGTACCATGATGTCCATATTGCGATTCCGTTTAGGAGCTAAACTGAATCGCTCAGGGACGGAGCTAGGCGACTTATATAGCTCCGTCCTTTAGCGATTCAGTTTAGGTCCTAAACAGAATCGCAATAAGGGCATCATGGTAAGGCCCCTGGTCGCTTTCTTTTATGTTACACTTTTAGCTTAAATATCACTTAACCCCTGACACATGTCTAAATTTGTCAGCCACAACCTTAATAATTTATAATTAAATTTTGATTGGCATTTCTGTGAGACTCAAGGGATTAAATACCATTCACCCATTCGTTCACTACCTTTTTTACCTTCTCTCCCGTGTCGTAGATCTTCATAAAGCTGTAGTCGGACTCTAGGTTTTCTTCTAGAGGCTCATATTTCTCCTTGTAGTGCTCGATCCTTAGTAAGAAGTCGTTTAGCACGTTGTCCGTGTTCTGTATGTTCGTGTAGTCGGGGCTGCTCACTTTCACTTCCTGGAAATAAAAATTTGGGTTACTTGCATTGCAAACCGCTTAACTTCAAAATCGGATAAATCCAACTGTCAGATTTCGGTGTTAAGAAATAGTAGTTTGTGTTACAAGGGATCAAAATGATATATTTCCGTCAAGGGCGTACATTGAATCCTGAATGAAGCGATGGGTTCTAAAGTAGAATCCTGAGCGTAATGAGGGATTCAAGTGTTAACGCCCAAGACGAAATAATTTTGATACCGTGTGACACATACTGCTTTTCACATCAACTATAAGGAAAATAAAAAAATCTTAGTGTTGACACAATCTGATGCTTAAACTGATTATTTAAGCTAAAAAAATAATGTGCAAAAAAAATGTAAAAATAGTGTGCTAGAACAGAAAAGTGTTACTTTGATCCCTCCTAGCAGGGAGGAAAAGTGCCACTTTGATCCCTCCTAGCAGGGAAGAAAAAGCTCTTTTCCGAATAGGTGGTGTGAAAAGGTTTTTTTTGTTAGCCTGGTTTAGTGCCCCACTGCTGGGCAAAGGCCTCCCCTTCTTTCCTTCACTCAACCCTGTCGCTTGTATTTTCCCGCCAATCCGGATAAAATGCGTCCAAATCGTCCCGCCATCTCCTATTCGGTCTGCCTGCACCCCGGCCTGCACTATCGATGGTGTTCCAGAAGAAAAGGTAATAGGGTAAATATTTCCGAAGAGGGTACAGTGGATTTATACGAGTTTGAAAATAAGCGACTCAAATATGTAGTGTTGAACCCGTTTTTCAACTTGTGAGTATCTGTAACTCCCAAGTTATCTGTTTGAAATACGATTTTGAACAACAGTTACCTACATTAAAAAAAAATCACAATTCGGATCTATTATAACAAAACTTGACTACGTCCAGTAATGTAACGTTCGAAATATATCTTTATACTTTTTATAGAAAAAAAAATTGTGCAAGAGTATGGCAGACCTCGAAGAAGATGGCGGCACGGACGTTTTTCGGAAAGATTTGCCTAATATTGCCATAGATCTAGATGCGTGGAAGAAAGAGAGGGAGGCCTTTGCCCAGCGCCCAGCAGTAGGACACAATAGGCTAACAAATAAAATAAGAGGACAAATAATAGGTACGTTTTAAGTAGGTCTCCTCTGCTGTTTAGAAGCCATTAGATTAGGTACATAATCGTAGGATCCGTTGGTAACATACAAAGCTACTCATCACTACATAGTATAAAACAAAGTCGCTTCCCGCTGTCTGTCTGTCTGTATGTATGCTTAGATCTTTAAAACAACGCAACGGATTTTGATGCGGTTTTTTTTAAATAGATAGAGTGATTCAAGAGGAAGGTTTATGTACCTATCATAATTTGTTACCACATAGTTTTGTGTGTATAAATAAAAACAACACAAACAACTTTTTACAAAAAAATAAAACTGACTTCAAAAAGGATGAAACAAAATATTATCCTTTTTGAAGTCTACCAACTGATATGTTTGAAGTCGGTGCCAAGCCAAGTAGTAACAATACGAGTCAAAAATGGGATTTATAGCCATAAAGCTGATTATTTTTGACTGGTATTGATACTACTTGGCTTGGCACCGACTTCAAACATATCAGTTGGTAGACTTCAAAAAGGATAATATTTTATTTCATCCTTTTTGAAGTCGGTTTTATTTTTTTGTAAAATATTTTTATTTTCCACTTTTAGTTTCAATCGGTGAGTGAATAATCAATCATCCCCTATTTTCCTACCCATAAGGTTGGATTTTTTTTTCCAAATTTATATGGGACCAACTTCGGGGTATACCCTTTCCAATAAAAAAAATAATTATCAAAATCGAACTACTCTGTAAAAAGTTATGCGTGATCATACATAAAAAAAATATATGCGTCGACTTGAGAACCTCCTCCGTTTTTTTCGTCGGTTAAAAAAGTAAATCGTATAAAAATGCATTTATTATGCATACTGTAGGTAGTTGTTTCAATCGGAAAACTGTTTACAAGTCCAATTAGTCTATCGCTAATACGTTGCGCGATACTGGTTCAAAGTACCACCGTCGATACAAATAATTGACCATAAAATGAGCCTTATCGCTACGAGATAAGGTGTACCATTGGTTAGTACCATCGCCCACACTGTTATCTGTTTATCGGTGGACCTTATGTCTTTTGTAATAAGGTCCACCGATGGAAAGTTAAGAGTGTTGCTGTTTTGTATATACCTAGGTGTTTGTAGGTACTTACAGTTGTTTACTTGTTTAGTGCAAATCCATATGTAATGGAGTAAACAAGGTGATTGCAATCAATGTTGACGTCGCGACTTATCGATACACGGTGCGGAAAATTTCTCATTCAAAGGTTGAATTTAATATATATTTGAGATAGTGCATAATATATATTCTAGTCGGCTGACCAAAATCTTCTAACAGTTAATATGATGATAGGTTTTATTTTGCATACATTTAATAAATAGTAATAATCAGTAGTAGTGTCTGACCGAAACCGAATTGTTAGCCGAAACCAAAGGTTCCGTTTTGCTCTAGTTTCGATCGAAACCGAATCTTCAGCCGAATAACATCAACATTTATTTAGCAAATAGGCCACAAGGGCACTTTTACACGTCAACATGGAATTTGTACATACAAGCAAAAAAAAAACACATCAGCAATTATAAAATAGATCTAAGCCGCAAATATCAAATCAAACTAAAATATTACATAGAGATGTATAAAGTCTCTACGAGTAAATGTCGAATTACAAAAAAAAACTACAATAAATAAAATAAATATTATAGGATATTCTTACACAGATTGACTAAGTCCACACTAAGCTCAAGAAGGCTTGTGTTGTGGGTACTTAGACAATGATATATATAATATACAAATACATAGAAAACACCCAAGACTCAGGAACAAATATCTGTGTCATCACACAAATAAATACCCTTACCGGGATTCGAACCCAGGACCGCGGCTTCACAGGCAGGGTCACTACCAACTAGGCCAGACCAGTCGTCATAATAATAGTATTTAAAAAAAAACACAAAGATACAAAAAGTTTGCGCGACGTAGGAATTATGTCGAGCGGTACAGCGCCATCCAGCGGTCCAATCATGTAACTCACCATTATATTCTGCTCAATGATGCGGGGGTCGTCACAGATGGATTCCACGAAGAATAGTTTGAAGCCCATCTCGTGCACTACGATGTCGCGGATCATGCGCCTGCGCTCCCGCGTTGAATTCGTCGCGTCAAACACCTGAGTAACATACAAATACTCTTTATTGCACACCTCAAAAAGAAAACAATACAAAAAGAAGACAAACACAATCAGAGATAAACAACAGGCGGTCTTATCGCTGAAAAGCGACAACATACACTATGAATTAAACGCAGGTCATTTTAGCAAGAAAGATAAAATAAATAGTGACTAAAGTTCAAGTTTAATTTCGCCTCGATGGATTTCAAACTGGAAATCTTGCTTCTACAGGGTGGTAGACTTTACCGCGTCCGCCCCCTTAGACCAGCCACTCGCAGATAAATTTCAGCGCGTCAAGCGCGCACTGCTGCCTAATTTCCATGTCTGTTTTTTTCTAATTACCATGGCTGTATCGTCTAATTACCATGGTCTTGTTGTCTAAGCCCTATTGCCTTATAGGCAGCAGCCATTTGACGAGCCACTCTCAGACATCTTTCAACGCATTGCTGTCTAATCACCATCGTCTCCTTATTTTCCATGTCTGGATAAACTTACCGCGACCTCCCCGCCTTTGACCAGCCACTCGAAGACAACTTTTAATGCGTCTAGCGCGCGCTGTTGTCTAATCGCCATTGCTTCTTTATTGTCTGCTCTGAAGAACCCGTTTAACACGTACCTACACTTACCGCGACCTTGACATTGTCTAATTGCCATGGCTTTATTATCTTGCCTTGTTATCAGACTCTATAAACTTACCGCGACCTCCCCCCCTTTGACCAGCCACTCGCAGACATCTTTCAATACGTCTAGCGCGCACTGCTGTCTAATCGCCATGGCATCTTTATTGTCTGCTCTGAAGAACACGTTTAACACGTACCTACACTTACCGCGACCTTGACATTGTCTAATTGCCATGGCTTTATTATCTTGCCTTGTTATAAGACTCTATAAACTTACCGCGACCTCCCCCCCTTTGACCAGCCACTCGCAGACATCTTTCAAGGCGTCTAGCGCGCACTGTTGTCTAATCGCCATGGCTTCTTTGTTGTCTGCTCTGAAGAACTCGTGTGACGTGTATGCGCTTGTGGCATGCCGCCGGTATTCGCCTAGGTTGAATACTGGAAACGAAAAGTTTAAACAAATTAATGGGCGCTTTTTTTTTGTTGTCCCAAACACTTTTTTTTCAAATTTGGGATTTTTAATGTTATTTCTACTCAGAATTACGAGCTCTTTCTATCCTAATAGGGGAAAAAAGTGTCCCAAAATTTCCATACATTTTTTCATTCCATTCTTCTTTCCATTACGCGACCACCACACAAAGTCTATAAAAAATGGTGACGGAATGGAAATAAAAACCTTAGGACACTTTTTTCTCCTATTAGGCTACAAAGAGCTCGTGATTCTGAGTAGAAATAACGTAAAAAATCCCAAATTTGAAAAAAAAAAGTTATTGGGACAACAAAAAAAAACGCCCTAATACAGCTAACTATTGCCTTATATACTATGAAGATTATGACACTCGTATAAGACTCGTATGAGGCATGTTTTTTCCTTAGACTTTATTCATCTTATACAGAGTCTTTGATAAAATGAAACGAAACCATAAATTAAATTATCAAGAAAACACTTCCACAGGACTTCCTCATACGGTTTTTCATGACGTGAGTAAAATAAACTATGTTTCTCTTACCGCACCACCTTAATTACAATTGAAATTATAACTCTTAGGGTATGTATAGTCAAAGAATTTAATTTCCGACCTATTTCGTACCTTGTCACAGTGACAATCAATATGAATATGAAAGTCGCTAGCACAAAGTACAAAATATATAGGAAATTAAATTCATTGACTGTACAGTCACCTGCAATAATATGTTACTCTCTTAAGGACGCAAAAATATGACCAATGTGACACGCTCTTATAGCTCTACAAATAAGATCAATTCAGTTTAGCATTTTTGCGGTCTTCATTGTGTAACATAATATTATTGCAGGTGACTTATACATATAAAGAGTACAAAACTCGAATAATACCTATTTAACTTTAATTTAATCGTTATTCCACAGCTTAATCAGTAATTAATGTAGATGTATGTACTCGTAACTGGACCATAAATCACAATAATTAAATATCAATATAATGGTTAGCACTGTGGTTAACTAATTAAACTGTGTGCTAACTCAGGGCTCAAAGACAAAAGTTATATTTATATTAAAGTTTTTTTTTTAATCTAATTTTTATTGAGGCTTTGGACACTCTAGAGGTGAACATGTCAGCCTCATGGGTGCTTACATAGTTCCCTACTCAAGGGAGAGATTAATAAAGTGGTATACACTGACTGCTTTGTCAGATAAAGGCTCTGCCAACCAACAATTGATCTGTCCGTTGTGCATGGAGCCCAAACTACCAAAAAATATTTTTCTCAAGTCCGAATTCCGGACGCACTCCAACAACACGTGAGACAAGTCATCAGTCTTCTGGCAGTCTAGATGTTATTCATACATTATTATTATTATTATTCTGTTTTAGATAGGCAGCTGATGATGGTACGTCAATCATAGTCACTCATTCATTCATTATTAAAATTTGTATCCTCTATCTAATCTAATACCTTTAAACGAGCAATTCTTGTATATTTATTTATTTATATAAATGTATACATATATATTTTGAGGATCTCGGAAACTGCTCTAACAATTTCAATAAGATTTGCTATATTGGGGTTTTCGAGGGCGAAAAGTCGATCTAGCTAGGTCTTACCTCTGGGAAAATGCAGATTTTTGAGTTTTTGTATGTTTTCCAAGCAAAGCTTGGTCCCCCAGATATTAAAATAAAACAGTACTAACCCCTTGTATTGATTCCTATCCAGTTGAGATATCGGGAAAGTTTCTTGGAGATGTAGGTCTTCCCCCGCGCCGGGAGCCCCACCATGGCAATCACGTGGGGAATGTTCACATAGTTCGCCCTTTCACCTGTAAAAAGAAAATAAACAGTTTTAAATAAAAATATTCACTCTCTCTGCTCACAATTCACATTATTGAGAAATTTTATGATCAATACGTAGTGGGGTCCACACAGAGAGAGCATGCCTGCTTGCTCAGTGTGGACCCGGCTAATAGGAAACCAAGCAGAGAAGAATTTTTGTGTTTAAATTTTGGCACTGGGAATTCTATTCTAACAAGTAACATATAAAGTGGTAGTTTGACACAAGTATGTGGCAGATTATCCTTGTACATTTTAGACAATATCTATGTTTTTGTTGTATAAAATACTAAGGTGCAGCATACAACATAAGCAGGAAAATTCCAAAATAGAATATTTGGAAGCAGTCAGGATTTAACTTTGCCCGTTGCTTGCTATGCTTTATATTCAAATAATACTATCAGATTAATGCATTTAGTAGTGCGGTACTGGAAA
Source organism: Cydia amplana (assembly GCF_948474715.1). Lineage (NCBI taxonomy): Eukaryota > Metazoa > Arthropoda > Insecta > Lepidoptera > Tortricidae > Cydia > Cydia amplana. Next base: position 16,289,216 of record NC_086080.1, on the reverse strand, counting down.
CATACAGCTTGTCATGATTACAGGACAGTAAACAAATTCACAGTGGACAGCCCGCAGATTTAGGGAGTGCCTAAAAGCATTAGCCCCTCCCAAAAGCATATTCATAAAAAAATAAGTCCCTCCCTAAACCTACTCTCATAGGATTCAAGCCCCCACAATCTAAAATTCAGGTTCCACCACTGATGATAGGCATTAGAATATAACTAGATAACTGTCTAATTGGAAATGTTTCTAACTAGAAAAAGGCTAATTTTGTAATAATATTTGATGTTCTTTATTAATATGCGATGATTTCTTGCTCATTTATAAACCTTAACGCAAGAATATACCCTGGTACCTTCAATAATATCTATAGACTTGACAATTCCGTCAAATGCATGCTTAATTCCATTTTAAGCCATTTAGAACAAAATAACAACTCTAAATATATTCACTGGGGCCATAAAGGTTATCAACTCATAAGTGTTTCAACTAGCCACGATAGTGTGATATATCTCTTTCCAGTTTTGCGAGGAATACTAAAGCTGTACCAACCGTCTCCAAAGAATTGCTTATTAAGATATTTCCACCCTTCTGCGCGGTTATCGTCTGAATCCATAGTGCGCGACTGATTACTTTATCACTTATTTTTATTTAATACACAATTATTTCATTAAATTTTAATTAAAACCCGTGTTGACGACTACAATCCGATCCGAGCTATAAAATCGCGAATTCGGTCTAGCTGTCATCTACACTGACGTCACTGACATAAGTGACATATCCATTTTTTTCATTCTATCAATATCTACAATAGTTACATTTTACGCAAAAAATATTGGCCTGGCTAGTAACTTTTTCGTGTTTTACTCAACTTTTACACTGAGAAAATGATAAATAAAAATATAAAAGGTACAAAAAATAAATCTATTTCATGGTAAGTATGATATTTAGTTAGAAAAATTATTTTCATTTTGGCAAAAACTTCCGAGTCATGAATCAAATAATGGTAACGCGTTTAACGGAACGGTGTCGGTGTACGTAGAAATATCCTAGATTTCGCTGTCACATCATTGATTTGACACTGGATGCCATCCGATTTTGAAGCTTAATGACTAGGTACAGCATAGGTACAGTAGTCGATATCCCTTATGGCTCCTCTACACGATGGGCCAACGCCGGCCACTCCAAGGGACGCATTTATGCGTTAGAGGGAGCAAGTGATATTGCTATCTCATTCTACCGCATGGCTGCGTCCCTTGGAGTGGCCGGCGTTGGCCCATCGTGTAGAGGAGCCATTAGAGCTTAAAGCATAGCACCTGCATAGCACCCGTTACATTTAAACTCGTTTCTATGAGCATTTTAAAGATATACCTATACTTAGATTAGTAACTACAGAGAAAAAGATAGCAAAATTAATTTGCTAGGTATCACAAGGAGAGCGAGTGGGTCGCGTGCGTCAGATCTTATCAGTCGCCACTTGACTGTTCATATTATCTGGGGCTTCTCAGATAACCCTACCTTGATAATAGTTAATAACATTAATAACTCACCAATTCGCTACAAGCTGGCCACTCATAATAATTATGCAGTTAGAACTATGTACTTGCATGTTGAGTCGCTAGGTATAGGCATAGAGAAATATAATAAGACAAGACTGCTCACTCCATACATCAGTTAGACTATTAATTTCAGTGTCTACATCTAGCATCGAGTAGCGGAACTATCAGTACTGCTACTTGACAATAGATGTAGCACCGACCGGAAAGTCTTATCTCAACAGCATAAGACTTTACAGTACATATGGGGCTACTTTTCCGCACTAGTGCGTAAAATAGCACTTTTCGTGCGTATGTCGAAACTTTAGAGTGCCATATGTACTGTAAAACGTTGTTCGATACACGTGCGAATAGATAATTCGCAACTCGTGTCCAATTAAAACACTCCCTTCGGTCGTGTTTTAATTTATCGCCACTCGTTTCGAATTTCCTCTTTTTCGCACTTGTATCGAAAATAACTATTCCGGTCGGTGCTACATCTATTGTCAAGTAGCAGTACTGATAGTTCCGCTACTCGATGATGCTAGATGCTAATTGTCTTTTTTTGGTACTAAAACTGATGTATGGAGTGAACAATCTAAAATCTATTTTTTTATTCGGTAGACTGAAATGACAGTTCATAGTATGAACATAAAATGTCATTTCATACTAAGAAATGTCATTTTAGTCTACCGAATTAAAAAATAGACTTTATGTATTTTTTTCTCTATGGTATAGGTAGCGTCGTTAGTGCGACATAATGGCAAGATTGGCAAGAGTAGGGGGTTGTGCACAAATCACGCGAGGTGTTTTCGGCTACTTTTTGACCCCTCCCCCTCTTGGTGATATTTGGTAAGATTTTTGGCTAGTACTCTCTACATCCGATTCTATGTAATTCCACACAATATGTGGCCGTACACACTAAGGGACGTCACGTTGTGCCATCCCTAATAATTGCTCGGAGCAATGCTGAGCCGAACGGAGCCGAGAACCAAGAAAGGATCAGTTTCGCCCCCTGGTAATTCTAAATCGCGCTATTGGAGTTTTCCCAGTCTTTCATTGCGTACTCGTGTTTGAATTCATAGTATAGTATAGTGATATAGTGAATGTCCAATGTCAAGGGAGCCGTGCCGTATTGCCGTACGGCCCGTACGTAGTAAAATTAGCACATCCACTCACTTTCATTCACGCCTTGGCACGGCGGCGTCAGTCAACAAACAACATACGATATGCTTGTTCAGAATCTTGTAGTTGTAATCTAGTCTCCACTGTATTTTGACCTTGACATTAGTAATACTTATGTGTAATGAAAGTCCAGACTTATGCTGGTTTTCTGTGAGACATATATAGCTCGGTTAGCGAAGAAAACATTTCAAATGTTACGTTTGAGTTAGGAATGATGAAGCCCATTTTGGCAAAGTTCAAAAATTCAATTTATTTATTTCCATTACCTACAGTATCAGCATGTTGTTCGTAAGAGTAGGAAACTCAAAAATCTTCGAAAATTGCGTTAGGTAGGTACGTAATATTTGAACGCCCCCTAGCTCACAATTCGAATAAAAGGCGAAGGAAATGGCTACGTAATTCGTAAGTAGCTCGCGGTAGCACCATCTATATTATACACAAAACGGGGATGAAGATGTTGATTCTAATAATATTTCTAATATAGGTTACTTTACTCTTTGGGATTGACCGTCTCTTTTATTTATTTGTCTTGCCTTACTTACGAACCCGCGATCGAGCCCGATTTGGCAAAGACTGGGAATGCGAATATACTGTAATATGTGTCAAGCATAATTAATAGAGTGCACTTACGTAATTAAATAACGTATTTAATGAAGCGTGAGAGTCTGAGAGTCATAATATAATTGGCGCCATTTTCAGACGGATGTTGGCACGATTGGCACGCATTTAAAAGATTTTTTTTCAGACGATATTAGATCTATGTATAACTGAAAAACACGCGAAGTCGGTTATAGAACGGCGCAGAATATCAAAGTTTCGGTATAATGAATAATGAACTACAAGCAGAGAGCGGACTGACAATGCAGTATGAAGATACCCTATAGTTCATTTTTTTTAGCATTAGAAAAAGATAGCGTGACGTGACGTACGCGTTTGCTTTGAGTCACTTTGTATGGGATTTTGAGTTTCGAAAACGTCCCGCTTGGCGCGCTGTTCAAAATCCCATACAAAAACAGACATAACGGAAACGCGAAAGCTCTTCACGCTATCGAATGAAATTTACAATAGGGGTTAAGATCCATACATCAGCGTCTCTTTAGTTCGCTAAAGCGATACCAAAACACGATATTTTTCGGTCTAGTATTAAGTACGAACCACGAACAAATGGACGAAATTTCGATTGTTTAGGTTTATATGAAAATGAACTCAGCTCGATAATAATGGGGAAACTGTTGTACCTTGGACATGGTTTTACCTCGGACAGAATGCAATATTTCCACATTGCCACGGTTATTGAAATATTTCATTTATATTATTTGAAACGTTATTATTAAGTATAACGAACAAGCTATCAACGAAACTTGAGAGCGGCTGGTAACTCAAGAAAAAATTAAAATATAAATTGTGTTATGAAAAGTCAGTATTTCGAACTTTACATCAAGGATGATTATTTCATGTTTTACTAATAGATAGTAAAACTTAATATAATAAGTTAAACTTTATCTAGTTTTTTTTCTCCATTGTGTTACAAACACTAAACAAAAACGTTAATATGTACCATAAATACAATTTAATAACTAAAAATAAGTTAAACTTAAGTTAATTAGGTACTCGATGGTAGGGGCATATATTTCAGCCTAATCTCAATAGGAAGTGCTAAATACCAAGCTTACTTGTCCAAAAAGTTGCTTTGTTGTACCTCGGACAACGAAAATAGGTTGTACCTTGGCCCGTACTTGCTACTTACTGAAAATATTTTTTTTAACTTAAGGTTTCATATTTGCCGTATTTATAATTATTAGTTATATGCGTTATAAGTTACCAAGTAATCAATTTTAGAAACAATGCATAAAATGTTTTAGGCAAAAATAAAAATTTACCATTGCTAAGTATATTATTTAGTTATTTATTAGTACTAGAAAAATCTATTCAATGGCGTAAATATGCTAAAAATATCTGTGATTTCATATATAAATATTTTTTCTATGATTAAATTATAAATTAATTAATTAAAATTATCAAGTCCGAGGTACAACGGGAAATGACCAAGGTACATCAGGGGTGTTGTTCCTTGGACACTTTTCCTTTTTTTTCGTCAACGTATCCCATCAAAATAAATAAACTGATCTTAAAATTTTATATCGTAATAGATAGTTTATTAATGTATCTTATAAGATTCGGATAAACAATAATTCTACAGCCATTAGTTTTTTTTCTAAAATTCATAAAAGAAAAAACCGGCCAATTGCGAGTCGGACTCGCGCACGGAGTGTTCCGCACCATCAACAAAAATAGAGCAAAACAAGCAAAAAAACGGTCACCCATCCATAGTGACCCCGCCCGACGTTGCTTAACTTCGGTCAAAAATCACGTTTGTTGTATGGGAGCCCCACTTAAATCTTTATTTTATTCTGTTTTTAGTACCTATTTGTTGTTATAGCGGCAACAGAAATACATCATCTGTGAAATTTTCAACTGTCTAGCTATCACGGTTCGTGAGATACAGCCTGGTGACAGACGGACAGACGGACGGACGGACGGACAGCGGAGTCTTAGTAATAGGGTCCCGTTTTTACCCTTTGGGTACGGAACCCTAAAAAACTGTCCGAGGTAAAACAGCTTCCCTACTCTTTCCCTCCTTGTTTACATCATTATAAACGGCTCTATAGGTACTTAGCGTAATTGTTTGCTAATATATACACTAATAGAGCGGTTCAGGCATTATCATTTTTCACGTTTCACGAGTAGGGGTACTTTTACAATATTAATTTTTAATTTAATGTGTTTTGTATAGTTGCTCGCAGACAACTATACAATGGAAAAAGAAAGAGGAAAGGAAGGAATAAGGAGGCCTCCTTTATTGACTCTTTTTGCATGCTAGAGGTATCGATTTTGCGTACTCGTAACCATTTGTGACGTTATCTATGAAAAGGGACCTTTTTTTTGTCGATGGCGCTTACGCCATTATTAACGATGCTCCGATATAAATACAATGCCGTTCGACGCTGCGCTGTGCGGCGTAAGCGCCATCGACAATAAGTCCCTTTTCATAGATAATGTCCCATTAGAGGATATTGAAAAAGCTATTTGAATTGATAATTAATGTATTCTAAACCTTATCACAATAACATAAGTTTTATTGTCGCCAATCAAAACTTAATACGGTATAGGTCTCAGATCATAGAAGGTACTAGATATCTGACGGAGGCGTGGCGCGTGTCGCCGCAACATGGTCAGGCTGACCATTTTTCTTTCCGCCATAAGACCGGTAAGACAGTCGCAATTTAGCTGTCGTAGAAAAATGTGCTCGTCAATTTACGTAAAATGCCGGTTTGTAGCGTTGTTTCGTGTAGAAATAGGAGTGCTAGCAAAAACTATAGGGATCATGGAGTTACATACCACATGTGAGTACATTTTTTTTTACGTATTAGTCAATAAAACAACACATTTTAACAAATAAATCCAGTGACGTATGATTTTACTCAGTCAGACCATTTTGCCAAACAAACGCGTGGCAATTTGAATATGCATTCTACATTGACGGCTTAGCATGGAAAACTATTTGTAGTGTGCTAGGCAACGGCGCAATGCATTAAGCCGCTAACGATATCCACAACGGCATTATTGTTTCTTGGTACGGCCGCTAGCCGGTTCCCTTCTTTCCGCAAGGAACTAGAGTGGCGCTCGTGCATAATTGAGGTTTAAGCGTTATCGATAAAAATATCTGGATATAGTGTGTATGGAAGTAATTATTTTTCAATTAAAATTTTACTATTATTTTGTAGTAGTATACCTATTAATTGTTAATAAAAATTCAGTAGGTAGGTACGTCAAAGAAAAAAACTGTTTTAAATATTATTTATTACATTGTAGTTTATACCTATAAGTAGGGTTTGCAATCCGGATCCGAAATGTAAGTATGAAATTATCCGGATCCGCGGATCTTCTCATACATATCGGATCCGTCGTGAAAATCCTACTCGCGTCTAACGACAATCCCAAAGTAAACAATATAAACAAACAGTAAATAAAATCGTCACTAAATTTTATACCAATTATGTTAGGTAAGTACGTTTTGATAAACATATAACAATCTTTCGAATCATTGCTATTTTTTTACCTTACAGTAGAAACCTTTGTGACAGAACTTTATGGATTGAATAATATAGGTACTTACCTTAATCGTACCTTAAAAATCTTAGCTCGCAAATAAGGTCAAATGTTTAAAGGTAGGTATATAAATTAAGTCAATGGCAATTATTACTTACTTAAAACATTTTAATGCCAAAACAATAAAGTCATGTTTAGAACATAATACAAAATATCGATAGCTGTTGTAAATTTATCGACTTGTCCTACTCTCTAGCGTCGCCGCTCTTGTCCTTTACCCCACGCGGTTCGGCCAATCACAGCGCGTGAGTTGGTTGTCTGGCCACGCCCTCAGTGATGTGGTGGGGCACAGTTGGAGACACCGAGTCTCGTTGAAATTATGCTTCGTTATAAATCTCCTTACTTCTATGATCTGAGGTATAGGTACATGTTCTAATCAAGTTTGTTGTCGAAAGGGTTCCAAAACAGGTTCCAATGACAGGAGACACGTGTAACTCACAATGGACCAGTGAATTAACGAGAATTAGCGAACAATAGAGAGCCGTTAATACTAATAACGGGTGACGTTGGTGTAACTGGTAAACAACAAACAAAATTATATAATTGAAGAGGCAAAAACCTGAAAAACCATACTTTATCGCTGTAACCGGTCCGGCCACGACATTGCGCGACCGGCGGCGGCAACCATAGGTGGGAACGAAAGGTCCGATCGCTGTGTCTCGCTCCAATTAACGTATGGTTGCCGCCGCCGCCGGTCGCGCAATTTCGTGGCTGGGCCGTAAACGTAGTGGAATCAAACACATTTTACAAGAGATTCCTTCCGTGGACATTACAATAAAATTTAACGACCCGGGTTCATATATCTATAAGAATTTCCTTATTGCTTTCGAGTTAGTGCAAATTATCCTATTGGGTTTCCAAAAAACTGGAAACCTTGGATTTTTTACAAGACATAAAGGAAGTTTCCATTTTGCAAATAGGAAATCTTATTCCGCATTGGAAATTGGTTATACTAAAGTCTGCGCATCCAATTCTTTATTTAGTTATTGACGGAGAAACAAATTTAAAAATCGGCTTTAAAATACACCCCTTGGGAAGGGCCGTAGAGGACGCATACGCCATTTCTTGGGATTAGTTGTCAAGCGGACCCCAGGGTCGAGCCGTAGCCACAGGGCGGACACGCCATACATCGAAAATCATTTGCGTTTATATGTGTGAACGGCACGTCTGTACACGCGTCATTGTGTGAGTACTGATGGAGTACTGAGTACATGAATCTAGTATAACTGGATTGGGCATGAATGGTGGGGATAACTGACAGAACGGGATAGTCTTAAGCCCTTGCTACACGGTCGCCGACAAGCCCCTCAGACCGCGTGGCCTTGGTCTGGACGGACCGTGTAGACAGTTGTTTCCAACAAAATTTGACCAAAACTGACCAAGGTCAGACGGTTAGAAGGCTTGTCGGCGACCGTGTAGCAAGGGCTTTATGTATCTTTCAGTAGGAGTAGCAGCGAAAGCGCTATTATTGTTTGTCCTTGTCACAGTCTCACTTTTTGTTTTGTTCCCCACCGTGCCATAAATTGGTATGGATGATTGGTTGAATTTATTTGTTGCCCACCATAACAAATAAATTCGACCAATGATTGGTCGAATTTATATGTTTTGTCCCTCACGGGGGCACGCGTAGACCACTTCTATAGGATGCTACCTTCTATGACTGAGTAAGTCGCTTAGGGCTGACACTCGAGCGGCGTGATAATGATAATACTATTACGTATTCTGTGCCGTAGCACAAACGCCGGGATAACGCGAGGAAGATGATGATAATGGGAAGGGCCGTAGAACAAGTACTCTAATATTACAGAACCATGGTGCGTGGCCAACGTGGAATCGTTAACGCTTCGTAGCGAAAGAAACGAAACTGTCAATGTCACACTAGTGAAGAAGAGTGATAGAGAGATTATATACTACGATACGCTACGGAGCGTTAACGTTTGGCACGTTGGCTACGCGCCCAGAGATGAATACAGGAGCATCTATGAATGCACCATTAGCGGAAGCAGACACCCACACCTCATTCAACTAATGCAATCTTGTTTCGGTACGTATTGTACGTAGTGACTAATGATAATTTGCCATTTTGCTCTGGAAAGTGGTTAAAACTACTATTCAGCGCCACGAACTTGCACCAATTTATTTAATGGTTTTGGTAAGTGGTTGTTTCGTTTTTACCTATTTTATTGTCCATTTAGATTTTAGTCAATTCGTCGCATTACCTGACATCATTGAGACGCTACTCTGAATGCGCCGTTTTGGCTGCGTTTCCACCAGAGATGTATGAAGATGCGTAGTAGAATCACTTAATTTACTTATCCTTGGGCAGCTCTAGTGGACGATATTCTACTGGTTCACATCCCTAGCTACGCATCCTCGCACATCTGGTGGATACGCAGCCTTAGGGTAAAGTTAATAGATTGGAACATCGAGGATGCTAAATATTTAAATTAAAGGGTCCGCAAACTATTATGAAAACGTACCGTCGGCTAAAAAAGGAAGGTAAAATCCGTAGGTACTTTCTGAAAAGTTTAAACACGTAGGTATAGGACATTCCTAGCTTATCTAGTAACTACTAGTAATTGATAACTTATTTTTAGTTTATTTACAAAGCACGAGCGAATCACGCATCCGTATGATTACCATAATAAACTCGAACTTTATGGAGGTCAATATAAACTTAAGATAGTAAACAATGTGCTTATCGTTGACAAAAACTCATCAAACATCAACATTTATTCAGCAAATAGGCCACAAGGGCACTTTTACACGTCAACATGGAATTTACATACAAGCATTTACATAAAATACATCTAAGCCGCAAATATCAAATCAAACTAAAGTATTAGGTACATAGAGATGTATAAAGTCTCTAAATGTCGAATTACAAATAAAACTATATTAATAGTATTTAAAAAAACACAAAGATAGAAAAACTATAATCTAAAATTATTTAGAGGTGTAAATGTCTCTAAGTGTCATAACTAAAAAATTACAATATATATTTAGTTACTTAATCAAATTATCCTTAGAGATGTATAGGGTCTCCAAGAGTCAGAATCCTGTATAAGTACCTAATTAAAACATTCATTAAAAGAGAAAAATGGCAAATGAGAAAAAAAAAATTTGACGCGAGTGTGGAAAATACGCTTGAAAACTTAACGAAGGGCGCCAAAACCCGATTTCGCTCTACCCTGATCAAGGACTCGGGCCGGCACTGCTTGTATGTTACATAAAAAACGGTATAACTTCACATAACTTCACACACTAGTTAATAATAATAGAGTTAGCGCCCACACAAACTTGTGTTCCTCGTCAGACAATCTCTATTCAAGTGCAATCCTGTCATGATGCATTTCAAACTAAATTCTTCAAAGACATTATAATTATGTAGGTATAATTACTAGATATATACTGCACTTGCATTACGTGTTCAACACGATACCTAAGTACATCTATATTAGCTGTATAATTATTATAACGGTTATATCTTAAAGCATATAACATGCATAATAACCTAATGCTCGCGCTAATCTTGTTATTGGCATGTTATTGGACATAAAATGCAGTCGTGAGCGTGATATGCATACCTACCTAAGTATATGAGTGTCGTAAAAAAGAGTCAAGGGCAAGTTATCACACAACATCTTATAATATCTTTTTAATTTAATATCTTTACCGCCACTTGCACCATCCCACTAACTCGGGGTTAACTGGCTAAATCATTAACCCAGTGTCTAATATGGTACTGGTTACCATGGTAACGCCAGGTTTAACCGGTTAACCCCGGTTTAGTGAACGGTGCAAGTGGCCCTTATAATGTTAGTTGGCTGATATTAATAAAAACAAAACAAAAATAACAAAAATTAACAATAGAAGAAAAAACACGGATTTAATATATATATACCTAGCAATAAAAAAAATATGTTTTTTTCAACACAGATTAATATTGTCAATATCTGGTCGCGTAGCCAAGATGCCAATCGCTTACGCTTCGTAGCGAACGAAACGCAACTGTCACTGTCACACTAATATAGAAGAGTGATAGAGAGACACAAAGCGATTCGATGGCGAAGCGATAGCGATTGTAACCTTGGCTAGGCCGCCTGTGTCGGACTGTTTTGATTTTTTTGATATTTTGTTTTTTTAAGGCGCTAGAGCCCTTCAAACATGGCCAAAATAGCCTAATTAAATATGCCGCAATGAGATGAGATGGACGTGACAGTAAGACGAATTACGGCGACCTTTATGAACGAAGCGACTTTGACGTTTGGTCACAGATAAATTACGTAGAAACGGTTCTTTTGTGGTTCTTTTTATTTACAATTGTTTTTCTGTCACTGCCACGTCCGCGGCGCGTGCGCTGCGGTGCGCGACCGCAGCTTATCTAGAGAGGTATTCTCAAATGATTCTTAATTTTGTTATGTTACTAATGTAACTTGGGTCGAGCTCAGAGGGTCTACCGCGAATAACGATAATCCAAAATTATGTGTCTGTCTGCTGGATAGATATATATTTATCTGCTGACTTGACGGAACGCTGCACAAAGTGCTGCTTAGGGTAGTATTGCAGTCCAATTCCTTTGTCAAATGTGCGCTGCGTCTCAATCTGATTAAGTAAAATGTGAGACGCAAAATACATAACACATTGGACCAAGAAATTGGACAGGTGGAATACCAACAACCTGAACTGTGAGTCATGTGACTCTGAACTGAAGTTGTGTCATTTGTGATGAGTGATGACAGATGTATAGGCCTATGGTTACGTTGGTTAGGCTTTTTTGAAGTGATTCAAACTTCTTTAGCCTGTGCACTTTTTGTGATGGGGATGAGGTAAGATTCGTAAGACGTAAGACGGACACGTGACCTGATCGAAAAACTGTTACAATGTCATTGAGTTTTTCTTTATTGATTTAAATGCCATCTAGTGAGTTTCCCTCGAACTGGTACTGACGTAACTCGAGTACTAACAGTGATGTGATTAGGGGTTTCAAGTAATGCGGCAAAATAATGTTAGATGGCGTTAACCTCAAATATACATAGTGCTGCAGACATTTTGCACTAGTCATTGAGTTTTCACTTCTGCCGGCACTCCCGGAGTGCAACCCATTGTTGTTTTTTTTTCTATACTGTAAGTGTAAGTGTTTGTGAACTATAGTAGCAGTATACTACTACTGACTCACACGTACGCATGCTCTGGGTGAACGGCTGCAGGCTGGTAAACAAACATGTGCCGTTATTGTACTTTGACCGCAAACTTAGATTACTCTGCGGACTCTGTGCTCTGGTTCCAGTATCATAAGTCAATTATGTTAATTGTGTTTCTATACTAATAAAATAAATAAAATCACTTAATTGAGACAAAAGTCCATAAAGCACAATATAAAAAAATTACAATGAAATTAAACTTAATATATAATTGCTTCTGATTTGTGCTACTTAATTGTTTTGAAATACCTTGCACTATACCTACCTACAAAGTTTTTTAAGCATTAGGAAAAGACTAAACGATTTTGACGTGTCACTTTATTGAAAAACTCACTTTATTGAGGTGTACCTATAGGCTCAAATCTCCGCTCCCTCCGGCGCTCCGCTCACAGATCCGCACCACGTTATATATTGTCTTTATTGGGAATACTTTGTACTAATTACAAAAAAAACCGACCAAGTGCGAGTCGGACTCGCGTTCCAAGGGTTCCGTACATTAAGTCCGACTCACGCTTGACTGCACATGTCTAATAGATTTTCCGGTCATCTATAGGTAAAGAACTATTTTGTATTTTTTTTTTCAAAATTTTAAACCCGGTAGTTTCGGAGATAATCGGGGGGAATGGTCGGACAGACAGACGCACGAGTGATCCTAAAAAAAGTGATCCGTTTTTTCCTTTTGAGATACTGAACCCTAAAAACGTAGTCCCCAGTGCCTAAAGTGTATTTTTTTATTCGGTAGACTGAAATGACAGTTCATAGTATGAACATAAAATGTCATTTCATACTATGAAATGTTATTTTAGTCTAACGAATAAAAAAATAGACTTTACTGTGTGCCAAAACCTGTAGGTATAGTTGCACATAATTGTTGCTCAATTGGGTCCAATAATAACAGCTGGTTATCAACAGTTGTTATTATTATTAGTGTCTACGTCTGGTTGTCAGGAATTTAATCGATTTGTTTTCGTTATCGTAATAAGCTTTGGGTATTAGTAGCTGTCATTTAGGCTCGGCCTAAAATCAAAGAATAAATGGATGACCGATAGTAAATGTTAAATACACTGACACACCCTAAGCAAGGTAGGTATAATTATAGGTAGGTTAATTTTGTTATCCGTGATAGTGATAATTTTTAATAACGCATTTTATATTCAATTTACTTGCAACTGATTAACAAACTGTATAATTATTTGTAGTTTATGTGACTGCTACACAATGAAAGGCATTAAAATACGGGTGTGGGTTTATGAAAGGTTTTAAAGCGAGTAATATAAACGAAAAACTAATGAAATGAACGATGATGATAGAGTCTGGCTAATGAAAGTTGAGACTGAGATTTATTTAAAACTTTTTATATGGCAACTTTTTTCCTATCAAATAAGCTGTAAGCTGTCATTTAATTTCATAGTAAATTTATTGCCAGGTGCGGTTTTTATTGAAATTCCCGCTTTATCTCAGTCTCAACTTTCATTAGCCAGACTCTACCCATTACCCACACCCACAGAACAACAGGCGAGATATTTAACTAGTGAGAGTTGTGAACAGTAGCTTCCTTGTAAACTAATAATAAATAGACACCTCGAGCGTTGTCTGTAGGCCAAGGACGGGTGAAGCTACGCGTCGCACCGTAACTCGTCTAATCCATTTAACTTCGTCTAATGTATTATAGGTACTGTACATTAATGTAGTATTCAGCGTCAATAGTAGCGGATAGAAAAACGCACTACGTATAAAATCATCTCCTACACTTCACAGCTTTTAACTTTACAAAATTACAAATAGCTCTACCTAGTACCTACATAGTACACAGACGATTTTCTGTGACATAGTATACAAGACACATCTCTTTTTGAACAATTTGTACATGTTTCCGTATGAATTCATGTTAGTTAAAAGGGAGGTCTCATGGTTGATAATAGACAGGACACTAGGAGACCCTATACATCTCTAAGGATAATTTGATAAACTATGTTATCTTATAGTTCTGACACTTCTTAGAGACATTTACACCTCTAATAAGTTTAGATTTTATTTTTTTCCATGTATCTGTTTTTTATTTATATTATAGTAGTTTATGCAACAGTGATATAATAAGGGTTCTTAAAATTCAAGGGTCGAAGTTACAAAACGAGACGTAGTCGAGTTTTGTAAAAAAAGACCCGAGAATTTTAAGAACCAATTATGAACTGTTGCATACATTACTTTTTCTATGACAGCTGCAGCAAAAAAAAAAAAAAAAAAAAAAAAAAAAAAAAAAAAAAAAAAAAAAAAAAAAAAAAAAAGTTATTATTAAAAAAAAGAGTTATTATTAAAAAGAAAGAGTTATTATTAAAAAAAAAGAGTTATTATTAAAAAAAGTTATTATTAAAAAAAAAGAGTTATTATTTAAAAAAAATTGAGTTATTATTTAAAAAAAAAAAGAGTTATTATTGTAAATGAAAACATACCTCTTTCAATCAAGATGATCGGAACTTGTATCTTTAAAAAAAATAAAGCAGTTGTATTATACTCATAAGATGACTGCTAGCAGTCATCTTATGAGCCTATAGACAAAGCATTCAAATGACATTGCTTTAGATATCACTGTCAGTCATTTAATTGACACATTTAAGTGCTGGAGTAGAAAAATAATATTATTATATATAGTTTTTTTATGTTATTCGACATTAAGAGACCTTATACATCTCTAAGTAATTGTAATACGTTAGTTTGATTTGGTAGTTGCAGTTAGTTATATTTTATAATTGTTGATGTATTATTATTATTATTTTTGCTTGTATGTAAATTCAATGTTGACGTGTAAAAGTGCCCTTGTGGCCTATTTGCTGAATAAATATTGAAGTTGGCTGTTGATATGCAGATTTAAATGATTAAATCAATATGATTATGGTGCCCGGAACAAAATAGGTACTTACAGAAAAAAATGTATATCACAACTACATAAGTTAAAAATTTGGTAGAGACTTCTGTCGATGTATTAGAAATTTGTGCATGTACCGATTGTATGATTAACTTTGTAATTTCATTCGTTATAGTTATAGGTTATAATTTTTATTCCTTCACCCGAATAGGAACCAAATAGATATTCGCTGTTACTTGTCGCCAGCTCTACCATCATGCCCTTCCAAAATACACAAAACAGATCAATCAAACAAATATCTACACAATATTTGCCTTATGTAACTATTTTTCGTAGAAGACATTGTCGTGTCACTTGTGTCTCTGTTTACGTTACGTCCACGCGATATAACGAGTCCGTTGCTTTTATTCAAATTTAAATTTTAATGACTTTATTTTATGGTTGATTTTATCTGTCAAGAGTTATACGAGGCTGTGAAAGTTATCGTGTTATGTAATATGTCAATATGTGTCGCTGATTGATTAGTGACGCGGACAATTTTTCACAACGCTTTCTGAGTTCACAGGCGAAGGTGTACCAGCTGAAAATTGATCCGTGACTATGCATAGTTGTAACTTGTCTAGAGGCCAACATATATTGGAGATGAACGAACAGAGCAGACAAAATGTTTATGGAACCTCTAGTGAGGAGTTTAAATCTGAATATCACGCCGTACTGGCGCGATCCAGTTTATGATCAAACCATTGACGTGTAAATGTCGTGGCTTGTGGCGGTGCATGGTTTCATTGCAAATAAATAAGTGTAAAGTACATTATTAAAAGTACTTCACTATCGGAGACTAGGAAAAAACCCTGAAATTTAAGGATCTTTGTTTTGGGCACCTCATCGCCGCACAACATCGATATCTAAATGGTTTAGAAACGTTTTGAGTGTCGATATAAATTATATTATTTTGGTTTTATTAGTTATTAGTTTTGATTGTAATAATTTCTGACATTTTCTTTCGTAAATACTAAGTTCAAACACAATCACAACACAATCACAATTTATTCATAATCTTGTACTATACTATAATTATTTCTCATCTACTCGTAGTGATAGGTAACAAGTCGGACATTTAATGATTGAACCTGCATATAGTCAAGGATGGCCCTTGATATAGTGCATATTTCGAACAGAAAACACAAGGCATAGGGTTCAGGCGGAGTATGTCACTTTCTTAGGACGTCACATTCTGAGTTCGTCACTTTCTGACTTTGTCACTTTCTGAGATCGTCACATTCTGAGTTCGTCACTTTCTGACTTTGTCACTTTCTGAGATCGTCACATTCTGAGTACGACACTTTCTGAGGACGTCACTTTCTGAGTACGTCACATTCTGAGAACGCCACTTTCTGAGGACGTCACTTTCTGAGTTCGTCACTTTTTTAGCATAGGTACGATTTAACAGTATAATATACCTGCACGAAAGATGTATACTGCCAGCAACCAGATTAGCTGTTCGACATACGGTCGCTTTTATATCCTACATACCAATACCAATCTCTGTTTGCCTTACACCTGACTGGTAGAGAATTCCATTTGACAAAACGTCCTATGTTTCGTGCAATAAAGTGAAAATAGAGAAATAAATAATAATAATAAAACAATCTAATTATGTTTCAATCAGAGTATTTAATTCAGAATAAGTACTTAGAAACTACAAGCACCAAAACATTTAGCCACAGATTGGAGTTAGGCCGGCAACAGCTTCGATTCAATACACATAAATGTTTCGCACAGTAGGAACCATGATTTTGTCATTCGCCGCTGTGATTAGCTCGTGAAGGTATCACGGCAAGCTCGCTGACACCAGTAGAAGGTCATTCCAACATATTTACATTTAAACGGACTGCCGCTCCTTTCGTGACAACATATTCTTCAGCATCTTCTGTCATGTCTCCATAAACTCAAACGTTTTTTTTCTGATCCATACTCTCATAGTTCTCATGTTCTTTATTTGTTTGTTTTCTTCCTATATGTATAGGTTACACGATGAATTTTTAAATTATTATTACATTATACTTTTAGCCTGACAATAAAAATCTAGCATGTCGCCGATTTGACATCGCTGATTTTTTTTCTATTTAAAATGCGAAACTACAAAAAGGTTATTTATAAGTAGTTTGTCAAAGGACTCTCTCATTTCAAACATAGACAGAGATAATCATACTATCTTTGTCTTACTCTATTACTAGCACCCAAAAGAAAAGGATGAGTACAGTTTGTATTGTTCTTATTTAATGACAAATTGGTTTGACCAACTATACTTACAGTCCGTTAACTCTCAGAATGAAATTCGTTTTTCGGGTAAAATCGGACGTAATCGCGTAATAGAAAATAGAAAATATATTTTTTAATGTTGATCCTAGCGAAAAAAAGTAGCATTTATTTTATAAGAAATCTCAAATAGATTATTTACGTAAAAGATAATTTTTTGCTGTGGGCTACCGTTTAGGAGTTATTTACGAAAAACTAAAAAATAACAACCTTAGAATAAATTATACGTGACTTTCCCACTTTAATATATTTTAAAACATTGATGCTAGCGAAAAAGTGTACTGAATCTTTTTTGTAGGAAATTTTATATGGATTACTTATGTAGTAGAACATTTTTTGCTACGGGCCACCGTTCAAGAGTTATTTACGAAAAACTCTAAAAAGGGACCTTAACACCATAATAACATCATAATTTGACAGAATCTCCGGTCAAAGGAACCGAGGTGGAAAGTTCCCAAATTAGTAATCTGATAGCCCACGTAGTGAAAAATCTAAAAAAATTTTTGGACATCGAGGTTTGTACCACCTTGTATAGAGTAGTTAATACCACCATAACTAGTAGGTGAGTAAATATTGAAATTCATTAAAATATGTGACTTTTAAGTACTTACTGTATATTTACAAATTAAATTTAAAATTATTGTTTTAATGTATTATTTTATTTTAAAGTAAATTTGAATTAAAACTAGAGATAAAATAAAAAACACAAACTATAAAATATACTTACTTACCTACAAAAAAAAAAATGTGACTGTTATTACCACTCTATATAATTTCAGCCAGAAGAGTAAATGACGGTGTGACGTTCTGCTTTCAAATTCTGATTCTATTTTATATAGAATATGACAAAAAGTCAAATAGCAATATAGTCATCAACCAAATATTAAGCATAACGTTATTAAATTAGGGCTTATTTTACATTGAGACAATAGGTATCCCTAACTTTTTGCGGTAAGTTTAAAACTTTTTGTGAGTGAGTAAGAAAGCAGAATAGCAGTATCACCTTCGCGTGTTACCGCCGATACCCGATGTAAGTATCTTTCTAAAATCCGAAGGCCATTAGAGTTAACGGACTGTATAATAGATAATATGTTGCGCTAGCTTCGACCCGCGACTTCATCTGCGTGGAAATATAATGATGATGATGATGATTTATAAACAATAATTAGGTCCTTCGCGTCGTAGCGCAAAAACAATCAAATTTTCGTTCCCCTTTGAAACCCCTTGTGATATTTAAAAAACACGAAAAAAAAATGTTTATAGGTTGTATCTTCTAAACCGAGCGCAAAAATATTAAAATGTTCATTCCTCTGTAAGAAACCCCTAATTAATATTTAAAAAAAAAACACAAAAAAAATAAAAAAAATAAACAAAATAAAAACTTTATAATGCTGTATCTCCTAAACCGTGCGTCGTAGCGCAAAAATAATCAAATTTACGTTCCCCTTTGAAACCCGTAAGTGATGTTTAAAAAACACGAAAAACAAGAAAAAAATAAAAAAGAAAGAAAAAGGTTTATGGGTTGTATCTCCTAAACCGTGCGTCGTAGTGCAAAAATAATAAAATGTTCATTCCTCTGTAAGAAACCCCTAATTAATATAAAAAAAAAACAAAAAAGAAAAAAAAACTTTATAATGCTGTATCTCCTAAACCGTACGTCGTAGCGCAAAAATTATCAAAATTTCGTTCCCCAAGATTTGAGGCCCGGGGAAGGACATATACTTGGTCAACCAGATCTTGACAGTAGAAAAAGTCACGGGTCGAAGCTAGCGCACCATATTATCAAATTATAGTTGGTTAAACCAATTTGTCATTAAATAAGAACAATACAAACTATACTCATCCTTTTCTTTTGGGTACCAGTACTAGAGTAAGACAAAGATAGTATGATTATCTCTGTCTATGTTTGAAATGAGACAGTCCTCAAACTATATATAACCTTTTTGTAGTTTCGCATTTTAAATAGAAAAAAAATCAGCGTTGTCAAATCGGCGACATGCTAGATTTCTATTGTCAGGCTAAAAGTATAATGTAATAATAATTTAAAAATTCATCGTATCACTCCATACGCAAAAGTGATTGATGGCTGAACATATATTCTGAAATTCGGCAACGCTTTGAAGAAAAAATCCATTGACGCCTATTCTCCACAGATGACACGAGAAGAAATATTGTCTGAAACAAAACTGCAATGCTGATTTTATACGCAGATAGGTATCCAAAATTTACACTATCATCAGAAAAAAAGACGTTTGAGTTTATGGAGACATGACAGAAGACGCGGTATGCTGAAGAATATGTTGTCACGAAAGGAGCGGCAGTCCGTTTAAATGTAAATATGTTGGAATTATGACCTTCTACTGGTGTCAGCGAGCTTGCCGTGATACCTTCACGAGCTAATCACAGCGGAGAATGATAAAATCATGGTTCCTACTGTGCGATACATTTATGTGTATTGAATCGAAGCTGTTGCCGGCCTAACTCCAATTTGTGGCTAAATGTTTTGGTGCTTGTAGTTTCTAAGTACTTATTCTGAATTAAATACTCTGATTGAAACATAATTAGATTGTTTTTTATTATTATTTATTTCTCTATTTTCACTTTATTGCACGACACATAGGACGTTTTGCCAAATGGAATTCTCTACGAGTCAGGCGTAAGGCAAACAGAGATTGGTATTGGTATTGATAACCGATAATGAGCTTTCGCGAGTGCAGCCCAACAATCGGTATTGGAAAAGGTCACATCACTATACCGCGGCGAGGACTGACGGATGAGCATCGCCGCAATGGCGGCGTCGTAGTAGAGTTTCCCGAGTTATGTCTGTTTTATAGTATTAAATCCTTTATTTGATGATGATTGGTGTTTTAGTTTAACAGTTCAGAAGTGCGATAAGTAATTTTCGTCCACAATACACTTTACTCGGTTAATATCATGTAGTTCAACCACACAATGGTTGCCGTGGAAACAATGCCGGGTTGCGTTATTTTATCATAGTTATTTAATTAAATTCGTACCAATCATCATTGAATAACAGACATAAATAGTTCTTGAAGCAGTAATAAGGCTTTACGATTATACTATAAAGCAATTGAATAGTTTTCAAGTCATCAAAATTGAGCACGTGACCTTGACTTATGGTCATATTTGTGATGATATAATCCATGTTAAATTGGATTACAATGTATGGTAAGCTATGAGGTATCGTTCCAATTTATCGGGAAAATATGTTACAGTCGTGTGACTTACAATGGTGTAACTTGTAGTAGTTTTTGTGAATAGTTCAGTCATTGAACTTTGGTGTGATAAATATTTAATTTTATGAGAATTCTAAGGTAAAACTACAAGTTGGCATATCCACATAGTGTGAGAAAGTATGTAAACATTTCAAAAAGTTAAAACCATAACTATATTAATTGGCAAATATGAAATATTATTATACTTATGCCAAATAAATATTGGTCCCTCTTGGCTACTCCGGAGTTCAGTAATCATAGAATTATCATACAGAAATGACAACCTAACAAGGCTATTTGTTGCAATTATATCATCAATCAATATCTATTTGTCCTCACATTGGTTAGAATACAGTAACTTCCATAGCGGTTATCATACTTCATAGCACTTATAAAACTTATGACTATGTTTGTTGGCCGGTTTACTGGTTGAGTAAACAAGACATTTAGTTAACCACCTTTATTTCAACACTGAAAGAAGTAGTGCTTAGTACCTATCTGAAATAAGTAATTGATTTAATCATTGTCATGGTTCTTTACTGTTTTGAGAAACATTGAAGTGGCTAGTGTGTTAAGTAAATATTTTATAGTATGCAGAAATAGAGATAAAGATCTTTATATGAATCCAAGTGGACTTACTGTGGTAATATTTAGGTACATGGAATCTAGTGAAGTGTCACAACATATTGTGTGGCTTCATAACAAATAATATTTGAAGATCATAATTTATGACTTGTGTTAGGTAATGCAATACTGAATAAATTGTTGGATAAGTTTTAATTTATCATAAAATGCAATGGCATTCTTTTATCTGCCTGTAGTAGATTATGGTAAGATAAATGCAACTCTTAGATGGTTGCTGGGCATGTAAGTCAAAAGATGATTATCTGGACTACCTATCTGAAATCAATTGTCACAGTTAACTAGCTGTATAGCCCTAGAAATGTATAGAGTGTTGACTAGACTTGATTATGAATGAATTGAGTTACACATAGCCAATTGAGACAAGAATTTAAAATGTCACAGACAATTTCATATACACACTCTTAACTTGCAGTTTGTAAACTTAATTCCAACTACATAAGGTGTACTGATGATCGGTTGAAAGTATTGCTGTTAGTATTTGACTGTTTTGTATGTTTGTCCTCTCCACAATAAAATGCTTATGGACCTAGTCATGTCACATATTATGACAGGTGGATGCCATTTGCCTAATCTTTGCAAAGTGAACACATGGAGATGAATTACTGTGTAGGGTTTTTATGTATTTGTGTAACATGTAATCAACTGTTGTTTATGAATGCAGTAAGGTATTGTGTGGTAAAATATACTAACTAATAATTAAACATCAAGACAAGCTACTGCACATACTTTGCATGTTCAAAAGCGGATTGTAGACTAACCTGTGGTAAAATATGTTATTTAGATGTACACCCAGATGTAGGTACTACAATTACAGCAATTACTACATGAACAAATGAGTGTTGTGTAACAGTAGGTACTTACACTGACTAATGGATATTTGTTGACATGTTCTCAGCTGAAATAATGCAGATTAGCATGGTTACTAGGCCGGTGCTTTGTGGATCATTCCATACAAGTCAAGCTGGATTTCAAGCCCAAAGATTGAAGTAACCAGTGTCTTAAATTTTCACAAGCACTGCAAGGAGACAGTGAGTACAGCACTGAGATGAAGTAACAATTAAGAGTGGAGACAACAGGTATGGTTATACATATATTATATGCAGAACTGTAAGTGTGAATTAAATTGTAAGTAATCATTGACGTATAATATCTAAGGACGGGCTAATGGGCCACTAAACATCGTACTAGTTCAGCGGTGCTACCCGCGAATTCCAGCCAATCGTGCAGTCTAACGCGACTAGTTGCGACCAATAGCGCGCGTAATGCGAACTCGTCAACCAATCGCGCGCGTGATGCGAACTCATTAACCAATCGCGTTGTAGCGATTTCACACCGCTGTACTGTCCCTGTCATGCCTCATTATTATTGCCCGTAAAACCAGTCCCTAGTCTTATGCCAATGTAGGTAATAATGTTTTATTATTGAATGAAACTTGTGGCTTAAAACTAAAATCTAATTAGTTATGCAGAGCTTGCCATTATTGTTAAATATGAGATGTCCATCTCACAGAGGCGGCTGGTTCATATGTTTGTGGGAAAACTGGTTGACCGGTAGTAAAAGTATTAACTATGAACTGGCTGAAATAAGTCCAGTAGAAATTGAAATCTATTGAGGGTTTGCTACAAGAACAAGTACAATTTCTGATATGTTATTTGTGTGTGTATGGGTTCATATTGAAACAAATTAATTTTTATAATGCTATCAATTATTGATAATTGACAGTGTGAATTGATACATACTATTCATTGGGTCACACGTGTTCAATTTGTTTGTTAAATGTTGTATTATCATGATATGTGTTATTAGAAACTAGAAAGTCAATATCACTACTAGAATGGGTGGTGGCCTGGCGCTGAGGCTGCTTGAAGTGAGTCGTCTTCCTCACTGAACTGCAGCGGAAATGGGCTGCACTAAGAGGAAAATCTGCAATGAGAGGTGACTGCAGGTATTTTTACTAAAGTTATCAAATTGAATGAGACACATAAGTACCTTATAAGTTTATAGTAAGTAAGGGTTAAGTATTCAACACATGTTATTTCACCAAGTACTTAAAGTGGGTAAGTTTCTGAGATGTTTTCATGCAAATGAATCATACTGCCTATGCCTACTTTACTGATTATGGACATGTCTTATAAAATGTCTCTTTATGACTTGTCTGTTTCAATGTCATTATAATATGAGGTAATTAATATGGATGGGTACTATAATAGGTACAATTAAAAACCATATAACAATAAATAAAATATGAAAAGTATGCTGTGTGACTGAACTACTGTGTGTGCTAAGCTATACTTACTGTTGGGTGGTGAAAGGATCATGCACGCAGATCATTCTAGCATTCAGAGCTTCTTCAGATTCAGAAGCAGAAAATAAGTGGTTTTGCTATAATAAGCGACCTATTCTAGACAACATTTTGTAGGTTAAATTGGTATTTAAACATTAGTTTGGTATAGCAAGTTTATGCCTGGAGGTAACAATGTTTTCCTACACACTTCACACACTTTCCTATATATTATTTAGTGTTGACAAAGGTCAGATTGATGAGTGAAACATGAAGATCTTTTCTGAAGGCAACATACTTTATGTTTGATGGATGCATGTTAATGTAATTATAAGAGTAGGTAAATTATGACGAAATCTTTGGTGACACAATGATTATACCTACTATAGGTCTCGTTTATACCTACAAGGTGGTTGTTATTTGGTGATAACGCCGACAGGGCTATTGCATTTCAAATTATGATTTTTGCCGTTTGGCAATCAATGGCAACAAGTTTTTGTTATGATGTCGCCAGATACCTACATAAAGGGCTCACATGGTCGCCTCAAGGGCGGACCGGATCGCCTCAAGGGCTCACAGGGTCGCCTCAAGGGCGGACCGGATCGCCTCAAGGGCTCACAGGGTCGCCTCAAGGGCGGACCGGATCGCCTCAAGGGCTCACAGGGTCGCCTCAAGGGCGGACCGGATTGCCTCAAGGGCTCGCACGATGATAATGAGGGTTTACATGGTTGCCTCAAGGGCTCACGAAATGACAATAAGGGTTTACATGGTTGCCTGAAGGGCTCACACGATGATAATGAGGGTTTACATGGTTGCCTCAAGGGCTCGCACGATGATAATGAGGGTTTACATGGTTGCCTCAAGGGCTCACGAAATGACAATAAGGGTTTACATGGTTGCCTGAAGGGCTCACACGATGATAATGAGGGTTTACATGGTTGCCTCAAGGGCTCACACGATGATAATGAGGGTTTACATGGTTGCCTCAAGGGCTCACGAAATGACAATAAGGGTTTACATGGTTGCCTGAAGGGCTCACACGATGATAATGAGGGTTTACATGGTTGCCTCAAGGGCTCGCACGATGATAATGAGGGTTTACATGGTTGCCTCAAGGGCTCACGAAATGACAATAAGGGTTTACATGGTTGCCTGAAGGGCTCACACGATGATAATGAGGGTTTACATGGTTGCCTCAAGGGCTCACACGATGATAATGAGGGTTTACATGGTTGCCTCAAGGGCTCACGAAATGACAATAAGGGTTTACATGGTTGCCTGAAGGGCTCACACGATGATAATGAGGGTTTACATGGTTGCCTCAAGGGCTCGCACGATGATAATGAGGGTTTACATGGTTCCCTCAAGGGCTCACGACATGACAATAAGGGTTTACATGATTGCCTTAAGTGTTCACAAGATTACATGAAGGCCTGAGAGGTACAATTGGCATGTTGTACAAGCTATTAACTATGACTTAATATAAGTTAGTGTTAAGTATATTGCTATACCCTTACAGGGTTCATGTGGAACTGTACTAAGTAGTTTTTAGGATCTGTATACTAATATGAATGCAATAAACAATTCTGATTCTGATTCTTAAGCTATTTGCCTAAAAGGCTCACATACATGATTGCCTTCGTGGTTTGGTATTATGATCACCTGAAGGGCTCACATACGTATACATGATTGCCTTCGTGATTTGGTATTATGGTCGCCTAAGGGGCTCACATACATGATCGCCTGAGGGGCTCACCCAAATTGGCTTACTTAATAGTATTTTTTTTAATGTGTTGAGAACCCCATGCCTGGTGCTTGGCGAGTATTACATGCAGAAGGTTTTATTTATTAATTAATGCTTAAATTATATGTACGCTTAACGAGCTCCCACATACCGAGGGAGAGGGAGACGACTATGTGTTTAACGAGTGTGGCAGGGATGGATGGAATGAGAGAATTGATCAAAGCAACAGGTTTCTTCGTAGACATAGAGATGAATGTGGGGGTGTTTTTGTGCCCCTCAAGTGTGAGTGTAACCTATCTGGTTGGTTATATGATATCATTGACCAACAAAAGACATTTTGATGTGGCCTAAAGAGCCTGAACATTAGAAGGTTTGTGAAGGTGAACTGACCAAGTCTGTTGGTTTGTTTTCTTATTTTCAGCACAGTTACTTAACATCGCCTCCAATGAAGTTGTTGAGCACAAACTGGCTACCTGCGTCACGCGTCCGTCGGTGCAAGGAGTACGATAGACGGAAGTTCTGTGGTGCTGATTGCTGACCTTCGAGGGCGAAGGTCTTTTTCATCAGGAGGCCGAACTGATAACCGATAATGAGCTTTCGCGAGTGCAGCCCAACAATCGGTATTGGAAAAGGTCACATCACTATACCGCGGCGAGGACTGACGGATGAGCATCGCCGCAATGGCGGCGTCGTAGTAGAGTTTCCCGAGTTATGTCTGTTTTATAGTATTAAATCCTTTATTTGATGATGATTGGTGTTTTAGTTTAACAGTATGTAGGATATAAAAGCGACCGTATGTCAAACAGCTATTAATCTGGTTGCTGGCAGTATAGGTACATCTTTCGTGCAGGTATATTATACTGTTAAATCGTACCTATGCTAAAAAAGTGACGAACTCAGAAAGTGACGTCCTCAGAAAGTGGCGTTCTCAGAAAGTGTCGTACTCAGAATGTGACGATCTCAGAAAGTGACAAAATCAGAAAGTGACGAACTCAGAATGTGACGATCTCAGAAAGTGACAAAGTCAGAAAGTGACGAACTCAGAATGTGACGTCCTAAGAAAGTGACATACTCCGCCTGAACCCAAAATAGTGTCAAGTATTGGAGCAGATCAATCCAGTTGTCCAATGTGACCGGGTCCGAATTGAACGGGTCGAGTCTATTTTGAAGAAGATAATTTCAGTTTATTTGGGATGTTTCTTATTGTGCTATCATTATTTCCTTAACTTAAGGCTTCTAAAGATAAATACAAACTTTACATTACCTTAATTATTTTTAACAATATTCAGGCCTATTGTACTAATCTACTTTGAATGTTGAATATATAAACAATCTAAAAATCACTATTTTTAGATACGACTAGGACTAGGTAGTATGTAGTTTTAGTAGGTAATTATGGGTACTTGGACTATTTTTTATAAGTGTGTGTTTCGGTTGTTTTACACAAGTTTTGCGAGAGTTATTTACAACGACTGAATATCTAAAAGCGCTATATAGTATTTTATACAATCGTGATATAATGGAGAGCTTTTCAATCGAGTACCGTGTTTAGGCAACGAAGCTTGCTGAGTTGCAGGTACGAGATTGAAAAGCTTGATTATATCACTATTATATACAATACTTTTTCTACGAGTCAACAAAAAAGATACTTAAAACTAGTAGCAGAATCATATTAAATATTATAGTTGAGTTGGGGTCCCATAGTGAAAAAAGTATGCGATTTCACTTTGGTATACGAAGTCTTAATTCAAGCATTGCAGTCGACGAGTAGAAAAAATTACTTGTATGCTAAAGCCGCGTACTTAATAGATCTTATAGATCCAATCAAATCATGCAATAGGTATTTTATTAGACGATACCTGAAGCTTAGCTTAGGAAGTAAGTAGGCTTGTAAGAATGAATCCCAATAAAGATTAAATGCTACTTGATTATTATTCAATCACGGGGAGTCCCCAATATCTCTAAGTTGGCATCAACCTAGTTTAGAATGAGAACAAGTCGCTTATTTTAAGTAGTTTGTTGACTTTGTTTTGTAAAGTAGAGCATATAAATGTAAGCATGAATATAGAGTCGATAAATTATGACAATTATATTTTTGTAGCCATAACAGACGGGCCATCCCAGTCCATTAGCAAACCACAAATTAACATTATCGCAAATAACAGATGTTTGATTCATGTTGCACGTAAACAAACACAGGTTATCTCTTGTAGTACTAACCGGTTTACAAAAGTCCGTTATTTAGCTGAAAGGATTAGTCTCCAAGGTCTGTGCAGCTGATTCTTATTTCTTTTAATCTCTAATAGCTGTCCGCGTATTTTTAACAAGCTTTTATTAAGTCGACCTGTATGTAACATGTACTTAACTATGTAATGGAATCTAAGGTAACTAATTTAACCATCTTCCATGGATCGTTGGATCATGAAAATTGGCAGCTGTATGTAGTTTTGATGACAATACAATAATATGGTACTGTCGAACTGATCTGATGATGGAGACAGGAGGTGGCCATAGAAACTCTCGACCTGTATGTAACTAACATGTAATGGAATCTAAGGTAACTAATTTAACCATCTTCTAAGGATCGTAGCGTCATAAAAATTGGCAGCTGTATGTAGTTCTGATGACAGTACAATAATATGGTACTGTCGAACTGATCTGATGATGGAGACAGGAGGTGGCCATAGGAACTCTGTGATGAAACAACGCAACCTAATTGTGTTAGGGGTTTTTAGAATTGTCTCGATGAGTACCTATTAGTTGTCTGTCGTAAGAAAAGTACAGTCAGCGATAAAAGCTTGTACCAAAAATTAAATTTTTGCCAAAAACTTATTAGTCTTACCTCTAATGGGGAAGGGTTTGGTCATGATGGTCTCCGTAGTTGGCGGGAGCAGCCTCTTGGTTTCCGGAGACATGACACTAGGGCACTGGTTTAACTCATGATTCTCACTGGCACTGACGCCGCGCTGCCGGAGCGAGGGCGACGCGTTTAGCACTTCCATAGTGTATCACTATCGCGGCATGACTGAGTAGAGTTAATATATAGAGACTCGACACGACCGCCGCGGCCGACGTTCAGATATCAGCTGATATTGTGGAAATTTATGGAAGCGCGACGGATATATGTCATTGTGCTCTCGCTTGCGCACGCGGCTTGTTACGTTACAATGCGCAGTTACGTCTGTGGCCACATTTTGTAGATATATCCGGATGGATATAAGTAGAAACTACTATATGTTGCTTAAGAAAAGTTCTAAAGCCGTAATTTTGAAGAAATCACTGTAACTCCCTAACTCTGTCACTACGAAGTTTATTTATTTAGACTTCTTTACATATAACGCTCGCGCTAAGTACCGTTAAAATATGTTAAGACGGTCCTATATAATTCGGATGTCTCATGGTCACTCCGCGTCGGTAATGAAATTACGTCAAGTGCAAGGACGCAAGAAACTAATACAGCAAGTACATTACGGCACAATTGCTCCGGCGAGCGTCGGTCAGACACTGTGCGGGTTTCGGGCACTTTGCCATCAATACTAGTCATAAACACACTAAAATTACACTGTTATTGGAAAACCACACTTGCTGTTCAGTTCTTAAGGTCTCATCAGGAAACATAATATGTTTTACGGATATAACACAGCGCGTGCGATGTTCTAAAACGGAAGAGACGTATGTAATTGGTCCTTCGAGCACGGATAGGACCTTTTGCTTTAAGCAGATGTTTTGTAGAGCGAGTATTTAAGTAAATTCTTTCGCAGGTATTATATGCTCTTACTCGATCCCACATCTTATCTTAGTTATGTTTTGCTATTGCTATTCATAATTACGTTTCAAAACGGAATATTATAGTCACTCGTAGCGTTCTACTAAAAGTAAACGTTCCATGTTTGGGTCCGTTATCTTTAACCTTTATTCGCATATTATTCAGTTCAGCTCCATAACATTATATACTTCCCAAATTCAAATAGTATACCATGTAGTCATTAAGTTAATTCAGTTTTTCATCATTCTCGTCATTTTAATAGCGGGAGATCGTGTATAATTTTTTTTTGTCCTACTTTATCGATAGGATAGATAATTAATCAAAACAGGCATGTATAGAGCTGAAACTACAGATGTGCAAGTTGCGGAAAGTTTCCATAAAATTCTATAAATTCTCGGAAATTTCATGAAACTTTCACTAGGAAATATGGGAAATTTAAATTTAAAATTGGAAAGTTTCAATTCTCATACAAAAATGTAAGAAATTTTCCGAATTTTTCCTACGTTAAATTTCCGAAACATTTCGCAATTTTGGAAAGTCTCCTTAGGCACATCAGTAGCTGAAACCTTGACGGTGGACGTGGGCTACTTAACTTTTATTATTCGCTGTACGATATTGATATGATATATCAATTATATCATATAGATATAATATATCATATCAATATCATACAGCGAATAATAGCAAGGACTGTTGTTTATTTGGACTGGCGATGCTAGAGCAATTTGTCGGACGAGTGATAAGAATAGCTGCGACTATTGACGCCGCCAACGTTATAAAGGGAGTTTTTCTTATCGTTTCTTGGCACCGCGGTCCGGATGTACCTAGATTAATTTCACTCAATTCTAGTATCGTTTGAAATACTTACAAGTCACGAGACATTTAATCCTCATTATTTGTATTATGTTATTGCATTCGATCATATTGACTTCTACTGTTCCAAAATCCCAGTTAAGAGAAATTGACGAACTTTATCTCTTGAGTATGTCATACTCATTGCGTAGGTACTTACCATCCAGTTCATATAGTACTCAAAAATAGGAGGATTACCTATACAAACTATATTTACTTGCCTACCTAAATATACCCTATAGGCTATTTCTATTTATAAGTGCAATTATTTGTTCTACTTTGAATAAAACTGAAAATTTATGAAAAAGTTATAAAATAAAAGTGATCGTTTGAATATATAACTTAGTACAAAAACAAAATGTATTCAATGCTTGAGATTCGTTCGATGAATAAGAACTGATGTAAATTTATTCAGTTTCTTTGTATTCATTATCTAAACTGCAGTATGATGCAAATATTCTCTAAAAACAGCCAGGACAAACACATCTATTAAATTATAATCGCTTCTCTTTTTCTCGGTTTCTGCATTCAAATCGAGATTCTACAGTACTAAGTTTAACAGTTTAAAACCGCAGCTCGCAGCACCGGATGTCACTCCGAAGTCCGAACAGTGATAACCGCCTTATTTCTTGGTATTTGCGACTTGCTTGCAATGTTGACATTTCATCTTATAAAGAAAATCTCACTTCGTGAATGAACTCAAATCGTCGTTGCCGACGCACACACCGTTACGTATCGATCAAACTATCGCAACCACACAGTTCTACATCCGAATCGAATGTGAGCCACGTAGTCCTCCAACTTGCAAAATTCCTGCAGTCAGTCTTCGTTATTGTCAGTCAGTCTCGAAGGTGACCGATTGTTGTGGAATAAGTTTCTGAGACTTTTGAGTGTCTGAACGTGATTTTGGACGCGTTTTTAATTCTCCTTTTTGATGTCGACGTAAAAAGCTTTTTTTTTACCGTTGCCTTGGTTTACGGTTAAGCCATAGGCATTTTTCATTCATAAACAAGATAATTGAGAGTAGAACAAGATGAACATGTTCCAAACATTCCTCGCATCAATTCCCTCAAACCGTTCAGAGATAGTGAACGACCTGGAAATCCCTGAAATACCACTGACCCCTTACATGTGGGAGCCAGACCCTATCAGCATCAGCGACAGTTCAATGGAAACAGTTACGTCAGTTGCTGAAGAGTACGACGCTGGGAGCATTAGCACGGATTCAAGTGTTCCACTGTCGAGGGCCATGACTGGTTCGGAGTTTGACTATGATTGGTACAGGCGGGTGAGTTATTGTATGTTAGGAGTTTTGGAGACGTTGACTATTGCTATTAGGAGATAATAAGTCCCATAAAATATACCTCCGGTTTTTTTGCTTTGATGAGAGCCTCATTTAGTTGAGCATGCAAATAAACTACCTATTAGTCAATGATTAAAAATCTTTAAAGCAAATTAGCCAATTTAATGTCGATTTTTCATCAGATATCAGATAGCTATTGCTCCACTCTAAATTTATTCAAGTTCGATAAGGGTCAATTTCTGAACACGATTTTTTTTCTGTCCGTGATGAAAATCGTGGGTTAGCATCAGATAGTACTTACCATTTTTTTTTTACATAAAGAAGTCACACTTTCACACCGAGTTCCATATGAATTCACTGATTAATTGGTTTTTAGAGTACACTTAAAAATACCTAAAGGCTCAAATTACTGCTCCCGTGCCCTGTCCGGAATCTACTTTTGAGCATAATGAAAAATCCTACGAAAAATTCTACATTAGTATCACTAATTTAGTGTCAAATACTTAAACTAGATGATATTTACTATCACTGAGCACATACACTATTAACTTCATTGTGGTAAATAACTCGTGATCGATGTTTAAATTTTGTCCGAGCGCGCGAGTACAATTTCGTCGGCAAAACTCACAGGGCTCTGACAGCCGACGTCTGTATTTGAACCGCCTCGTGTCCCGCCTCACCTGTACTGGCAGTATTCGGCTGTCTTTCAAAGCAAACGGATGTACGTCAAGCCGTGGCGTGTTTGAGCAAATCGCGTAAGTATTTCGGAATCCGGGTGGGCGACAATTTTTTTCTAATTTCGATGCCCCTTATAAATTTTATTTTCCACATAGCTTTTCAATAACAATTGTCATATTTAGGAGCCCTTTATGTATCTTTATGTAAGCGATAACATAACAGTTTGGTCAAACACGATTTAAATTTTTGGCGAATTTTTTTATTACGAATTCTAATTTCCGTGCCCTAATTCCCATAGCAAATTTACCTAAAACAGCTGATTAAGTGGCACGGGAATTAGAAAGTATTACATTTATTGTCAACAAATCTTTTATTGGGGGCACTTTAAGTTAATTGGCAATGTTTACGTCATATTATTATTACATTTATGTATATTGGCATTGAATATATATTATATGTAATAATAATATGACGTATATCTTTCTATTTTGCATTTAAGGAAATCTTAAAGAATGCACAAAAATTTGTGAACGGTTTTTTAGTATAAGTACTATAGTACATACAGGGTGGACCCGAATAACCCGGGCAATTTTAATACGTAAGGTAAGGTGGGGTAAGACGACACCGGGGTAAGACTATCACTTGTATGGAATCCTTGTACTGTTAGTCTTGCCCCACCTTACCTTATTCATTGATCATATTATAACATTAAAATATTATATAAACATAAAACTATTTCTGGAATTATTACATATTATAATACCTGTACCTAAGGTTACATGAAACAAAATGAATCAAATTTGCAATGTTTTTTTTTTTGTAAATTTGACAGCTGACAGCGTATACCGTATAAAGTTTAAATATCTGGGAGACCGAGCTTTGCTTGGAAAACATATACCTACCTAAAAACTCAAAAATGCGCGTTTTCCCAGAGATAACACCTAGCTAGATCGATTTTTCACCCCAAAAAACCCTCATATATGATCAAATTTCATTCGAAATCGTTAGAGCCGTTTCTGAGATCCCCGAAATATATACAAGAATTGCTCGTTTAATAGATTAGTTGTTATAAATTAGCTTTTCTAATACAAGAAAAAATAAATATATATCCTATTCTTACTATATTATAAATGCGAAAGTATCTCTGTCTGTCTGTCTGTTATCTCGTCACGTTTAAACCGCTGAACCAATATCATCTTGATGATATTTGGCATGGAGATAGTTTGAGACCCGGGGAAGGACAAAGGATCTGGGGGCACGGCAGTGCCGCCGCCAAGTCGAGCAAAACAAAGTGGCACGGCCGTACCATCAAATCTCAATAACATTCTATCAAAATAACATTTAATGCACTTTACAATCCCTTAGTTTTGTCACTGACACAATCACTCACGATCATCATTATTTTAAGGTACTTCTAGCATACCCAAATTTGAAACGTAATTTGGTTTTAGCTTTTTAAGCCAATAAAAATCTAATAATACTGCAATATTAGTCACGTTCTAAAGATCTAATAACTGCATAAATAAGTTTGTAATCCCATAGAAATATATGCGATAACAACGTTACCTTTTAGTTCTTACAATTAGTAGGGAAAGTAAAGGTACACTACGACGTACGATGTGAGTATGAATAAAGATGTGTATACATAGTATCAGTATGGTATGGGTATGATTACCTGAAAAGAAGGACAGCCTACAAAAAGAGATGGGATCCTATCAAAAACATTACATGTAAAAAGATGCAAGTCTCGCAACGCAGTTCTTCTACTACAAAAAAGTTTTGAGATGTAATGGGAAACCAAGTCGGTTATTTTAGTCAGTGCCAGGGGGTATTAAAATCGTAATACTATTAGATACCTTATTAGGGTTCCGTAGCCAAATGGCAAAAAACGGAACCCTTATGGATTCGTCATGTCTGTCTGTCTGTGATGGTCTTACCCCACCTTACCTCATATGTGGTCAAACAATTTTTTGTGTTATGAAGGCAGCATATTCGATTTCTTCAGATTAACTTACACAATAACTTCTTCTCACTGTGCCCCTATTTACTTATTTCTTAGTATCATTTCCTATACGGCCATATACCAGATCATACACCTTGTACCTATCTACATGCAGATACATCATGACACTTTTTAATTTAATGAATAGTTTTGTATGTATGTATGTATGTAAGTAGGTATTGTTTTGAAATATGTACATTTTACTAAGAAAGAGAGATTAGTTGCCATTAAAATCAAGGAAACGATTAGTCAAATACGTAGTTTTTAGTGTATCATACTTTCGTAGATTTGTCGTCCGAAACTAAAATTAAAGAAGGTAAATATGTTCGATGCCGCTTCAGTATGGTTAAAGTACATTATTGTAGATTAAAATATACATAAATAATAGTTTTAACTACCAAAATAAGTTAAGAAAACAATTCCTGTGCCATGTTCTAATTTCCGTGCTAGTAAAATCTAATTCCCATGGACACACTAATTCCCGTGCCCTGACCAAAATTTTAAATTGAAATAACTTTTATAGTTTTATGAATATTTTTACCCCATAAGAAAATTAATGTTTATTATATTTTTTATCAAATTATCAGCATAATTTTTTTTGTGTAATGTTAGTATTTCAAAATTCCATGGGAATTAGACAAAAATGCTCGTTTGGTGAAATTGACCCATAATCCGATTGTATTTAATTGGTTTCCAGTACAAGCGGCTGGATTTAAGTGACCCCTGGGAGCAGATGAGGATCGGTTGGGCCGCGTTCCCGCCCGAGTATATCGCCACACTTAACAGGTTAGTTGAGATGTTGAGAATGCCCTTACATTTTGTATTTTACACTAACTAGTATGTATTGTTATGTAAATAATTAAATAATCAATGAAATAGGTAAGTTGTTACTACTAAATTCGTCCTATTTGGTTGCACTGACTTGGAAGTGAAAATGCATACAATACTTATCTAATCTAATACCTTTAAACGAGCAATTCTTGTTTATTTATTTATTTATTTATATATATATATATATATATATATATATGTATATATATATATATATATATATATATATTTCGGGGATCTCGGAAACGGCTCTAACGATTTCGATGAAATTTGGTATATAGGGGTTTTCGGGGGCGAAAAATCGATCTAGCTAGGTCTTATCTCTGGGAAAACGCGCATTTCCGAGTTATTATAATTATGTTTTCCGAGCGAAGCTCGGTCACCCAGATATTATGCCTTATAAGCGCCATTTGACATACCTAGCGCGTCTAGCAGATAGCGTAAAAACTTAGCGTGTTCGCTCACTACACCGAGAGTTCATAAGATACGAGATTTTAATGAAATAGAGTAGAGTATCCAACATTGAAAAGTGTACGATTGTATTTTAGTCTTCATTAAAAGATTAAAGTCGACGAGAAATGAAACCGTTTTTTTAAATAGTTTTTTTTAGTGCCGCGGCGGTTAGAGAAAAAAGTAATTGAGACTTTACCTTACAACTTAATTAGGTCACGGAAGGTGGATAATGGTACTTAAGTATCTCTCGAGGAAAAGTTAGTAAGGTACCTATATAAACATTAAAAAGACAAGGAAAACCAAATAAGTACCTACGTTGTTTAATAAATAATAATTAGTAATAAATTTACATTTTTATTTATCTCAGGGGAAGTACCTACCTATAACAAAGGACGCTGTGGCAATTATCAGTAATATATTTCTTACTTAGGTATTTGTTTATCAGCTTTCATAACTATTTATTAGGTACTCGATCGTACCTAACTTAGTTTAAGTAGAGTATACTTCTACATAGAATTTGCAATGACAAAGTGTGACAATGTCATTATTAAATGTCAAATTTCTTCACAGCTCCTCTGTTATTAATCACTCTGTTCACGGTTACGAATTAGGTAGGTACCTAGACACCATAAGACCACTCTGCCACATAATAAATAATAGTTCTAGGTACAGAAGATTCACTCTCTAACAAAACGCGTCTATTACGACAGATATGACCGCTAGGTGGCGCAAGCGCGGGCAGTCGTCTGTTCCGTAGCGGTGCGCGGCAACTACTATCATAGTAGTAGCCATAATGGCTAGACACCAAAATTGGTGTGGGCCGCATGTATACTTGTAGTAACGCGACGAAATCTAGGATTTAGCCACGTCTGACTGTACTAAAAATACATACAATTACTTACGTCGTACCTTGTAGCCTAAGTCTCCAGTCGACCACGGACACGATGGACAGCCCTCCCCCCTCCATTCCCTTCGAGCCGTTTCCGAGCCAAGAGTTCTTGCGGAAGATAGACCGGTTCTTGGAGGACGAGTGCTGTGTCTTCGGGCCTGATGACCCGGCGATACTGGCGCTTGAGGAAGCACTCCGGGATGTAGACCTTGAGGTGAGCCTTATATTAAATATTTAATTAAAGCCACGGGTTTCTTAGGTCTTAAAGCCTGATACCTGCTTTTCTATCAAATCGTGTAAGGTACAGTCACCTGCATGTTACTCTTCGAAGGCAGAAAAAATATGTGACACGCTCTTATGACTCTACGAATAAGATCGCGTCTGATATTTTTGCGAATTTCGTTGTGTAACATTATTATTGCAGGTGACTGTACCTGTTTACTGTTTATGTTTACAACCATAGTAGTCCTAGCAAGTTCTAGGAAAGTGACAGTAGGTACTGCAGTGAGATCTACGGGTTAAAAGGCATTGTGTAAAAAGGACTTTGGAATAAAAGAGCAGAATAAATCCGCGTTTCAGAAATCTTAAAAGAATCACAAATGTTAATATGATTGACTGAAAGAATCGCAATTGTAACTCTAACAAGCCGTATGTGGCTTTGCAGCGAATACTAATTTATTTATATTTCTCTTAAAACGTTTAACCCTTAAATGCATGGTGTAAGATGCATCGTACATAGGTAACCAAAACATCTAATTATATGCGTAATTAGACAAATTCTGTTTATTCTTGTATCTTCTTCTTCTACCTAGCGTTATCCCGGCCTTTGCCAGGGTCCGCTTTCCTACTTGCTTTCTGTTTATTCTTGTATATTATTTCAATAATAAAACGAATCCATTTTCCGATTTATCACATAAATTTACGCAGTAATTTAATTTATAAAAATTACGTTTGTTTTAAGACAAAATGTCGGAAAACTTGGACAAACCCAGAAGTTGATGATTTTTAGTATGTGATTTTGGGCAGATTTTTCGGGGTTTGTGTTTATTTTATTTTTCAAAACTTTATCAGAGGTATATCACTAATAGTGTATCTTTCTGATAATAGTACGATTTGTCCTAAACCTCTTACTAATAATTATATATTTACACAAATATAATTTAGCCAATACAACTTCTAACATTGATTTTGCAGTGAAAATCGATGTCATATTTTTTTAAACTATTTTTCCTAGAATCATCAGCAAACAATTATGTAACACATATATTAATTTGGAGCAAAAAGAAAAAATCATGCATATGGAATGCATGGGTTAATTATCAAAAATGTAAAATTATAAAATAAAAACAGAAATGAGCAACAACAAGAACATGGCGCTAGTGCAGGGTAGAGGTGGACGGGTTGAGTAGGGCTGCACCGTCATTATTTATTTGGTTATTAATTAAATCATATTTATTTTCAGAACCTTTATTCATATCAGGACGTCATGATATAAACGTGACGGAACAAATGGTGTCTAATGGAATGACAAAGAAGTTTTAACTTTATTTCTAAGTCCTAAGAAGATTGCTAGCTGGTGTCACAGGATATTTCATAAAAATAAAAACATTTAATGTGTAAAATGTACTTTTAATGGGAATGATTTCCAACATCACAACAACTGTATGTTATTCTAGTTCATGTACTTAAAACTTGTCATCACATTTCTGTAATAGTGTTACAAGAAAGAACTCATGCCGGCAAAATGTTTAACTTTAAGAATTTCAGTTCCATCGCGATTTGTAAAATTTAGTACCTTGTACCACATTTTATGGAGAATGTTTTTTGATAGTTGTGGAATACTCTCTTAAATATTAACATTAAGGTTACAACATTTTGCCGACGCTACAATAATATAAAAATAACTATACATAATTATACAAACTAATCATAATATTGCACTTACAATAATTTTGGAATAAAATGAGATTCAAAGTACACAGTTTTAGTTTAATTAAATGTCTGCACATATACGACGAATTATTTATTTATTTATTATTAATAACACAACGCGGTGAGATTCAAGGCAATACAATTTTGATCGTTGGAAGTGTTACGGAAGATTCAGTTCACTGCTAATAACACATTTATTTGATGAAGCTTAGCTTTAAGGTGACGGTAGAGGTGGGTAAATTTTCAGATTCTGTCAATTTACCCCATTTCACACACAAGCGCACTTCACGCAAACTACCTCACTTTACTGGGACAGGTCACTGACCCATCAAGTTTTTTTTTAAGATAGCGTTTTGAGTTTAGTGGCCTCCTTTTAGGAAAAGCGTTCCATTGAAAGAAGAAAGAGAAACAATACATTTAATCTTGCTTTCCTTGTCTGTTCATGTCACACGTGACGTATTTAAATTCTAATAATTCATTTGGTTGTTGACAATTTTCTACATTATGGCTTTGTCGAGATACGCGTTTTCTAAAGTTAAACCGAATAAAACCAGATGTCATTAAGTCAGATGTAAAATTTTATTACTATACGACTTTTCATAAGGCTCAAAATCAATTAAATGAGAATTTAAATAAATAAAGTTCCGGCAGGGTGCAAAATTTAATTAAGGCGGACAAAATAAAATTTGAAAATATATGGAAACAGTGTTGGCTAATGTACCCCTAATATCTTTACCGATTTACTTTTATGTGGTATATTCGCCTTTTGTTTCACTATTAAATTAATACAATTAAAATAAAAAATATTATACCGGTATTCCACCGGTATTATTTCAGTGCTGAAGCGATTATCTTCGATCGTAGCCTTGATAATGTAGGTGTTGATAGTTACTTACGGCGGTAGGAGCGGCAATGAACCCCGTGCAGAGTAGAACGTGAGGTGCGTTGGGATAAGTGCATATATCTACTTATAATTCTTTGGCTGGTTGGTAACCCTCTATATTTTATGTTTTGTTTTACTGTTATTAGGTTAAGGGAGTTTTAGGGAGTGAAAAAAAAAATGATTTTCGTTTTATGCGCTCGCGTGATTGCCGATGGATTATAATTAGACAAAAGAACTTGTTTTCCACGCATCGAATGTAGATCCCTATGACACTTCCTCCAAGTCTTCTCCAATAATGTTTATACCGTATTTTAATTACCTACCTTAAATGTTACATTTCTAAATATTTTTTTTGTGCTATACATACTTCAAAAAAATCGCTGGAGGCCTAGCGGTAAGAGCGTGCGAATTGCAATTCCGGCTCGTACCAATGAGTTTTTCGGAACTTATGTACGAAATATCATTTGATATTTACCAGTCGCTTTTCGGTGAAGGAAAACATCGTGAGAAAACCGGACTAATCCCAATAAGAGCCTAGTTTACCCCCTATGGGTTGGAAGGTCAGATGGCAGTCGCTTTCATAAAAATTAGTGCCCACGCCAATTTATGGGATTAATTGCCAAGCGGACCCCAGGCTCCCATGAGCCGTGTCAAAATGCCGAGACAACGCGAGGAAGATGATGATGATGTGACACATACTTCCAAAAAAATCTACAAATATTTTACGTGACAACTGCTTATAAGTAAATATTATGTAGGTACACTTATAAAGTATAAAGTAGAAAATATCTTATAGGTACATAATATAAAAACCGATCATGTACGAGTAGGATTCACTATGGGTTCCACAGTTACACATTTTTATTGCATATTTTTTGTTTAAGACCAACTCACCTATTATAGGACATAGGTCTTCCATTAATCTTTTGGCGTTGAACTATTTTTTGTATATGTATTTATGTAATACAATTCTGAGTTAGGTTATGGTACATTTTTGCTCACCTACTTATAATTATGTATTATATCTGATATGTCACATGATACCAAAAATCGCCGCAAAGTTAAAAGTTCATTTATTTACGTTACTCATCTTCGGATCACCGACTTACTACTTCCTTACTTAACATATGTGTACTAAATTTCAATTGAACTAGTCCAGTAGTTACGGTGAAAATTGGCTTTAACAAAATGGCAGACACACGAGTGATCTTATAAGGGAGATTATTTTCCTTGAGTGAATGGTATGCATTTACCCCAATGCACCTCACGTTCCACGCGGCGCGGCGTAATCTGGCCCCTA
The DNA here is from genome assembly GCF_948474715.1 of Cydia amplana. NCBI lineage: Eukaryota > Metazoa > Arthropoda > Insecta > Lepidoptera > Tortricidae > Cydia > Cydia amplana. Next base: position 16,249,163 of record NC_086080.1, on the reverse strand, counting down.
TTTCACCACGGTGACAGGTACGACAAAAACATCACTGTTATTGACGCCATAGGCATCCATGGACTACAGTTACCGCTAACACTGATTTAAACTTTCACGATTTTTACACATTATTAAATTGTACAACGGAACCGCAAAACGTTCAAGCGGATAAACAAGACCAAGTGCGGGTAGTTCGAAAAACTCGCGCGGTTAGAAGATGCTGATGTCAACTTAAGCCAGTCTTCTCCGAGACCACGGAGACAACGCCGTCCTCGAAACGTCGGAGGTAAATCTTAAAACTTAGATACGCGATTAAGTCCCGTTGTACAATTTAATAATACAGTTACCGCTTACCATCGGGCGGGCCGTATTCGTGTTTGCCACCGTCATTGTACCTATTTATAAAAAAACATTATTATATCGGATAAAACAGACATTTCTCTCGCGAAAAAATCTTGTGACAATTGTCACAAGATTTTTCAAAGAATTTACGGTAAGTCTTGACAGGAAATGAGTTCTGTGTCGCAATTTCGATACAGTTGCCGTGTTTCTTGTGACAATTGTCATTAGCTTCGCAAAATAAGATTTTTTTAGTGGCAATATAATGGAGTTTATTTATTTATTAAAATGTTGGTGGCAAACAAGCACATCGCCCGTCCGATGGTAAGCGGTTACCGTAGCCTATGGAGGCCTGTGACGTCAGCAACAGTGATGTCGACAACTGTCGCACCTGTCACCGTGGTCGTGGTGAAATAGGGGCCAGTAAGTACCTAATAATCGCAGTGGTCTTAAGTGTCACAGACCCTACTGGCGCTTAAGTCCTTTATGACAATTTCTGCCTATTTTAAATTGTTAAAAAAAAAAGAAACCGAATAATTATATCGGACTACCGAATTTTCACGAGAATCAGTTGAGAAATGTGATATGCAAAGGAGAAGAATTCGGACATACGAAAGCATTTTTGCCCAAGTTGAAACGGAGACCTTCGCCAACGCTCGGTCAATGATGGTTTAGGTACAGCTAGCTGCAGAGAAAAGGTACCACCCCTGCATACAATTATCTATCTGGTCGTACCTTTTCTCTGCAGCTGACTGTACACCTATAAAAATGGTTGTCCCTGCTGTAATTTTATACCGGTACCGTACTTTGTATTTCAACCGGTATAGTTTTACCTTCAAAACGAACCGGTATTGATAAATAATAACGGTACCATACCGCTTATACCGTAAAGAAAGCATGATGCAGTCTCTGCTTTGCACAATTATTGTGTGGACAAAATTCTTATAATCACCGAAACATACATACCTACGCACATAATGTCATTGAAATAAAACATTGTTATTTTATAGTAAATTTATATAATACTCGATATATACACATAACAATAACCAGACCGCAGCGGTATTAGCCTGTAAGCTTCATCTCTTGTCTCCAAATCCGCAAAAACTAGTTAGTACTAAATGCTGGTCTTGCTGTTATTTTATTCTTGAAGATTATGGCTTGTTTCTTGATTATTGAGAACAGCACGTAATCGCACACATATAGACAGAACGAACGGTAACAAAGTAGGTGTAGACACTAAGACTTTCAGGTATTAAACGAATTACGCTTCGTATTAATAGGTGAGTAATATTTAAATGAATATATAATATTCTCTAACGTAAATACAAGATTACAATTGACATCAAATGTCATTGACGTACAGAAGTCATATACTTTTTTTTAATGACGCAAAATTGATACCAGCATAATGAAAATCAATCCCAATCAGTAAAACGAGTCTTTAAACTTTTTTCATTTTAAGCGGGTTTAGAAGGAACAAGTTACTTAAATTCAATTGTAATCGTATTGTTTTAGGATAGTTTACTGCTGTTTTCGATCGTTACGACCTGTAAATAACAACAAATCAAATTTTAAATAAATTTACTTACCCTATTTTTTGAAATACAATTTATCTACTGGTATACATTTTCGTATGCGTATATGATGAAATGTCTAAATAATGTCAAAAACGAGCTACGACGACGTACACGTCTACTTCGATCCAAGGCCAGCGGCCATCTGACTCGAAGAAGAATTTTGAGTGATGTCGTCAATGTATGGAAATTGTACGAAAGTTTACATTTGGGATTTAATTTCTGTGTTGTATTTGTGAGTAAAAATATAAGTAGATAATAATTTGCTAGTTTAGTTATCTAGCTTTCAAAATCACACAACAACTCAATTACTGTTAAAGGCAAAACTGTAATGCGTGTTGCTCAAACGGAACTCCATATTTTGATTTTTGGATACTTTTAGTGTCGATTTGTAGAGAATTACAGCAAATAAAAAATATTATGCCGTGAAGAGCCGGTACACGGCTTCTTCGTGAACAAATTTACGTATAATTTAATGCAGTTATTAAACATTTCTTGAACAAATTGATTGCATAAAGTGAGCTCTAAATCGAAAACGTCATATACCGTCCCCTTAACTAACATAACACAAAAGATAAAAACAATTTCTTTTATGAACAAACATATAAAATTTATCGAGCCTAATTAGTACACATATTAGAGTCAAGAGTCACTTCTTTTCAGTTAATAAATATATAAGTATTATATGTAGTAACAGTGAACAAAACCTGTAATGCTCGTGTAGTGATAATAATTCTAACTACTGTATCTATTGTAAACGGCAGACATAGTAGGACACAGAAAGCACGCTATTGTAGTTACAATGTCGGCAGATTATGCTTACATTATTCCCATTGGGGCCACAGCTGGAAGTTGATTGCAGTATCCGTCCGTTTCTGACATATATAGTTTTTGTGAAAGGGACGGATGCTTGACACTGTGATATACAGTCTAAAACGTACTTAAGTAACCAATTATCCATTTTAAAGTCTGAAATCGGTTACATAAGCCGTGGCTTACTGTGGCTCCCAAACAGTTGAGGAGTATATCAGAAGTGGGATCATCCCCGTTTCACTAACCTAGTCTTATTCTTACTTATGATATAAAAAATATTGCCAATTATAAATTTGGTATTCTAGACCGGTGTTCAATTACATGAAACAACCGGCATGCGTCATAGTAAAAAGAGGAGTCATCAGGTACAAGCAGCAAAGTTCCTAAAAAGTGTCCTCAACAATAACACTGAGGATCTACGATAAAGTGCCTTTTCTTAGTTAAATCTCCAATAAATGGACGACGTTTCCCTTTTTACTAAGACAATATTAACAGCAAAGTAAAGTTAACGTTCGCTGCCTATATCATGGACGTGCTTCCAGACGAAAAGGCGACCTTAACCTAAGATAATACTTTAATATAAAGTAAATAATAGCGAGTTTTAAGTAGCATTCAAATAAATGTAGGTTTTTTAACCTTTTGAACGCCAAGAACACCGTATAGGAAATCTAAAGGCGTCGTAACTAGCGCCAGGGTCTAGGTGTTATGGCGGACGCTGTCAAAGTAACCTTCACACATTCAAGTATGGTTTACATTAGCTCGCTTGCGCTCGGGACCTTGGCGTGTGAGTGTCTTTTTAGTTTATGACGTAAAGCGTTCAAAAGGTCAAAGTGTAACCACAATTTTAAATAACCAGTAGCTATTTGAACGCGGCTTAAAAGTAAATCATTTCATATACCAGCATGAAATAACCGTCGAAAGCACATAAATATCTGTGCACATACTTTACGGATAAGAGGCCGAACAACATGAATTCGCATTGGCAACTCCTCATGCTTCCAACTATGGGTATTTTGTCCGCAAAATGTGACCAATTTTGAACATGTCAAAACATTATATTTACACCTACAGACTGCGACTGAGCTATTAGGTTCTACTTAATCTTTTCGCCGCCACGTCAATGAAGTAATAGTGTCATCAATGTCATGTCAAAACTTGCACGTGGCACGAAATATACTGACTGTATCATCATCATCATCTCCTAGCCGTTTTCGGCCACAGCGACTGTTTCTATACCGATGAGAGCGTCGCTGGTGAGCTCTCAGGTGCCTGACTACTACTACTACTGACTGTATATCAAGTCAATGGCGGCGAAAAGGTTAAAATTTACTCTAATGACGTCAGCGCGTAGATGTGTTTCTGTCAGGTCTCTTATAGTACATTGTTCAAAAGTGGTCCAATATCGAGAGCGAAAAAATAAAACAGGGATACGATGGTAGTCAACTAGAAAAGTGGTAGGTAGACCAGATCAGCAAACACATTTTTGGTAGGTTACATATTCATTTTTAATCATGTTTTACCTACTTAGTTCTCATTTATACCTTGTGAAACTTAACAAATAGAGTTCTCCAATATTGCGTCATATTAGCTGTATTAGCATCTGCCACATACTCTCTGTCTCTACCTCTGTTCTATTACTATACGAATATATCACCTGCCTTTTTTGCTACACTTGAAGCGTTTGAAAATAAGCGTTTTATATTGAAAATCATTTAGTGAAATAAAAAGCTTGATTCTGTAGATTTAGATGGCATAATTAAAATTACACTACGAGTAGGTATTACTTACATGAATTTAGTGTAGGTACTGATATACACAAGGCTTGCGCGGCAAACATACCACATATATCCTAATAGTTCTCAGTGTACCTAATTCCATGCTTACGGCTATGTACTACTTAGCGACTGCCGCGAAAGCCCCGTCTAGGCCTTATTAAATGTATGTACATCGTAGGCACATTGAATGTTTCTCTCCAAAACATTTGAGGGCGTGCGAATCCGCAGTGACGCACTAACATGCAAAGCGAATAATAATTATGAACAAAAATACTATAGCTGCTGGAAAGTCACGTAAAAATGAACTAGATAGGTATTTATAACCTGCTATTTTATGAAAATAAACCCCCGATTTACTAGTTTCAACGGCACAATTATCTGATTTCCCAATTCGTAAACTTTTCGCAACGAAATAAGGTGTCTTATAAGTACTAAAATTACTGTTTGTAAAGGATTGTTACATTTTCTTCCAAAATAAATAAAGACAGAACATCATCTCATGTGCGAATGATTATTGAATTATTAGGTCTTTGGACTACTAATAAAACTAGTAGAAATTAATATTGTACAAAGCGAATGCCACGCCTGGCACATCGCTTCATCTTACTTCTGTCATGAGCTGGAAAATAAATACGACGCGAGCAGTCCAAGCGACTGCGACCTACAGATTTTGGGTGCCTAAGTTGAAACTCAAGCGATATAAAAGCCTTTTCACTCCTCGCGCCGTTTCTTGGTACCAGCGTGACATTAGTAAAACCCACCGATTACGCATTTTTCTAATTAGGAACCCGCATCGTCACACCCCCGCACCCCAGTCTTGACTCTCGCTCTCTATCTAAGTGCCTCTACGCTAGCGTTCAAACGGCTACACTAATACAACCCTTAAAGCTAGGTACTTACGGTTTACTTTACTTATACATCTGGATGTTTGGCGTAATTTGCTGATGATTTTACTACAAATACTTAGTACAATTTTCTTGAAAATTTGATTTAAGTAGTTAAAATTGGCTTTAAGATACGATAAGATGCAGAAACCAAATATGTATTTCAGTCGACGTTTATCTTCATAAATATCGATGGATATTTCAATTTAGAGAAGGCATTTTCAAATGGATTGTGATTAAAAATATTGGTATGCGACATAGACAGATCTGCTATAAGTACATTGAAATACTATGGAGAGTTAAAATTTACTTGGATATGCTTATTTAACATCGTTACCTAAGTTACTGAACTATCATAATGTCGTAGGTACTGTAACAGGATTCACGATAACACGACCACAAGGTCAATATGCAACTGACAAGTCTATAAAAATACATGCACAATATCAACCATCAAAAATGCCTCGTCAATCGTAATCGTAACCTACTAAAATACGATCTAATACGTACCATCACGAAACCCGTGTTTTTACACCATTTATAATTCAAATTAGAGGAAAATCTGTAAGTCTAAGGTGCGTGATTCCATGCAGACACACAGGCTAAACTTCACTCAAGTTTTTTAGACAAGGCGGCGTTATTGAAGTTTCAAAAATAATTAAATGACTGATATCTCTACCTAGTCAAGCCATACATTCTGAATGGACGTTAATTGTAGTTAGTTACATAACGACTACAAATTAAAATGTATTGTATTAAATTTAACATATTAATCAGAGAATGTGATTACGTTTTTTTTACGATATTGGTATTTATTAAATATGTAAAATATAATTAAATCACAGTCCCGCTGCGCTAAACAAAGTGCCGCCTTCTGGCTGCATCGAACATAAAAATAATTTGTGCCAGAATTTATGGCTAGACTAGGGACATTTAGTGTGACCAGTTGCATATTTAGTGTGACAATGGGAAAGTTAATGCGAAACGGCTGACACATGGCAATAATACCTATATGTATTTCGGTGACAACACCGTAAATTGTCTTTGTGTGCCAATTTGTATGGCAGTGTGTGTGATGTCATTTATGATTACAATACACATTAAATTGGACAATTATTTTTGCAGCTTTTTATCAACTTCCATAAGCACTTTGGTATAACATATGATATATACTTGAGTGCGATTTAGCATACAAATATAAAGTGATAGTGCAGCACACGACACAAAAATAATTGACACGTTAGCACATTTACAATTGCAAGACGGACACATGTTCAATTCACAATTATCGTATAAATATAATAATATATACTTAGTTTAGACTTTTAGAGGAAGCAAGCACAACGCAGTTTAGGAATAAAGTAAATTACAGCGGTTCTAGTTAGCTTAGTTTGAAATGCAGATTTAATCTAGGCAATCTGTTGGTAAACATTGTACAGAATTATGAAATAAATGTAGTAATTCTTCAAGTTACATACCTACAAAAATTACTGAAAACTGCAGACATAACAGTTAATATGCTTGTGACAGTTTTCATCACAGTTGTAAAATTGTGCAGCGGGCGCAGCATGGTTCCATTTTTATCGCCTGTCACTATGCCCGTCACTTTTGCAATAACATACTTGTTAGAACGTGACAGGCACGGTGACAAGCGATAAAAATGCGACCGTGCTACCGCCGCAGGAGTGACAGTGGTTACAGTCACTACAAGGTCTGAGGACACCTATCCTATAAATCTACGGAATTTGTCAAAAGCTCATAAAGGCGCATTCACAGTAGTTACTTAAAGTTTCCAAGTGTTAACTGCTACATTAGGTAACTATTTGAAGTCATAAATTATACCTAATTTTACCGTGTTGCTCCAACCAAGCTAACGCAGTGTGCATGCACCTTTACCCATCGATATGTGATGTACGAAATATATGTTTTGGATGTTTATTTGCATAGTTACAATTAAATTAATTAATTTGACGAGAAATATTTCTACAATTAATTTCACAAAACTGTACAATGATCCATCGGATGGGACCACCACTGTTCGAGAAATTACAAGTACAGCGAACACTAGTGTAGGCGAGAGAGGTGGATTCACAGAAAGGCAATGAGCTTGTTTGGAAGATAAAGAGAAGCGTAGCCCGAGAGAGCAGATTTTTAAAAAATTAATTAATATAACACTTTAAACTCTCGCGTTTTGTACACATATTTAATTACACAAACGGGACGGGACGTTGTTGGGACGTCAGTCTTTCCGTGACCACAGCTGGTGTAACTCAGCTGAAACGTCGGAATTAAAGGTAAGTAAAAACAATTAAATTATATCGCGGTAGACCCGTTTGTGTAATTAAATAAATTAATTAATATAATTATGTTAACAGATGTTGTACTTTTTATCTACAGTCAAGGGGATATGTGAATTAACACATTAACGAAAACCCGACTATCGGGTATTTTATGATTCCGTTCCCAGGCCGGACGGCCCGATAGTCGGGATCGTGGGACAGCTTTATATGACGAAATGTTTGTGGCCTGGCGCGGATGTCTTGTTGGCTGGGTGGCAATGAATGTGTTAATACAAGTATGACAAAAACTAAAAGATTTTGACAAAAATACTACCTCTGCTTCGACCGTTACTGTATTTGCCATACTGGCATCTCGTAGGTACCTATATACCCCACCTTAAGCTCGGTCGGCTATCTCAGCCAAAATGTTTTACTTATCGGTATATTATAAGAGAGTGATTGCGGGTCACTATTGGATGAGATTGGCTCAGGACCGGGATAAGTGGCGAATTCGAAGAGAGACCTATGCTCAGCAGTGGGCGATAAAAGCGTGATATAACGATAAGAGAGTGATTTCATTTTGAGAATGTGACATGTTTATACTTTTTGTCTGTGTTCTGACTTCGGGCTACGAAGAATAGAGGAAAGGATATTACAAAATATATTCTGTTTGACATATATTCTTCCTAAGGCTCCCTGATATGCATGCTCGCCGTGTACAAAAATAAACACCTCTACACTTCTATAACAATTATATGCTCTCACTTACCTCTAATGGTGGTATTCCACCTGTCTAATGTGTATTTTGTCTCACATTTGGCTTAATGAGAGAGTGAGTTGCAATGACATTGGACAAAGATATTGGACAGATGGAATACCACCCTAATGAATGCTCTAGAAACTTGTTTACTTGTTTATAGAACTACCCTCAAAAAGATTAATATTTTTCAAATGTGGCAAACACAGTTTTGAGGCTGGCAACTAGCGAAAGTTGAGCATCAAATTTATTGTGACAACCAATTTTTGTACAGTCGCCATCAGATATATTGGAGCGGCCAAGGCGCTCATAAATATCTGAACACGTCTTTATTGTCAGGGCGTTAGAGCGCGTGTTCAGATATTGTGAACACCTTGGCCGCTCCGATATATCTGATAGCGACTGTACCATAGGAATAATGATCCGATATATTTGACCACTTTTGCTGTATCTATAGGATGCTGGCTTTACTCCGTTTGCCATTACAAGTCTCAAAACAAGCGACTATGATAAACTAGAAAATCATATTAATCTTTTTGAGATAGCCAAGTGAGCTTCAGAGCATTCAAGTTAAAAATCACAATCATTACATATGTGGCATTGCCTTCAAGTGTCACACGGTTTCGTTATACATTAATCAACCTTTCAATAATATTGTCGTGTTCTATCATTTAAATACATCATATGACTGTAAATACACAATTACATACCCTGGACGAATGAAACAAGACCGACAATGTCTATACAGAATCGAGTTGGCTATTGCAAGATGGCCGCCACTAATGCAGCGGTCTCAGTACAGATCTAGTGCATAATTATTTTCCATCGTATTTTTACGGAAACGTACGAACGTGTCTTGCTATTTCAGTCAGTCTCGGTACAAAAAGTACTGAGGTTGACTGAAGTAGCATGACAAATACAAACGTTTCCGAGAAAATACGATGGAAAACAATTATGCACTAAATCTGTATCTGTACCATCCAATTTGTTCAAGGCTTAAGGCTTCGTCACACAGGCGCGTTTTCCGGGCGCGGCGTGAGCGGGGCGCGCCGCTTTTACATACAAAACGCTCACGTCCCGCTCACGCCCCGCCCGGAAAACGCGCCTGTGTGCCGAAGCCTTTAGACCTCTGGTGAAAACAACTCAACTTCTGTCCAATAGATGGCGCTGCATCTGAGAGTAACGCCACTTTGTATAAACACTGTCAGTGGGGAATTCCAGAAAAGTTTCGGGTAAATACGTGACGCTATTTTGTTACACTTTTGATAGCTGCCATACGCGTCACGTCCCCAACAAAGTAGACCTTTTTGTGGAAGGCCCCTAGTATTTTTGTTTCATTCGTCCAGGGCGCTACGTATGGCCTGAATGCACTACGATATAACCGCTTAACTACGAATCACAGTGCCGTGAATTAATGCTACGTTTTAAGTCGTTATAAAATGTGAATAGTCTTACGCGATGCGTGTCTAAAAGCATTGCATTTTACTATGACGGTTACTAAGAACTACCCAGTCACATGTTTGATATTTTTCAGTGACCTCTAATAATATAATAAAATAAGGGTGACAGCTGGCAACTACAGTTGCCAAAAGCATGTGAGTGGCTACATCACAATGATTGCAAAGCTACACTCGTAGTGCTACGCCGTAGCATAGCTTTTCTTGTATGAAGCGAAAATTACAAAGTTGTGACTTGTGAATATATTCTCATGAGAATTTTATATTACTGTTTACTGTTCAGCGATTTGTACCCCGGTAACGAAAATTGAGAAAAAACTCTTAAAATTGAGTTTATTTTCGTTTTTTTGGGTTTGGTAGAATTATGACTGATGTTGTATCGTCATATTTATCAAACAAGATATAAGACTTACAGTTCCTATTCGATTACATCTTTTAGAAGTCACGTACAAGTTAGGCGTGCTAAAAGCGCGAACCACGTTCGACGTGTTACCTCCCTGTCACACTTACGTACGAATTTACAAGTGCGACAGAGAGGCAACACGTCGAACGTGGTTCGCGGTAGGCGCTCTGTGCACACCAGATGCGTGTGCGTAGCCGCGCGCGTTGTAATATACAGCTCTTTATGAGTGCGGCGTGCGGCACACCACTTGCGTGACGTGTGCGTGCACACAGCCAATATGCTCTGGCCTCATGAATCTATGCGAATGGTTTGCAATAAAAAATAGCAACCTAATACTTCCTTAGTTGAACAGTCATAGTACTATGCGTTGATTGCTACGCGGGTAGCTTTACTATATACATCCTTAGCTCCGCTCACGTTATGTACCATATCAGTAAAAATAAATATATACAATCGCCATCAAATTCCTTATATAATATATATTAAAAATAAATAATAACGCAAATAAATCACAGTACAAAATCACGATTTAAATAAACAAATGGCGTCTCCGCGCATGCGCGGCTACCTAAGTTACTGAGATCTTTTTTTTATAAAAATATATCTAATATTGCAAAAAAATATATAATTAACGATACAATTCTTATTACTAACAATATATTACTTGAACGGTAAGCAACAAGAGTCCAAATTCAAAATGGCCGCCGGGGTTGCCAGGAGAGAAATGAATAAAGCGTTCAGTCAGACTTTTGCCATAACTGTGTATAGTATATAGTTATCAAAAGTAAATGCAAGCATTATATAAAACGTGACACAGTAGAGTACTAAATTATGTCTTTCAGTGATGGCAACCTCGACATTGATTATAAAAATTAAATGCTTACAATACTAAAGCGATCTCTCTCAATGGTAGATTTACGCTAAAATTACTCCAAACGTACATCAATATGCTTTTTCAAGCAGTATCAGCTTACAAGACAAACAGGGCTGGATGTAAGGAGTTTACGCGTTAATAGCGAAAAACTTTCAAAATACGCACTTTTTGAATGTCAAATCTCGCTTTCCAAGCCGGCTCTGGATTTATCACTTATTGATATATCTTTAATTCACAACACATCAAAAATTACATTCAATTAGTCTCACCTTAAATCCAAACCTTATCACTTTCACATTAAAGTTGAATTCTGCTTGCGCCGTTACTGCGTTGAAACGATTTGGTGATAGTTCGGAGTTTAACTTACAACAAGTACAGCATGTTCCGCAACCGAGGGATATACCACGCACCGTCCACTTATAAACTTGATATGTCCAGCTTACCCTTTAGCCATACTCGGTATTTCGATGTATAGGGTGATACGGGAGGCAACATTCATACGAGGTAACATGATTAGTAACACAAGTGCTGAGTTATTATTGAAGTATAAAAATATTAACGAAAAGGTACTAATTTTAGGCAAAGTTGTCCGAAGCCACAGGTCAAAGGGTATAGCCGGGTAAGCATGGCCAAACTGCCCTTAGCGAAAAAAACAATTTCCTTTTACTGGATTATTAACCTATATATAAGTAGAGCTTTCACCAAATATTAAGCCTCAAATGCTTCAGATTTCAAAAAAAAATGCAAAAAAAGAAAAATCATTTTTATTTTATTACAGCCAAAGTACTAATCCGATTTCTTTGTAATTTGGGTATGTTGTATATACAATTAAGGTCGCTTTCTGAAAAAAAAAATATTGAATTATCTCTTAAAATAATAGTAAAAAATTGAGATGAAAATTTTCAGAAAAATAAAAAAAATACGTGCGAGATAGCGACAGTTATCAAATTTACATATTTTATGTAGAATTTAATAATGTTTAACATATATTTTTTTCAAAAATTAAAATCGGGATTAACAGTGTGAAAAACTCGAATTTGTAACATCCCATAATACTCTCTCTTCATACAAGCAAAGCTAAGTAGTCATAAACGAATGAAGTATAATATTGTGAACGCAGTCTTTACGAATTTGAATTTAGAATGTGACGTATTTTATTCATCAAAGGAACAGACATTTTTCAATCGTTAACGCTCTGTATAAAATTCGTGCCTATTTTCCTGTTCCCGCGCTTTTTAGGGTTCCGTACCCAAAGGGTAAAAAGCGGCCAAGTGCGAGTCGGACTCGCCCATGAAGGGTTCCGTATTTAGGCGATTTATGACGTATTGAAAAAAAACTACTTACTAGATCTCGTTCAAACCAATTTTCGGTGGAAGTTTACATGGTAATGTACATCGTATATTTTTTTTAGTTTTCATTCTCTTATTTTAGAAGTTACGGGGGGGGGGACACACATTTTACCACTTTGGAAGTGTCTCTCGCGCAAACTATTCAGTTTAGAAAAAAATGATATTAGAAACCTCAATATCATTTTTGAAGACCTATCCATAGATACCCCACACGTATGGGTTTGATGAAAAAAACATTTTTGAGTTTCAGTTCGAAGTATGGGGAACCCCAAAAATTTATTGTTTTTTTTCTATTTTTGTCTGAAAATCTTAATGCGGTTCACAGAATACATCTACTTACCAAGTTTCAACAGTATAGTTCTTATAGTTTCGGAGAAAAGTGGCTGTGACATACGGACGGACAGACAGACGGACAGACAGACAGACAGACATGACGAATCTATAAGGGTTCCGTTTTTTGCCATTTGGCTACGGAACCCTAAAAACGGGACCCTATTACTAAGACTCCGCTGTCCGTCCGTCCGTCCGTCTGTCACCAGGCTGTATCTCACGAACCGTGATAGCTAGACAGTTGAAATTTTCACAGATTATGTATTTCTGTTGCCGCTATAACAACAAATACTAAAAACAGAATAAAATAAAGATTTAAGTGGGGCTCCCATACAACAAACGTGATCTTTGACCGAAGTTAAGCAACGTCGGGCGGGGTCAGTACATGTACTTGGATGGGTGACTGTTTTTTTGCTTGTTTTGCTCTATTTTTTGTTGATGGTGCGGAACCCTCCGTGCGCGAGTCCGACTCGCACTTGGCCGGTTTTTTTTTTATCTCTGAATGCCGTTCGCCCTAGCCGCATACAGCCACGGAGTTTAAGGTCCGCGCTCAGCAAAATAAGTCGCGTTCTAAATTCAAATTGCGTTGGGAATATAACTTTCTAGTATAACGTACTTACAAGTTATTTTGTATGAAGAGAAGGTATTATGGGATGTTACAAATTCGAGTTTTTAACACTGTTAATCCCAATTTTAATTTTTGAAAAAAATATATGATAAACATTATTAAATTCTACATGAAATATGTAAATTTAATAACTGTCGCTATCTCGCATGTATTTTTTTTATTTTTCTGAAAATTTTCATTTCAATTTTTTACTATTATTTTAAGAGATAATTCAATATAATTTTTTTCAGAAAGCGACCTTAATTGTATATACAACTTACCCAAATTACAAAGAAATCGGATTAGTACTTTGGCTGTAATAAAATAAAAATTATTTTTCTTTTTTTGCATTTTTTTTTAAAATCTGAAGCATTTGAGGCTTAATATTTGGTGAAAGCACTACTTATATATAGGTTAATAATCCAGTAAAAGGAAATTGTTTTTTTCGCTAAGGGCAGTTTGGCCATGCTTACCCGGCTATACCCTTTACAAAGTAGTAGTGAAATATATTGAACAACACAATTCACCCTGCCATGCCATACGGAATTTGAGAGCAACAATTTTCAGGGATGGTAGAAGGGTGTGTAAGTGAATTCACCGATAGGTAGGTACCATTAACTTTTCTTGAGTTAATTGGATTTCATATGAATTATCGTTAATTTTCTTGTTGTAATCTCTCTTTTTGTGTTTAAAACATTTTCGTCTCGCATTTTAAGAATCAATAGGAATTAAAAATTAGCTATGAAACTGACTTAAATGGCCAAAACATTTTTAATAAGAAAATATTTAAACAATGTTACAATCTTTGCACTAGCGTGTATAGTCAAAACAAATACATCGAATCGGGCACGGTGCTCATCAATACTTTAATACACATACACGTTACCACTACATTCATGTCAGACTCATTGTCAGATATATCTGAGCACCTACGCCCTCAGGTATTCGTAACCGCCCCCGTATCAACGTCCCACCTCAACGCTACAATCATGACAAATGTCCGGAATCGGTGCGATAGAATATCCTAAGGTTAAGTATAGACGAGAATCAGACCCGCCGCGGTTTCCCCGGCCCCGGACACTCCGCGGCCCGGATCACGCTGCCCGCCGTGTCCCGCGGCGCGGGATCCGTGTCCATGAACCCGGGGTTCAGGATTATGTTAGGCACTAGCTCCATTATGTCTTGTTCCTCGAACTCTGTGTTATACGTACCGTTACCGTGTGAGTGAATGTTAAGTGTCCGCAGTCCAAGCGTGCGTTCCAAGCGAGTGCGATAGAGGGAAAGAAGAAAAATCGAATGAATAAAACTGGCACGGTTATATTAAATGCATGCGGAAAAATCTCGCTTGCGAGGAGTTAAGAGCGAGTTTCTATCGGACAGAGTAAAATTGAATGTCCGCTCCACACTAGGTGCACGAATAGCGCGCTAGACACTGATTTAAACTTTCACGATTATCACACATTATTATTTACGAAAATTGGACTGAATCACGTATAATTAAGTTTTAACATTACCTCCGAGTCCTCCGACGTTTCGAGGACGACATATTTCCCGTGGTCTATTAGAAACGTCAGTAATCTGAATACATAATCATACGCGATAAAGTTGTTTTTTGTAAATAATAGCGCAATAAAGCCACAAAAGTAATGCATTATCGTCATAATAAAGTTCAAACACATTCCTTGTCCAAAAAAAAACAGGAAACGAAAATTCACGGACGCTT
The DNA here is from genome assembly GCF_948474715.1 of Cydia amplana. Taxonomy (NCBI): domain Eukaryota; kingdom Metazoa; phylum Arthropoda; class Insecta; order Lepidoptera; family Tortricidae; genus Cydia; species Cydia amplana. The sequence continues at coordinate 16,234,014 of NC_086080.1, read as the reverse complement.
CTCGTGAATGTGTGGAGCGAGCATTAGAGCCCTTCGGTTTGGCGCTCTGAGCATTTTACCGAATGAATTTCACAAGTATGGAATGAAATTCATTCATTCACTGATAGAACTAGGATTGCAACATAGCTCTACGCCAAGCAACTCTCTCAGAGTAATTAACGAGTTTTAGAAAAAAAGCGTTATCGTAAAGCTTTACTAATTAATTTAAATTCTAAAAGAATTGCTAAAGAGGCTTCGGCAATACTAGGAAACTATGTAAAATCACTCCCTTCGATATTAAGGACTCCATAGTTGGTTGAATTCATGTCATCCTATCTCTTGTATACTAAGAGAAAAAATTGTGCTTAAATTTAATTACAGATGTGATTTCATGCATAATCTTATTAATTACTTATAACCTAAATAATACCTAGTACTCTTAAGACCAGAGCGCACCGGTAGCGTGTGCTTAGACGTGCACGTGCGCTAAGGTTTTGAAACCGTACACGCACGCAAGGGGTGTGCCGTCACTCATAAAGATCTATATATTACATCGCGCACGTGCACGTCTATACACACGCATCCGGTGTGAATAGGTCTTTAATAATAGTTCCGTAAGCGAGCCTTAGTTACTATTAATACTATTAATAGTGACAGTATTCGAAACATAATAAGTTCCTTACAGTGGTCCATATATAGGAAGTGGTCCTAAGTCATAAGAATAGATATATGAATTTTATTGGACATATAAATGTTTGAGCGTAAACAAAACTGTGGTAGTAGGTTGTCATTTGATTCTATACCTTGAGAAGTATAAAATAAGCTTTCATTTGGCATCATCGAATAAATAATCTTCAGATTTTTTTATTGTTTTAATTAATTACTTAATAAAAAAAAAACTATTGCAGAGAAAAAGGTAAGATCACATTTGTTCAACGATTATATAGTGCGTGTATGTAATAGGTTTATATACAAAATACTGTTAAACAATATATTTATTATAAAATATGTACTTAGTAAATATATTGAAGCGAATATGTGGCAAGAATCAATTGTATACTAAGTTGCATTATTTTATTAATTATTGTATATTTCTGCTAAGCCTATAGTGTTTTTTATTAGTATTTTAATTTGGATTTAAATATACGATTTGTTTTATTATTTTCTAACTGTCTATTGCCTATTAAGTATTGTTCAATAGGTTACTAATTATCAGTTTTGTACGGATCTTGGATATTACAATACGAGTATAATAAAAATGTATTATTCAAGCATTACTAGCATAACTATGAAGATATAAAACTGTCTTTTTTATAATTTTCTTTTTAAATAGATTTATTAATTGTAATAGTGAATAGTTTCGAAGGCAACCTATCGAGTTTCACTTCTAAGCAATAATTGACGCTCCGTAGTCCTTTGGTCCATACCCTACATTACCCTAAAAAGGCGAAATTCCTAGTGCTTTTAGAATCTATATTATTATTGCTTTTCGTCCCTAGGACGTTATAGGAATGTAAATATTAAATTGTACTTATATTTTAAGCCTATATACAGCCGGTAACTTATTAAATTTGGAAAGATTGCTTTTTGGTATTAGTTTTATATCACTACTAAAATATCCACGTGTAGCACCCATCCCGTAGCATAAGTTTAAATAATCTAAATTTTATATTTTTATATTAATTTGTTTTATAGAAAAGCTATATTAAAAACTTTATTACGGAAGAAAAAATGTCTTATACCTAAATATAACTTGGCACTAATCACCTCTTACTTAAATATAATATCACTAGTTTATTAAAATTATTATTTTATTTGAAGTTTAAATTTTATTATGATTAACGGTTTATGTTATTTCAAAGTCTATAAAAGCAGTGCGAAGTTATATTCAAAAAATTACGTACCTATTTGTGATAGAACTAATGAAGTCAAAAAAGCTTTTCTGTAATTATAGTTGAGTTAAAAATTGTTATTATATTGCGTAAATATTATTTTACTTTACTGTACAGTTTTGTTTTAAAGGTACTTTAATAGACTATTATATATTATTAGTTTGTATATAATCTAACCTAAGTAGCTGTGAATATTACGGCAAGATAAATTTCATACGCAATATTTAATATTATGCAAAAGTTATTAATTTATCTAAACATTACTGTTTCCTATTTATATTTTGAGTTTAAGTTTAAAAGCTTATTAACTCGTGGAAGATGCCTTTAAATATAAAATAGCGACCGATGCCTGTAATAAAGGCTATCTACATCACAGGAAGCTTTGAAATTTGTCCTTATTCTTAAAACTGTGAACCCTTTACACGGCGTACGACTATCCCTAAAAAAACCCCCCAGAAGGTTTCTTGCGTCGACGCTCACTTTGGTATTGGTCAAAAGGCAAAAGCTTCTATTAGAAAAGCCAATCAGGGTTCGAAATTATCCAGATAATTATAGTCTTTGATAATTATCGCGATAATTATCCGATAAATATCGGATCGGATTATCCGATAAATATCGGATAATTATCCCAGGTATGGATGGTGCTATGTTTATTTTCTTAATCATGTCTTAATTTTAGACGACACCGTTAAAAAGTAGGGTAATTTATTGTACGATTAAAATAATGAACTCAAAAAATACACAGAATATCACGTCAAATAAAGAAATTAATACCTTAAATCTAATTATTATTTTCTTTGAATTATTTGATAGATTGGGGCGTTTTTTATATTATAGGTTATTATCCAATCGATAATTATCAGGCATAATAATTACGATAATTATCAAGATAACTATCATTGATAATTATCCATTCGGACCCTGAAGCCAATATATGCTCATGCTACTTAAGTATTTAATTCTTAAAGCCTATCTGTAGTCTGACTTTTGCCGAAAATATTTAGCTGCTGTTGAAGTAACGTTTTATCTTAGTGTATTTTAAAGTGGACCTTATACTTAGAGTCATACGACCTTGTTTAGGCTGTCTGTTCCCAAAAGTGCCACTTGACTAATCGTAATCATAATCATAATCATAATCATTTAATCGCAATCCATCCATCGCACAGGATGTTACACCCTTTTCCTAAACAGTTAGTAGAACAGCGGCAGATGATATTACTAGAAACTCCAGTCCAACAAAGACAACATTATGCATCTGTTGGAATGTCTTTTCAGCATGCCGTTTTTTAAGCTCTTCAAAACTGGACCTTAATCCTAACCGCCTACAGCCAGGGGGGTGTCACTCCGCAGTTTAGGTACATTTGGCCGGCGCGCCCATCGGACAGGCGTATAGCAGTGGGCTGCCGCTCGGCGTGCACGATAGTCGTGTCACGTGGCGCTCGCGCAAAATTGAAAATACACAATGGCTTCGAAACTTACTCCGCGAGAATCAGACATGCTATTTTCGGATAAAACATGTATGTTTACATAATCAACGTTTGTAATTCCTACATATTTATCTTAAAAACAATAAATCTCTTCAAAACTGGACCTTAATCCTAACCGAATACAGCCTTAATCGGCTTATTCCCACAGGAAGTACAGCCTCGGTAGAGGCTTGTGCTAGGGCGCGGGCTCACCGGGGCGGCGCCACTCGCGGCAGAGCACGGCGCACGTGCCGGCCGCTAGCACGATGAGCGTGCCCATCACCACGCACACGGCCGCCAGCCACGTGCGCGTGTCGAAGTGCTCGGCGCCGCTGAAGAAGTGCTTGTACAGCTCTGGGGACAGAATATTCTAGTGTTAAAGTATTGTAGTGTTAAAGTATTGTAGTGTTAAAGTATTGTAGTGTTAAAGTATTAAAGTGTTAAAGTAGTAAAGATAGTAAGTGGACTATATATACCTCTAGCGTACCACGACGGTACTAATAAAATAAATATTAATAACAAATTACCTCAAATTAAATTTAAATCATTATCAAACTGAACAGACTTGCTTTTGTTTTGTTTCGTTCGATTTTATAACGATACAAATTCATTCAAAAGTGGAAAAATTTACTGTCTTGGGTGAGACTCATGACCAATGATTTATAACTCAAGATAGGTTATAGGCGTTCCAAAATTGAAGCGCTTAACTTGTGACAAATTGGACAAGTTCCCTTTAGACGCGGCTGGACATGCGAGAAATGTTCACGTGCTAACGAGCACACCCAAAAGAGAAAGAGACGACCTTATGTTTAACAACGAGTGTGACAAAGATGGATGGAATGAGAAAATTAATAAAAAATAACAGATTTCTTCGTAGGCACAAAAATAAATATGGAAGTATTTTTTATGCTCCTCAAGTATGAGTATAACCTATCTATGGTTATATAATATCATTGCTCATGACACGTTACACACGTTAAGAAGTGTCTCAAGGTAGATGTCGCTGGGTGCCTCCCTAAAGGTCCATTTGGTGAATAATGAATATATTTGCTGTCCTTGGGTGAGGTCTTGGTGGCTTAGATGGCAGTGTAATGGGCTAGCGATGTGGGCCTCGGGTACTAACCAAAATGATACCTTATGACAATGCAATAAGGTTTATGAACGGGCAGGTGACGATGGTACTGACCTGCCTGAGTATAGACCGTATGTCATCGCAGTAAGGTTCATGACTGACCTGCCTCCGGGTCGGAGTACAGCGTGGTGGCGAGCACCTCGACGGCGGGCCCGGAGCCCAGCTGGTTGTTGGCCCACACGCGGAACCAGTAGGACGCGTTGGTGTCCAGGTGGTACACGTCGATTTGCCGCTGAAATTTTAGGTTGCTTATAAGACAATTGTATTATTTGTAATAAGATAAGGTATTTAATCGAATTCAACAACTTGAAAATGCTTTTGAACAGCAGAATAGAATAAAATTTATTTAGGACGCTTATACAACAAAATTTTACAAAAACGGTTTAATACGTCACTGAAAAGGTTTCCACTCAGCTTGGTGTCAACTAGTGTCAAGGTATCTTATGAATACCTTGACGCTGGTGCGTGCTGCGCATTAATGATGACTTCAAATAATTTGTGATGATCTAGTAAACTAGTAGTTTAGTATACCGAGTTGGGGCTGATGTTGGGGCTGATAGGCCGCCACGGCTCCAGGCTGCCGTTGACCAGCGCCGCGAAGCGGTACTGTGCGGTGAAGTCGATGATGGGGTGACCACCGTCGCCAGCTACGTTCCACAGTATGAGAGCCAGCATGGTGGTGGTATACACTGTCACGTTTACTGGACACTGACCGAGTTGGGGCTGATGTGGTTGGGGCTGATAGGCCTCCACGGCTCTAGGGTGCCGTTGATCGGCGCCGCGGAGCGGTACTGCGCGGTGAAGTCAATGATGGGGTGACCACCGTCGCCCGCGACATTCCATAGGATGAGGGCGAGAATGGTGGACGCGTGGACTGTCACGTTGACCAACGGGGGAGGCTCCGCTGAGGAAGAAATAAGAAAAATATAAAGTTTTGTAAACTATTTAAAACTGTAAGCCGTAACTGTCGCCCAGTACCATTCGAGTCGAGTAAGAAAGAAAAGGAACGTATTTCTTGAACCTAAGAACCAGTAACTAAATCTATGAAAGATCAACGCGCGTGGGCCCAAGCTCTCTGGCTTATAAATAAGAGTTATAATTACGAGTATGTATAAGGCCGCTAATCTTGTATGGATCTATTCAAAGTGCCCACAAAACGATGTTTTATGTTATTGCTTACGTACTTAATTACTTTATTTGACAAAAGAATGTTCCTGCTAAATGTATTATCAACCTTTATCCATTTACAAAATAATCATGGTGTTTAATAACGAAGATTATTTTAAAAGTACATATTATGATACTGCGCGAAAAGAGTAGATAAGTAATTAACACCATTTTAACAGCCGCCCAGGTTTTAATACGTTACGAGAAAATGACTGCAGTAATCGTCGGCAATCGACAAGTGATAAACAACTTCGTGCCGGCGAGTTAATTATCGCAGCGCTCGGCGGAAAATCGTGCACTTCTACAACATAGTCAAGGAAAAAGAAGAACGAATTATACAGATTAGATATAAAATACTACTTCATGTACTTAAGAGTTTTATTATCTTTCCATGTAAAAACAATTTATTCTAAGACGTGTAACAATTTTATGGCAGTAATAAAAATTATGCATTATGCGGCCTTGGGAAGTAGCTTTGTTGGTAAATGGGTTCGCATAAAAATACCTATTATCAAACAAAGATACAAATACACTCGCGAGCAAACCAACGAAATCACTTCACATACGTGTGTATAAGGCTTTTGTGTTCAATGTATTTTCTACTTTTCGTGAAGAAAATAGTATTTTGATAATATAACCTATTTAAAAATAGTTACATTTTAACAGTTTCGAATGATTCACGGTTAGTTTCACTAGACATATCGACCGGGATATGAACCGTGATTACCTTTTGTATTGTAGGTAATCACGGTCCATATAAGTCTAGTTACACTTTCTTATTCAGGATGGCATAAAAATTAGATAGGTATGTCATTTACTAAGGAGAATCCAAACATGTGAAGTGATTCCGTTTCTTTGATCGCGAGTGTATGTTTTTAAAGGCGGTACTTTATATACATTTTTATTTGCTCGGAATGGATAAATCAGTTCTAAGGACATTCAAAACCCACGACTATGACGTGTTAATGGCTACGAAAATAAAATAAACAAATAGAAAAAGGTAAACAAAGGTACGGTTCGGCAAATACAAACTGCCTATTTACACAATGTCTCGTGTCACATGTCAATGCGAAACTAGCTTTACACACTTCACAATAACGTTCAAACTAACTAAAATGAAAAGTTGAAAACACGATGCAAAGAGTCGATTATATGGTCGGCGAATGAAATTTTATTGATTATGCGTTTGGTTCCGATAGTACCTACCTACCGTCGTTAGCGTGCGGGGGTTAACTACTATTGTTGTATCATTATAAAATAAATGGCGATTTTTATTATGAATGCATTTTAGCTTTGTGCGTATGACAAACTTCAATTGACAATTATTTTAAATACACGTCGTGCCACACATAAATAATATAAAACTGGCGGCGATTTAGGGCAAATGTTTTATTTATAGTTTATAGCATAGGCTTAGTTTTTAATTTTAGTTATAATTTTTATTTTAAGGGTTTTTATTATGTGTTACATATAGGGTACTCGTTTTAATCTTCAATAAATAATCTAGATTTATTCCATATAAAACTTAAAAGTAGACTTATTTTAAAGCCCTCAGAATTTACATAATATATGTTAAACTTCTGGTTAAGACAAACAGTTACACATATTTGTCAAAGGAGTGGGGCTTGTGGGACGGATTAGAGTTTCGTGCCTCTTGTTCCGTTTAGTGACATTTAGGTCAGCCTTAATGCGTGTAAGTAGATTACTTTGAAGACTGTTAAGGTTTATGGACGGGACGGCGGTAAATTAATTTCCTTTAGTGCACGGTTTGCAAGCTAGCAAAAATAGCACGTTATTTTCAGTTAAAGCATAGCATAGCATTTTTTTTAGCTTTCCGTTAGAGAAAAATTACTTGAGGAACGGTTTCTCATTCCTATAGAGTTTAACCTTTTCAACGCTTTTCGTCCCATCTTAAAATGTGGCTTATACGCCAAATGGTTGCAATATGAAGAGCGAAAATAAACCTTATCTGTCAGCAGGAAAATTGCTTTGACAGCGTCCGTCGTAGCCTTTTTAGTGGCTGTTGGCGTCATGGGCACGACAGCACTCGACCACTTTAGTGGCTCTTGGCGTTGAAAAGGTTAAATCAAATCTTACGCAGTGGAACGACCATAAGGGCTACTTTAGCAGCTTTTAGCAGTGAGTTGCTTAATCACCCAGTTTCAAGGTATTATGTATAACAAAACTTCATGTTATCTGGTATAATTAGTTAATCAGCTGATGATCATCGTGTGTCCCTCTCTATGGCATAACGAATAGGGACCAACGACGATCATCATCTGATGAAGTTAGTAGCCGTTTATGAATAACGCCAAATACTCGTATAAGAATTGCTTGCTTAAAGGTATATGGCTATAGTTACTCGTATAAACGAGTAACTGTATTATTCGAGTACCTTTTCAGAAATAAAACGCTCGAAATTAGATTAGAGGACACAAGTCGCAATGGGACATAGGGCCGGGTTTAGCAATCTGGGTATGTAGGTCATTGGACTGAGCTTTACACGGCAACCTAGCCTTGGCCGATTCGGACCGGGCAGATGTTCCGGGTTTATTTAGAATGGGTATTTGCAGATCTAATATTAAAAGAGACCTAAGAATTGATTATAAATAAATAAATATCTTGGGACAATTCGACATAAATCGATTGAGTAAGCTCAATAAGGCTTGTGTTTTGGGTACTACAGAACGATTTGTAATAGATAGATGTAGATATACTTCAATACATAGAAAACATCTATAACTCAGAAACAAATATCTGTGATAAATACACAAACACTCCAAGGTAGGTAATCCGTTAGCTATATTATACAGGGTGCTTCCTGTAACAGGAGCAATAAATTAAACTGTAGGCTGTACTCCTCAAACTGACCAACATTTGTTCAGCAACTTTTGAAAGTAACTCGTGTTTTGATTTTTATTACACTTTAAAGTTTATTCTAAGACGCAATGTATTGCAAATTTTGTTATGATTAAAGCGTGACAAGCAACGTCAAACACACTGATGTCAGCGTACATTGAAGGTAATATTTATTTTGTATGAAAAAGAGGAAGTCTAAAGAATTCATAATTTTTAAAAGTTGCTGAACAAATGTTAGTCAGTTTGAGGAGTACAGCCTTTATTTTAATTTATTGCTCCTGTTACAGGAAGCACCCTGTATTTCGTCTTTCTGTCTAGCTGCATCATCATATTTTCAAAGGAATCATGAAATTTAATGTGGTGATTCCACACATTGCAGCATTGCAGACTATATAAGCTTGTAGCATGTATCATTAAGTTATTTTCGGTCAAAACTGTAGTTTAAACGTCCATTATATAAATTGACTCTACAAGCCGAAGCGCTGTCGATTCGCCACGGCATAAAGTTATTAATGTATCAATTTATCGACGCTCGAGCACTCGTAAACCATGTCTCGGCGGGCGATATATCACCGGTGGCAGCTACCGAGTCTGTGAAACCTACCTAATGTAAAATGTAAGCTGCGTGACTCGAGGGACACCGGGGAACCGGGGCTTCGTAACCTGGTTTTGATCGAAGCTTTTTTTACTTCTCCGTAACTGGCTTCGGTCAAGCACTTTGTTTTACTCGTACGAGTCGTACGTAACTGGCTTCGGCCAAGCACTTTGTTTTACTCGTACGAGTCGTAAGTCGTATCGTACGTAACTTGGCTTCGGTCAAGCACTTATTTTACTTCTACGCAGAGGGTGTTCCTGGTGCTAAGACGACGAGAGGTGCGTAGTTACGATTTATGAAGGAATGTCGGAATTTAATTGAAATGATGCGGTTTCATTTTAACAAGTAATGGCGTTATTCATAAGCGGCTGCTAACTTAAAGTCTATTTTTTTATTCGGTAGACTGAAATGACAGTTAATAGTATGAAATGACATTTCATGTTCATACAATTAACTGTCATTTCAGTCTACGGAATAAAAAAATAGACTTTAATCAGTTGATGATCGTCGTTTGTCCCTATCTGTCGTTATGCCATAGAGAGGAACAAACGACGATCATCAGCTGATCAACTTAGCAGACGCTTATGAATAACGCCGTAAGTATATAAGTTCACACCAGTTTAATGTAGAGTATGTAGAGTCCACGTAATCTATTTAGACTTTGTAGATTATATAAGCTGGAAGACCAGCAGGTGGCAGCATACTCTTAATATGTCTTAGTTACAAACTTCAGCCGTTCTAAAGTCATAATTGAATTCGTGCCGCCGTAATAGGCACGGAGTCGGGACTTTTATGACCCGCCAGTTTGGAGCACGGATTTAAAAATATAAACGTTGTTTAAGAGTTAGTTAGCGTCGAGTTTTAACGATCCTTCAGTGAGATTTAAAAAACTAGAAGTTTGCGGTTACGGAAGTACGTTTAAACGAAGGTAGGTACTTATTCCATACCACTGAGACCAAATCACTGCTTGTTTCAGTTACATTTCAAAAAATATTTTTTAAGGAATCCACTATTTATCATTTAGGCAGGTCTCATTAGGGCACTTAACATAATTAAATCGACAATCATGGCAACTTTCATTTCAATACTTGCACAGGTACTACTGCATAGACGTGGTTACTGAAATCGTTTGTATTTGATGCATCATACAACGCCGAAAACGTGTTATTGCGAAGATTAAATATAATCATCATTGATCGTCATCATATCAGCCGAAAGACGTCCACTGCTAGACATAGGCCTCCCCCAGGGATCTCCACAACGACCGGTCTTGCGCCATTCTTATCCATCGTCTCTCCGCGACCTTAACCAGATCATCGGATCATCTTGTTAAATATGCGTACGCAAAATTACGTCTTTGAATTTTAAATTCGTAGTCGAAAACGACCATCATTATCTTGATAGCCAAAATGGACGACCCTCAACTTTTAAGATGAGCCCGTATTTCTGAAACGAGCGGTCGGATTAAGAAAGACAAACTTAACGACCACAATTGGGGAAGATATAGCTTGATTCCAAAATTTCATTAAAACATATAATTGAACTTGGGAATCTTGGGATATCTACTTTACAATAGGGATTTAACAGCGTGGTGAAGCGAAGCAGACGAATAAAATTTATCTAATTAGTGGTATCACATTGGTACTTTAATTTATTCAATACCAAACATAGCAAAAACTCACAATAAAGGTTCTTACAGATATTTGTAGTTGGGGAAAATTCAGTAGATAAGTACACATTTGTGCACGTTTGAACTCAACCAAAATGTTATCGAATGAAGGTTGCGAAAAGGCGGAAAATAATAGTGTGTCGATACTTGATGCTAAATATGCATCAAAAACATACACGAGGAAAACACATTACGCACGATGTCATTAATATAATAACAAATAAATAGAACCGTTAACCAATGTAAATTGACCCAGGTGTTCCAAGATTGATAAGCGGAGCTGGGGCCAGGAGTGAAGCGGGGGAATGATCGTGCGGTAATAGCAGTTATTATGTGACCTTGCCAGCGCAACTGTAGTTTACTGCGTGTGACCACTGTAACGATTTGGTGGATAATAATAATACGAACTGGGAATGAGTCTTTGATTGATACGCTAAATAAAGTAGGTACACTGAATATGTTCATGATAAGAAATCAAGCTAATTTCTAAATCCATCTTCATCCATCTTCCTCGCGTCGTCCCGGCTTTTTTTGCCACGGCTCATAAGTGGGACCCTGGGGTCCTCTAAATATGAAACCGAAATTAACTAAGTTAAATTGACAAACAGCAACAGACGCAACGGTCTCACGGCGGTTAGCAATTGTGTGCTTCTTCTTCAAGACCATTTAAAAAGATTTAAAGCGAAATAAATCCGACGGATAGACGAACTAAATAGAATCTAATGTGGAGGAGATATCTATGAAGGTCCACTAGACCTAACAAGCGATCCAATAATAGATGAGCTATTTATTCGTCTGCTTATAACTCAAACGGGGTCATTAATTGTCTCTGAGACTGTGAACCGAGATCCAAACTTGCTTCTAAGACAGTCAACCAATTTAAAGTCGGGGCCACTATTTATATATATTTTCTTTCTGAGCCTGATATGAGATCATACACATAAATACATAATACGTAAATAAGTTAACCTGTGTTTTTACTCCTGATATTAAAATAGCAGTTAGAGATTGGTTAATTTTTTACCCAACGAATCATCCTGATTTTGTACCAATTTGTACACAACATGCTTCCTAGTTCTACGCCTAGACATATTTCGGCTTTTCGAAATATATGTGAAAGTCTCGCAAGTAAAATGATGTCTTTGAACATCAAATGAAGCCCCAATAGAACCTCATATTCGTTTTTTGCAAGTCTGTGAATGTTAAGGCAGCCTCCGGAATATTTACTTATCCGTCATATCAACTGAATAAATATAAATTTGCATATATTTGCGCAGGCCCGTTTTTCTCCCAACTATATGGAAGATATTTTGTTCAGTTACGCAATAGATCGTCAGTTGGCAGTCAAATTCATATAGACCGCGAGCCACGAACAGGTTTCCATGACCAATCGCCTCCCAGGCGATAACTCCTATAATGGTTAACGGCTACGTATGATGAATCCTCGTGGACGTCAGCTGCCGCTCCGTTGGTGGGTTGAGGAATGGCAGCAACCGAAACACGTAAAAAAAAAAAATATTTTCAGTCATCGCCTCCCGTTTCATACTTTGCCAGATGATAGTTTAGGTGCTCTTGTTAATAAAAAAAATCGTCAGCCGGTTGTATCGCGGTGGAAACACCGTCAGCTGGTCACATGAACATGTAAAAAAAAAATTTTTTTTCAGTCATCGCCTCCCGCTTGATACTTTGTCAGATGATAGTTTAGGTGCTATTGTTAATAAAAAACATCGTCAGCCGGTTGTATCGCGGTGGAATCACCGTCAGCTGGTCACATGAACATGTAAAAAAATTTTTTTTTTTCAGTCATCGCCTCCCGCTTGATACTTTGTCAGATGATAGTTTAGGTGCTATTGTTAATAAAAAAAATCGTCAGCCGGTTGTATCGCGGTGGAATCACCGTCAGCTGGTCACATGAACATGTAAAAAAAATTTTTTTTTTCAGTCATCGCCTCCCGCTTGATACTTTGTCAGATGATAGTTTAGGTGCTATTGTTAATAAAAATAATCGTCAGCCGGTTGTATCGCGGTGGAATCACCGTCAGCTGGTCACATGAACATGTAAAAAAAATGTTCATGTGACCAGCTGACGGTGATTCCACCGCGATACAACCGGCTGACGATCTCTTTTATTAACAATAGCACCTAAACTATCATCCGACAAAGTATCAAGCGGGAGGCGATGACTGAAAAAATATATTTTTTTTACATGTTCATGTGACCAGCTGACGGTGATTCCACCGCGATACAGCCGGCTGACGATTCTTTTTATTAATAATAGCACCTAAACTATCATCTGACAAAGTATCAAGCGGGAGGCGATGACTGAAAAAATATTTTTTTTTTACATGTTCATGTGACCAGCTGACGGTGATTCCACCGCGATACAACCGGCTGACGATTTGTTTTATTAACAATAGCACCTAAACTATCATCTAACAAAGTATCAAGCGGGAGGCGATGACTGAAAAAAAAATTTTTTTTTACATGTTCATGTGACCAGCTGACGGTGATTCCACCGCGATACAACCGGCTGACGATTCTTTTTATTAATAATAGCACCTAAACTATCATCTGGCAAAGTATCAAACGGGAGGCGATGACTGAAACCAATTATTTTAAATTTTAGATTGTATTTATTTATTTGTTTTATAAATTCATGTGACCAGCTGACGGTGATTCCACCGCGATACAACCGGCTGACGATTTTTTTTATTAACAATATCACCTAAACTATCATCTGACAAAGTATCAAGCGGGAGGCGATGACTGAAAAAATATTTTTATTTACATGTTCATGTGACCAGCTGACGGTGATTCCACCGCGATACAACCGGCTGACGATTTGTTTTATTAACAATAGCACCTAAACTATCATCTGACAAAATATCAAGCGGGAGGCGATGACTGAAAAAAAAATTTTTTTTTACATGTTCATGTGACCAGCTGACGGTGATTCCACCGCGATACAACCGGCTGACGATTTGTTTTATTAACAATAGCACCTAAACTATCATCTGACAAAGTATCAAGCGGGAGGCGATGACTGAAAAAATATTTTTTTTTACATGTTCATGTGTACAGCTGACGGTGATTCCACCGCGATACAACCGGCTGACGATTGTTTTTATTAACAATAGCACCTAAACTTTCATCTGACTAAGTATCAAACGGGAGGCGATGACTGAAAAAAAATTTTTTTTTTACGTGTTTCGGTGGCTGCCATTCCTCAACCCACCAACGTAGCGGCAGCTGACGTCCACGAGGGTTCATCATATATGGCCGTTAACCAGTATACGAGTTTTCACCCGGGAGGCGATGACTGACGAAATTTGCGCCTGGCTCGTGGACCAATAAGCGAATCTTTCAATAGTTAGGGAAATAGATTGTTGTATGAATGAACAACCAATTGTTCACGTCTAACGCAATAGCTTTAAATAACTCTTTAAGGTCAAATGCAAATGGAAATCGAACACAAAAGACAATGCGAGTTTGAACTTTGACTCGCACAAAATAGCTGGGGTTATTAATTGTATGGTGAGAGAGTAATACACTGTATTTACAGTAACGAAACTACCCCTTGAATATTATTGGGTTCCATTTCTTCATTTGTCCAGATTAAGGTAGGCAGCAGCTAGTGGCTAAGTGAGCGAGCTGTCCAAAATGAATTGCACACGCTATCTTTCATTTAAAACAAAGTTGTGTTTATATGATTTTGAACATCTCACCCGCTTAGTTTTTTTTATTATATAGAAGGAAAACGAACAGTTTTGAATGATTCATGGTTAGTTTCACTAGAGTTATATCGACCGGGATATGAACCGTGATTACCTTTTGTATTGTTTTTGAGATCCCGATATTTCGACGCAGTTACATGCATCTTGTTCAACAACCCGTGAACGAACAGACGAATCGCCTGATGGTAAACAGTTACCGTTGCTCAAGGACACCTGCAACACCATAGGGGTTGCAAGTGCGTTGCCGGCGATGGGAGTACGCTCTTCTCTTGAAGGTTTGAAGGTCGTATCGGTCCGGAAATACAGCGGCCGACAGTTCATTCCACAGTTTAGCAATGTCAGGATATAGATGTGGCAGGGCAGGATAAGTGGTGATGATGGAAATTTATGCTTTTCAGATCATTTTGAACATCTCACCCGCTTAGCTGTCTACTACTGACATAGAGAACCTTGCTAGTAAAAAAGTGCTGAAAATTCACAACATCGAAGGACGTAGGTAATAGTCTAAAACTAGTGCTGAGTCACTGACTTTCAGTAATGCGTCGCATTTATATGTGCCGGCTCTCACGCCGGCCCTCATTAAGCGAAATTATAAGTGTCATAAACAAAAATAAAAACCCATTCCGAATAGCCAGACGCATATATTACTCAGGCAACGAATGTGGCACGCCAGCTTTGATGCCATGGACATGAAAGGCTTTCGGACCAGAACGGCGGCGGCGCATAAAAGCCAATAGAAGTCAATAGATGGATTGAAATAAACTAATTTTCTAAGTGAATAAATGCAATAATTCACCGTCAACAGCAATTTTCGTGTTTTTATACTATAATGCGTACCATACTGCTACCACGGCGTGACGCATGACGTCACTCTGATTTTTATCCTTTGTCAGCAGAATTTGCTAAGCGGGCCAAGTGTTCAAAATTACCTTGACACGCTCTTATTCTCTTAACAATAAAGTCGCGTCAAGATAGTTTTGAACACTTGGCCCGCTTAGCAACTTCTGCTGCTGACTTTAATGTATTGGTCCCATAGGTATAAACAATGGATCCACACTAACCGGATAGATTGATAATTTTATTAAAAGTGGTCAACTATCCATGATGCCGCGGGAAATGGCGTGACGACCTCGATACGTATTGTACGAGTGGAGTTGCATTTAGGATTTCTCTATATCTGTTAAATGCTCTGTATAATGTCATACAATTAAATAGGTACTTAAATACATTCTAAAGAATGGTAGCAGGAGAGTGCATTATACGGGTAATATCAAGTAGTGGGAAAGGAGGAACCCTTGCCCAGCAGTGGGACACTTTATCAGGCGAAAATTAAAATAAAACAATAAAGATGACTAAGTTCCGTTGTGTATATGATCCATAATATACATGTGTTTTTATCAGTAGATGTTGCAGCAAATGTTTAAATCGATTAGTAGTAATTCATAGCACGCAGAAACTAAAGCAAGAACCTATTTAGGCTTCTATTCTACATCCAATACGTACACAAGAACGGACCATTAGGAGATCCAATTTATAAACTGTCACAAGTCAAGGTGAAAAGCAAATTTAACTTAAGAGCTACGTAACTGGATCCAGCTGCCTCAAATATTGATCTAAGGCTGACCTGGTCGTATTTCCTCTAATATTCGTGTTACATTTTTCATTCTTTACTCACGGACTAACTGGAAGAGATCCCCTCAAAGGGATAAGTGCGCTTTTGTACTTATCTTTTCCTAATTGTATATTACATTTAATATATGTGTTTTTGTACAATAAAGAGTTTACTACTACTATATTATGAGTAGAAAAATCATCATCATCATCTCAGCCGAAAGACGTCCACTGCTGGACAAAGGCCTCCGCCAAGGATCTGCACAACGAACGGTCATTCGCTGCCCTCAGCCAACGGTTTCCCGCGACTTTAACCAGATCGTCGGTCCATCTAGTCTGGGGCCTTCCCACGCTGCGTCTTCCGGTACGTGGTCGCCACTCGAGAACCTTTCTACCCCATCGGCCATCGGTTCTGCGAGCAATGTGACCCGCCCACTGCCACTTAAGTAGGAAAATAAGAACAAATTTTTATGGGGGTTGATAATAAATTTATTAGCGATTGTTCCAATGCTTACCCTGTAGTGACTTGTATAGTTTATGATTTGAGAAGTCTATTTTTCCTGCGTCTTCATACTTAGCGTCAGACGAAATAACTAAGTACCTCTTAACTTAAGTTAACGAACTAACACTTCATGGCATTTGCTATGTCAGTGTGGCAATGTTACTATTAATGTCCAATTTCTATGAAAATATGACGTTTATAAATGTCCCTCCTTCACTTTGTCCTGTTCAAATCGATGCGAAGTTAGCTTAGACGGGCTGGAATCGCCGTGCCTCTCGTCACGTAAGTAAATGCGGCATTACAGAATGGAAAGAGTCAAATATGTATGTAGTTCACTGATTGAGAAAAATATAACTCGATTCACTATTTTATTTTTATCTCTTCATATTTGCCGAAATACGGCTCAGTGAAGTGCCAACCTGAATGGGTTTAGTTTTCAACGTTCAAACTTCCAATAGCTGAATAGGAAAAATCGGAATACAAAATGCAGTCAGTGCAGATGAAGAAAATATTTGTAGTTATAGCGTGAGGTAGAAAAAAAGAAATAAAATAGACAGAAGATGGAACCTTTACGTGACTTAAAGTATTATCGAAGGCATAAACTAACCATTACGAGTATTAGACCTTATATCAATGCAATAAGGTGCAATCCACATCGTGTAAAACAGTCGTTTAGTGCCAGTAATTGGTGGTAGCCCGGTTGATAAATGAACGTACAAAGTAAAGGGGTTACCGTGACCGAAATACAAGAGTCACGGAAGGGATTTACTAAAGTTGACCTATTTCAGCGCTCAACCATTTTGAGTGATGATATTTTCAAGTTTCAAGTTTCTTTATTTGGCCAAGTAACAAAAGAACGTTACATTACATCTAGCAAGTCAAATACAGGTAATTGCAAAAAAAAACCGGCCAAGTGCGAGTCGGACTCGCGCACGGAGGGTTCCGCACCATCAACAAAAAATAGAGTAAAACAAGCAAAAAAACGGTCACCCATACAAGTACTGACCCCGCCCGACGTTGCTTAACTTCGGTCAAAAATCACGTTTGTTGTATGGGTGCCCCACTTAAATCTTTATTTTATTCTGTATTTGTTGTATTTGTTGTTATAGCGGCAACAGAAATACATCATCTGTGAAAATTTCAACTGTCTAGCTATCACGGTTCGTGAGATACAGCCTGATGACAGACGGACTGACGGACGGACGGACGGACGGACGGACGGACGGACAGCGGAGTCTTAGTAATAGGGTCCCGTTTTTACCCTTTGGGTACGGAACCCTAAAAACTAATCATGCAATGCCTTAATAGGTAGATAAAAATACTCGCACTCCCGAACCTAGTTTCCTGAAAGGGTAACTAGGGAGCAATAATGTTCAGTGAAAATTTTAAACGGTCATTTCATTGCATTAGTATTAGGTACAGTGGACACTTCTAGCTGACAAAAATGATAGGTACGAGGGACAAAAAAGTTAGCGATAACGATGAATTATACTCTCCTTTCACAGTTATAATTTTTCAGATTGGCGAAAATTTACCGTAAAATAACAATAGAAACAAAAGAAAAACTGGGAATAACTTAAATAACTGAAGCACGATATGTAGATAATAGATATACTCTTAGATAATAGAAAAAAGCTGAAAACCAGTGTTGAGATTTGTAGGTAATCTAATAAGCATGCATATAAATGGACCAGACTCTAATTCTCATTTTTACTGATAGTGTCTTATCTCTGGGGCCCGTTTCTCAAAAGCTTGTAACTTGCAATACAAGCGCATGTCACTTTTTGACAGCTTTTGTTAGAAAGGGACTTCCACTTGTATTACAAGTTACAAGTTTTTGAGAAACGGGCCCCTGGTCAACAGTTATTACTTTTGTAATGCTATTTTTTATGCGTAAGTACACTCATTTTAAGAAAGCAATAATAATGAAATGGAAAATACGCAAGAGTCAACGAGTTTCGGCTCCTCAGAAGTTTAATATACCACTTTATCACTTGAAGCGCTGAATAAAATGTCAAATCTTAGCAATATGAACGGGTGAAAAGTGCCACTTGGAATGGAGGGGTAATTTGAATATTAAAGAGGCCTTTATACTGTTAACTGCAGACTTTTGAATAGGTACTATTTAATGTGTTCGTAAATTGAGATACTCTCTATTGACAAGAATAGTAAAGCATGTTCAAAAGCCTCTGCCATGTTAATGTTACAGAAAAGATGTAATAATTATTACATACTTTTATTGGCTGTAGTTTTTTTATTTAAATTTAACTGAGTAAACTGGATGGAGTTAAGCAGTTCATAATTCATATAATTAATTCAATATTAACTATTTAAATTTTGAACTGTTAGTAAAACATAACCACGAACTAAGTACTAAGTCTACCGTAATATCAAAGAGTACTATAGATTTTATAGAGAGTTACTGTCAGGGTAAATTATGGTATGGTAAGGTATATGGTGCAATGTTTTTGAAAGATGGCGCGTCATACCTTTGGCCTATTCTCGACTGCATGGCGTTAATTTCAATATTTACAAATTAACACATGTCAGTGAAAGAATAAGGATCAAAGTCAAATGGAGTTCTAACAGTTTTAATCTTCTGTCAAAAGATGGCGGCGAATTTGTGGCTACATAATTTACCATGACAGTAACTCTTTATAAAATCTATATATACTCTTTGGTAATATGTACGTTCACGATATCAGACCCGATACGCGATGCACATTGTGATGCAATCGAACAGGTTTAGCGACAATATGCCAATCAAGCTCCGTTTGGAATTGCCGACCCGGAAAGTAATACCCATGGCCGCAGCCCGCATACCCAATTGAGCTGCTTTGTCACATTGGGTTGTGGAAATAGCTACTAGCATTTCAATCGAATGCTCATTCAAGTTAGGCACAAAGTTTTTTTAACAATTTTAGCTTATTTTTGAATCTAAAAAGTAAATCGTGAATCTTTATTTGTTGTTAAATCTACAAAGGAAATACAAATACCTACATAGTCTGGGAACTTTCGAACTTTTCAACTGCCTTTCTGCCATCTTACGGTTCATGAGGAAAATACCTACAGCCCAAGTTAGGGTTGCCAGATCGAAAGGCGCTATTATCGGGAAAAAATATAAATTTTTCGGGATTTTGGGACTTAAGTAGGGAAAAAAAACCATCGCTCCCTCACCGCACAATCTCTCGCCACGCACGCCCCGCGCGCTCGCTCGACGACAGTTCGGAACTTGAAATCATTGTTTTATAACGTGAACCTGTTTTTCGGGACAGTTTGCACTTGGTCGGGAATCGGGAACACATTCTAAAAATCGGGAGAATCCCGCCAAATCCCGACCATCTGGCAACCCTAAGCCTAACAATAGAGAGATGTAATAAGGACAGGACAGCGGAAGCTTAGTTATAGTGTCCCGTTAGCTTTCTAAAGGGAAGGAACTATTATAACGTTCTTTGTCTGAACGTTATGGACAAAGAGCGAATACGTACCGACATATCGTAATTCCATTAAAGAAATTAGCTACTTATTTCAATAATACCTAAAGTTACAAACGGCTTGCGACTTAAGCTGACGATATACGAGTATCAATGTATTAACTACAACTACATGTAGTTGGTCAAACCAAATTGTTAGTAAATAAAAAACCTATATTCATCCCTTTCTTTTGGGTGCTAGTAGTAGTGTAAGACAAAGATAGTATGATTCTCTCTGTCTATGTTTGAAATGAGACAGTCCTGTGACAAACTATAGATAATTATGAACTATGACTAGGAGAATAGTTTTCCGCAACTCGAACGCTAAGTCGTCAAACTATTCGCATATTAAGCTCGTAAATAAGATACATTTATAGATGAGAACACTAAAAGCAGCAACAGGGCGACAGATAACAAATTTGTGACCTAACTTTATAGTTTGTTCGTAAACTAAATTGCTTCGTGGGAATCATTGATGGGTCTTCTTGGAACTTTAGACCCTGGGGAAGAGATTTCAGACTAAGAACTGTTAGTCATTATTTATTACTGCAAATTGAAGATCATTATTTCTGATGTGACTTTATATCACTTTAGTTTAGACTCGAACGGTCATTGCTTACTCGTAACGTAATCATTTTTCTTTTCTGCCTGACACATCCGCTTTTGTGTACCGACAGTATATCAGATGTATATGTATTTTGGCAAAAGGAAGAAAGAAAGGAAGAAACGGTTTTGGGGAAAATGAGCTACGGATAATAAAAGAGAACGGGTCCCGTTAGTGAAGAACAAACAGCAAGTAGAAAAGCAGAACCTGGAAAACCTGGTAAGTATAACGCTCGGCAGAGGTACTCACTTTTGACTGTGACATTAATCCTATCAAGGAAGGTGGTGTCATTCTCGACGCCGCACTCGTACACGCCCGCGTACTCCACGACCACGTTCAGCAGCACCAAGCTTCCGTCCGTCTGCAACAAAAGAAACAAAACATGAGCAAATACGCGACTATTGACTAAACACTATACTATATAGGGAGTTAACTCAACTAGAAGAAGTTTTTTCTGTAGTAGGTAACAGTATGCAAGATGCTTTGGCAATGCTTGCAGTAACGTGGAAATTATAGATATTTGCCATATTAACATTATTGAAAATATTTTTACACAAATTTATGCCCGACCGTTCGATTTTTATCGATTTTTAATTTACAAAAGAGTTAGGAGCGAAAAACAGGTTTCATACAAATTTTAAAAAGCTCAATATCCAGGGAAAATGAGGACTACGTTTGTCCTCTTAACTCCAAATGTCCAATGTTGTAGAATGAAGGCGTTTATAAATAATGCCATAAATAGCTGCCGCAAAAAGTGAGTGATCTGTCAATCTATTAAAATTTTGGTGCCATCTTCCGATTCCCGATTTAAGCGAGGCCGAAGATTTAATTTAATGATCTGAATCCACGAGCAGATTCGAGATATCCATTTGGAATTTGGATATTCCTTATCGACTCCATCTAGATCGAGTCCGGAGTGTCTATGCAAAGATTTGTATCTATCACAGAGAATAATTAAAACTTCACAATATCGATACAGTTAGAAGTAACTAATAAAGAAGAATAATTATTTCTATAAAAGGAATTAGTATCAACGCTGAATTTAATGATTCGGATTGCTCTCAGAAAACCCATAGAGAATTGAAAGTCCAGTACTGATATCATGGTCGGGTTTGTCTACGTGTGATACATAATTAGTGTCCGTCCCGTTTTAATCGCGTGTTGTAATAAATTAATAAATGGCAAATGGCATGTGTATAATATGGCAATAGTTCTGCCCAATCACCACGTCTCGCATTATGTTAAACTGAAAGAGAAGGATTATATTTGTCGCGTGACGAACAAGGAAACGCGCAGCTATTGTGCCCTTTTCAAATGTGGAAACCTCAGGCGAGAGGGTGTCGGATTGTGACGGTAGCGGCCATCACTCTTTTATCGACAGTTTTTTTTTATCGATGCCGATATTTTTTGGAACTGCTTGCTCCTTAGAAGGGTATTAAACAGAATTTAACACAGATTAAAATACTGTTCAGATAAGTAGGAATAAAAAATATGCTAGTAATCTGGTACTTTTCTCAATTTCGGTCTAAAAACAAACACATTAAAGGACTATTTCGATTATTTATTGAGTCTATGTCCAATAATTATCTCCCTATCTCTGTATCTATTAGAAAATAAATAAGTACTAGTTCCAGACCGGCATTTTTCAACGGAACAAACAAAATGATTAAGTCCCTTCGCGATCACGATCATCCACGCACGCAACTTTTATATTAACGGAGGTCACGACCACGATGCACATGCACTAGAACTTATCAAGATCCTTATTATCTTAATAACATGCGCGGTAAATGCATTGGCTTGAATACATGCTAAAGAAAATATCATGGTGCGAGTATTTTAGTAAACATTTTTATGAGAAGAGAACAACTTAAGTCTAATGTACGATTTCCACCGACCGGCTTTATCGGATGATCGTGCTATGATTACGTGGGAGTAACATACTTATAAATCTTTCTCTTCCTAGATTAAGTTAGGATTTATGAGCGAACAATAAAGGGCAAATATTGCTAACTTATTTAGGTAAGGTGTTGCGAACTTGCGACGAAACAGAAAGAATTTGTTGTTATCAATAAACTTTCCAAAATAACATCCGGGCATTTCGGTCTAAGAAATGTAAGTATACATTTCCAAGCAAAAAGGGAGAGGAACTCGGAGATGTCAAAATTATTTGTCCCTCTGGCCGTAGAGACGTTTTTGATATTTTAATATAGAAATAGAAATTATTTATTCATGAGCACAAACACAAAATAGAAAATTATACATAACAGAGAAACATCAAAGGAAAGGATAAAGTGCCACGAAATGGTCTCACGTCAGCATGTTGCTGGCGACTTCCAGCGCTGATCTTCCGGTGAGACCATCCGGTGAAACAATCACGACAGGAATATGTATTTGTACTTATATTAAATATAATTTAGTAAAGTACTTACACTCAATCATGATTCCGAACCCAAAAGAGCTTTACGCAAGAAATTTATTAAACATTATCTTCTTTTTATTGCCCCGCGGTGGCATTTCCTTGCCCTGGGCTAAATATAAGGTTATATATATAGCCACTTTTTCGCCATCTATGAATTTCGTTTTTGCTTCTCGCCCGGTTCAACTTGGGACCGATAAATAAGAAAAGTGTACCGACAAAAAACCTAAGCTGCATTGGGGTAACTTCTAGAGCCGGACAATTTCGAAAATAGCAAATAGGTATTTAATAAAAACTTATCGAGAAAATAGGCTGTTGCTGTTACAGACGGACAGACAGACGCACGAGTGATCCTAAAACAGATACGGATACGGAACCCTAAAAACGTCTGGATATTACAATAATATATCCTAAATTGTTATTATATCAAATAAACATTGCATCTTCCTTGGGCCCTTCCTCCCTTTCCCCAAAGGAACCAAGTTAAAAATAATAATTTGGGACCCGGAAAACGCTCGAAAGAGTTCGGATATACCTTGCCCTTTTCCAAGTGGCCAAGGGCCCTTACAGACGTAAATGTATCCCCAGGGGACGCTCCGGTGACAGGCGCCCTTATGACGAAATCACGTTCGAAGATAAGAGCTTGACAAATGGCAGAATGATTACTTTTTAGTACCTTGGGAATGAATGGGAAATGGGAAAGTACATATGTTTTGTGGTTAGCTATTGAAATTATACTGGAATGGATAATGTAATGTTGGGGTCGAGGATTCGAGTTTTGAGCAAGTCGGATTAGTGGTAGTTAGTGGTAAATATTTTTTTGTGTAAATGAAAACTTTGAATTCCTAGTTAAAAGTAAAATATGGTAACCAGCGGACGTATGATTGACACTGTTATCCACGTAATAAAACAAATGTCACTTCTTTTATAACACCCATGCGATTAAAAGAGACAGACACTTCCATTATCACGCTGTCACGTTGATAATGGGGTATATCTCGGCGTGAAATATTTTGATATACAGGAAAATAAAATTAAACACAACTAGCAGCTTATAATAAGCAGTTACAGGTATAAAGCTGAACTTAAGCCTCTTTTTAGGTACCTATCACACGCGCGTCCATGTTTCAGATTTTTGTTACAATCACAAATTTTTTAAATGATACCCAACAACGTCGTGAGACTCGTGAGTATACCTGAAATAATATCGATATTGCAACCATGATATAGCCATACAGAGCCCGTACCATGAGTCACTGACAGTGTCGAAACTGACATTTACGCTATCGGGAACGTAATTTACTTTCTATACATCTTGCTCGTACTCGCATATTAGTGCAAACTACGTTCTCGACGGCGTTTATGTCAGTGACAAACTGATGATGGTAGTCGTACAGAAAAGAAAAGTATTTAAGTGGTATTTGAGTGACCTTACCCCCGTCAACATGCTACTCGTACATTATGGCTATAAATATCTATATCACGAGTAACAATGGGCCGCACGGCGCGGCGTGGCGAATATGACAACGTGTATTAATAGCACAAAACCGATACGTGCATGATACGCCTACGTCTACGTCATACCGTGGCGGTACGTGCTTCAAATGAGGTACGGATTTCCACGGGCCTGCTAGGCCCGAGGCTGGAATAATATTATGAGGTTTAAGTAAGAAAATCTTCTTGTACGAATAACATTACATTTTACATGTAAAATTACTAAGATTTAATTTTTTTGTCCCCTATGAGCTTAGGTGTCATATGCAGGGGTCGGACAAAAAGTGCGGATGACGTAAAAATGACGTAATCTTACACACAGGATGATGTTTGAGTTTGTATTTAAACTTCCGTGTGACATGTAGTAACAAAGTAGTATTAATGAAGTAACAAAATAATCGTAAATAAATCCATGGAATTAATAATACAGGTGGTAGGGTGATGTAGTGAATAAAATAAATTTCACGAAACTTGCCACAATATTCGAGTAAAGATGACATTTTAGAGCGTTTTCTTATACATTAGTAAATATAAATTTTAGCTAAATATAATCGTGAAGATACAATAGCTAAACAATAACGAAGTCAATTTATTGTTCATCTGATTGACAATGTGTCAGTCAAAAACGTACTTACTCATTTCAAGTGGTGATATCGTTTAATAAAGAGGTTGATAAATGATAAGTGATAATTGTTTATGAAAATCAAAAATACTATTTGAAATCATCCTATAAGTGGTTTCACGTCATCCGCACTTTTTGTCCGACCCCTGGCTCATATGTGATACACAACACTGTTTATAGAGTAAACACGAGGGGACAGTCGACAAATTGGTTTGGCTAGACGATCGCTTTATTATTATGCTGCACACGTCCTGAGTGAAATATAGGTACCAGTCTTATAATAAGTATCCATCCACATTTAATTCTTCCATGTCTTTCTGTGTCATCTATTCATTTAGATCCTTGCGAATATGTCAGTGTCAAACTGGTGGTAGCCGTACTGTAGCTATGCGGTCAAGAAATGTTTCCAAGTACAATTTGAAATACAATACAATAGTTATTTACGATACAAGTGCGGAAAAGAGGAAATTCGAAACGTGTGGCGATAAATTAAAACACGACCGAAGGGAGTTTTTTACATCGACACAAGTTGCGAATTACCTATTCGCACGTGTATCGTACAACGTTTTACAGTACATATGGCACTTTAAACTTTCGACATGCGCACGGAAAGTGCTATTTCCCGCACTAGGTCGGGAAAGTAGCACCATATGTACTGTGAAACATATTTTGTTTAGATACGAGCGTGCATTCAAATTCTAGTGACGGCTCCAATATTTCCAGCATTTGCATAAACTGGAACCTTAAAGGAACGCTTAGGCAATATCGGGAGTCGAGACGATTATTCACAGTACGCAAATAGAAAGCCGAATTCATAAATAAAGATACAATCGGGCGCCTTATTCCGGGGAAATAAGTAACATTATTTATAAAAAATTGTATTTCATATTTGTCAGGATACACTCTTAATGATTATAATAAATATGAAAAGAATTATAATGATCCACCTTTATAAAATGCGATGCTACAGGCACAGATTATATAATAGAGGTACCTAAACTTTTCATAAACATGATTGATTTAGGTTAAAAGTGTGAAACATTATTGCGATTTCATTGTTGTATGTCCGGTTTGTGGTCCCGAAGTTATTGACAAACATAAAACTTATGTATACGATATCATTGTTTGTTCACATGTCAAATACAAGTTGGCAAATCGGTGAAATTGTGAGTGAAAGTTACTTTTTACGGAGCTGCGTTGCTACGAAGTGCTACGCCGTAGGGCTGTAGCCCGTAGCAAGTAAATTTGTTTTATGTCAATGCAAATCGTGCTATGCGTGCGCCGCATGTGAGCCATATCAAAGGTTTATAGGCAACTAGAAAATATGTATGTATATTATTTAACGTCGCAATAAAGTGTTAAGATATCTCACACCAATCTCCGAAGCCAGCACAAACTCCGTGTTAAATCGTTCTCCGACACATGAAATGATGACACCGTATGTAACATTAATCTCTTCCAGCGTCTTCCCGTCATAAATCCACCCACACATCCTGATCCCGTAAGATGATACCCATAACTTTAATCCAGCTACGTGAGGAGGTATTTTGATTCAAGGTATGCACGTGTTTCAGTTTACACATGAAATACGCAAAAATACTTATTTACATTTTCCTGGACTATATAATTTATCAGTTATTGTATTTGCACAGTCAGCATTTAAAAATGATAAGTGGGCGAGGTGTCCATATTAAGCGAGTAGGTAATTGATAATTATCAAAGATACTTTTGAACTTTTGAATAATTTCGCTCGCTATTAGGTACTTCCGCTGCTGACTGTATCTTTATACCCTTTTAATTAAACGAGTAATTCTTGTATATTACTTATACGTATATTTATTTATACGTATATATATTTCGGGGATCTCGGGAACGGGAGCTTTCAGGTGGATATTGGATTGGAAATAGCGACCTTGCCCTTCGTTGTATTCACACGGGCTGTGAGTTGAAATCTCCCTTATGCCAGTCTAGTCCTCCTGAGCCATCGACTATTCTTTATACGGTGCAGTTAGAATGGCACCCCAGAGCCTTGGGCAACGATCAATATAAAACGGCTCTTTACGGCGAAAACTTAGTCGAACTTGTTGTGTACAGCGACGGATTTTGATACTTTTATGATAGATGCCTTATTCATTGGAGATGATGGATCTAATCAGTGAAGAATACAAATGTTATGTGTTGATACTTTGTTTCTTACCAATTGGTCATGTCACCAAAAAGAAGATTGGTATTGATAGGTAAATAATTACGTTGTTGATCTTGTGGACCTGTAGTACTGGACAATAGTTGGGTCGGTAGCTGAAAACAGCTTACGTTTTATTTGATCTCTATGACGAAAGACGCCTCCGCCTCTTAGAAACGATCGATTTCCAAAATGAGCCAATCCAGAGCCCATATTTATACCAGTTCGATGCGAACCCGCTCCTGCTATGTTCTTCAAAATCTGAGAGCCGTAAATGACATAAGTCTTGCGCCTAAACAGCCGAGAAGTAGGCCTCACATGTGACATATAGCCTGGAAACTGCGCCGTATACATCACCGACGAGCTGACTGAAATTCAGCTGATGTGCAAACAAAGAATTTTCCTGATTTATATTCGCGAAATATGAAGGAAAAACGGGAATGGCGGAGCGGCTTAAGCTCTTGAAGGAAATGAGACGGAATGAAAACTCTGGAGATGCATGGCAGAGAATTACAGACGTAATTTTGTCATTTCTATCTTCCTTTTTAGGGTTCCGTAGCCAAATGGCAAAAAACGGAACCCTTATAGATTCGTCATGTCTGTCTGTCTGTCCGTCTGTCTGTCCGTCCGTATGTCACAGCCACTTTTCTCCGAAACTATAAGAACTATACTGTTGAAACTTGGTAAGTAGATGTATTCTGTGAACCGCATTAAGATTTTCACACAAAAATTGAAAAAAAACAATAAATTTTTGGGGTTCCCCATACTTCGAACTGAAACTCAAATTTTTTTTTTCATCAAACCCATACGTGTGGGGTATCTATGGATAGGTCTTCAAAAATGATATTGAGGTTTCTAATATCATTTTTTTCTAAACTGAATAGTTTGCGCGAGAGACCCTTCCAAAGTGGTAAAATGTGTGTCCCCCCCCCCGTAACTTCTAAAATAAGAGAATGATAAAACTAAAAAAAATATATGATGTACATTACCATGTAAACTTCCACCGAAAATTGGTTTGAACGAGATCTAGTAAGTAGTTTTTTTTTAATACGTCATAAATCGCCTAAATACGGAACCCTTCATGGGCGAGTCCGACTCGCACTTGGCCGCTTTTTTTGTCATTCGGTTTGTTTTAATAAAATACCCGACTGTAAGTACGTATTTTTCGTAGATGATTTTAATATAAAAGTTCAAAGGCAAGTATAGGTACTAAGACAATTGAAATATGAAGTAATATTTGTGAAACTATTTGGTCAATTTCAGCGCTCTTAAAACTAATCTAATCAATAGTTTAATAGTCTTTAAAAAGTTCTAATGAAACTAAAAGTCTGGGCGCGACGTCGTAAACAATTTACAGCCCGCAGTTAAACAAGACGACAAATGTAAATAAAAGTTTACGATTCCGCGTAAGTCACAGAAGGTAGCGATACAATATCGTAACCCTTCGTCTTTAGTCTTAGGTTTCAGCTGCGACAAAAATGCGGCTGTTCTCTTCGACAGGTCGCATTGGTCGCATTGCTCATCGGAGTCTTGTGAAATTTTGCGAGAATGTTCGATAATGATATAGATTTTTAGGTGATTGAGATTTTTGAAATGTTTCAAAATGGCGGAGTCATAGGGGTCGCGATTTCTACAGCTCACAGAGCCACTTGTTTAAACCCAATAAGTAACTATAAAGTATAAACCAATGCCAAACCAATGACTGCAAGAGTACAGTCATGTAGTTAACTAATAAAATGATATCCAGTTCATTCCAAGTTCAATATACTGTGCCCCGTTTTGACACTACAGTTTTGTTTAACGAAAGTCACGCAACTTGACTGGATTAGACCAATCAAAACTGCGTTGTACCGGTGTCACCTCAAGCTAAACAAGTGTGACGATTACGTATAGTTGTTACGAATCTTGTGGTCACATAACACTATACAATAATAGTCGTAAGTCCGCCAAGCCATTTTTTTAAAACCAATGTGTAGGGTTAGTAAAAGTCAGGGCTAGGGGATTGTACACAAAACATATTTTTATACACTTATACAGAACAGAACCCCTAGTGTAAATTTTATTCGATAGCGTGACTGACGTACGCGTTTGAGTTGTCTCATTTTGTATGGCATTTTGAACAGCTCGTCAAGCGGGACGTTTTGGAAACTCAACATCCCATACAAAATGACACTTAACGCAAAAGCGTACGTCACGTCACGCTATCGATTGAAATTTACACTAGGAGTACAGAGGTAGAAATGCGAACTTCTTGATATTAAGCGGGTCGCTGTCGCTTCTAACTTGTAGATGGAAGAAAACATACTAAGGGAATATGAGTCAGGCAAAGTCTGGGACGTTCGCTCCCCCGATCGGGAAATTCTATGCACCCTTCGCATGTTCGTGACTCATTGGTGACCGTGCATATTATGTGCAAGGGAAAATGAAACTTAAAGCAATTGTCCTTTATATCACACAGTACTTTGTTTGTATGAAAGTTAGTAATGTCGCCGCGACGGTAAGTTTCATTTTGCGTTGAACAGTCATATTTCAAGTCGGGTTTAAGGATTGGAGTTTTAGATTGTGGCAGACGATTTATTTGACATTAATAACGAGTATAGTTTAGTGAAATATATTTTCACTAATAAAGCTTTGTACTTCATAATCTTCTGTAACTTAAGAAAAATAAAAATTCTGATAAATATACCAAGGGAAAGAGCAGTCATGCCTATCCCAATCTGTGCTTCTCTTTAGGATACAAAAAAGAGAAATTCAAGGGTCTAATGTAAAATGAACTCGCAGTCAAGTACGTCATGTTTTGCGAATAGGCCTCAGCCCCAGTGAGTGGAGTTTTCAATCAGAATAACAAGAGGCTGGAAAGGGCGTCGTAATCTCGTTGTGAGGAAAACACTTCCCGGCCTCCACGGAACCCGGGATTAACACTCATTAGCGGCTGCTTTGTAACGGCAGTTTAGGCATTTGCCAGTCTCTTGTGTGATTACGTTTGTTTAATTGATAAAATTAATACGGAACGATGGGCTGATACAATAAATGATAAAGTAAAACAAGTTTTCCTTATAGCGATAGCGGTTCGCCAAAAAACGCTGCAAATGGTGTTAAAGGTCTGAAAATCGGTACGATTGATCTTTAGGACATTTGAAACAATTTGACCCGAAGCACCAACAAATAAAAAAACGAGAGGAGTTATGACGTCTTCTTTTTTTTGTATAAAATTAAAAAATATTGTTTATAAACCTATCGTATGTGGTATAAAACGAAAGGTCTTTCTGAGCTGATTCCAAAAATATATCACATGACTACATTTTAGTCATTTTTTTTAAATTATAATAAAAATAATTTTCAAAACACACCAAGTTTGGGCTTCTCCAGATACAATACCGTTCAATATTTTTTTGTAAAATATACCTCAAATTATACCTAATATCTTTTTACTTTTTTACTACGACTTATAGATTCCGATATATAAGCGACATTCTGAAAAAACCGTTATATATTAATTTTATGCTTTCTTTTTAAATATTTAATTGAGAGATTCATAGATCACACTTTGTAAAATTGAAAAATTAAAAAAGAAATACTAAATTGAAAAAATAAATGTAAATATTTTCAAAATTGCTTTATTAGGGTTAAGATATGAGGATATTAGGTATAATTTGAGATATATTTTACAAAAAAATATTTAACGGTATTGTATCTGGAGAAACCCTAACTTGGTATGTTTTGAAAATTATTTTTATTATAATTAAAAAAAAAAATTAAATGTAGTGATGTGATATATTTTGGAATCGGCTCAGAAAGCCCTTTCGTTTAATACCACACACGATAGGTTTCTAAACAATTTTTTTAAAATTCCATACAAAAAGAAGATGACGTCATAACTCCTCTCGTTTTTTAGGGTTCCGTAGCCAAATGGCAAAAAACGAAACCCTTATGGATTCGTCATGTCTGTCTGTCTGTCTGTCCGTCTGTCCGTCCGTATGTCACAGCCACTTTTTTCCGAAACTATAAGAACTATACTGTTGAAACTTGGTAAAAAGATGTATTCTGTGAACCGCATTAATATTTTCACACAAAAATAAAAAATAAACAATAAATTTTGGGGGTTCCCCATACTTAGAACTGAAACTCAAAAATTTTTTTTTCATCAAAGTCATACGTGTGGGGTATCTATGGATAGGTCTTCAAAAATGATATTGAGGTTTCTAATATCATTTTTTTCTAAACTGAATAGTTTGCGCGAGAGATACTTCCAAAGTGGTAAAATGTGTCCCCCCCCCTGTAACTTCTAAAATAAGAGAATGATAAAACTAAAAAAAATATATGATGTACATTACCATGCAAACTTCCAGCGAAAATTGGTTTGAACGAGATCTAGTAAGTAGTTTTTCTTTAATACGTCATAAATCCCCTAAATACGGAACCCTTCATGGGCGAGTCCGACTCGCACTTGGCCACTTTTTTTTATTTGTTGGCGCTTCGGGTCAAATTGTTTCAAATGTTCTAAAGATCAATCGTACCGATTTTCATACCTTTAACATCATTTGCAGCATTTTACTGAATTTCTCGGTGTACCGCCAGGGTTATTAGTGCTCAAGAAAGTGAGGGATAACTGAGTCTAGTGTCTTATTGTATCACCTAAAACCGGTTCTGATGTAGTTTTCGGCTGTAACTTTCTGTCACAAATGTTCTTAACTTTTGGATACAGAAAAAGCGGCCAAGTGCGAGTCGGATTCGCCCATGAAGGGTTCCGTATTTAGGCGATTTATGACGTATAAAAAAAAACTACTTACTAGATCTCGTTCAAACCAATTTTCGGTGGAAGTTTACATGGTAATGTACATCATATATTTTTTTTAGTTTTATCATTCTCTTATTTTAGAAGTTACAGGGGGGGGGGGGACACACATTTTACCACTTTGTGTCTCTCGCGCAAACTATTCAGTTTAGAAAAAAATGATATTAGAAACCTCAATATCATTTTTGAAGACCTATCCATAGATACCCCACACGTATGGGTTTGGTGAAAAAAAAAATTTTAAGTTTCAGTTCGAAGTATGGGGAACCCCAAAAATTTATTGTTTTTTTTCTATTTTTGTGTGAAAATCTTAATGCGGTTTACAGAATACATCTACTTACCAAGTTTCAACGTTTCAACAGTATAGTTCTTATAGTTTCGGAGAAAAGTGGCTGTGACATACGGACGGACAGACAGACGGACAGACGGACAGACAGACAGACAGACAGACATGACGAATCTATAAGGGTTCCGTTTTTTGCCATTTGGCTACGGAACCCTAAAAACTGTCTAGAACCTACATGACCCATTTTTTCAGCTCAAAATCTTTCTCCAACTCTCAGCGCTCTAATTTGCCAGCCCAAAAACGACCTAGATATTTTAAATTTAGGGTTGAATATCCGAATCGTGCCGGTGAGCGTAAAGTTAATATGTCAAAGTAATTCATATTGTAATCTGTTTGTTATTCTCATTTGTTTCCATCCGAACAAAACACTCAGCTATGCATGCTGAATCTGATTGCATACAAACGCGTCACGGGACTAATCGGGAACAATGGCCGCTGAAAGCCCGGCCCGCTCTAATAGACCGCATTGTAACATACCGCTGATAATATACTCGTTCCAATATTTACAGTCGCTTGCAGAGTTATGGTCGCTTATACGTCACAATACGTCGCTTGTACTTGCAATCCGGAGGTCGCGGGTTCAAACCCCGGCTCGTACCAATGAGTTTTTCGGAACTTATGTACGAAATATCATTTGATAATTACCGGTCGCTTTTAAGTGACAGAAAAAATCGTGAGGAAACCGCACTAATCCCAATAGGCCCAGTTTCCCCTCTGGGTTGGAAGGTCAGATGGCAGTCGCTTTCGTAAAAACTGGTGTCCACGCCAATTCCTGGGATTAGTTGCCAAGCGGACCCCAGGTTCCCATGAGCCGTGACAAAATGCCGGGACAACGCGAGGAACATGATGAAACGTCACGACATACCTATTGCAAGCCTTTGTTGTAAACCGAACATGGTCGGATAGTAAGCGTTTCGTTGCCACTCTCCTCAATGTGCTTACGACAGAGCACCGCAAACCATGGCGCACCTGTTGGGATATCCCGCGTGTGCGTACACCAGCTCGGACTCACTCGTCACTGTCACTGTCAGCAACGCTGCTTTCTGGGCATCCACTATTTAATTTAAGGGAACCTCGACACGAACGAAGATCGATGTGTTTATCGATGTCGTATGTCGTGCACTTGCCGTATACCTAAGCACTGAAACCTCCCATCGCGGCCCCTAAAGTAACGGTGCCCCTCGCACAGCTAATTAAACTGCAGCAGCGTAAAACTTTGGAATAGCCATCCGTCCATAAACTAACCCTTTGACAGACGTCCACGCCGGTCGTGCGCGATGCACGTACGCACGTCTTTGGCGATCAAAAGAATAAGCAGAGAAAGCTTTCAAGCAAAGTTAGTCTTGTTTGATCAAGAACTCGACGCCCACTCGCGCTTGCGATCATAAATCAAAAGCGTGACAATCAAACCGCCGATAAACAATGACAACGTAGCGGCTGAATGGAACTTCAGGAAGAGCAATTTATGTTTCTAATTTTACCAGCACACTACGATAAAAAGAGAAGTTGTCTGACTTTGAAACATACATTTTTAATAAGTCAGGCAATCTTATGAAGATAACTGTTAGTCAATTAATTTGTACCTAACATATATTTTGAGTCTGCTTTATCTAATAGCAAAATAAGGACACAAGAGTTTTTTTTTCCACTATTTACAAATTCGTGAAATAGGATGTACATTATCACTTGATTTTAAAATCCACCTATATATCGGCTGAAGTAAAGGGCAACCAATACAAATACGAACAAGCTGCCCTTTTGGGATTACAGCGGACGGAGCTAGATTGGCTCTCTGACATGGGCTAACTAAAGCAATATAAATAGAAGAGTTTTTACATTCTAAAAACTCTTTTTTTCTGTTGCGTCTTAGTTTTGTTATTTGAAAGTTTTGAGACAGGATAATATTAAAACTATATTATTCCAGACTTCAGAGAATTTTGACATCCTGCGACCAAAAACTTAATATCGCATACGAAACGCCTAGGTGAAACCAACGCAATCAGTTTGTGCAACTGTCGTGAAAGTTTAAATCAGACTTAAAACAGATAAACTCACATTACCCAGACAGAATCTTCTTGAAAGAGGCACGT
The DNA here is from genome assembly GCF_948474715.1 of Cydia amplana. Classification (NCBI taxonomy): domain Eukaryota; kingdom Metazoa; phylum Arthropoda; class Insecta; order Lepidoptera; family Tortricidae; genus Cydia; species Cydia amplana. Next base: position 16,199,383 of record NC_086080.1, on the reverse strand, counting down.
TCCTCCATTTCAAAAGCGTACGTCCCAGAATGAAAGCTCCCGCAGATGAATAGTCGAGATAAGTCGGTCGCAATCCTCCTTTTACGGCTGACTTCGCATTTTTACACATTTTTAAACGGTGCAGCTTTAGGCGAGTCAGCAATGTATTTTTATCTTTTTGCTGTCTTTGTCTTTTGTATGTTATATATTAATTTTGTTTTGTATTCATGTTACCTGTCGTGATTGTTTCACCGGATGGTCTCATCGGAAGATCAGCGCTGGAAGTCGCCAGCAACATGCTGAGATGAGAACATTTCGTGGCACTTTATCCTTTTATTCTCTGTTATATCTCTTGTCATCTCTTGTTATATCTCTGTTATATCTGTTACATCTGTTTCTATTTTGTGTTTGTGCTCACGAATAAAATTATTTCTATTCTATTCTATTCTATTCAATGTGGATATTGTCGCACACTATGAAGAATTAAGTTTTTGTTTGATTTTTAGATTTTCAGTTGTTGTCAAAAGTCGACCTTACTAGATTTTTTGTACATAGCAAAAGTAAATTATATTGACGACCCGCCCCGGCTTCGCACGGGTTAGCAACTTATACATAAACCTTCCTCTTGAATCATTCTATATATCTATTAAAAAAACCGCATCAAAATCCGTTGCATAGTTTTAAAGATCTAAGCATACATACAGACAGACAGACAGCGGGAAGCGACTTATACTTAATACTATTTAGTGATTATGTGTAACCTAGTGCAAAAAATCATCAGCAACTATTTATCAAAGCTTATGAATTGAGCACAGTTAGAGCGAGTTTTTGCGTGAGCTACATGTGCCTTCGGGTAGTTTCCAATATTGCGTAATCTCCACACTTCAAAATTTCGGAAAATCGTCATGCGATCGTACAAAAGTATGGAAATCGAAATTATCAGTTTCCAAAATGAAATTTTCCTTAATTTCCTATGATTTTTGAAATTTCAGATAACTTTTCCAAGTTTTTTGAAATTTCCTACACATCTGTAAGCGTAACATAAGTTGCAATGTGTCAAACCAGTTTACACGGTCAGTTATTTTCAGGACTGACCGCTTTTACATCAACTCTAATCAGTTCATTGTCCTATCTGCAAATTGCACTCGTTCGTCGTTCAATCTCGCCACAGGAGCAAAACGCCGCTCATTAGTAGTATAAAGTGTGTAAATACGTCCGTCTGCTTTTGGAGTTATTGTTTATCTAGATCGAGTCGCTCCTGAGCGAAAACAAACAGACAAGTTCCAGTTACAGTTGTTGCATTTAGGGGACTATGTTGCCGTGATACTTCGACTTGTCTATTAAGGCAGATAAAACGAAGTTTCTTAAAGATGTTCTCGCTAGCGTAATTTTATACCCATATAATTTTGGCTACACACCTACAAAAATAAATGCTTGTTGGACGATAATACCTAGCATCTGAACTTAGGCTTTCTTACACCACAAGTTGTAATAAAAAGCATTTTATTCAGTGTGTTAAGAACACCTCACGTAAATGTACATGTAGGTATGTAGAACCTACTACCTATATCAATCAATCAATCAAAATGTTTATTTCAGGAAAAGACATAAAAAAACATAAAATATAAAAAACTGTTTTAAAGAAATCACCCCAGCTTTTCCTCGATATAATACTGTTATTTTCCTACTGCTTTCGACGCCAAATTTGACCCAAGAATGACAAATTGAAAAAAACCTGCTTTTATCCACAAAAGCTCTGGCTTTACCGAACAATTGGCTTTTATTCAACGCAATAACCAAAAAACGACCATACTCTCGCCGGCGCTTACACCCCACTCAATATTAAAATGGGTAAAAGAGTATCAAATAATAATAAAAGGAGCATAAGCGCCAACACCGGTAATAGGTATTAGGCGTGATTACCCCTCACAAAACTTAATGACAGGCGTTTGACCTGATTCAGGTGTTTGCATAAAATGTAACACTGATGGAGTTTCTTGCAAAGCAAAATTAAGTGCTGTTAGTATTGGGATTGCGGTATGATAATATACCTATTAAAAAATATAAAAAAAACGATGCAAACAACATTCTGTTTTTCTTTATTATAATATAACAAATCAGGTAGGTAGTATTTTTAATGCAACTACCAGGGAGCCCGCTTAACTAGTAGGAAAATATAGAATATCACATACCCATACAGTAAAGTAAGAAATGTCTCAGAATCAGAATACACGTAATTGTCGGCCGAGGCGAAGTCGAGGTCGACAAACATGTTATCTGAGTCTTTCTTATTGACTGCCCCAAGTTTGTAGACTATTTTTTTTGTTCGACGAAGCCGGAAAGCGGCCTGTTCTTTTACAAAAAGAACTTGATAACGGTGTTTTAATAGTTACGTGTCTATTCCTGGTATGTTAATAGAAGGTTTATTATTAATGATTTGATCTCACTTGAATGGATCCTAAATCTCTTCGATCGTGGAAACCGATTAGTGCACCACTAAGTACACGAACGACGGAACGAATGAAAGCGCTGGTGGATTAGGTACTAAATTATTACGTGTCTGACAAATACCCAATCGCATCCTTTAGAAATTGGTTGAGTTGGAACGAACTAAGCGAACGAACGCTTTTCTCGCTTAATGTTATTTTAACTGGGTCCGAAAGCGTTATTGCCGCCAGAGTCGCCAGACACAACTGGTCAAATTAATTATAGTACACAAAAGTGTTTCCTAATGAAGTCATTATAGTTGAGCCTGTTAAAGTAAAAAGTATGCGATTATAGTTTGGTTTACGAAGTCTTAATTCAACCATTCAACTCAACGAGCAGAAAAAGTATCTAAGAATTCTCTATCGATGACTGATTGTTATTTTACGTAGCCGCGAAGTTAAACACAAGTTTATAATAATGCATAAGTACTCAGTTTATTTTTGCTCATTAATATAAATTAGGCAGGCGGTCTGAGTCGGCGTGAATCGTAATACATATTAATGATCCGCGGTTTGCGGCTTTCGTAAGGACGTATTAGGTATAAATACTTCTGTTGTTCCTAATTATTCGTATATATACTACATACATAACATAACATAAGTACATATGAAATGTATGAACAGCGGATGGAAGACCCAAAAAACGATGGATAAATTGTGTGAAAGAGGATATGAGAAAAAAAGGAGTGAGTGCTGAGGTGACGCAAGACAGAGGAGAATGGAAGAGAAAAACATGTTGTGCCGACTCCACATAACGTGGGATAAGGGCAGGAGGAAGAAGAAGAAATGTATGAACATTGCAAGTTAAATGCAAAAGCTTGTCAAAAGTGCATGTCCAATGTCTAGTACCACAGTATGACCAGTAGCCTACGTCTCACCGGGCTGATTATCCAAGATGAATACTAGTTTCTACCAGATTCAGCAAGGCCACGACAGAGTCGTTCTCCTGTCTTCGGCGACTAAGCTAATTAACCATTTACAAGTCTTATACCAAGGGAATAAAGTCGAAAAACGGCTATACAATTCGGTACAATCAAAATTGATGCGACAATTGCCCTGTTATAAGTTTGGTTGGGGATTGGAGTGCGAATTACGTATGATTTATTTTATTTGTTTACGGATTTGGCGGCCTAGTCAAGGTGATGATCGCTTGCGCTTCGCTATCGAATCGCTTTGTGTTTCTCTATCAATCTTCCATATTAGTGTGACAGTGACAGTTGCGATTCGTTCGCTACGTAGCGTTAGCGATTGGCATGTTGTTTACGGGGCCTGAGCGCAAAGGTGTCTTCCTACCAGTGGTTAAAGATAGGCCGTAGACATGGCGAAGCTGATTTAGCTTTTAGCTGTTGAAAAATCCTCGACTGTTTGAAAATTTGGCAAACCAGAAATCGAGTTCTATATCATATACGCTCGCTGCTTGTTTATATCGGGTGGGGACTGTAACAGGAGCCAAAAATTAAACTGTAGGCTGTACTCCTCAATCTAACATCTAACCAATGTCGTATAATGTCCGGAAACGTTTTCGATTTCTGGGAATTCTAACAAGAATGAAAGGATGTGGAAAGTGCCTCATGGAACATTTTATGATATAGACATGTGGAAAATTGAAAGTTTCTTAGACAGTTTAACTTTCCATGTGAATAAAGTCGCAGGCAGATACCATAGTTATAATAATAATAATAATATAAGCCTTTTATTCAGACAAGTATTTTACAATTTAAGAGTTTAACTATTATTGAACACAATTTATCAAATTACTAATTAAAACTATTTCAGACAACATCGGTTTGGTCTGTATGCCGTTTGGCAAAGGCCTCTTCCATCCCTTTCCACTTTTCCCTGTCTCTCGCTAGTCTGGTCCAATGTCTCCCTGCGAATTTTACAATTTCATCTTCCCATCTCATTTTTGGTGGTGCTTGTTTTCTTTTTCTATCTTTCAGGAACCACCATATTATTCTCTTACTCCATTTCTCTTTTCCCCTGATCATATGTCCTGTCCACCTCCATTTGAGTGTTCTAACTTTATTGGTTACCATAGTTAGTAATAAATAAAGGTAGTTATAAGACATGTATTTGGCGTACATACAACGGTCTGCTGTTTAACTGAAATGTTAGGTCCATTGCCAATAAACTTGGACCAAACAGTCCGATCTATTAGTCCATTGCATGAGCGTGCCAAAACAAACAATACGTTATTGTAACAAAAATCTAGGTAAAGTATGCCTTAATAGTTGGGATAGCTATAATATAGACTGAGCAAATAAAATTATAACTAATGTGTATACAATGGTACTAAGAATTTCTGAAATAATCGGATGTAGCAACAACAAATTAAGGGCTTATTACTTCACTCCATAGTCCCAAATAGTATGAAATATTAGGTATATAAGGTATATTTCATCCAATTTTTATGGCAAAGTTATTGGATAAATGCTCCCATAGATAAGTACACTAAAACTACAGACCATCTGAGTTCGTTCTAGCTGCAATAGATCTCAAGTCAACTGTCTACTTCCCTACTTGTGTTACTTGCGTGCATTAAGGTTCCGATACGGCGGGGCGTGAGCGGTTTATATGTAAAAGCGGCGCGCCCCGCCCGGAAAACGCGCCTGTGTGACGGAACCTTTAAAGTGTTTAACGGAACTTTATTGAAATAAGTAAAGAGAAACATTAAAAATTCTGCGTCTCTACCATTAACCAACCGAGGTGTTGCAGCATATATAATTTCAGGAAACACTATAGTTTATAAATAAACTTGTACTTGAAATTATCATATAAAACCCATAAAAGGGCGCTTCCTTTATGAAATACAGGAAAGTATTAAAAATTCAGCATTGCTGCGAAGATTCCCTTCCATATCTTTAATTATTTATTTTTAATGCAATCATGTTCCGACTCGCAACACAATATTTATTCTCGCAGCAACAATTGACACTGAACGAAATTTATGTTCATTGATGGAAATGAATTAAATGCCCGTACCGTTTATCGCCGTCCGATTGTTTCCATTACCACTAAAAAAAGATCAAACGAACTAGAACTAGATAGTTGTTTTATAGATCATTGTTTACACGCAGAGGATTTAGATGGACGTGTTTTCGCAGCGCATCTTAGATAATTAGGTCAACGATTTAACTAGCTAGAATCGTCACTAGGATAAGTACACATTACAACGAAGACATAAAAACAATAGCTCCCATCAAAAACCCCTTCTCTCTCCTTAGCATTGTTATTCCCAGCTGATTGTGGGGTCTGTCCTGCTTATCTTGTCCTTTCTATCCACTCGCACGATCGGACGTGTCGTCTACTGAAACGTCGCAGGCCCCCATGTCTTTTGCTATGGTATCTGCTCATCTCATCTTCGGTCTTTCTCTTCCTCTGGACCCAGCAATGTACAGATCCATAGCAACATTCTCGATTTAATCAGGAGGTCTTCTAACACCCATAGTTTTAAACTGTAGATGCAGTACGACGAAGACATTAAAACAATAGCCCCAATCAAACACCCACGCGGTCGAAATTACCCAATCGAGGGCAGCTTACGGCGTCGTAAAGCGAATTGACCGATGTCTTCATTTGGACGTCGCCCATTACTGGGGTGACATTATGATTGCTTGGACAGTGCGGGCGATGTCGCACGGACGGACTAGTAAACAAATTAAATGAAACAATTTCTGATTGTTAGCTTAGCAAGACATGAAGGTCGCAGGCTCGAGTACGCTCGTTAATTAAGTTTATTGGAAGTCTTAAAACTTATATAGCAACGATATTTCGTTAAAATTCATTCGATATCCATTTACCTGCCCGTTTGGCAAAATTAGGTTATCACAGCAGACCTCATCTACTTCAAGCCCCTTTGGAATGGAACTGGGAAAGCACTGAGATGAGGAGAAACTTCTAACTACCCATATTATTATTGTATTTAAGGATTGTAAAAATATTCAGATTGGTTTGAAGTTTTTTGTCTGTGGTCTACTAAAAGAGGTCTACTTAAACTACCCACAAAATTCGAATTACAAATTAATGTATAAAAAGTAAAACTTTACAATTATATAGAAATTGATAAGCAAATATGTTTGCACTTGATATAACTACTACTACTACTTGGTGGCCTTTGATTGTAACAATTTTAGTCCAAAAGTCCAAATCACACTAACCAATAAGTACTTAAAGCTTATTGCAAAAAAAATATTTCCACCAATTTCAATATTTCAGGTTTTATCATATTTTGTACTACAAGCAACACTTTGAAGTAAACATAAGTGGACTTTATGTCTTTCAGCAAAGGGTTATAAATTGTCGATTAACAAAAATGAAAGATGTGGACAGTTTACCGTTTGTGAATATGGTTCAGCCGATTGTTCTTTTTGCAAACTGAATCAATATTGCAACTTGGACTTAGTGTAAATATGGGATATGAATGACATGTTGACATTTATATATGATTTTTAGGGTTCCGTAGCCAAATGGCAAAAAACGGAACCCTTATAGATTCGTCATGTCCATCTGTCTGTCTGTCTGTCCGTCCGTATGTCACAGCCACTTTTCTCCGAAACTATAAGAACTATACTGTTGAAACTTGGTAAGTAGATGTATTCTGTGAACCGCATTAAGATTTTCACACAAAAATAGAAAAAAAAAATTGGGGTTCCCCATACTTAGAACTGAAACTCAAAAATTTTTTTTTCATCAAACCCATACGTGTGGGGTATCTATGGATAGGTCTTCAAAAATGATATTGAGGTTTCTAAAATCATTTTTTTCTAAACTGAATAGTTTGCGCGAGAGACACTTCCAAAGTGGTAAAATGTGTGTGCCCCCCCCCCTGTAACTTCTAAAATAAGAGAATGATAAAACTAAAAAAAATATATGATGTACATTACCATGCAAACTTCCACCGAAAATTGGTTTGAACGAGATCTAATAAGTAATTTTTTTTTTATACGTCATAAATCCCCTAAAAACGGAACCCTTCATGGGCGAGTCCGACTCGCACTTGGTCGCTTTTATTATTTTGAAACTGGTTACGCTTTTAGTGCTCCATGTTTACTTGTTAATCAGGTTTTGCTGCAGTTGTTTAAATGTTTTTAAGTCCAATACAAAACAAAACAATAGTAAGTATGTGTTGGTGGTAAACATTTGTTGACTTTATTTGCACCTTTACCCTTAAAAATCTTGTCTATATATGTATAGCTGGTCAAGCGAATCTTGTCAGTGAAAAAAAGCGGCCAAGTGCGAGTCAGACTCGCCCATGAAGGGTTCCGTATTTAGGGAATTATTGACGTACCTATTAAAAAAAAAAACTACTTACTAGATCTCGTTCAAACCAATTTTCGGTGGAAGTTTGCATGGTACATCATATATTTTTTTTAGTTTTATCATTCTCTTATTTTAGAAGTTACAGGGGGGGGGGGGGGGGGGGACACACATTTTACCACTTTGGAAGTGTCTCTCGCGCAAACTATTCAGTTTAGAAAAAAATTATATTAGAAACCTCAATATCTTTTTTGAAGACCTATCCATAGATACCCTACACGTATGGGTTTGATTTAGTTGTAAGTATGGGGAACCCCCAAAATTTATTGTTTTTTTTTTTCTATTTTTGTGTGAAAATCTTAATGCGGTTCACAGAATACATCTACTTACCAAGTTTCAACAGTATAGTTCTTATAGTTTCGGAAAAAAGTGGCTGTGACATACGGACGGACAGACGGACAGACAGACAGACAGACAGACATGACGAATCCATAAGGGTTCCGTTTTTTGCCATTTGGCTACGGAACCCTAAAAAGGCGCGAAATTCAAATTTTCTATGGGATGATATCCATTCGCGCCTACATTTTTCAAATTTGCCGCCTTTTTCTACTGACAAGATCTGCTTGACCATCTATAGAAGTGTCTAAAAACTACTGGGCGTTGATAAAGTTCAAAGGTCTTATTTTATAAAAAAAAATAAGCTGTTCCAAAACATCCAATTGGAATCTTACATAACAAGTTGTACTCACCAGGACTTCATGGTGCGTGCGGTTACCTTTGTGCACCCACTGCACGTTCTGCGGCGCCAGAGTCAGCAGCCCTCCGCACGGGATCGTCACGTTCGTCCCCTTGTCCACCGCCACCTCGCGCAGCGCCAGCTCCTCGCTCGCCGCACGAGACACTTCACAGAACAACACTAGGAAAATTAACAACAACAAGTGTAACAACCTACTGTTAATTCCTAATATAATTTCAATATTTACCTTCTATTCCGAAACAGAACAGAGGAAACAGTATGCGTTCGAAAAACATTCTACTGTGCCTACATCTATGTACCTAGTAAAAACAAAATTTCAGGCTCTACCTATTGGAAAGTAAAAAATATTTTTTGTAGTATCTAATTATTTACATCACACAGAATTTAATTAAACGACGGAAGGCGAAAAAATAGGAAACTAATCTCACAACAAACGTCTTCACTTCATTGATGAAAGTCATAGACTAAAAAATAAATAATCTCAAAGCATAGACAAATTTTATTTGACAGTTTAACTTTTTTATTCCATCGCCATCTAGTCTGTGATTCAGGCATGTTCATTCCATCACTGCTTTTGTATCACAACAATGTTATTTATTTTATGGATATTAGAAATAAATTCAGTGAAAAATAAAATTGAAATAATTATTTTGAATAATCGTCGAATGAAAATATTTTTTGATAACGGGGGACAACTGTCATAATTATAGTCCGTGGTTTGACAGCGCATAGACAAAAATATAGATTTTCTACGGATATGGCCGCGTATCGGCAATACAACACTGCAATGTTTTGTATAATCATTTTTTAAAATGTATAAAGTGTTTTTTTATTATAGTGACTAGTACTGACTAGCAGATTGTGTATAGTGCTGTGATATTTGTAATGGATATAGACGAGAGCGAAATAAGAGATGCAATCGAGATGGTAGAGACTCTCCAGTCCATGATCGACGTTGCAGCTGAAAGACTCGAGGGTCTGAGGACGCAATGCTCTACGAGCGCGGGGCTGACGCAGCAGGAGATCCGGACGTTGGAGGTAAGGCTCGGTGGCCCGAGACCGCAGGGACCGGGCGCCTGCCCTTGAAAGTATTAAGGGGACCCGGGATTCAAGGACGTCGTTTCACTCAAGGCCTCCAGCGTATAGTTCAATGCCGACGTAGATAGCGACCTTGTTGCGTATTCCCGGCCACCTTGAGCGTATCCCTGACCTGTTTATGCAGCACAATACACCATAGCTTATGCAAATATTGAAAATCTGGATACAATCACGTAAAATAACTTTTCATATATTTCAATGAATGCAGATTGCATGTTAGTGTCTCCAAATTGTGAGACATGTTTAATTTAGTGGGAAATGTGTGATCTACCTCTAGTTGCTGATAAGATTATGAACATTACATCTCACAGGTGTGATAACTGATATCATTTGTGGAGTTATATATGATTTCACATTTTGGAAATAACTTCACACTGTTTGTTCTGATGGTAAAAGTAAAAAGTATGACTTAGGAATATACTAAATAAATTTAGATACAATTTGAAGATTTAAAAAAATGAAGGTTTTTAAAAAAAATCAAAAGATTTGGTATCATTATAAATAAGTTAAACTTATTGATAGTAAGTAATTCTTAGTAGATTTATATTCAAATATTTTTTTTAATTATTTTGCGTTCATTACACCTCAATGTGGCTGGTTGACTGGCTGCATTCAATGCTAATACAGCACCATTTGAAATTCACTCCAGTTATGTCAACAAACAATGGATAACAGAGTTATTCAATTTCCTGTCCATGTTGTGTGGAATAAATTTGGCACAATATTATTTTATAATATTTTATCCCCAATATCCTAGACTCAAATGTAGTTGGTAATGATTGACCCTGCTTTAGCTTTGAGTTTTTATGATGAATAGCAAAGAGAATATTGAAATTAACGCCATCTACTCGACAGTAGGCCAAAGGTATGGTGCCATATTTTCGAGTGATGGCGCCATAACCTAGCCTACTGTTGTAGATGGCGTTAATTTCAATATTTAACAAATTAACTAATATTAGTGAAAGAATAAGGATGAAAGTCAAATGGCGTCCTAACAGTTTTACTGTGGCTACATATTTTACCATGACAGTAACTCTCTATACACTTTATTCTCTTTGTGAATAGTAAGCACTAAGCAGCCAGCATCCTTGGTACAATGCCTCAAAAGTACATTGGTACATTTTAGACTTAAGCTAGTTTTTAGTGTACTGCACAAACTTTGTTCGCAGTACACTTATGGGATCACATTGGTCTTGCAAATCAGTTAAATGTGTTTTTCTCAGAAACCGTTTGATGTAGATAGCTAAAATTTGGAACAGTTATAGCAATTACCAGCACTAACATTATTAATAAGTCAAAACCGCTTACTTATTATTAATTTATTTTATTATACCACTGTATATATCTTAGCAGATAAGTAAATGTTGAAATAAAAGTACAGGCAGCAATTAAAAAAACATATTTACTCATTTAGCAAAACTCAAAAGCAGAAAGCAAGGAGAATGTGCAGAAATTTTAGTATGACGTATATAGCTTTCTCTGAGATGCAATGAAGCAGGGAGGAATGGAAGTCATGTTCTGCTTGAGAGAGTTGAGAGCATATGTGTTGCTGCTTTCTAAGTTTTTAATTCATGAGATTTAATTACTAACATTTAAATTGTGTCTAATGGCTATGAGAAAATATTTATGCCAATATCAAAAAGTACTATAGTGGCTATACTACTAGTACTAGTAGCTATAGTGGTAACAATAATTAGAAAGAGTAAAGTAATTTTTTGCAGTTGTGTTGGGATATTTTATGAGATAGCGCATTAAACCCTATAGTTTCATGAATTAAAATACATGGATACTAACTCTGTCTGTTACCACTTCACTCTTTAACTGCAGAACCAATTTAGATGGAATTTGGTATGGCGATTGTTTGAGTCAGGGAAAAACACAGATAATACCGACCCTCATTTTATCTTAAAACCCCACAGACGGTTTTGCCTTAATTACTTACATCTCATTTATGCACCTCCAGGGTGCCCTAGGACACAACAACAACAACACCATGTCATTTCATATGTTTTTTGTTGTCTTCAGGGTAAGCTGCTGAAGCATTTTGCGAAACAGCTGAAGATCAAGGAGCGCTTCGAAGAAATCCTTCCACAGTTGAATGACATACCATGCCTGCGGCAGTGGCTGAGAGTAGTTGGGCTCAGCGAACAAGCCATACAGGTGAGTGACATCTCTCTCTCTCTCTTTAGCCCTTTTCTACCCTTCGGGTGAAGGCCTCCTTCATTTTACGCCATTCGTAACGGTTCTGTGCAACGGTGAGTGACATACTGTATACTAAAGTGTCATTCTATGGAACTTGCTAACTATGTAAACAAACTGCCATATTGAAACTGTAAAAAAAATATGAATTTACTAGTGACTTTTGTTATTATACACCAAAACCTTCCTTAAGAATCACTCTATTAAAAGTAGTTTTTGTCTTTGAGTTTATCGCGAGCAGACGAGACAGACAGACGCGGCAGGGGACTTTGTTTTATAATATGTATTGATTTTACCACTATTATTTATTTTATATACTGTGAAACTGAGTGTGTTGATAACTAATGTTTAACAATAATTGTTCACAGCAAATATGCCTCCGAGTGTCAACACTGGATTCTCTCCGAGACCGTTCGGATTCCGAGCTACGCGGCTGGTTGGTGTCCGTGCGAGAGGAGGAATGGAAACGACTGTGTCGAGCTATGAACCGATTGCGGGCTTATACTGGTATGTTCCTGCCTTATGATATATTGAGACAGACTAGTAAGATTAAGAGCTTCTTTACACTGCAGCCAGGCGTGCGAGGAAAGCGGGGCTACGCCTATCGTGGGCGGGTATCATTCTGAACCTTTTTGGAATGTAAGTAGGTTGATATCGGGTTGTAGCCCCGTGCGTCATTTATCGACGCGGAATCGGCAATGCCAATAGAAATGAAACTTTATGTCCACGCAATAAGAGCGAAAAAGACGCCGACGCGTCGGCCGTCGACGGCCGAACGGAGCCGAACCGAACCTTACCTGTTTATGCTGTTTACTATCGGCTTTCGCCGAATCCGCGTCGATAAGTATGGGGAGACCCTTAGACGTCTTTGGCGGTGAAATGGGTAACACGGTGCGTTAAAACGCGGGATAAACGATCTTTACGCCTGGTTCACACCAACCTACCTACAACGCCCCATTATAACGATGGCATAACAAGAACTTTTTCCCCCAGACGCGTTAAATCGCGGCGAGGCGGAAGCGGAAATCCAACTGTACTGGGATTCCTGGGACCGGAACCGACAAGAATGGGAGCGGACGAGACTAGAGTGGGAGCGGAGCCAGCAGTGGCGGGGGTCGCCGCGAGCCCGCATGAGGCAGCGCGGCTCCGTGCCCAGCGACCCGGACAACACGCCGCGCAAAGGTGAGTGACCACAGAGGGCGACGGGAGTAGGAGTGGAGCCAGCAGTGGCGGGGGTCGCCACGAGCCCGCATGAGGCAGCGCGGCTCCGTGCCCAGCGACCCGGACAACACGCCGCGCAAAGGTGAGTGACCACAGGGGGCGACTGGAGTGGGAGCGGAGCCAGCAGTGGCGGGGGTCGCCGCGAGCCCGCATGAGGCAGCGCGGCTCCGTGCCCAGCGACCCGGACAACACGCCGCGCAAAGGTGAGTGACCACAGAGGGCGACGGGAGTAGGAGTGGAGCCAGCAGTGGCGGGGGTCGCCGCGAGCCCGCATGAGGCAGCGCGGCTCCGTGCCCAGCGACCCGGACAACACGCCGCGCAAAGGTGAGTGACCACAGGGGGCGACTGGAGTGGGAGCGGAGCCAGCAGTGGCGGGGGTCGCCGCGAGCCCGCATGAGGCAGCGCGGCTCCGTGCCCAGCGACCCGGACAACACGCCGCGCAAAGGTGAGTGACCACAGAGGGCGACGGGAGTAGGAGTGGAGCCAGCAGTGGCGGGGGTCGCCGCGAGCCCGCATGAGGCAGCGCGGCTCCGTGCCCAGCGACCCGGACAACACGCCGCGCAAAGGTGAGTGACCACAGGGGGCGACTGGAGTGGGAGCGGAGCCAGCAGTGGCGGGGGTCGCCGCGAGCCCGCATGAGGCAGCGCGGCTCCGTGCCCAGCGACCCGGACAACACGCCGCGCAAAGGTGAGTGACCACAGAGGGCGACGGGAGTAGGAGTGGAGCCAGCAGTGGCGGGGGTCGCCGCGAGCCCGCATGAGGCAGCGCGGCTCCGTGCCCAGCGACCCGGACAACACGCCGCGCAAAGGTGAGTGACCACAGGGGGCGACTGGAGTGGGAGCGGAGCCAGCAGTGGCGGGGGTCGCCGCGAGCCCGCATGAGGCAGCGCGGCTCCGTGCCCAGCGACCCGGACAACACGCCGCGCAAAGGTGAGTGACCACAGAGGGCGACGGGAGTAGGAGTGGAGCCAGCAGTGGCGGGGGTCGCCGCGAGCCCGCATGAGGCAGCGCGGCTCCGTGCCCAGCGACCCGGACAACACGCCGCGCAAAGGTGAGTGACCACAGGGGGCGACTGGAGTGGGAGCGGAGCCAGCAGTGGCGGGGGTCGCCGCGAGCCCGCATGAGGCAGCGCGGCTCCGTGCCCAGCGACCCGGACAACACGCCGCGCAAAGGTGAGTGACCACCAAGGCTCGGAAAAACGCCCGTCATTTTAGAAACGTTACCCTGTTCCGTGCAACACAGACTTCTTTATACCAATGTCAACGATTAAATATGCCCTAATGACATCCGTAGACCGTAAACGCACATTTTCGACTCATTTGTTTTCAAAATGACGGGCGTGTTTCCGAGCCTTGGTGACCACAGGATGCGACGGGAGGGTGAGTGACTATCGCACGCTCAGTGGTGCACCGCGATGATGATGGTGCAGCGCGAGTTATTGCGAAGGTGAGTTGACACGTAGCACTCTCTGCAAGGGCATAATATGTTCCACATGAGTGAGACATATGATTCTGAAAACACGCGTTTAGTTGTAGCTATTCTAAAATTTGGTATAAAATTATTTTTCTGTTAGAGCTCATTTTGGTATAGGATGACTGCTACCGTTAGGTTAGCCCATAGACTAGGAATCCTCTAGACTGAGTTTAAAGCAATTATTTCATGAAACCGATGCTGCCAAAAATACGGGGGTGCGGGGGGACGAGGTGAGTGAATCCCGTGCCGTGATTGGTCCGTTCAAAGACACGGACCAATCACGGCACGGGATTCACTCGAAGATGGAGTAAATCTACCGTATGAGTGGCAGAGGGGGTAGCGTTACTATGCTCAGTCTAGAGGATGTCTTGTCTGTGGGTTAGCCTTTCCTAACAAATCAGGAAAAAACAAGGAAATTGAAACCTTATTGTTAAGAGCGCCCAATTACTATGTAGGGTCCAATAATTATAGCAGGTACCCTATTCCTGACAACGACGAATTAATAAGATTTTTTTTATTACAGTCGGCAAATCACCTAGGACACCTTTAAACAAACGGAAAGAGAACTCCCATCTCCCGGCACCGACGAACCTCACCAAGTCGCGATCGCACGAGAGTCAGCTAGCCGGACGACCGGACGAAGCCGGACCCGACGCCAGGTAATCTTATACAAACGGGGTCCCTTTGTTTCCCATAAAGTTTTAAGTCATAGTGTATTGTTTGTCATATT
This sequence comes from Cydia amplana, assembly GCF_948474715.1. Classification (NCBI taxonomy): domain Eukaryota; kingdom Metazoa; phylum Arthropoda; class Insecta; order Lepidoptera; family Tortricidae; genus Cydia; species Cydia amplana. The sequence goes on along the minus strand of NC_086080.1, from coordinate 16,184,185 downwards.
ATCATTAGTCATGAAACTGAAACCGATAACTTTTCAGGATTTTCGTAAGGTATCCTATAGATAGGTTAGGCTAGGTTTCTTTTATGGCAATCCTGAAAAGTGACGCATTTCTGAACCAAATGAATTATGACTAACGATAATGCGAGCAAACAATACATTATGACTTAAAACTTTATGGGAAACAATAGAGCCCTATACAAATATATACTTACATCAGGAGAGTGAAACTAATCGGAAATTTTACGTCTTAAAAGTTACAGAACATTTTTTACTTAAAGTCTCCGTCAATAGAACTTGCTAACTATGTAAACAAACGGCCATATTGAAATTGTCTCTGAATGATGAATTTACTAGTGATGGGAAAGACTCTTACTTACTAATTTACTAATGTCAAACCATATCGAATAATAAAATACCAAAAGTAAAAAACAAGTAGATACTTATTTTTAATTTGTTTAATCACGATCAGAAGACAAATTGGTATTTCAGAATGATGTATTGATGTATTTTACAACCGCGGCGGTAGGTACAGAGCATGAGTTGGGTAGTGCGTAGCGGGTTTATATCACAAACTTTAGTCACAACACTACCCATCATAGACAATTGTAGAATTTAAAACAAACAAAAACGTCATTCCATCAGGTCCTAATAACCTAACTTATGAAACCATTATAAACTTTTAATTAAATATCCAAGACACAGTTATATATTTATGTATTTTACGGAACGGACCGTTTCAATAGTGTATATGTGTATGGTTTCAATGGTGTTTGATGAGGTGGTGAGAAAATTCAAAGAGAAACAGTGATAAAACACAGTTACGTTGTTTGTTTACATTTAGGGCCACTTGCACCATTCACAAACCCGGGGTTAACCGGTTAAATCTGGGGTTTAGCATGGTATCCAGTACAATCAGACACTGGATTAACGGTTTAACCGGTTAACCCCGGGTTAGTGGAATGGTGCAAGTGGCGCTTAGTTAGCAAGTTCTATCGACGGAGACTTTAAAGGTTGTATCGTTCTCAGCGACAGCTCCCTTGCGGAGGCCGCCCCCTCCCACTCGGAAGGAGTGTGCTCGCCGCCGGCCTCCCCCCCCTCCCCGCCCGCCCCCGCGCCGCCCGCGCCCGACCCGCCGCCGCACCACGCCGACTACCGGGCCCTAGACCACGCGCACGGGCCTGCCCGCGACGGCAGCCTCACCGTGAGTAGTAGGGCTTCCAATACCGGGATCCCGGGATCCCGGGATAACGTCTTTTTAAACGCATTTTTCAATACCGGTATTTTTAAATGCAATACCGGGATCCCGGTATTTAAAAAAACGAGGGAAATTTGCAGTATAAACCCTTTAAATCCATTATATTCGGCTGTATCAAAAAGCTTACTAAAGGTCAGACGCATCTAGAGTTAGACCAAGAAAAGTCTGCAACGATTTTGATAGCACACGCAGTGCAAATGTTATTTTAAACGTCAAACTTCTATGATATTATGATGTACAAATAACACTTGCACTGCGTACCTATGCTATCAAAATCGTTGCAGACTTTACTTGGTCTAACTCTAACTGGCCTCTAGCCCTCATTTTATTATTGAAACAAAATCGTTGCCTATACGTCAGCTAAATATTTGGTGGTTGGTGATTGATGAATCCTGAAGCTTTGTGAGTGATGAATTATAGTTATGATAGTGACATTAACATAATTAGTTCTTATATAATTTATCAAAAAATAAAACGAAAGAGCAAGGATAACTGTAATACCTAATGGTACACCAATTATGACGGAAAATTGAAAAAAAAAGTTGTCTGGTTGGTTAAGTTGGGTTGGACTAAAAAATGTGACTGGTGAGGTGAAGTCAACAAATTGGATACATTTATTGCCAACCTGGAGTGAGAAATAAAATTATTGCAGATGGCGGCATTGATTGTTTATTGTTGTAATTAGCTTTTAGGACATATCTGGTATTCCAGTGAGCCTTTTTAATTCCCCTGTTTAATAAAACTATATTTTTTAAGCGATTCATATCTAATACCGGGATCCCGGGATCCCGGTATTGATGAAGACAGTTTCGGTATTAATACCGGTATTGTGAGAAGTCCGCTATTTGGAAGCCCTAGACTGAGTAGACTGCAGCCCCCGAGGTCTATCATATATTTGTCTCCTATATCACACAATTAGTAACCTTATGTTCTTCCCCGCAGGGTTCACTCCCGTACAGCGTGGTCGGCGCCACGCCCCGCTCGCCGCGCACGCCCGTGGGCCGCTGCATGGCGCACGACATCGCGCACCGCTTCGCCAAGACCTTCAACATGATCGCGACCTGCGACTATTGTGACAAGCAGATGCTGTTCGGCTCGGGGCTCAAGTGTAAAGAGTGCAAGTTTAAATGCCACAGGTGAGTTTATACCTTATTCCATCCATCTAAGGTTCACTATCACATGGCGCACGACATCGCGCACCGCTTCGCCAAGACCTTCAACATGATCGCGACCTGCGACTATTGTGACAAGCAGATGCTGTTCGGCTCGGGGCTCAAGTGTAAAGAGTGCAAGTTTAAATGCCACAGGTGAGTTTATACCTTATTCCATCCATCTAAGGTTCACTATCACATGGCGCACGACATCGCGCACCGCTTCGCCAAGACCTTCAACATGATCGCGACCTGCGACTATTGTGACAAGCAGATGCTGTTCGGCTCGGGGCTCAAGTGTAAAGAGTGCAAGTTTAAATGCCACAGGTGAGTTTATACCTTATTCCATCCATCTAAGGTTCACTATCACATGGCGCACGACATCGCGCACCGCTTCGCCAAGACCTTCAACATGATCGCGACCTGCGACTATTGTGACAAGCAGATGCTGTTCGGCTCGGGGCTCAAGTGTAAAGAGTGCAAGTTTAAATGCCACAGGTGAGTTTATACCTTATTCCATCCATCTAAGGTTCACTATCACATGGCGCACGACATCGCGCACCGCTTCGCCAAGACCTTCAACATGATCGCGACCTGCGACTATTGTGACAAGCAGATGCTGTTCGGCTCGGGGCTCAAGTGTAAAGAGTGCAAGTTTAAATGTCACAGGTGAGGTTATACCTTATTCCATCCATCTAAGGTTCACTATCACATGGCGCACGACATCGCGCACCGCTTCGCCAAGACCTTCAACATGATCGCGACCTGCGACTATTGTGACAAGCAGATGCTGTTTGGCTCGGGGCTCAAGTGTAAAGAGTGCAAGTTTAAATGTCACAGGTGAGGTTATACCTTATCCCGTACAAATAAAGTTTACAATGGTATAACGATATAGCGCCCCACTTTCGAAGAACTTTCAATATGATCGCGACTCGTTTTAGACTGTACCTTACGCAAATAAGGTTTAAAATCGTATAACGTAGTTCTGTCTTTTATTTGTTGAATCCTATACATATGTCACTTGTTTGTTGCAGAGATTGCGAGTCTAAAGTACCTCCGTCGTGCGGTCTACCCGTCGAGCTAGTCCACGCCTTTAGAGACAAAGTTAGCTTCAAAGAGAGTAAGTTATTTTTATTATATATTTGGTACGTTAGTCTATGGCGCGCATAATTTAAATTCGCCTTCAACTCGGCCATCCTGACAACGTTCGCGTCCCCGTATACAGTCTGTTATTTTAAGTGGGGCAATATGGGGATATCCGAAACTATTGAAGACAGAGAAAAACTGTCTTAGGGACCTAGAATAAATTTAAAAGTGAAAAAATTACTGTCTTGGGTGTGAGTTGAACTCACGGCCTCTGGACAGACATAAACAATAAGGTAATTTCTCCACTTTTAATTTATTATAAGTTTAATAGCATCGTTCGCAGACGTTTCTGCTAGTATAAATTAAAATTTGTCTTAGGGATCCATTGTGTCTATATCTTGTGGAAACAATTTTGGTATATTCAACGTTGTGGTCAAAAGTGAGTTGTTCCTTAAATTTAATAAATATCAAAAATAAAATAGAGCGGATCGACTGTTTCATGTAAGCATCATTCATACGTGCGGGTACTGCGGGTATCTCCCTTAGCTGCTTCCCTCGGCAATTTACTCGCAAACTTCAGTGTGAACCCCGTTAACTTATCTAATGAAATAATCACGGTGCTTGCTAATCTACCGTTTAATTTAATATTAGGGTATTTGTCTGTATTTAAAATAAATTATTTTACATCATGCATGAAATAAAGCACCAGAAGATTAATAGAGAAACGTAGACAGCAGTTATTTTTAGACACAATTTCTATTTTATAACCCGTATAAAACTATAAAGAGTAGGTAATTTGACTGTGTGACGTCACAATGCTAAAGTTTCATACGAATTCCATAGTAACAAAATCGTTTTAACAGTCCGAAAAAAAAAACTGATTTGACTAGTAGTGAAATACCCTATTGTTGTGTAATGTTATTCCGTAGTAATTATTAAAATGTTTTTGTTATCAGCTCCGTTCGGGCCTAGTCCCCTCCTGCACCTCCTGGCGGCGGGGTCGGCCGGGTCGCCGGGCGCGTCGCGCGGCTCGCTGCTCGGCACCATGCAGCGCACGCACCGCCACAAGGAGAGGAGGCAGAAACACCCGGTAACTTAATACTAGCTGCCTTTACACCGCGGTGAATGCGGGCCCTGCTACGAGTGCTACGACGGGCGCTACAAGCGCTACGAGCGGTGATGCGACAATATATGAGTTTAAACTATGTGGACTGTCGAGCCGGACTTACTATCAGCTCCGTTCGGGCCTACACCCCTGCATCTAGTTCTACGGCGGACTCGCCATACAGCGCACGCACCGCCACAAGGAGAGGAGGCAGAAACACCCGGTAACTTAATACTAGCTGCCTTTACACCGCGGTGAATGCGGGCCCTGCTACGAGTGCTACGACGGGCGCTACAAGCGCTACGAGCGGTGATGCGACAATATATGAGTGTAAACTGTGTGGACTGTCGAGCCGTAGGTACTTACTATCAGCTCCGTTCGGGCCTACACCCCTCCTGCATCTAGCGCGGACTCACCATACAGCGCACGCACCGGCACAAGGAGAGGAGGCAGAAACACCCGGTAACTTACCCTGCTACGAGTGCTACGACGGGCGCTACCAGCGCTACCAGCGGTGATGCGACAATATATGAGTGTAAACTGTGTGGACTGTCGAGCCGTACTTACTATCAGCTCCGTTCGGGCCTACACCCCTGCATCTAGTTCTACGGCGGACTCGCCATACAGCGCACGCACCGCCACAAGGAGAGGAGGCAGAAACACCCGGTAACTTACCCTGCTACGAGTGCTACGACGGGGCTATAAGCCCTGCGAGTGCTACGGATGATTAATGTGTGTAAACTAGGGATGTACCGACTAGTCGCCGACTAGTCGGGAAAGCCGACTATCCGGCCACATTTGTAGTCGGCGATTAGTCGGCGAGTAGTCGGCAAAAAAGCCCGATTAGTCGGCCTATTATTAACTACAGAAAGCAGGACATAAATAAAATAAAAAAAACAATATTAATCAAATGTTACATGCCCATTCTACTCAAGTACGTATTTAGGGTACAAGATACGTGCTTGTGTTCATGTTAAATTCATGTATAGGTAATTACGTAGGTAATATCGTCGCGGTAGCACGGAACATCTTTCAGTTGATATTGAAAGCGCGACGACGCAAGGAGCAAAAAAATGTTTTTCTAATGCACCCGAACTTGAATAAAGCTACTACAGTTGCCATACGAATTTAATCTTTATCGGGAAGTAACGATTATGAACTTGGCCGACTAGCCGACTAGTCGGCCAAAACCATAGTCGGTACATCACTAGTGTAAACTCCACACACAGCTCCGTTCCAGGAGAGGAGACAGAAACACCTGATAACATTGCTATTTCTTCGTCCACCGTTGATGTAAGACCGCATATACGACTGCATTCCCAATATGCAGTCGTCTGCACACTAACTTTAATCATATGTAAATGTACATTACTGCTGAGACGGGGAATGCAGGAATTAGTTGGCTCGAGTGTTATTTCTAAACGAACGGCTTTGAGAGTTTCTAACTTTTTAATTTTTGAGTGAAATTCAACTTACACCACCTGAGTTTTAATCAGCAAAGTCAAACTTGTCAGTAGTTTTTGAGAAAAATCATCATGTAATTCTAGTTCTCTGATTTCAATAATGACGTAATCGTTTATTGCAGGGCGACGACTTATCGAATTCGTCGTCGTGCAACAGTTCTACGCCATCATCTCCGGCGCTAGTGGCGCCCTCTACCCCCCACCACCCCCCGCACGTGCTGCAGCCCGCGCAGCCGCACAAGCCGCAGTTCCACTTCCCAGGTACCTTATTCTTATTTATTTATTTATTGATCAAATAAGTAACACAGCATTACAGTATAAAACCAAGGCACTGTGAAACTACAAGTATAAAAGAAAAGATACAAGGAAAAACAATATACATAAAAATTAAATTAACTAAATATTAGATTTCGGCGACGACGTAACAGCGTGGCTCCGTAGCGTCGTCTTATGTGGTTGCACTAAGGTTCATGTTGGCTTGTCTCGTGCAACAGCTACTATTGGTAATAGTGCTGTCACTGCAGCCGCTGTTACACTTCTTGGTACTTTAGTTTGCTATCTTAATTCTGGACCTTTATTGAAAACCGCAAAAAAGCTGTTTTAGAGACAAATTGAAAAATTTATTATTGTGTATAACACAGAACATAAAAACAGCCCCTTGGGAACACACTCTTTCATTCAATTTTACGTCCTGTCGGAAGAACTGATCCATTTATAGTCGCTGAGAAGTTTATGTAACATGTCATAGTAATAAACTGAAATAAATGTTATATACTAAGAAAAAGTGACCACCTCCAGTGCCCCAGGCTGGCACCGAACCAGCGTCCTCTGCTATCGCGGCAGGTGCCTTTGCAAATCGGCCACCGAAAAATAATTCATTAAATTAATAATGAATTATTTTTATTAATTCATTATTAATTCATAATAATAAAAATTCTGAAAAAAATATAATTTGTTCTAATGCTTGAAAGAAAGAAAGAAAATATATTTATTTACGTCAAACAGAATCCAGTTAAATACATAGTATAAATATATGAGATAGACGTTAAAAAGGACCCCCACTCAGCGTAAGGGCTGATTTAGACGGCGCGCGAACTCGCATGCGATTTTAGTTACATTGCGGACTATTAAGGTTACAACAATTCAGCCGACCAATCAAATAACGCAATGTAATGCTAATGAAACTCGTATGCGAGTTCTCGCACCGTCTAAATGAACCCTAATTTTCAGTGGGGACCTAACTAATAACTAACTTAAGTCCAAGGAACTTCTAATAGTATGTCATAGTAATAAATATTTAATATTGATTGACGCAGAAGTGAAGCCTCCCGTGTCGAGTCCGAACCACGTGACGCCCGCGCCGGCGCCTGCTCGAATAGTCGACTTCAGTTCCGAGGTGGAGGAGATCGAACCCGGTAAGATAACCGACTTGTACAGCATTAGAACAGTCAAAAGGCAATTAGTCCTAAATGGCTCAACTCTTTATGTTGGCAATTACTTAATCGTAAACAGGAAAGCAGATCCCTTATGTTGGCAATTACTTAATCGTAAACAGGAAAGCAGATCCCTTATGTTGGCAATTACTTAATCGTAAACAGGAAAGCAGATGCCTTATGTTGGCAATTACTTATTCGTAAACAGGAAAGTAGATCCCTTATATTGGCAATTCCTTAATCGTAAACAGGAAAGCAGATCCCTTATGTTGGCAATTACTTAATCGTAAACAGGAAAGCAGATCCCTTATTTGGCAATTACTTAATCGTAAACAGGAAAGCAGATGCCTTATGTTGGCAATTACTTAATCGTAAACAGGGAAGCAGATGCCTTATGTTGGCAATTACTTATTCGTAAACAGGAAAGAGATCCCTTATGTTGGCAATTACTTATTCGTAAACAGGAAAGAGATCCCTTATGTTGGCAATTACTTAATCGTAAACGGGAAAGCAGATGCCTTATGTTGGCAATTACTTAATCGTAAACAGGAAAGCAGATCCCTTATGTTGGCAATTACTTAATCGTAAACAGGAAAGCAGATTCCTTATGTTGGCAATTACTTAATCATAAATAGGAAAGCAGATCCCTTAAGAGGTTGTCGACATAAATATTTATTTAACCTTTTCAACGCCAACGATGGATATATCCAAACCGCAGGTCCAACGCCAAAGACAGATTAATCCGTCACAGACCACAGAACGACATTAGACCTACGCGCATAAAGTTCAATTTCAGTATTGACACTTCGGTGACGTGGCGTCTGAGTGGCGGCGTCGTTTTGCGTTTGACACGGCGTCGAAAAGGTTAACTACCAAGAACAAACGCTTTTGCCTAATAGTAACACCTTAAAAATAAGGTTTTCTAATTCACTAGAGTGAAGACCGTTTACCACAAACCCAGTCAAATTGTCTCAATTTAGTAGATAGATGTAGTGGCAAACCACAGGCGGTCTTATCGCTAAAGAGCGATCTCTTCCAGGCAACCTAGTATCTGGGATACAAAAAATACAGGTTACGTAACGTGTTAGCGTCAGTCGGAGACCAACGCCTAAACCTGTTTGTGTGTTGCAGAAGAAATGGCGGAAACGAACGACGTAATGCAAGACTCGCTCGACGCCAACAACCAGAACCAGCCCGGGCCGTGGCCGAGACAAAATAGCGTGAGTTCACACATATTTCAACATTTATATTATTTACGTCCCGCTACGCGAGGAGAAAATCTCACTTCCTGGTAGGGTTGCCAGATGGTCGGGATTCGGCGGGATTCTCCTGATTTTTAGCATGTGTCCCGATTCCCGACAAAGTGAAAATTGTCCCGAAAAACAGCATCAAGTTATAAAACAATAATTTCAAGTTCTGAACTGTCGTCGAGCGAACCAGCGACCCGCGTCGAGCCCGTCAGCGCGCGCGCGGGGCTCGCTTGGCGAGATTGGGCAGAGCAGCTGACGTAGTGCCAATAATGTATAATATCGTTGTTTTTAATACAATTAATTTAATTTGAATGGTTCATTTTCCCGACTTCAGGCCCAAAATCCCGAAAAATTGATATTTTTTCCCGATAATAGCGTCTTTCGATCTGGCAACCCTACTTCCTGGCCAAGGAAAGACGTAAAACTTTAGACAAACCACGGGCGGTAATTCGTAAAGCCCCAGACCTGCGATTTGGAGCATTCACGAATTCACCTCCCTAGGTATGTAATGTACTATTTAATTTCTCATGCTCTGAAAGAATTTTAAGGTACGAAAAGGAAAAAAATGGAACCGTTACAGGATCACTCGTGCGTCTGTCTGTCTGTCCGACCATTCCTCCCCCACGTTATCTCCGAAACTACTGGGTCTAAAATTTTGAAAAAAAATGCACAAAATAGTTCTTTACCTATAGATGACAGGAAAACCTATTATAAATGTGCAGTCAACCGTGAGTCGGACATAATTACTTAGTTTTTGACTACGGCTTTTTAAAGACATTTCATTCACGTTCTACATAAAAAAATACATTATTAAAAATTGGGTTGCTTACGGAACGCGAGTCCGACTCGCACTTGACTGTTTTTTTTTTAATTATTTGATAGCCTTTTGCTATTATAGTCTTGCCACATTTGAAATTTGTTAACCCTGCGTCCCCCTACCCTAAGTCCCTGCGTACAAATTTTTGTACATATTCCAAAAAATATTTTGAACTTTCATTGAGTAACTAAAAAAATAATAATAATAAAAAAATAAAAAATATATGGGTTCCAAATTCAAAAACAAAACAAATGCTTCTGGGTCTCAGGAGGCAAGAATTTGAAAAAAAAAAAAATGGTTTTGAAAAGGCATATTATTTAAGTAAGTCTCGTTTGCCCTGCTGTTTAAATAGCTTCAAATGAACTTGTACACAACAAGTAGTGGGCAGCGGTGTCCGTGTCCGCTATCTCCGGACAATAGGTACTTAATGTGCCACCCGATAACTGTATGATTCAGCGGCCGCGTCTCATTGAGAACTCACGAGCGAGGTGTGTTTACACTGTGGATTAGTGGTAAAGCCTCGTCTTGCAAATTAACTACAAATAATAAAGAAATCATAATATTTCCACTAAATATAACTAAGAACTGTCTTTTCAGACAATATTTTCGATTATTAAAAAACACTCAGATCGGTTCATCTCTTTGGAAGCTAATATATATTATACACAAAACATCTATAACTCATGATAATTGTGTCAGGGGTGGGTTAAAATTCTTATAGGTACTTGTCTTGTTTATAACCACTCACACGGATTGATTACTGTCTTCTATCAAATGAATAAACATTTTTTTACGAAAAAATAAAACATCATTTCATCATAATAGATAAGTCACTCCGTCACAAGACTACCCGTACCATGAGTCACTGACAGTGTCAAAAGTGACATATGTATATGCGAACGTAATTTACTTTCTATGCATATAGCTCGCACTAATATGCGAGTTCGAGCGAAACGCGTAGAAAGGAAATTACGTTCTCGATAGCGTGTATGTCAGTGCCAAACTGGTGGTAACCACAAATACATATGTATAAGATGAAATAAAGTCCAAGGAATAAACGTGCCTTGGAAATCAAGAAAAAGTCATTTTCGGATAGATGGCGCACACACCTTTGGCCTGTGCTCGGCTAGATGGCGTTGACGACACCGTTTGATATTTAACAATTTTAACACATCGGTATCAGTGAAAGAACATGGGTCAAAATGATATAAAAATAATAAAATCGTTTATCCATTATATATATTTTTTTTGATACTTATATACATTTTAAAATTTTGAGTTTTAATCGTGTGACTGACTACTATACTGTGACTACAAAATGTACTATGACAGGACCCCTCTATACTATCTATTGTCTTTGTCACAATGTTGTGGGTGACTGAGCCCGTATAATTAGTGAGCCATTAAGTTAACTGGCGCGCGACCGTCAGTCAGTGTCAAGCTGTCAAGTCAACAATCCAACGTCGTACAGTAATGAACGATTTCGCGTATCGCAGGCGGTATTTCGAGGAAGTACGTCTGTATTTATTATTTAACTTCATTCTATGATTACCACATTCAGTGCCGAAAACCCGACTATCGGGTATCTTATGATTTCGTTCCCAGGCCGGACGACCCGATACTCCCGATAGTCGGGATCGTGGTACTACACCTTTATATGAAGAAATTTTTGTGGCTTGGCGCGGATGTCTTGTTTGGCTGGGTGACAATGAATGTGTTAACTACATTATATGATTAAAGACGAATTTTGTGTACTTATTCAAAATTTAGAGATTGGGGTATTTCATATTTGTTTTTTGTTACATTTTTATTTTGCGCTGCGAAATGACGATGGTGGGATTGATGGGTGATCACTGATCACTGTGATCAGTGACCATCTGAGTATATTCAAAGTAATTGTTTATTTTATTAGTACGAGCCCTAATATCCTCCTAAGGCCCAAGGTCCTACCCATAGTACCTATTCAGTTCGATGTAATTTAAACCATGTGCAATTGGAGGCATTGGAGCAGAGTCGCTTATGCTTTGTTTCTTACATTTTTCAATCAAAGCAAAATCAACTTTATGTCTTACAATTTAGGTTCAAATTTCAGTGGCAAATTTCGTTTGTATGGCTGGGCCTTAGGAGGCTATAATAAGTAGGCACTTATAAATCCAGTATATTCATACTAGATTTATAAGTGCCTGTTGTAGAATTACAACGGAATATAATTTAGTGTACTTACTTACAAAAGCTAACGCTCTTAGTCAATTGACTAAAACTGATCCTCTCTTTCCAGCTATCCCTAAAAGAATGGGACATCCCCTACGACGAGCTGATACTCCTGGATGTGATCGGGAAAGGCCGCTTCGGCACCGTGTACCGCGGCTGCTGGCACGGCGCCGTCGCGGTCAAACTGCTGCACGTGCAGACCCTGTCCGACCACGCCATACCTCTAGACACCTTCAAACACGAGGTAAGCATGACTGACTGAGACAGCACTACTGCATGCATTGGTAAAGAAAGAGACAGTTATCACTAAAAGAATGGGACGAGCTGATACTCCTGAATGTGATCGGGAAAGGCCGCTTCGGCACCGTGTACCGCGGCTGCTGGCACGGCGCCGTCGCGGTCAAACTGCTGCACGTGCAGACACTATCCGACCACGCCATACCTCTAGACACCTTCAAACACGAGGTAAGCATGACTGACAGATACAGCACTACTGCATGCATTGATAAAGAAAGAGACAGTATCACTAAAAGAATGGGACGAGCTGATACTCCTGGATGTGATTGGGAAAGGCCGCTTCGGCACCGTGTACCGCGGCTGCTGGCACGGCGCCGTCGCGGTCAAACTGCTGCACGTGCAGACACTATCCGACCACGCCATACCTCTAGACACCTTCAAAAACGAGGTAAACATGACTGACAGAGATAGCACTACTGCATGCATTGATAAAGAAAGAGACAGTATCACTAAAACAATGGGACGAGCTGATACTCCTGGATGTGATCGGGAAAGGCCGCTTCGGCACCGTGTACCGCGGCTGCTGGCACGGTGCCGTCGCGGTCAAACTACTACACGTGCAGACACTATCCGACCACGCCATACCTCTAGACACCTTCAAACACGAGGTAAGCATGACTGACTGAGATAGCACTACTGCATGCATTGGTAAAGAAAGAGACAGTATCACTAAAAGAATGGGACGAGCTGATACTTCTGGATGTGATTGGGAAAGGCCGCTTCGGCACCGTGTACCACGACTGCTGGCACGAGGTAAACCTTGTACACCCAACCTTATACACCCAATAGGAAAATTTAGCAGAAAATTGGTCAAAATTAAAAAAAAACAACGCGAGTGCAGATGCTGTATGATATTATACATCTAAATATTGTTTTTCATACCGAATTTTTCCAACCGTTGTTGTGTTATTTTAGTAGTGGATTTTTTGGTACTTAGACAGGGCGAGTAAAGACAGTGCAGCCCAGATACTACATTTTTAATCATAGAAATGACAAGTATTGTATCAACAAAAAAATTCTAGTGTCCGGATAAGCTAACTCTACACTGAAATTGACGTGTCAACTTGTGGAAGTGCCACAATAAACGTCATATTTTCATATAAATTTGGTGACATTTGTACACTGTCGTTAATTGCAAAGTCTGTACAGAATTTAGTCTGAGTAAACATGAGCTGTTGACTGAGCTATTTAGTCATCACTAGCCCCAAAAATTGGAATCTACAATTTTAGTAATTTTAGTAGCAGTCCTAAACAACCTATCAAACTGATATCAAACCTACCTAAATGAACACAAATTTAACTCATAAGTTTGTAATATATTTTTCTACCTGAGATACAGGATTTTCCTAGTTCAGGTAGAAGTCATTGAAAAAACGTACTTTATAAGATATTCTTAACCTAATGTTAAATGTATGACTATGTTTTCTAAATAAAGATCTTATTATTATATTGCTATTATTAAAAGAACCCTTTAAAAATGTTTTTATTTCTTCCAGGTGGCAACATTCCGTAAAACCCGTCACGAGAACCTAGTGCTGTTCATGGGCGCGTGCATGAAGCCGCCGCGACTCGCGATCGTGACGTCACTGTGCGGCGGCATGACGCTACACATGCACATCCACCTGCGGAAGGATAAATTCAACCCTAACAAGAGTCTTAGTATAGCGCAGCAGGTCACGCAGGTATATGGTTTTCTTGTATTCTAGTAGCAGATAGCGCAGGTGTATGTTTTTTTACCGTCTTCCGGCGGTCTATTTTTCCGTAACTCGCTCTGGTTTTGAGCCTACAACGTAATTGTGGTCTGTTGCTGTTTGTTTTATTGTGATTGTTGTTAACTATAATTATTTTGCATGTCTGTCGATTATTTCCCATGGGTATTATAGTCGTTTTCGAATGCATACACAAAGGCCGTGCTTATTTAAAAAAAAGCGGATATTGAGCGTTTTCATTTCTCGGCAACACGAAATCATTTTCGGAAAATCACGCATCGATAAAGCGATTTTACACTGTGAGCGTAGCGGAAAAAAATGGCCTTATATCTGAAACTAATCAATCTTCTTAAGAAGATAAGAAACTAATTATCTTCTGATTACCCGTTGGGTAGGGGAAGGGGGGGGGGGGTTGAGGGGGGTAGGTTCCTAGGAACATTATAAGTGGTCTCTGAATCCTGATTAATGGTTGTTTGCTAGGGTATGGGGTATTTGCACGCGCGCGGTATCCTGCACAAGGATCTTCGGACAAAGAACATCTTCGTGGAGAACGGACGCGCCATCATCACCGACTTTGGACTTTTCAGCGTCACCAAGCTGTGCTTCGGGAACAAGTCAGTATCTATACATAATTTATGTTGAAATATTTAACGTAATGCCACCTTAATTTGTGTAATCAATTCACATTTTAGATCCCAAAAAAAATTGAATAAAAACCGATAAGGTCAATGTGGCTAATTCCGTCATATGGGCTTTTCCGTCCACGAGCGTATATTTCTTTGATTTTCAATCGTAGGAAAAAAAAACATTTGCTTTTGATTGCACTAAAAGCAATCGCTGCTTTGTAGATTTTGTTCGTTGTTCGAGAAAAACGCTAGTGGACGGAATTAGCCACATTGGGCTTAGTTAATAGTTCAATTTTCTTTGTTCTAAATTCCAAGACCCGACCGATGCCCAATTTAGTTTGGCATCGTTATTTTTTTTGGCCTATCAGGAGACCAAAATCGGTGTTCTAGTATTTTTTATTTAAGTTGGTTCCGGCTGCAGACATATTTAGTAGACCACCGTTATGTCTTGTTTTGTGCAGTGCTCGCGGCGACAGCTTGGGTATTCCACCAGGCTGGCTGTGTTACTTGGCACCTGAACTGATGCGCGCTCTGCGGCCTCACACGTCGCTGCACCTGCCTTTCAGTAAGCAGACCGACGTGTACGCGTTTGGGTAAGTTACTAATGTTACTATCAAATTAATAAGTTCATATCATACGTGGCCAGCATGTATTTTGTGTAGATTCATGCTAGCGCGAAATTTATGCTGAATTGTCAAAATTCTCAGTTTCGTACAGTTTTCGTAAATTGACCTCGAACTCTTGCAAATTATTTTTCCATTTGTTCATTTTGAATCTTATTGCAATTTTCATAGGAGTTGTAATTCAATAACCAGCTAGTGACCGGTAAGCCGTTCGGGGCCAGCTGCAAATCGAACGACTATACTTATTGGCAAGGTGCGAAGTCGGTGGAGGGGGAAGTGGCGCTGATCGTCACAAACGCAGGTAATCTTATGGAATGTCCGCCATTAGTACTAGCGGCAGCCGCTTGAACTAATTTTACTCCATAAGATTTAACGTAGAAAGTCCGCCAAAATGAGGGCAGCACCAGTCGTGCACCTAGCGAATACTTCTAACACTCTTCTATGATGTGTTTTTTTGTATGCAGGACCGTATGGTACGAGCTACTCTGCCTCGACTTCCCTTTCAAAGGGCAGCCTGCTGAAGCGATCATCTGGCAGGTCGGCAAGGGCGTCAAGCAGGCGCTCGGGAACATGTCCTCCACCAAGGACGTCAAGGTTGGTCCTCATTGCGCTTATTAAGCGTACCTTTATATGCAGGACCGTGTGGTACGAGCTACTCTGCCTCGACTTCCCTTTCAAAGGGCAGCCTGCTGAAGCGATCATCTGGCAGGTCGGCAAGGGCGTCAAGCAGGCGCTCGGCAACATGTCCTCCACCAAGGACGTCAAGGTTGGTCCACATAGCGCTTATTAAGCGTACCTTTATATGCAGGACTGTGTGGTAAGAGTTACTCTGCCTCGACTTCCCTTTCAAAGGGCAGCCTGCTGAAGCGATCATCTGGCAGGTCGGCAAGGGCGTCAAGCAGGCGCTCGGGAACATGTCCTCTACCAAGGACGTCAAGGTTAAGCTTTGGATTCCTCCGAAAACGGTGCCGTCATATGACGGCCGTCATATAGCGGCCGCAAAAGACGGCCGTCTTTACGGTGGCGACATGTGGAAAGTACCACGGCGTCATAACACACCGTCATCCACCAAGGTCAAAGCGGCAAATTTGAAAAATGTAGGCGCGATGGGATAACGTCCCATAGAAAATTTGAATTTCGCGCCTTTTCCTACTGACAAGATTTGCTTGATCACCTATAATTTACTTGGAGGATGAAATATCATCAGAAGAGGAAAATAATCGTAGTACGGAATCATTTATTCAAATCTCGTGTCATTTATTCAAAATGGCGTCACCGCTATCTAACAAAACGTTCACGAAACTATCGACACCGTCATGACGGCCGTCATCTTACGTTACGTTGACAATCAACGTAACGTAACGCTGTCTAGGAAACCGCGCCTTGTTTACATAGAAAAGGTTCTAGTGACGTCAGTCAACGCTATATAGCGGCCGTAATATGACGGCACCGTTTTCGGAGGAATCCAAAGCTTTACTAATTTCACATTATAGGTAGGGTTGCCATAATTAGTCGGTACTGATAAGGGACAGTGGTATTCTAGAGCAGGGATCTCCAAACTTTTTTACCTGAGGGTCATATTGCGCCTGTGTATGGTTGCTGCTGTTTGGAGCTGGGGTTTGAAGAGCCCTGTTCTAGAGCGCTATTAATAAATAATACGGAACATAAACGGGACCAGTAAAATTACGGGACGTGATACTTAAATACGGTGACAGTCCCGTATATACGGGACGTATGGCAACCCTACATTATAGGTATTATATTGTGTGCGGTGCATCCCACATGTCACTACTACCTGGTGGTGGTCCGCTTGAGGGCCATACATTGGTTAAAACAAATTGTTGCATTTCCGAGGTCGCATGTTCAGTATTCACTGGAAGTATTTGAAATATTCCATACATGGAAATCTAATTTTAATAGAATATGATTAGTTCAATGGGTCTTTACAGTTATGGCCCTATGCATGGAAATACTACGAGTGTTATGTATTTGTATTAGGTACCTCTTTCTCCTCAAAAACAGTAAATATGACTAACAACTCTAACAGTAGTAGTAGTAGTAGTAATCACTTTATTGTACACAACACAGGTTTACATAATGTTTACAGAAATAAAGGTACAAAGGCGAACTTATCCCTGTAAGGGATCTCTTCCAGCTAACCTTCGAGTAGATGAGGGGAGAATTCAAATTAGATAGACAAACTTACGGAATGTACAGTAACACTTTAAAAGTAAACTAACCGAAATGTCCAAAAGTAAATAAAATACATAAATATTATTATAAAATAAAATACATGCTACATACATAAATACTAAACAACAACAACATACAAGTGTCAACAACAAAAAAATAGACATCAGTACTTAACCAAATCACGCTTGGTTGGAAAGCATAAGTTTCTTCAAATTAGCCTTGAATGACGCTACAGACTGGGACTGTTTGAGCGACAGGGGCAACTCGTTCCACAACTTCACAGCGCGTACCGTGAACGAATTCGCATACGATCGTGTCTTATTCGGGGGAATAGCAAGCGTAAGATTAGCACTTGAACGTAAGCGGTGCTAACAAGTACCGTTATTATTTCTTTGACTTAAATGGTTTCTAATTTTCCAGGACATGTTGATGAGCTGCTGGGCGTACCAGCCCTCCTCGCGGCCCGACTTCGCGTCCCTGCTCGCATCGTTCGAGAAACTCCCGCGCAAGCGTCTCGCTCGCTCTCCCTCGCACCCCGTCAACATGTCCCGCTCGGCCGAGGCCATCTTCTGAGACTGACGCGCTCGCACGAGGGCCCGCCAGTGCGAGCGCAACGACAACGCCGTCAACGCCATCTGCCGCGTTTCCACGTGAACTACACCAGGGAAATGTAACAGATAGTTAGTATTCATTTGAAATAGTTCAATAGCGCTATTTTGCGTGAAATGCTGTTTAAAATGCTTCTAAGCGACGCGAGAGCGAGCGTTAGAACGCTAAATAATAAAATGAAAAACACAGTCTTTGTCATAGTCTAATAAAACATGGTCTTCTCTTCCCAGACACAAGCCTACGTCACAATAACATTGCCACTTTATATAGCGCTGTTGCATATTATCATATAGCGCTGTCGCCTGATGACATAGGCTGGTGTCAGTCACGTGGTCGGAAGAGTACAAGGCGGAGTATATTATTATACCATTGTCTTTGTTAGATAGCGTCAAACATACATTTATTGAGTAAGATGTGTAAAATGTAAGTCAATTTCGTGTTTCGAATTTGACAGGTAAACGAGATGGCGCTGTACAGCTCCATACGAGGGCATGGCATGAGTGGTGGGGATAACTGACAGAACGGGATAGTCTTATGTATCTTTCACTAGAAGTAGCAGAGAAAGCGCTATTATTGTTTGTCTTTGTCACAGTCTCATATTTTTTTATTCCCCACCGTAGTATATGGTGGGATACAAACAATGCGTAAACGTCAAATTGGTGTGAAACATATGAACAGTGCAAAGATTATCAGGAAAAATATTGAAATCAGTGTTTCGTGTGCATGTAGTAGGTACACAGACTTGTCATTTTCGCGCTCGCGCAGGTACTTAACAATTCAACAAATATGGTGAATTGCTCAGTTTTGCGCTGTACAAGTGACTGCCAGCAAAAACAGGACAGCGTAACATTTCACAGGTAAATACAGTATTTTATACTTCGATCACATTATCATGCTTAGTAACAGCATCCTACAATCTATATCAATTAAAATCTGAGTAGAAAAAGCATTTACAGTAAATAATAACTCGGGTAAAAAAATTAACCTATAAATATTTCCTG
Source organism: Cydia amplana (assembly GCF_948474715.1). Taxonomy (NCBI): domain Eukaryota; kingdom Metazoa; phylum Arthropoda; class Insecta; order Lepidoptera; family Tortricidae; genus Cydia; species Cydia amplana. Next base: position 16,165,356 of record NC_086080.1, on the reverse strand, counting down.
ATAAATTAACCGACCAAATTACGTACGCATATTGACAGTAAGCCGTCACCCTTTTAATAACGTGTATTCAATTTAGTCGCATTGCTATTATTCGAGGGATACCAGCCCGTGATGCATACAATTACCCCAAAATTCGGGTATTTTCTATTTTAATAACATTTTTATAAATAATTTTGCTACAGAACTGGACATATACGAACAATAAAATTGAACTGTGTTTAAATTAGAATGTAAATTATATTTATTTAAGCATTACGGATTCTTTCTAACGTTATAGGGGGTTTTGCCACGACTCAGAGAATCTAATTGATATGCTGCAGGCACTAATTCTTAATTTTGCAATAAGAGTGACAGATTACAAAATGAATATTTCGTTTATTACCTCCAGATTTCCACAAGATGCAGGCACGCGTGCTAAATGGATTTTAGCAACCGGAAGGAGAAACTGGGCACCGACGCAAAACTGCCGAATAAGTATGCTCAAAGCATATTACGAAAACCTACCTATTCTATTTCTTCCTGTGGCACACAGTATGCTAAAAATTCTTTCTTTATGCGTACTTGTAATATGTATAATGAATCGCTTAATGATATAGACATTTTTGTTCATAGTTTGTCCGTTTTCAAGAACAAAGTTCGTCATATTTTGTTTACTAGTAATTGAAAAATTGTTTCAAGTAAATATTTTGCATTGTTTTCTTACTTTATTTGCGTGTTGTACTCACAACTATACCTACGGGTAATTTATAATTAAGTAACCTATTTACTTTTCATTGTAATAGTCAACTTAGTAACGTATGAAACTAGGCCTATTTTTAGTCATTTTTGTAAGACTTATTTGTAAAAGGCTGTTTGTTTACTAAATAAAAAAAATAAAAAAAATTGGCCCATTGATATAGCCGATCAACCAAATCTTGTCAGTAAAAAAAGGCGCGAAATTCAAATTTTCTATGGGACGATATCCCTTCGCGCCTACATTTTTCAAATTTGGCGCCTTTTTCTACTGTCAAGATCTGGTTGACCAAGTATATTTTATTTATCGCTGCGTCTTACGTAGGCGAACAACTCGCGAACGTGATTAGAATTACCCCAATATTTGATAATATTGGGGTAATTTTTAACTATATGGTATCCCCGGGTTTGTGACGTCATCTATGTCTATCCCTTACGGGGGCACGCGGTAGGCCACATCTATAGAAATACTACCATCTATGGCTCCATACATTCCAGTAACTCTGATTGTCAAAAGTTGACATTTGACAATTCAGTGACCGCAAAACATATGGCGCAGTACAGCGCCATCTGTTTTGGATGTCAAACTAAGGGTACGTTTTTTCTTCGACTCTACCTGTCTATATAGCGTTAAGACGTTTACATGAATTTCTAACTATACCTAGTTATAGTTTCAGTTAATTCAATGGAAATTAATAATTAAACGCTTTACTGGAGGTACTGATTAAAATTCTGTGGCAGAGTTGAGTATCGAAGGAGCTTTGAGCGAGTCCGCAAAAATGAAAGTGTCTCAAAATATAATCATATGGCAAGACATGGCGGCATATGCAAAATTAAACCTTACGCTAAGGAACGTGAGTGGTTTTTCAAATGTCAGTAAAGTATGTAAATTTCATAAATAACACATACTTAAGTGTCATACACTACTTTGATTGTGTTTGATGTAACAAAACGACTTATCGTTAACTTACCGCAATATTGACGTTTCTGATTGTACCCTAATAGAAAGGGTCAACGCTAACTTATATTAGTATAAGAATAATTTTAATTTATCCACGTTGAAATAATGTTAATTTACTCAAATCAATGAGGTTCCAGTGAAACATACAATGCAGTCCTATATTTTACAATTTGACAAAGTGTTCTAATGTAAATAATATCAGTATCTTTATCATCCTGTAAAATTCTTGGATAGTTGCGGTCACCTCGTTGGTTAAATTTGTAAAGCCTTGATCTCTGAACTAGAGTAACGAGTAAATTATATTTTCTTATCAAACTGGACGTAGGTTTGTTGAACGTGTAAATATTGTACAGTGTTACTAGGTGTGTGGATGATATGCTGGGCTTTTACTTGCACATGTCCTATATTATATACCTTACATGCATTAAGAATAATTTTGAGTATAAAACATGTAAATGAAATGGTACTTATGTGGCGATCAAACGAAATTTATTTCATTAATTAGTTTATAGCAAAAATTTAATTTTTGGTACAAGCTTTTATCACTGACTACTTTTCTTTCCACAGGCAACTAATACTCATTGGACAATTCTAAAAAACCCCAAACACAATTGGGTGTCATTCTGAATCCCTAATAACGTTTGTCCTAAAGTCACTTGCCCTAACTGGTTTGTCCTAATGGGCACATGCCCTAACGAACCAAAATTAGGGTTTTTAGTGTTAGGACAACTGATCATTATGACAAACAATATTAGGGAATGCAAAGATAGGAGAAAAGACTTTAGGGATTCAGATATAGATCTACACAATTAGGTTGCTATGTTATATCACAGAGTTCCTATGGCCACCTCCTGCCTCCGTCATCAGATCAGCTCAATTGTACCATAATATTGCATTCTCACCTGACTTATATATGTATTTATGTAAAAAAAAATGCAACAACATGTCAGATGATAGAATCATACCTCGACATGATACAAAGTAATTGTGCAAGTGAAAGCCTATGTGTTAAATTTGTATAAATTAAAATAATGTTGACTTGACGTTTAAAGTATACAGAATCTGTCGACCGCGAGTGTCCTTACCTTAATAAGGTGTTATATGTATATTTCCAGGCAACATATGTAAAGATGTCTTTAGCCTAATAATTTGAAATCTCTTATCTGGCAGTTCGAGGAAATATATGCTTTATGTAGTTAGTTCTTAAGTATTTTATTCCTACTTTGATACACATCGGCTATGTATCAAAGCATCTGTAAATACTGTTCAAACTTATTACTAATAGTTTCTGAACTGTCAGGTTGTTTCAAAATCTTAAATGATGTTGAACTGTAGTTGATGTGAGAAAGCAGGGCTTGGCAAAAGTAAGTAACCATTTTAAATGTTACATCTCACTCTAATGTTGAAGTTTCATATAAATGATGGCTGAAACATGTGCATGTAAAATGTTTTATATATGTTGAAATCAAAGTATTATGTAAAAATGGGGTTAATATTTTAGAATTTTTAGATTGATAAATTAAATTTGTTACATCTCATGTCAATAATATTTATTAATCATTTGAATATTAAAATAATTATGTTGTATTTGGTTTTCATTTTCAATTTGATAGACTAAAAAAAATATTGCAATTTTCATCTAAATAAATCTTCTGTCAGTACGCAGTTTTTCTTATCAAGTTATCATATTTAATTTCTGTCTTAGTTATTGTAAATCTGAAATGAACCCCAATATTTAAGAACAGAAGAGACCCATTAAATTGCCGTTAGTCATACATACTGAAAACGTATTTTGTCTACTTTCATGTTAAAAAAAAAACATTAAATAGTAGTTTATGCAACAGTGATATAATAAGGGTTCTTAAAATTCAAGGGTCGAAGTTACAAAACGAGACGTAGTCGAGTTTTGTAAAAAAAGACCCGAGAATTTTAAGAACCAATTATGAGCTGTTGCATACATTACTTTTTCTATGACAGCTGCAGCAAAAAAAAAAATTAAAAAAAAGAGTTATTATTAAAAAAAAAGAGTTATTATTTAAAAAAAATTGAGTTATTATTTAAAAAAAAAAGAGTTATTATTGTAAATGAAAACATACCTCTTTCAATCAAGATGATCGGAACTTGTATCTTTAAAAAAAAATAAAGCAGTTGTATTATAGCCTATAGACAAAGCATTCAAATGACATTGCTTTAGATATCACTGTCAGTCATTTAATTGACACATTTAAGTGCTGGAGTAGAAAAATTATTTTAGACTAATATTAACCTGGTTCTTACATCATCCGAATAGTATAAAATTTGTAATTAATTACTTTTACAAAATTTTATTAATAATATTAAATAATAAAAGAAAATTATTCTGGTCACTCCACTCCTATTGAAGTTAGTTGTAAAGGGGGGGTGTTGCCACTTGATGTGTATATAGGGGGGGTGGCTTGACATGTATCATATATTTATTGATAGTGGAGAGTGTGAGGCCGTAGGTTTACATAATTAATGAGATTTTGAATGATTAGGATAGTCGCATTTGCCAAAATAAATCTCCATCACTGTTTCTTATTGTTTTATTATATATACCCTTTAACATGATGACAATGACTTTCCAAACTGTTTTCTGCATAAAATGCTTTCATGCTTTTCTATCATATGAAGTGTTCTATAAAAGGCACAATTTATGAGTTACTTTCACAAAATAATTTGTTTTGAAATAATTTCAGTCATATTTAAAGCCTATTAGATATAATATACATGATTTTCTTATATCAAATTATACATTACCTAACTGAACTGACATCCATTCTTTTTTTGAAAGAGATACTTAGGCTTATAATTCTGCCCATAAAATTTAAATAAAACAAGGAACATTTTGATACATAATTTATTATGAAGTGTGTCCAGCTAAAATGTTTGCGATATTACTGCATAGGCTTTTGATTTCCTGGTTGTCCAAGTATTCACACCCTAAAATAGCATTGCCAACTGCAATTGTTTCTCTCATAGTCTTGGCTTTGATCCAAATCCTGCCGTTCATGCCTGCAGCTAACTCAAAAGGCCACTCATTCTTCAAAGACTCCAACAGAGGACAACTAGGACTCAATATCTTCCTAACAAGGTTAAGCGAACATTTAAAAACGAATCCGTCTGACAATACTCCCATGCGACCTTTCTTTCCATGAGAATCTACGCACACCAGCTCAGGCTCCATGTCTTTGCTAGCAACTAAGGTTTTCGCATACACAACGTCACCAACTTGAACTTCGGGTCTGTTTTTCTTCGTTGCACCTTCAAATGATAGGTAGGATAGCGCGGCGGGGCAACTTCCACCGATGTCCACTCTAAATATGTCTCCCGCTTTTTGAATAACAAAGCCAACTACGTTCTCTCCTCTTGACGGAATGTATCGCTTCTGTTGGTTGTCCACCCAATATGTATTAGGACTCCGTTTTCTCAGAATTCCAGCTTTTGTCATGTAAACTTTGTCCAGTTCGCGTCCCAATCCGGGACCGAGTATAACCTTACTTTTTTCACCCACATTTGTGATTTCTTCGCAATAATCGCCAGGCAGAACTACATCTCCAACTGAAACTTTCATTGTACGTAAATTGACCCGAAAAGGTAACGAAATCAATAAAAAAAACACGTGAGAAGCTTTGTTTTGAATCGTTTGACACTAGGCTAGGCAAAAGTCTGACACCCAGGACAGGACTGACACTGACATTTCTAAAGTATTCGGGTTCACAAAATAATCGCTGAGAAATCTGTATACAAAGTGTTAAGCAGAGAACAGCCAATACTTTACTCTTTTGAACAGCCTGGTAACACACTATCGCATCGCAGTAAGGCGAGAAAGAGATATCTGTTTCTCGCTCTCACTCATGGGTGCGCCCATGAATAGTATTAAACTGGATTGGGCATGAGTGGTGGGGATAACTGACAGAACGGGATAGTCTTATGTATCTTTCAGTAGGAGTAGCAGCGAAAGCGCTATTATTGTTTGTCCTTGTCACAGTCTCACATTTTTCTTTATTCCCACCATAAATTAGTATGGATGATTAATCGAATTTATTTGTTGCCCACCATAACAAATAAATTTATATGTTTTGTCCCTCACGGAGGCACGCGTAGACCACTTCTATGGGTGCGACGCACGAAGGTCGCGGTGCGGTGTAATAGTGTGTTATCACTTTAAGAGCAGGATGCATTTTCTACTAGAAGGACACAGTGATATACATTTTATGACCATCTTATTCTAACAGATGAATGCCTCCCGTTCTTGTAAACTGTAAATTGTTGGTTTTTTACATTTTTTAATACCATTGCAAGTTGCTTTTGGCTAACACTAGCTCTATGTGGAGTCCGGTTAATGCTCAACCCAGGAATGTACAGCCCAATAATTGGCGTCCACTTTTTTGGACGCGAGTTATTGGGTTGTACATTATTGCCCTGTTCAAACAGTGGCTTCATATTATTGGCACGGACCAAGCTTGTACACCCTGATAACGCTCAACCCAATAATACACGACCCAATAATACGAATCCATTTAGTGAACGCCGAATATTGGTCGCATATTATTGGCCCGTACCGATAATGCTCGACCTGGGATTGCTCAACCCAGGAATGTACAGCCCAATAATTGGCGTCCACTTTTCGCTGCATACCACAGACTATAAATATTTGACACATAGAGTGATATTCTAGGGATGGGACGACGATTTTTAAGTTTACGATTCAATAATGTTGTCATGCGCAAAAAATAAAGCAAATACTGTACTGGTATTATGATGTATTTTAGCTGGTCAACCAAATCTTGTCAGTAAAAAAAGGCGCGAAATTCAAATTTTCTATGGGACGTTATCCCTTCGCGCCTACATTTTTCAAATTTGCCGCCTTTTCTACTGTCAAGATCTGGTTGACCAAGTACATAAATTATAATTTGTCAAAGGACTGTCTCATTTCAAACATAGAGAGAATCATACTGTCTTTGTCTTACACTAGTACTAGCACCCAAAAGAAAAGGATGAGTATAGTTTATAGGATGAGTATTTTTTTGTGGTAACACACTATCGCACCGCCCGCGACCTTGGTGCGTGGCACCCATAAGTGAGAGCGAGAAAGAGATATCTGTCTCTCGCTCTTATTTATGGGTGCGACGCACCAAGGTCGCGTTGCGGTGCGGTGCGATAGTGTGTTATCACTTTTATATACTTATTTCTTTGTCATAAGCCCCCTCCACACTCATGCGCGAATCGAGGCGCGAAGCCGCGAACGCGAGTGCGGAGTCGATTTCGCAGAGTGAGGAGGGGGCCTAAGGTGGAAGTTGGTGGAAGGATATTATGGTCTTGTTACGGAGCTCCTGGATGTGGTGGTGCAATTTAGGAGGATGTCGTCGGCGTATTGCATGATTGTGGTTGCCATTTTGGTTGTTTTAAGCCCCCTCCAGACAATGTGCGTGAATCGCGGCGGGAAAACGCGAACGGGAGTGTGGATGGGGCTTTAGAGGCGGTCCAGATTTTAAGGCCCCAGTACACAATGGGCCATCGCCGGCCACTCCAAGGGACGCAGCCATGCGGTAGAATGAGATAGCAATATCACTTGCTCCCTCTAACGCATAAATGCGTCCCTTGGAGTGGCCGGCGATGGCCCATTGTGTACTGGGGCCATAGCAGGTAGCATCCTATAGAAGTGGTCTACGCGTGCCTCCGTGAGGGACAAAACATACGCAATGCGACGCTATGATTGGTCGAATTTATTCGTTGCTTACCATAATCCAAACTAAATTATGGTGGGGAATAAAAAAAAATGTGAGACTGTGACAAGGACAAACAATAATAGCGCTTTCGCTGCTACTCCTACTGAAAGTTACATAAGACTATCCCGTTCTGTCAGTTATCCCTACCATTCTTGCCCAATCTTGTTTAATACTAGATTCATGACTGGGGCCTTTACATTATTGGTCCCAGCACTGAGCCCAAGTCGTAACACACTACCGCACCGCACCGATTTTTGCGCGCCCATAAGTGAGACCGAGAAACATATATTTCTTTCTCGCTCTCACATATTGTTGCGGCGGCGGCGCAACGTGGCCTTGGTGCGGTGCGGTAGTGTGTTATGGCTATTATGTTTTCCGGCAAAGATTTCAAGGATATGATAGCCTGGCCACACAAGCACGGAATTTTCATTCGGTTTCCGTACGGAATATCAGGTGGGAACGGGACGTCCCTCTACAAATGCATAGCGCTGTCTCGCTTGCACATGTAAATTCCGTGGGTGTGCGGCCAAGCTATAGCCCCCTCCAGACTCCAGAGTATGGAGGTGGCTTAGCAAAAGAAGTAAGCCCCCATTCGCACGGCAGCTTTTTCAACGCGCGTTAAAAAAGCGTTTGAATGACACAAATGGATACATGTGTATTTATTGACACGACAGCGGTGGCGCTTTTTATCAAGCGTTATTGGATTTTAAACTTTATGCCTTGGTTGTTAAATCGAATTTAGAGTGCGGACAGATTCAAGCGCTTTTTTAACGCGCGTTGAAAAAGCTGCCGTGCGAATGGGGGCTAAGGCCCCATACTCACGAGCGCTTTTACAACGCGCGTTAAAAAAGCGTTTTAATGACACAAATGGATACATGTCTATGAAGGATATGGTCTTGTTTCGGAGCTCCTGGATGTGGTGGTGCAATTTAGGAGGATATCGTCGGCGTATGCATGAATGTGGTTCCCATTTTGGTTGTTTTAAGCCCCATCCAGACTATGTGCGTGAATCGCGATGCGAAGCCACGAACGCGAGTGTCGAGGGGGCTTTAGAGGCGGTCCATGATTAGGTACATTCAGGTACATTACATTATTGGTCCCAGCTAGGTTGCCAGATCGAAAGGCGCTATTATCGAGAAAAAATATAATTTTTTCGGGATTTGAGACTTAAGCCGGGAAAAAGAAAACATTCAAATTAAAGTACCTAATTGTATTAAAAACAACGATATTTTACATTATTGGCACTACGTAAACTGCTCTGCCCATAGACGTTTTTATAACGCTGACGCGCTCGACACGGGTCGCTCGCTCGCTCGACGACAGTTCGGAACTTGAAATTATTGTTTTATAACGTGCAGCTATTTTTCGGGACATTAATTTCCACTTTGTCGGGAATCGGGAACACATTCTAAAAATCGGGAGAATCCCGCCAAATCCCGACCATCGGGCAACCCTAGTGTGAAGAAACCTGCATACATCTGCGAAGAAATTCAAAGGTGTATGTGAAGTCCCCAATCCGCATGGGGCTAGCGTGGGGCCTACAGCCCAAGCCCTCTCGCGTATGAGAGGATGCCCGCTGTTACCCGTGGGACGTCACATTTTTATTAATCAAATACACTCGTACCGACGGTAAACGGCCTGATGGCCTGACTTTGGTACCATGGGAAAGGGGGCGGTGTTTGGTATGGGACGCTACGTGCGTCAGTACCTTCGCCGCCTCCCATGTCAGCCGTACCTCACGCGTGGCCGGAGCGGCAGCGGAAACACAAGCGGATGTGAAGCGTCGAAAATATGATCCTCTCTCCCCTGCCTACATAATCGTCCCTTTCGCAGTTGAAACGGCGGGTAGCTGGGGGAGCCGATGCGGAGCGCTTCACACGCGACTTCGGACATCGACTCAGACAGAAAGGGGAAGGCCCCGAGTCGTTCTCGTTCCTCGTGCAAAGGTCCGTGGTAGGGTTGCCAGATGGTCGGGATTTGGCGGGATTCTCCCGATTTTTAGCATGTGTTCCCGATTCCCGACAAAGTGGAAATTAATGTCCCGAAAAATAGCTGCACGTTATAAAACAATAATTTCAAATTCCGAACTGTCGTCGAGCGAGCGAGCGACCCGTGTCGAGCGCATCAGCGTTATAAAAACGTCTATGGGCAGAGCAGTTTACGTAGTGCCAGCCAATAATGTAAAATATCGTTGTTTTTAATACAATTAGGTACTTTAATTTGAATGTTTTCTTTTTCCCGACTTAAGTCTCAAAATCCCGATTTTTTTTATTTTTTCCCGATAATAGCGCCTTTCGATCTGGTAACCCTAGTCCGTGGTGATCCATCCAGCGTGGTAATGCTGCGAGCATCATGGGCACCTTTGCACCAGGAAGGACTTGAAGCGTTTTGTCTTTTTTTTTAATTTATAATTTTTATTTTTATTTGTAATTTTAGATCTTGTAACTATAATTTGAACAACTTCCCAGTATCTGATTCAGTTGAAATTTGGAGTACTATTGTAATTCCGGTGCCAATGCAATAATATGCTAGCAGGGTGGTGATCTGATGATGCAGTCCGTAGCAGGGATGTTGCGAACATCCGCATCCGCATCCGCAACCGCGGAACTTCCGCATTATTTTCGACATCCGCATCTGCATCCGCATCTGCATAAAATCGATGCGGAGCTTATGCGGATGCGGATGTCGAACAAGTTGGTACAGGAACGTCTTAGCGGCGGCGTAAGTGCTGGGTAATTTCGTCATTACCTATAACGAAATCGTCTAGATCCAGAAAAGTCGGCCAAGTTACTGTTTATTAAATATAACGCACCTATATTCTTGCTCAAATAGTAAACGTTTCGTTTTTCTTTAAATAAAAAAATACTAAAAATTTAATATTTGACGTTTTCTAAGTACCTAATCTTGACATCCGCATCCGCATCCGCATCCGCGGATGTGAGCCTTTAAATATCCGCATCCGCATCCATCATAATCATCATCATCATCCTGGCGTCAATCCCAGCTGTGCCCCCGCGCGGGGCGCGAGGACCCGGGGTCCGCCTTCCGACTCCTTCGTGTCCACTTTACCCGATCTTCGGCGTCCCTGGTGGTGAGTCCGTTGGCACGCATGTCCTCCTTAACGACATCAAGCCATCGCTTCCTGGGCCGGCCTTTTCTTCCCGTATCCGCATCCGCATCCGCGGATGTCAAAATATCTACATCCGCAACATGCCTGGTCCGTAGGCAGCCAAAGGAACTCCTCGATGGAAAAACACAAACACAACGAGTTAGGCTCATTAGAAAGGTCTCAAGCAAGAAGTACTCGCTAGATAGACATGCAAATAAGAATAAGTACAGTCAGAAATAAAAGTGTGTCACGATTTTTGAAGTGAAAACTTCTTTAGCGGCGCTGGACACTTTTTGAGCTGGGGAAAAAATGATAAACTCGAGACAGCGTAAGGCGATCACGTGACCGTAAGATTTAGATGGCCACATTTAGATGGCATTTAAATCAATAAAGAAAAACTCAATGACATTACATGGAAAAGGTTCTAATCTTGTACGGGCTGAAATACGAGTATCTGACAGTTACATTCTAACTTTATATCACTCAAATATGTCGCAGAATGGCCTGGATCATCAGATTATTGTCTATTTGTGGGCATCCTAATGACTAATTAGTCCTAGGGTTCCTCGAGATAGTAAAACAGTCTAGATTCAACTGAGACAGACTATAATTGCACGAAAGTCAATAAACAACATACAACATCCTTGTATTGCCAAATCTCTAATCAGAATCACTAATTAGGTAATCACAATTAATAATCGGAGATCAATGCGTCTACACGTGTCAAGGGTCGATAGGAACTGTCCGGCGCAGCACTTGAGATTAGGTGACGTTATCAGGCTTGACCCGTGGTTTGTGCACTGGGTTCCCGACATCAATAAAGCTAGGTACATCTCGATGAAATCGCTAATAAAATGAACTCTAGTACTGGTGAATAAAACTCAAAATATCATGACCAAATATATTTAGATGCGAGGTCTGCAAGGTAACTTTACAATTTCTATTCGAATTTTAAACAATTAACGCTACAAATTTGTATTTCGAATTTTAAACAAGCTCACTGACCAGCAATTTCGGAACTAAAGTTTTTCAATAGAAAGGAGGATGCAGGATGGGTCAATTATACATAGTGCTGCAGACATTTTGGACTAGTCATTGAGTTTTCACTTCTGTCGGCACTCCCGGAGTGCAACCCGTTGTTGGTTTTTTTTTTGGCATTAATTGTGTTAAAAGTGCACTGAGTGACGCCTTCTGTTATTGAAAATCACAACCCTTTTTAGTTACAAAGCTATTCACAATTGTTTAAGCAAATGTTAAGTTAATGTAGCGTGGAATGCGCTTTGTTTGTTTCTCCCTCTAATGCTGTAGGTATCCATTTTAATGTGTTTATATACTTAGCCATAAGAATCACTGGACACGTAGGTACTCGGTCTTTCTTCTCTGTCTAACCATTAACGACAAACGTGATGTGAACTTTAAACTAAAGCGCTCTTATAACCCGCATGGTTCGTTTGTAAACAATTTAATCTGAAAAAGGCGATGTTATAGCTATATAAAATTACTGTTTACAAGCGGGTAAATGTGTCCATGCATATCAAGTTATATGGAACATCATGGTATAATGTAATTTGTGCCCAATTTTAAAGAGTTAATTATAGGTACCGTAAAACGGGGTGAATAGACACAATTTTCAACTTCAAGGACGATTTTCACCAAGAATCCAAATGATAAAAGTAATAATTTTGACATCATGATTTGAGTCTTGCTTAGTTCTTCAATTCTGTATACTTATTTTTAATTTCAACCCCCTGATTTTAGAGAAAATGAAGAAAAACTACCCGATTTCGACGTATCGTAAAACGGGGTCGATAGACACGTCATATGGGGTGATTAGAAAAAACAGTCACGGCTGTCACAAACTTCAAATAGGTTTTTATTAGGATAAAAGTAAATAAATAAACTGACTTTCACTAAATCACTTTTTTATAAATCAACTATAATTAAACTAGTCACATACTCATAAAACGTATGAGAATTGTATATAAAAAATCAACTTAGCTTACACTAGAAGCATATTCTTTAAGAACCTACCTATTATTTAAGGAGCAGTCATAAATATTCATATCACAATACATAAAATCACAATGAATAACTATGATAAAAACGTGTTCAAACTCAAAACTCATATTTAATACCAAAATATATGAAACATTGCTAAATTTTATACTTTATAGTATTGTATAATTTAAAAATTTGAGAAAATACGTTTTGACAACCCTAGCATAAATATTTCCATTCACCCCTATTCGTTATTCTTCACCCCTCAGTCGTGTCTTTTCACCCCATATGACGTGTCTGTTGACCCCATATGGCGTGTCTCCTCACCCTGTTGTCGTGTCTATTCACCCCGTTGGGATGTAAAAACGGTTATGATTTGTTTTTTGGACATTTATCTTTAATTAATAAGGAAAATCGGCATTATCTTTTATTATTTAAACACTAGAAGAACTGGTTTACTTAATACATTATAAATAACACAATAACTAACCTGTATTTCACTGCTACGTCAAAGATCAGATAGGCAATATATCTTACTTTCACAAGGCCTCACTTCAAACTAAAATATTTATTACTTGTGATCATCTTCATGCTTGATTCGTGTTACCAGATTAAATATTGAATATTCTACTATAATTGTATCTCAAAAGAATTGGGGATGGTAGTCTACTTTTTAAAATATAACAATGTAAAGGAAAGTACCGAGTTTTTCTCTATTCACCCCGCGATTTCTGGTGACCCCGTTTTACGGTAGGTAACGTTGACATTTAAATTGAGATCTCTGCCGAATTTCTTCATCATTTATAGGTAAACTAATTATTTTAAACGTTCCAAAATTGATTAACTACTTATCATACTTGTGCCGGAAGTTTGAATCGTTTTACTTTCTTGTATGCTCAGTGTAGGTATAGTTTGTAGCTTTCTAGTAGAGCCCGAAGGCTTATCCTATTGTCTATTGTTCAGTAAAACCGCACTTGCTACTTACCTGCAAAAAAGGGTCTTTTTTATTCTAATTTGCACCTGAGCGCAGGCTAGTCCAACGCTCAAAAAACCAGTGTAGGTGCGCTCTCCGATAACGCGCCTTTGTTACGCATCTCAATGACACATTTTAGACTGGTTCTGTAACGTTCGACTCGCCGGCACTCAGTAACCGAAGTACTGACCACACACATCGGTACAAAATATTTATCCATTAGTTCATTTTGAATCTTATTGCAATTTCCATAGGAGTTGTAATTCAATTACCTGGGTAAAGTGAACGAGCGATTTTTTATGCAGGTGGTTGTGGCACGTGGCACGAGCGGTTTTACTAACAATAGACAATAGGATTAGCCGTCGGGGTCTATTAGAAAGCTACAAACTATACTCGTAGATTTCCATAGTTGCCCGCGTCCGTCATTTTACCTGAGAGGGGATAACTTTTTTCAATAACTCAAAAATGGGTCAACTATGTATGTTCAAAATACCTAGTTTTTTTCGTATTATGGGGAGGGGGATGGGGGCATAATTTCGGTCTTTCGGAGCGATTATTTCTGAAAGTGTGTTTTTAGGGTTCCGTATCCAAAGGGTAAAAACGGGACCCTATTACTAAGACTCCGCTGTCCGTCCGTCCGTCCGTCCCTCCGTCCGTCCGTCCATCCCTCCGTCCGTCCGTCTGTCACCAGGCTGTATCTCACGAACCGTGATAGCTAGACAGTTGAAATTTTCACAGATGATGTATTTCTGTTGCCGCTATAACAACAAATACTAAAAACAGAATAAAATAAAGATTTAAGTGGGGCTCCCATACAATAAACGTGTTTTTGACCGAAGTTAAGCAACGTCGGGCGGGGTCAGTACTTGGATGGGTGACCGTTTTTTTGCTTGTTTTGCTCTATTTTTTGTTGATGGTGCGGAACCCTCCGTGCGCGAGTCCGACTCGCACTTGGCCGGTTTTTTATGTATTTTTACAATGGACACCGCGATTTTTAGGGTTCCGTAGCCAAATGGCAAAAAACGGAACCCTTATAGATTCGTCATGTCTGTCTGTCTGTCCGTCTGTCTGTCCGTCTGTCTGTCCGTCCGTATGTCACAGCCACTTTTCTCCGAAACTATAAGAACGTATACTGTTGAAACTTGGTAAGTAGATGTATTCTGTGAACCGCATTAAGATTTTCACACAAAAATAGAAAAAAAACAATTAATTTTTGGGGTTCCCCATACTTCGAACTGAAACTCAATTTTTTTTTTCATCAAACCCATACGTGTGGGGTATCTATGGATAGGTCTTCAAAAATGATATTGAGGTTCCTAATATCATTTTTTTCTAAACTGAATAGTTTGCGCGAGAGACACTTCCAAAGTGGTAAAATGTGTCCCCCCCCCCCTAACTTCTAAAATAAGAGAATGATAAAACTAAAAAAAAAATATATAATGTACATTACCATGTAAACTTCCACCGAAAATTGGTTTGAACGAGATCTAGCAAGTTGTTTTTTTTAATACGTCATAAATCGCCTAAATACGGAACCCTTCATGGGCGAGTCCGACTCGCACTTGGCCGCTTTTTTTATATCAGTTTGTCGGCATGATTGATACTGACATGCAAAATTTCAGATTTCAGATCACTGTGCTAAACCGTGAATAGAAATAAACAGAGGGCCTACCGCGAATCACGTTCGACGTGTTGCCTCCCTGTCACACTTACGTACGAATTTACAAGTGTGACAGGGAGGCAACACGTCGCACGTGGTTCGCGGTAGGCCCTCTGTATCAAAGCATTAAGACCTATAACAAAGCGGGCAGCCAACCGCTCACGGCCGGCGCTACCAGACAATCGAGTTTTGCTTCTCACAATCACGAGACAGGTTAGCATGGACGAGAATAGTTAAATACGAAAAAAGTAGAATGCGAATCCTGACAAACGGGAGGATTAAAATCCGAAATTATTTTTCGCCAGTAAGTATCTGATCCCAATTGATGATTCCTTCTACATCGAGTGGTTTGGAAATCCAAGGAAAAATTGAACTTCCAAGGTTCACAAAATTTATGCACACCTCCTGGAATTGAGCAAACTCTGATTACACGCATTTATTTTAGGACCAAATGAAGGTATTAAAACGATTTCCAGCTTGTTGAGAATTAATTCCTCAAAATGCTGTTTTAGGTAGGAACACAAATAAACCGTATACCTACTCAGGTATAAATCTATTTGTATTAAGTACCTAATATTTTAGTTTTTTTTTCACTTGCGGAAGCGCCCCCCTGGGCAGCATGAACGCCCCCCAATCGCTTCCGCGGCCCTTACCGCCCCCCTGAAACTCTTCAGCGTCCACTGGGGGGCGGTATTGACCACTTTGGGAAACTATGGACTAAGTCAATATTGAGGTAATCAATTTAACTTTCAGGCCTCCATTTTGATGATATATTATTTTGTGAACGAATACAATACAATTACCTACAAACAAACAAATCATCAAAAACATTACATGTAAAAAGGTGCAAGTCTCGCAACGCTTCTACTACAAAAAAGTTTAAGATGTAATGTGAAACCAAGTCGGTTATTTTAATCAGTGCCAGGGGGTGTAAAAACCGTATCAATAAGATATCTTTAATTTGTAATACGTATAATGACTTGGCCATCGCACGGCTGCATAATGACATAAGGATCATCGTCACCTATTAAAAATCATTCTAATTGCAGTTTGAGCATTACACATATTTAGTGTACGGTACGGTGAGTATACGGTACGAGTAAAGCATTATGTGCGATTGCCAAGTCATTCTATGTATTACAAATTAAAGATATCTTATTGATACGGTTTTAACACCCCCTGGCACTGATTAAAATAACCGACTTGGTTTCACATTTTACATCTTAAACTTTTTTGTAGTATAGAAGCGTTGCGAGACTTGCACCTTTTTACATGTAATGTTTTTATGAGATCTCATCTCTTTTTGTAGGCAGTCCTTCTTTTCGGGTACTCATACCCATACTATGTATACACATATCATAACTAAACACATCTTCATTCATACTCACATCGTACATCGTAGTGTACCTTTACTTTACCTACTATTTGTAGGAACTGCAACAGTAATTTTGTAATAGCATATATTTATATGGGATTACAAACTTACTTATGCAGTTCTTAGATCTTTAGAACGTGACTGATATGGCCATATTTTTAGGTTTTCTATGGCTTGATAAGCTGAAAACTACTTATGTTTAAAATGTGAAGCTTGTGGGTATGCTAGAAGTACCTTAGAATTATGATGATCGTGAGTGAGTGAATCAGTGTCGAAATTAAGGAACACATACAATAATTCTTAAACTACAAATTCAAATTGAATGTTTTTGAGAATATATCTTAAGCATGTTAAGCCCTATAGATTACTGAAAATTCAGGGTTCTAGCTTCAGCCATTCAGCCAGCACAAAATTACAGGACGTCGAAAATGGCCTGAAATCCTGAATCGCTTCGAGAAAAGGATGGTACGGCCGTGCCTCTTTGTTTTGCTCGACTTGGCGGGGGCACTGCCGTGCCCCCAGATAACATTTAATTTAGAGAAAATTATTTTTTGTTAATATAAAATATTTTTTCACCTTTTCCAACTGTTAAACAGTATGCAATAGTTATAGTAGAAACTTTTTATCGCTGGAAACCAATCTTGGATCTATATCTAATAAATCCCTAAAGTCTTTTCTCCTATCGATGCATTCCCTAATATTGTTTGTCATAATGATCAGTTGTCCTTACACTAAAAACCCTAATTTTGGTTATCCTAATATTGATTACTTATCTGAACGTTATTATGCATATTTTCTTTATTGCGAGGGTCGCAGTTGAACCCTAACCTAACCCACTTTTGTGGCAGCAAGTTCTAAAACCTAACCATTTTTCAGAACCTTACATTATAGAAAATAATCGTTATGACAATTGATCGTTATGGCATGTGCCCATTAGGACAAACCAGTTAGGGCAAGTGACTTTAGGACAAACGTTGTTAGGGATTCAGAATGACACCCCCAATCTTTACAGTATTTAAAAAAAGGTTTAAATTATAATAGCACAACATAACAGATTAGGATTGTCTGCCTCCGGCTTGCCTTAGCCGGCTGTCCAGAGTGGAGTCGTGAAATCTACGTTCTCGAGGGTAGATGTGAAAACATAAGTGGCAAGTTAGCTACAGGTATGTTTAAAGTCCAGTGACACCTCTCTAGTTCTCTACCCTCAGCCCTCGCACCGATGTTGCGCTTGAGTCAACTTAGATGTAGCTTAATGTGGGGGCTCACCTTGTACGTGGGGGCGAGTCACCATCTGCCCGAAATAAAATTGTATTACCTATACCATTTTATTAGGCAGGCGTCTGGTTTACAATGCCATAGCATAGCGGTAGCCCAGTAGGCCCAGTAAGTCCATGGCTTTGACTCAATAGCCTAGCCTAGTCCATTTTAGATTCCATCAACTCTCAATTAGTCTTTATTAGAGATGCCCCGAATAATGGTTTTGGCCGAATACCGAATATTCGGCCACTCTCTCGGCCGAATACCGAATATTCGGCGACCGAATATTCGGCATGAGATGCGAACATTGTGAGTCACAATATTATGAAAACTGTTCGCCAACAAAGCACAACGTTTCGTTCTAAGATATATTTTTTGTAAAACAGGACTAATGAATGTAGGGTTAGAATCAATGAAATCAGACCCATGATAAAAATAAAATATTTCATAATCAACAAATGCTTAAATAAAGGGTCTTCCTATTTAACAACTTTCCAATAATACTTTTTAAATATTAAATACTTATACATAAATTTGGTATTTTTTTGTGTAATTTTTCTTTTTAGTTAGAGGCAAGAGATATTCGGTATTCGGCCGAATAGTAGACAACATTTGGCCGAATACCGAATATTCGGCAAAAAGGCCGAATACCGAATAGTTGCCGAATATTCGTGGCGTCTCAGTCTTTATACACCTTGGCGGGTGCTGCTTCCACGTGCGTCCCATGATGGGCAAGGGCAGCATCCACTCGGTGTAGCCCCTACAGGCATTAAAATGTCAAAAGGCAATATATTGTCTTCGGCTCGGCAAACGCCTCCCACAGGTCCGGAACATCATTGTTTCGTGATAGGAAAGACATATTAATATGAATACTAGAGATGCCCCGAATAGTGGTTTTGGCCGAATACCGAATATTCGGCATGACACAAATATTTTTTAATCAACAAATGCTCAAAAAAGGGTCTTCGTATTTAACAACTTTCCAAGAACACATTCTAAATATACCTTACCTACATAGTTTTTGATTATTTTTATTGTGCAATTTTTCTTTTTAAGTAGGTGCAACAGATATTCGGTATTCGGCCGAATAGTAGGCAACATTCGGTCGAATACCGAATATTCGGCAAAGTGGCCGAATAGGCCGAATGCCGAATAGTTGCCGAATATTCGTGGCATCAAACTTGCCACTTACCCATTTAACAACACAATACATTAAATAACTAAGCTAACATAAGCTTTAAAGTTTAAAGAATAGTGGCATACGACCACGGCTATCCTCTGAATATCTATAATTTAAAGATAATAAATATAAAATATTTTCTAAATGCGATTTCGAGATGATTTTTTTTCTTGTTTCATACTTTTAAGAGCGCAATTTTTCAGTACCGTAAAACACCCTATTTTCGCCTACTTTTTGACATATTTTTGAAGTTTCCTCTTAGGGTACATGTTTATTGTGTCATCACTAGTATCTAAATGGTATATATAATGATAACACCTAAATTTAATTAAAAAATAACCCAATTGTATGTATAATTATACCTAAAAAAGGAGCTCAAAGACAATAGGCGAAGTTTCATCTTTTTGCCTATTTTCGCCTACCCTATGAAACGTGACTGAACATAGGCACATTCCATTAAAATTAAGTTCTACCCTCTGTATGATTGACGTAATTTATATTGAATCGTACGCCGGTGTTATTAAGGTCCTATTACGCACATATTTTCATCATAGGCGAAAATAGGAAGACATCCAGCGTGTTTTCATACATATTACTACGATCGTTCAGGGTTGTCAAAAATCATGTTTTTAACCAACTGTCGCAATTAAAGAGGGTTTTTGGTTTTCATGTCATAAATCATATAGGTATGAGAAAAAAAAATCATTTCAAAATCAACCACAAAATGTATTTAAAGAGTAATATTAATTAAGTACTTACTTAACAAAAATCCCGCTTACGTTAGGTGAAACATAGATAAATCAAGCTGCATAATTGCATGTACTAATCAAGTGTCCATGCAATTTTGCAGCTGAGTGCAAGTTGAAACTTGGTCAGTAGACGTATTCTGTGAACCGCATTAAGATTTTCACACAAAAATAGAAAAAAAAAACAATAAATTTTGGGGGTTCCCCATACTTAAAACTGAAACTCAAAAAATTTTTTTTTCATCAAACCCATACGTGTGGGGTATCTATGGATAGGTCTTCAAAAATGATATTGAGGTTTCTAATATCATTTTTTTCTAAACTGAATAGTTTGCGCGAGAGACACTTCCAAAGTGGTAAAATGTGTCCCCCCCCCCTGTAACCTCTAAAATAAGAGAATGATAAAACTTAAAAAAATATATGATGTACATTACCATGCAAACTTCCACCGAAAATTGGTTTGAACGAGATCTAGTAAGTAGTTTTTTTTAATACGTCATAAATCCCCTAAATACGGAACCCTTCATGGGCGAGTCCCATTTGGCCGTTTTTTTTTAGATTTAGGTTAATTTTAGTTTAGCTTTATTTTAGAATAGTTTTTAGTTTGTATTTAGTTTAGTTGTAATTTTAAGTTGTTTTTATTTATTGTTTTTTTTGTCATGTTTTTGTACAGTACGTAACACATTTTGAAATACAAAAAAAAAACGCAACGAGTTCCTATTTTTTTTTCATTAAAGTGACAACCCTAGGGGTAGGCGAAATTTGGAAGGAACATGGCGTTTTGACCTCTCAGGTGACATATTACAAGATAACTTTTTAATTACGAGGGATACGTGAAAACCAATTATTTCATGCGAAAGATCATTAAATTTCGATTATAGATTGAAGTATTTTGTTGACTCACCTGTTAAACATGTGCCGCTGGAGACAGAAGTATTCACGAGCAAAAAAATCTTTGTCACACCTAACACTCTTTAAGACACTCTAAAAGTGAACAAGCTAAAGGTAGACACAAAAAAGTAACAGCAGTGTTGCCACAAATAAATTTCCCAATAGATATGGTAGTTAAATATGCCACGTTTGATACCAAATTTAGTAGAAAATGTAATATTTTTAATTTAGGCGATGTTTGGCTTGACAGGCGAGATTAGGGTGTTTTACGGTAGTCGGGTTTTAGTTTTTGAACTTATTTTTGAAGTGAAAACTTCTTTAGCGGCGCTGGGCACTTTTTGAGGTGGGGAAAAAATGATAAACTCGAGACAGCGTAAGGCGATTACGTGACCGTAAGGGGCGTAAGGCGATCACGTGACCGTAAGCCCCGTAATTTATGGTGGCCACTCATAATTTAAATGCCTTTTAAATCAATAAAGAAAAACTCAATGTTATTTGACATTGTAAGTCGGGTGACAATGCAATATTATGGTACCATCGAGCTGATCTGATGATGGAGACAGGAGGTGGCCATAGGAACTCTGTGATGAAACAACGCAACCTAATTGTGTTAGGGGTTTTTAGAATTGTCTCGATGAGTATTAGTTGTCTGTCGTAAGAAAAGTACAGTCAGCGATAAAAGCTTGTACCAAAAATGAAATTTTTGCCAAAAACTTATTTATTTTAGTATGAGGGCACCTTCGGTGCCCGGCATTGCAGTGCGACACGTACGTCGGGCTATGCCCGACGCATTTAGTATGAGGTGCCTGGTATTGTCGTTCGCCACCACGTCGAACTACGCCCGACGCATTAGTATGAAGGGCACCTTCGGTGCCCGGCATTGTAGTGCGCCACGGACGTCGGGCTGCGCCCGACGCATTTAGTATGAGAGCACCTTCGGTGCCCGGCATTGTAGTGCGCCACGAACGTGGGGCGACGCCCGACACATTTAGTATGAGGTCACCTTCGGTGCCCGGTATTGTAGTGCGCCACGTACATCGGGCTACGCCCGACATATTTAGATGGTAGGCATTGTAGTGCGCCACGTACGTCGAGCTACGCCCGCAGCATTTATAGAATCCTGAGCGCTAGCGGATCCGAAATTCTAGGCGCCGGATGGCAAGGGGGGCGCAAAAATGGCAAATGAGAAAAAAGTTTTAAAAGACGCGAGCGTGGCGAGGGGGGTGGAAAATAAGCTTGAAAACTTCAACGAAGGGCGCCAAAACCCGATTTCGCTCTACCCTGATCAAGGGCTCGGGCCGGCACTGGGTACATGCAAGCAAAACCGGGGGCAAAAGCTGTAGATATTGTATGTATGTACATATTTGAAATGTGCTAATTACGCTCTTTCAAATGATATATGACACGGCATCATAACCTTAAGGAATACTATCTTTCCCTACCTTAGTTTTTATTTTTATAATAATTGACACTGTTGTTTCTTTATTTAATAGGTATATATTGTAGTTTTTATGTATGTATGTATGTCTAGATGTATGTTTATGGTTGTATGTATTTAAGTATGTTTATCTTTATTAATGTTTTGTGTTGTTTGGTTATATTCAATTCGACTTTTCATATTTTTTATTTGCGCCACCTACCGTATATTCTAATTATTTTGTCTCCGATATCCAAAGGTTGTCTGGAAGAGATCGCTCTTAAGCGATAAGACCGCCTGTTGTTACCTCTATTGTCTTTGTTTATGTTATTATACATTTATTGTAAACTACGTGCATGTGAGGTGTGCAATAAAGAGTATTGTATTGTACTTCATTTAATTTTTTTGTTCCTGACTTTATGACCTCTAGAGGGCGCCATGATCAATTTAATGTGACGTTATAAGCCTATAACCAGCGGACAATCAAGACAATTCGAATGACACATGATTTGTCAAGTTATAATGCGTACTTTTGAAGTTATGAGGGAACAGATGAACATACATACATACATACCCACATACATAAAGGTCAAAATCATAACCCTCCTTTTGCTTTGCCGTAGTCGGGTAATAACATCATGAAAAAAAAAACATGTATTCATAGCATAATTTTTATTTATAAGTGTTAATAATAATAATAAATAATAAATCAGCCTTTATACGTCCCACTGTTGGGCACAGGCCTCCTCTCATGCGCGAGAGGGCTCGGGCTATAGTCCCCACGCTAGCCCAAAGCGGATTGGGGACTTCACATACACCTTTGAATTTCTTCGCAGATGTATTGCAGGTTTCCTCACGATGTTTTCCTTCACCGAAAAGCTAGTGGTAAATTGATATTTCATACATAAGTTCCGAAAAACTCATTGGTACGAGCCAGGATTTGAACCCGCGACCTCCGGATTGAAAGTCGGGCGTCATATCCACTCGGCCACCACCGTTTATAAGTGAATAACAAGTAAATTAATAAGTGCATAACCTAATATGGAACAAGTAAATTAATAAGTGCATAGCCTAAAAACAAATAAATTGATAAGTACATAGCCTAAAAACAAGTAAATTAATAAGTACATAGGCTAATAACAAGTAAATCCTAATAACAAGTATATTCTACAATATCGAGATACAATTCTATTGGCTATATTCTACAACATCATACGAATAAATTCTATTGGCTATAATATTCGATCTATGCCCATGTTTCCTGGGACGGCACATAGTTGAATATGGGGTAGCCATAGTGATAATTATAATACATTTCATTAATGCTAGTCTTACTAAAATCTACATATGTTTCTAAAAATGTATTATACCTATCGCCAATTGGCAAACACGACATTAAGTTTAGCTTATTAACTATCGGTGTATCCTTAATTTTTTCTAAATTTACTTCTAATCCTAATTGATTAGTTGTTAAGTGAGTAGTCGGTGATGTCAAGTCTGGTGAATAATCATAGACTATGGCTCTTAATTCTAATAACCACTGTTCTTTAGCATACTGTTCTAATAACTCGCGATCATTATTGTCTTTGTTTTTCACTTCACTTTTTGTTATAATGTTTTTCAAGTGGTCTTCCCACATGTCATGATTGTTGTCTTTAGTAATGCAGAATCTCTGTGTGTAATGTTTTCTCATTGCTAACTCCACCCTGGCCAATTCTGCGACGTCATCTGCTGGTGCTGGTTGGGTGATCTGCATGTAGTGTAAGCGTTCTTCTATTTGTGCCTTCAAATCCTGCAGGTCTGCGATGTACTTGGGCTCTAATTGTGGCTCTTCTAACTTGCATGTGATTGATGCGTCTTGAAGTTTTCTGAGTCTTTCTTCGTAGACACGGCGTATCAAGACTGCTCGGTCGTAGAAGTGGTACTGCCGACACGACAACTTGAGCAACTTGTAATGTTCTTCACAATATTTGAATTTCATTGACACATATTTTTTACATGGTTTGTCCCAAGTATAGGCTGAACATATCAGTCCCACAAAATTCCCAAAGTTACCATCTTTTCAAATGCCAAAAACTACCTGCAAGTCGTATCAGGTAACAGTCGTATCAGGTAACAAGTCACTGTGGGATTGATTGATGTTATCGAGGATGCCGACACGTGGCCTAAGGCCTAAGCAGGCCACACTTATGGATCAGAGACTCAGAACAGGGTTCTTGCATCTGTACTGATATGATTGAAGCTCGCCGTGGGTTATGTGATTCTTCCAGACGCCATTGGTTATTCTGGTTTCGCTCAGCAAGTAAATGGGCCACGTCTACACTTAGCCGTCTTCGTTCGAGTCACGTCCGTACTTCTGTATTCCTCGCAAAAATACATGAAAAATAAAAATTGATACAGAAATTGTAAAGCAACCTAAGCAACAAGTGTCAATACTGTCAATGTCACTGATAGATGTCACTGGAAAAACCGATTATTTTTGAGCTGTCAAGATCTCATGTCAGAACGTCACTACTAATTTTGACAGCTCCCTTAAAAAAAAGAATATCTCTGGTTTTTGGCTTCCAATTATTGGGTCGTACATTATTGGGTCGGGCTTTCTCGACCTGTACCAATAATGTTCAGCCCAATAATTGAAAGCCAAGGGACTCAAATTAGTGGACGCGAATTATGGGGTCGTACATTATTGCCCTGTGAAAATAGTGGCTTCGTATTATCGCCCCGGACCAAACTTGCGCGGACCGAGAATGCTCAACCCAGGAATGTACAGCCCAATAATCCGCGTCCATCATGGACGCCAATTATTGGGCTGTACATTCTTGGGTTGAGCATTATTTGGTTGTGTATTAGTGGCTCCCCTCTATGTGTAAACTAAACGCTCCGACTGTCACAATGACGTAAATTTGACAGTTTGACGCACGTGCATTTCGGCATGGTGTTTATGTACCAAATATCTTGGTTTTTAAATGGAATAACGCAATAAAAATTCTTAAAATGCCAGCCACAGTACAAAACGACACTCTTGTATACAAAGGAAGTAATTTCTTCCGGCAGCGGTTGCTGTTATCCACTCTAAGTGGTCGTTCCGTGAGGATAGAAGACATCCGGAGTTCACACGACGATCCTGGGTTGCGGGAGTACGAAGTGAGCTTGATACGGCTGCTGGACAAAGTGACGAACGGCACCAGGGTGGAGTTGAGTGAAACGGGCACGTCCGTGTTTTACCAGCCGGGAATTCTGATCGGAGGACAGGTCACACATAATTGTAGCACACAAAGAGGCATAGGTAAGTTTGCTGTGTATTTCATAGTATGGTTATGGTTATACTAAGTCTGTCACTGTATGATGAATTCTCATACTGTTTCTCTAAAGCCCCGTCTCCATATCGCGCGGTAAACCATCGAACATTGGCTCGCGCGGCAGCCGCGCGCAATGGATACCGGGCGCATCGAGTTGGCTCGCGCGGCAACCCGGTATCCATACGCGCGGCTGCCGCACGAGCCAATGTTCGATGGTTTGCCTTGCGATATGGAAACGGGGCTTTACCCTACATGACCTTACAGGGATTGTCCAAAGGTGTGCAGTGACAATTTGTTTGATATTATTAATTTACTTGCAGGTTACTATTTAGAAATCCTGCTAGCACTGGGCCCATTCTGCAAGGAGCCACTGAATGCTGTGCTGCAAGGAGTGACCCACCACAACCTGGATGTATCGGTAGACAAGGTGAAGGCAGCAGCGCTGCCTATATTGCTGAAGTTTATATTGGTGGATGATGGACTGGAACTGAAGGTGGTTCGGAGAGGTTAGTTGATACTTTTATAAGGGCCAATGTGCACTTTAACCCCTTTGGGAAATCTATACTGTAAGGCATAAATTGTAACATAATTTTTAATATTTTTGTTATCTTTCTTCTAGAATTTTTAGGACTATAAGACATTTTTTTTTAAATGGTGGCATTTGGTACACTCCTTGAAAAAAAAAAGAAAATAGTTATCAATGATTTTGGATCATACATTTGATGTACAAAACAAAATCATCCCAATTTCTTATAAAAATAACAAATATCTTCTAAGAGCTAAATAAGGTTGACAAATATTATCTTCTAAGACTAAGAGCTAAATAAAGGTTTTGTTTATGGAACTAGACTACTAGAGGTTATGAATTTGTACCCTAACTTATGTCAATACCCTGAATTTTGAAAATACTTCGATGAGGAACACTAGGAACAGTGTTTTTGGTTATTTTTCTTAATGCCAGCTGCCTTTGGAATCAAAACCAACTGTGTTTTCTTAATTTATAAAAGGTCTCAATGATCATGTTGGATTTGAATTTTCAGGAGCGCCACCTCTCGGCGGCGGCGAGGTGGTATTCCGCTGTCCCGTGCGGCGCGGCGTGCGCCCACTACAGTGGACCAGTTGGGGTCTTGTCAAGCGGATCCGCGGTGTCGTATACGCGCTGCGCGTTTCACCTACCATGGCCAACCGAGTGGTTGAGGCAGCTAAAGGGGTGAGTATACTTTATCAGCATGTAAATAACTATAAAAGTGGTAGCCAAAATATTAAATTGTCTTTGGCATGCCAATTATGTAGACGCCTAAAAAATATGATTGATTCTTATTGTCTGATTAGTGATTATACATAGATTCAGGGGGACATTTTGATAGTGGATTATTCTGCGCCCTAACTTTACATTGACATGTTTTGTGTCAGCTCATAAGTCAGCTCATGTGTCAGACATAAGAGTCACATTCCTGCTGAAAACAGTAAATTAACTGATTGCTTGCGAAATAGCGATTTTTATGAATAATAAAATATTTTGAGTAATTGTGTGATAATTTTTCAGGTCATGCTCAAATTCCTGCCCGATGTGTACATCAACACAGACCAGTGCCGCGGCCCCAACGCGGGCAAGAGCCCCGGCTTCGGCGTCAGCTTGGTGGCCGAGACTAATGAAAAAACTTTCTACTGTACTGAAGCAGTGAGTGTTTAGAAATAATTTAAAGCTCACGTCAATAAGTTTTCACGAAAAATTGTTTAAGTATTTAATAAGGTGCAAGGGGCATTTTCACCTGTGGGGAAATTTCAACTAATCTTCCATGTTTAACATTATTAAATAGAGTGCCGTATAGCCAGATAGGTAGCGAAAAACATATTTTTCGCTATCTGATTCTCGCACTCTAGTTAATAATGTAAAACATGGAAGCTATTTCGATTGAAATTTCCCCGCAGTCGAAATTGCCCCCTGCACCTTAATTAGTTACTTAGCATAAAAAATATCCGTTTCTTAACTAACTAGTCAGCCTAATCTATTAGCACACGATTCGCAACACACAATTTATGTGATTCATTCTGTGCATATACAAGCGTCGTAAAAAGCTAGTTTAAACTGCATAAATTTATTCTTTTGTAAATATCTTTTATGGCATTATATAATGGGAATATTTTATTTCAGAAATCGTTAGAAGCTGGCAGCGGCGAGACAACGCTACCCGAGGACTTAGGCCGCGAGTGCGCCCAGACACTGTTGGACGAGGTCTACCGCGGCGGCTGTGTGGACTCGGCCTTACAGTGGCTCGTGGCGCTGTGGATGGCGCTCGGACAGAAGGACGTCAGTGTGTGTGTGGTACGTATTTGATGGGTTTGGAGTGGAATTCTACCAGGATTGAATCGAGTAAAACATTATTTGTGCAGACAGAAATAAACGATATATATTCATTTGTTCAAGTACACTGACAAAATAGAAAACCACAGACAAAACCAAATAGTCGCCAGCTCATGACATAAGGTTTACAACCTGTTTGGTTTATAAGTTCCAACAGTATTACAGGTGAACCATATGAGGACTCTTAGCGTCTGCCACACGGGGTTCTAAATTATCCAGATAATTATAGTCTGATAATTATCCGATAAATATGGATGGTGCTATATTTATTTTCTTTGAATTCTTTGATAGTAATAAATAATGATTGGGGAGTTTTTTATATTTTAGGTTATTATCAAGTCGATAATTATTAGGCATAAAAATAACGATAATTATCAAGATAACTATAATTGATAATTATCCTTTCGAACACTGCTGCCACAACGTTACATTGTGACCTAAATTATTAGTGTAATAACGTTCGAGAAATGGGCTCCTGCTATCTTGTGGCCTATTAAAAAACTATAGCCCGTTTTTGTTTCGTTCACTTAACATCCTATACTTATGTATATCATTAAAAATGTTGATGCAAGCGTAAATAAGTCCACCGACAAGCAGTTTTGTAAAAAAAAAAGAATAAAATTATTTACTATGTGGACTGATGATGTATTTTATAACATGTTTCACTGTTTCTGAATTTAATAGTATTTTATGCAACCATTGTTTAAGAGCGGTCAAAAAAGGCGAGTGGCGTGAGTAACAATTTGAGGCGAAGCCGAAAATTGTTAATAAAGACGCCACGAGTATTTTTTGACTCGGTTAAACAACGTTGCATACAATACTTTTTCTACGACCAAGCACTTACTTTGAAATAAAATTGTAAATTTAACAAATATTTTTAATTTAAGAAGTAGCAAAAATGGAGGGTACGGGTGGGAAAAGAATGAATGAATGAATGAAATTAAAAAAAAAGCATGTCTATGGTTCACTTATTTGTCAGAAATGACATTTAAAATAAGGTTGGCAACACTGTATTTCATTCAATATTTTTTAAGTGGTCATTACACGAAGTATCGTAAAATCGCCAAAAAGATACTGCGTGTAAGCACAAATTCTTTTTTGGGGAATAGACTAAAGACTTGTCTTGACAACTATAAGGTAGGGTTTTAAAGGTGTGTGCACGACCCTTTAAATGACAAATAAAAGTACGGGAGTAGAAAAAATAATTAACACTCTTTCCCAGGTGGGCCCCCTCTCCGAGTACACCATCACCTTCCTCCAACACCTGAAAGAGTTCTTCGGCGTCATGTTCAAACTAGAAGTGTTACGAGCCGATGATGATGATGACAGCGATGACGACACGTCGACGGCGCAGCGCGTTAAGATGACGTGTGTCGGCATCGGTTATGTTAATATTAGTAAGAGGACGTTGTAGTGTTAATAAATAGTCATTATTACATTATTATATCATAGTTTTTTTTTTTCAAAAATACCTTTATTACATTTTAATTCCCCGTGTGCTTTGGTAATTACAGAAGTTCATTTTTATTCTAACGCAAAACAGTTGATTCTAATACTCAGGACAGGAAGTTAGTTAAGACTATACAGAAAGTAATACTAGCAATATTAGTATTGCTAAACAGGGTGGTTAAACACGTTGATTGTAGCTATGCTTTGACAGCTGAAGTAGATAGTGCTGTAAGGCACCATACGTATTATGGTAATAACTGGGTTGCTAATCATTAAAGGGTATAAAACTTATGAAGACGATAAGTAAATTGTCTAATTGTCGTGCACATTCAGTATTGCGTTACATAACAATAAGTATATATTTGTCAGTTTCTGTTTTCACATCAGCTTATGGCGTTCAAAAGGTTATTGAGGAAGATAAGATAAGATATATTTATTTATAAAATTGTAAAAAAATTACACAGGTAATTGTAATTAGGAAGAAATGAAACATTACATTTCTTTTTATATTTTATTATCTTAAACAGTAACTTTACAAAAATATCTTACGGCTACGATTGTAAAAATAATTAAGGCACATTTTGAAAACTTCATTTATATATCGTCTGTAGTAATTATTGCGGGTACAGTCAGCAGCAGAAGTTGCTAAGCGGGCGAGGTGTTCAAAATTACCTGGACACGCTCTTATTCTCTTCACAATAAAGTCGCGTCAAGATCATTTTGAACATCTGGCCCGCTTAGCAACTTCTGCTGCTGACTGTACAATTTTAATGATATGTGAATAATTTTACAACTAAGAATATTCTAATAAAAATATGTACCGCTTTTTAATAACAAAGTGTATATGTTTTAGAAAAAAAAACGTTACTAAGCCTCCAAAAATATGCGAGTAAAATTTTGGCAGTGATAATTTTCGCATGTGAATTAAAAATTACATGTTTGACTTAGATTACTTCTAGATAAGTTAAATATGATTTCAGTCGACGCATATACAAACTTATCACATACATTTTCGAGATACATATTAGGCCCTTAAGGTGCTAACCAGTAACTTCGTATAACCCAACCCAGATGTTGCAAGCGTGAAAAAATAATTTTGTAATAAAAAAACCCTTTAGATGTAATGTCAAATATATGCTAACCATATATTAGCGCTAAAACAATCATAAGTTGAAAATATCTCGATAATAATCTATCGACGCTTATTGTTTCCTCGTTCTCTTATGAAAAATTCCAACAGATGTCGCTACTTATATTGAAAGATTGTCTAGACCTTAATATCAAAGAAATAAAAGTCGTTTTCTGTTGAAAGCAGTTGTCAGCACAATCAAGCAGTGACGTTTCAAAGAGGTATTTTTCTTTTTAACGGACTTCAAAAAGGAGGAGGTTATCAATTCGACCGTATGTTTATTTTTTGAAGTCGGTTAAAAATATTGTAAATATATTTATATTCCTATGCTCACGACTCTAGTCCCAGGGGGAGTAGTCAGAGGCATGTTAGTCGATCGTTTCTGTTTTATGGTTGCTTTTTTACTTTTTATCGAACATCGACTTGCCTACGATTCACTGAGCATGTTGACCTAAATTGAGCTATAATACCTTCGTATTAAGTGTCATTTAGAAATCAGGTGGGCCTCTTTAAAATGTCATTGCAGTAACTTTGCCAAACAAAATATGTTGAACTCCTAGCTTACGAGTAGAATAGAACGAAAACTCAAATTTTGCCAATGAAGCGTTCCTTTAGTAGGTCTTTGTTTTATGTGACGTTCGGAGAACTAGCGATTGACACTTAAGTAATCTTAAAACAAAACAATGTTATGGGAATGAACTGTAGGTATTATGTATCAGTATCACTATCATGGGTATAAATCATCCAAGAGTCATTTAAAGTGTCGTGGGTAATAAAAACGAAGAGACTCCTCTCTTCGACAATAAGTGACAAAGAGTAAGGGCCAGTTGCACCAACCACATTTGATAAACTGATCAACGTCAGCCGGCGCGCCCCGGCGCTTTACTATGAAACTTTCCATACATAAAAATTTAGCGAACTCTTTAACGTTACGAACAGTTTGGTGCAACCGACCCTTAGCCAATCCCTAATCCCCCGAACGTATCCTGTACGTAGATATCCCGAATGTATACCCCTCTTAAATATCCTTCTCATCGCACCCCAGCCCCGCGGACCAGTTACAGATGCCCCCCACAGGGTCAAAGCTCAGGCCTTTAGGACAGATGTACTCCCAGCCCAGTAGCGAGCCGTTATCGATGCGCGCGCACGAAATGAACTTCTTGCACGACGATGGGTGGGGGAAGTTGCCGATGTCCAAGCATTCTATGGTTCCTGGGGAAAAAAAGCGAGATTCGTGTAAAGGCTTAGATGGTGTGAGATCTAGCGACTGCTTAGGTTTAGTTAAATTCAACCGATCGATCAAATACCATATAAGTATGTAAAGAAAGTCGCATGCAAGTTCTCGAACTTGTTATTGAAATAGTTGAGAATTGTCAAGTAAGTACCTGGATTAAATTGAGAGTAAAATGTTAAGAAATTATCAAAAGGTACATAAAGTTTCTTGATTGGGAGTAAAACTTTCAGATTAAAAACGAATTGGCGCAGTCGGTAGGACGAAGCGTAAATTGGTAATTCATGGATGTCTTGTTTTAAATATTATGCTTTAAAAATGCGATCTTTATTGCGGTAATATTATAATATTCTACAGGGAAATAAATAGAAAAATAGACTACTGTTTTAAAGGGTGTTTTAAGTTTGGGGCTTACACACCTTTGTGCATGCGTATTTTATTATAAATAAAAATTATTCTTATTCTAAGTAATTGTAGCGTGGAGAACTACATATAGGTACTGGTTAACTTGCCATACCCTATTCAGGGTCCATGTTGTTCAATTTAATTTAAATACCATCTGTACCTGTAAATACCATGGAATGCAATAAAGTAAATGAAATGAAAGGAAATATATGAGTCCAAAATATATCTAGGTGCTTTATGACAGCTTTTATTAATGGTCTTATTCTATAGTACTGTTCTTACCTTTCCCATGTAGCACGACCTTCGTCTCTTCATACTTCTCCGCTATTCTTTCTGATCCATCATCATAATAATCATAATTATCAATGGGCCTGTATGTCCTATTCGGCAGGTCTTTCGGAATCTTTTCGAAGGGTTTCTCGAACTTCTTGGAGGGGACGCGGCGGGGTTTGGGCGTGGTGGCGGGGGCCAGGGTAGGTGGTAGAGTGGTGGAGATCTTGCGGAGGATCGTCTTGCGGGTTGCTGGTTGCCTGGTCGTCTGCGGCGTGGTGACGGGTGAGAGGTATTGGTATTCGTCTGGGGAAAATAAAATGTACAGTCAGTTTCAATTTGTTCTATCGGCATCAGGTGTAGATCAGAGGTTTGTTAGGAATTACCTATTATCTAAACAAGACTTCATTTAGGTTTTATACAAATGTTCAGTTCCTATGAGAACCTATGGTTCCTATGATTTAGAATCTAGAGCTAAAGTTTCGACAAAAATTAGGACAGACTTCTCACCTGGTGGATAGTTGTTCTTTTTCTTTCGCAGTAAAGTACTAAGTGTGCTTTTTTAAATTCATAACTAAAAATAAACATTGATAAAACAAAAATTATGCAATTCCATCAATCAAAATCATTAAATCTTGACGTAAAATATAATGATCATAATGTTGAACACACAGACGTAACTAAATTTTTAGGCATTGACATGAATGACATGAATAAAAGAGACGTAATTACTCGTACTTACCATCATAAGTCTTGGTAACCGGAGACTCCAGCAAGTACTCCCTAGTGAAATACGATGGCTCCTGCCCAGGATATCCTGAGGTCGAGTACCCAAACTCCTCCACCGGCACGCCCACATACTTGTCATTCCCACCCAAATACCTCGCCGTAGACGGACCGAGGTTCTGACCTCCGGACACACCTTGGTTTAGTACTGAAGGCGTGGACAGCGGAGATCTTGATACAGTGGATAGGAACACTGGGCTAGTACTAGGAGGGTTATAAGTAGTTTTAGCGTAGCCAGTCGTGGCGTCATACGCTCCAGTTGTTGAAATATAATCCTTGTTTCGCAGAGAAGTGGATTCATAATTGGGTGTGCTGAATTCCTCGGAGTATATGGTCTTGGGCTCGGTAAAGTCAGTGTATTGCGGGGTGTAGGAGTAGTCGTTGGTCTGGGTTCGCGTGGATTTCTTGGTGGGTTGCGAGTCGTCGTCGTAAGTTGGCAGTTTGGGGATGGGCGCGGCTAGGAGTTGGTGGGCTGCTATGGCTACTGCTGTTTCTGCGCTGTCATCTGTAATACAATTACTTTATTTTTTAGTATATACATATATCACTGTCATAATTTATTATGCGGTAGAGTGGATATAATTATCGAAAAACCTTTAAAGAACTGACCAAGATTAATGCATGGCAAGATAGCTGTTTACAGCCCAATCACCGTATTTGAAGTTAAGAATCCGTACTTAATAGATTACCTTCAACCGTAGTGGAGCCCAAAGTCGTCGTATCACTCGTATCCTCTTGGCTCTTGGATTTCTTCAGCTCATCTAGCTGATTCTGCTTGATGCTGGCGCTGTACTTCTTGCTCTGTCTCTTTGGCTCTTGTTCGTTGGTCGCGGATGGGTTCTGGTCCCTCCTTTCGTCTTTGAGATTGACGAGCGGTCGTCTTTGGATTTTCACTGTTGTTTTTGGAACGTATCTTGGGGCGAGCGCTGGATCTTCGATTGAATCTGTGAAATGAAAGGCTATTGAAAACAGGTCTAATGGGATGTAGCTGTTGAGCACTCATATGAAGTCAAGTAGGTATTTTGGAATACAAAATATGACCTCAGTGCAGCTCAGCCTCAGTTAACATGTTACAAGGAAAGACTTGTGACATGATACAGGATTTCTAATTAGTAAATTTTGGCATGCATTTTCAGTGGACTCTTTAGCTTTAAGTCTCCTTAATAGCAATGCGCGCCGTAGGTACTTTTAATTGATGTCCTACTGGTTTCGTATCGAGCAGTGCAAAAAAACTGTCAGTGTCACTTATGCCCCTAAAAGACGTACCAGTATCCCCGATGTCCTGCAGCGATTCCTCACTAGCCAGGCCCGCTGTTGAGGCTTGCGTGGTCGACGTAGTCGAGAGCGACGACTTGGTCGCGATGGCCGGGCGCCGGCGGCTGGCGATGCGGAACGGCCGGCGTGACGTTGGGGCGGTGGTGGTTGCCGTTGACGACGACGACGCAGATGATGATGGTGATGCTTGAGATGACGGGGATGGCGTCGTTGAAGTAGCTAAGGGTAGAGAAAGAGTAATTTTAGATTGCAACAATTCTGGCTTAGCACTAATGTTCTGACATTTGGATTTGTAAAAAAATCGGGTATTCATAAAATCATCCCGACGTTGTGCAACAGCAGTTTACACATTCGGGAAAAGACTGAATAAATCTACAAACGTCTTAGGGTAATTAATGAATCTGAATTTATCCGGCCGACTTTGTTAAGATCTATGCTAACATTTAATTATTTATTGATCTTCTTTAGGCACATAAATAGACCTCTGCCCATTTTAACCTGCGGCTTTAAGCTTGTTTTTGTGACATACTCGTATCATAAATGTAATGAATCATTTAAGCCTGTAAGCACGTCCACATGACTAATAACGTAGGTGTATTATGCGTCACAATCCGCATTTTTATTGCGTTAATACACCTTGACATTGAAAGCTCAGAATACTTGTTTGTTAGTCGGCTTTAACCTACATGTTGTTAGATGAACAAATGTCACATCGGATCATAATACTGAATAGAATTAAGCTTTATGTATATGAGGTAGATCTTCATGGCTATTTGCTTTCGAGTCTTTATACCTTGGAAGATCGTACTACGAAGGTGTGGGTCGATTATCCTAAACTGTATTAAATTATACGCCCAAAGTAAATTTACTTTTTACTAAATAGACAAAAACTGGAATAGGTCCTTGTGCGTGACAAGTTATTGTGCAAGGAGTATTCAACTAATTTTAAAAATGTTCTATCAAGATGTAGTATAAAAATATATATTTGCATAATTATTTTAGACCCTTTCGTTAGGACTTGAAAACCTGACTTTAGGATTGGTGCTAAGTAGGTAGGTCATAAAAACTCTCATTGTTGTAGGTATACAGTTACAAAACCACACATTCGGATGAACCTTAATGGAGCCAGTTCATAGGCTCGGACTGAAACGAGGAAGATTGCATACACACAGGTCATTAGAGAGCTTACTTAGCATTGCCAACATTTAAACAGCATTGAGCAACTCGCGCGGCGACGTGACAAATAGCTTTCGTTTGATTAATGATATAACGGAGACAATGTTTAAACGAATGGGTTGACAATATGACATGCAGTCGTCGAACAGCAGCCGGTATTCAAACCGCTTTTAAGTTTCATAATTTCATAGCATGCAAAGTGACTGATCAATTGAGGGTCTACTTGTTGTCAGGCATGCCTATTTCTTTGGCATGCTCGAAATCTAAAAGGTTTGAAACTATTAAAGAACTTAAGAAGACAAGTCTAAGTTTTTTTTAAAGTTAGTTCTACTGTAAGTATGTAATTGTTACGATTCGCGTGGCATTTTCTTCCACACTGTGGAAGTGAGGAATCCATAGTATTGAAAACATAAAATAAATACCTACAGAACCATATTAGCGCATATTCACACGGCTTAGCTTTCCAGCTTGAAAGGTACCTAAAGGTTGAACACGCCAAAACTGGGGCATGTACAATCGACTATTGCTATGCAAATAATAGAGATATACAAACTTTTATGGCACCTACTTGGTCACAAGACACTGGCCTATAATGTTATCAAGTTTTTTTAAATTATGTTTATTCGTTGTCAAAATGTCGAGCAAACAACATCAACAACGCGAGCGAATTTTACGCACGCGTACGTAACCGCGTAAATACGTAGAAAATTCATTACTGAGCTACAGAGATATCGCGAAACGACTGAAATGTCCTCAATCTACGGTTTGTCGCGTATTAAAAAAGTTCCGTGCGCACCTAACAATAGATCGGAAGCCAGGAAGTGGAGGCGTGCAGGGTGTCAAGAATAAAAAAAGGACGAGAAGGTGGTGAACATGTTTGCCTCAAATCCTAAGATTTCGTCTCGCGATGTTGCTAAAAAAGTTAAAATGTCTCAGTCCTATGTTCAAAAAGTGAAACGTAGGGCTGGCCTAAGGAGTTATAAGGCCCAGGCAGCACCAGATCGAGACTCGAAACAGAACTCATCCGCGAAGAAACGGTCTCGAAAACTTTATGAGAATTTCATAACCAAATTTGCATGCGTCGTCATGGACGACGAAACATACATAAAAGGTGACTTTAAACAAATTCCTGGGCAAGAGTTCTATACCAGCCTAAGTAGAGTAGACGCCCCTGAAGAGTGTAAATTAAAAAAACGTTCGAAATTTCCAAAAAAGTACCTGCTTTGGCAAGCAATATGTAGCTGTGGGAAAAGAAGTCGGCCGTTTATTACTACCGGGACAATAAACGGCGATATTTATAGAAAAGAGTGTTTGCAGAAACGTTTGCTACCTTTCATAAGAAAGCATGACTCACCACCTTTGTTTTGGCCAGATTTAGCCAGTTGCCACTACTCAAAACCAGTGATGGAATGGTATGCTGCAAATGGGATCGTGGTGGTACCAAAAGTGTGCAACCCCCCAAATAGTCCGGAACTGCGGCCCGTTGAAGAGTACTGGAGTATTATGAAGGGAATTTTAAAAAAGAAAGGCGGCGGAGTAAAATCGGTCCCTGAACTACAAAAGATGTGGACATGGGCGTCAAGACAGTGTTCTATTAACATGGTGCAAAGTCTTATGAGCCGTGTACGTAGGAAAGTTAGAAAAATGGCTTACTGTGTAGACCAAATCTAAAATATGGAATGTTATTTTAAACAGCGTTAAATATGCTATTAAATGTGTAAAACATAATATACTTTTCACTTTTATTATAATTTTGTACTACATTTTGTGTGCCCCAGTTTTGGCGTGTTCAACCTTTAAAACACTAATAATTGCAATGAAAGTGCTGTTTTGTTTGTCTTGTTATTAGCAAAGGAATCATAATCGAGTTTGCTAATTAACATCGATAGTATCGATACACTGCAATGCACACATCCATACACCATTGTCCATTCTCGGGCACCCGTGAAACGAGCGGAAGTTCCATCAAGGCGTCGTTAACTGGCCGGTAATTATGGACAAACAAAGGGTCACGAGGTTATCTGACCACTTACACTATTATCGAGACAGCGCTATGTATGTTTATATTGATGTCTCGTTCGCACACCAGAGGGCTAAAGCCCTTGCTACACGGTCGCCGACAAGCCTTCTAACCGTCTGTCCTTGGTCTGACCTTGGTCAAATTTTGTTGGAAACAACTGTCTACACGGTCCGTCCAGACCAAGGCCACGCGGTTTGAGGGGCTTGTCGGCGACCGTGTAGCAAGGGCTTTAGCCATGATGCCAATCGTTTGCGCCGTAGCGAACGAAACGGTAATGTCTCTCTATCACTCTTCCGTGTACTTAAAGCGACAGAGAGGCATTCGACCGCTACGGCGCTAACGATTGGCATCTTGCTAGGCACCCAGAGCGGCTTGGATCCGCACCCAATGTGAAGAACGCCTTATAGGATCATATTTTGAGCGATACAATTGTTAGTATTAACTCACTATGTCAGGTTTTAATGGTTGAAACGTCTAGAACAATAAGCAAGACGGATTGAGACTTAAGGGGACGGTATATGACGTTTTCGATTTAGACCTCACTTTGTGCAATCAATTTGTTCAATGAATGATTAATAACTGCATTAAATTATACGCAAATCTGTTCACGAAGAAGCCGTGTACCGGCTCTTCACGCCATATTTTTTTTTATTTCCTGTAATTCTCTACAAATCGACACTAAAAGTGTCCAAAAATCAAAATATGGAGTTCCGTTTGAGCAAGACGCATTACAGTTTTGTCTTTGACAGTAATTGAGTTGTTGTGGGATTTTGAAGGCTAGATAACTAAACTACCAGATTATTATCTACTAATATTTTTACTCACAAATACAACACAGAAATTCAATCCCAAATGTAAACTTTCGTATAATTTCCATACATTGACGACATCACTCAAAACTCTTCTTCGAGTCAGATGGCCGTTGGCCTTGCATCGAAGCAGACGTGTACATCGTCATAGCTCGTTTTTGACATTAATAAAGACATTTCATCATATACGCATACGAAAATGTATACCAGTAGATAAATTGTATTTCATAAAATAGGGTAAATAAATATAATCACGTCGAGCTCCAGTCAAATTTTAAATGTGAGTTGTTGTTATTTACGGGTCGTAACGGTCGAAAACAGCAGTAAATTATCCTAAAACAATACGATTACAATCGAATTTAAGTAACTTGTTCCTTCAAAACCCGCTTAAAATGAAAAAAGTTTAAAGACTCGTTTTACTGATTGGGATTGATTTTCATTATGCTGGTATCAATTTTGCGTCATTATAAAAATGTATATGACTTCTGTACGTCAATGACTTTTGATGTCAATTAATTGTAATCTTGTATTTATGTTAGAGAATATTATATGTTCATTTAAATATTACTCATCTATTAATACGAAGCGTAATTCGTTTAATACCTAAAGACTTGCAGTGTCTACACCTACTTTGTTGACGTTCGTTCCGTCTATGTATGCGATTACGTAACGTGCTGTTCTGATAATCTTCAAGAATCAAGATAATTAATAACGGCAAGACCAGCATTTAGTACCAGCGAGTTTTGCGGATTTGGAGACCGAGATGAAGCTTACAGGCCAATATCGCTGC
Source organism: Cydia amplana (assembly GCF_948474715.1). Classification (NCBI taxonomy): domain Eukaryota; kingdom Metazoa; phylum Arthropoda; class Insecta; order Lepidoptera; family Tortricidae; genus Cydia; species Cydia amplana. The sequence continues at coordinate 16,126,303 of NC_086080.1, read as the reverse complement.
GGCCTGGCCTGCTTATTGTTATGTGTATAAATCGAATGTTATATTAATTTACTATAAAAAACAATGTTTTATTTCAATGACATTCTGTGCGTAGAGGTATGTATGTTTCGGTGATTATAAGAATTATGTCCACACAATAATCGTGCAAAGCAGAGACTGCATTATTTCTTTACGGTATAAGCGGTAAGGAAAAACTCATTGGTATCCTGGCTCGTACCAATGAGTTTTTCGGAACTTATGTACGAAATATCATTTGATATTTACCACTAGCTTTTCGGTGAAGGAGGAAACATCGTGAGGAAACCTGCATACTCGTAGTGCATACATTTGCGAAGAAATCCAAAGCTGTGTGTGGTCCCCAATCCGCATTGGGCTAGCGTTGAGATTATTGTCTATACAGGGTGGTCCAAACCGTGACGTCCAAAAATCGTGGGCTATCATAATGTACCCCATATGTATGTTAGCCGATTTTTCGTAGTTTTCAAGTTATGATTTTTTAAGCTTTTAACTTTTCCTATGTAGGTAATATTCTCCGACCGTCCTTAGTCTGGGACCGGTCTGAAAACCAGCGCCGGGCACCTAGGCCCGGCACACGCTGAGACTGGAACCCTTTGCCTAATACAAAGATCTTCTCACTTTTGTTTTGTATATGATAACAACTGTTTTATTTTATTATGTAAGTAATTCTAACTCTATTTTATGTTCATGTATGTGGCAATAAACAATTCTTATTCTTATTCTATTCTTATTCTTATTCCTATGAAATTCCGGGGTTCCCATACAGAGTGGCTGAAAAATAACTGCATTCCGTTGCCAGGGAGGTGTTGGGATTATACTGAGCAACTTTTATTATGGGACCAACCCCGAAATCGCGAAAAAAAATTGGCTTTTTATACATTTTGGCTAGTCCATTTTCTATGGAAGGGTAATTTTTTTTCGCGGTTTCGGGGTTGGCCCCATTGTAAAAGTTGCTCAGTATAATCCCAAAACCTCCCTGGCAACGGAAATGCAGTTATTTTTTAGCCACTCTGTATGGGAACCCCGGAATTTCAAATGAAAAGTTAAAAGTAAAAAAAAATCATAACTCGATAACTACGAAAAATCGGCTAACATACATGGGGTATATTCTGATAGCCCACGACGTGAGGAATCTAAAAAAAAATTTTTGGACGTCAAGGTTTGGACCACCCTGTATATAGGCTGAATTATTATTATTATTTATAGGCGGTACGGTACCGTTATTATTTATCAATACCGCTTCGTTTTGAAGGTACTATACCTGTTGAAATATAAAGTACGGTACCGGTATAAAATTGCAGCAGGTACAACAATTTTTTATAGGTGTACAGTCAGCTGCAGAGAAAAGGTACCACCCCTGCATACAATCTTCTATGCAGGGGTGACCTGCAGCTGACTGTACCTAAACCATCACTGACCGAGCGTAGGCGAAGGTCTCCGTTTCAGCTTGGGCAAAAATACTTTCGTTTGTTCGAATGTTCTCCTTTGCATATCACATTTCTCAAATATCTCGAGAAAATTTGTAAGCAGGTTCGGTAGTTGGATATAATTACTCGGTTTCTTTTTTTTTTATAAGTTCTAATAGGCAGAGATTGTCATAAAGGACTTAAGCGACAGTAGGGTCTGTGGTACTTAAGACCATTGTGATTATTCGTAGTGTCCGACCGAAGATTCGGTTTCGGTTTCGGTTTCGGCCATAAAATCATGTTTCGGCCGTAGTTTCGGTTTCGGCCAAAAAACGGCCGAATCTTTCGGCCTGGCCGAAACATACGAAATAGTACTTCGTATTATGAAACTAACTATGTGACAAAGACCAAAAGTTGGCGAGCAAGTAGGACAACAATATTTATATATACAGAAATTTGTGTTTCGGTCGGACACTAATTATTAGGTACTTACTGATTACGCTGCGCCGCGTGGAACGTGAGGTGCGTTGGGGTAAGTACATACAAATCATTCAAGAAAAAAATCCCTTTTAAGATCACTCGTGTGTCTGCCCCTAATAGACTAATTCAATTGAAATTTGGTACACATTTTTCACATATGACAAAGAGTCGGTGATCCAAAGATGGACTAGTAACGTAAATAAATAAACTTTTAACTTTGCGGCCATTTTTTTGTATCGTGTGATATATCAGATATTAAATTGTAAGATATTTACTAATAATAAGCATTGGTCACGTAAATTATTTTTAGTCTTTTTTTGCAAGTATGAATGATATAGAACATTATTTCAATTATTTTTAAAATTAAGCCTATCCAAAGGCGACTTGGAAGATGTGTCATGGGGATCTATATTCGTTGGGTGAAAAACAAGTTTTTTTGTCTAATTATCGTTTAAAACACAATCGATCGGCAATAACGCGGGCACATAAAACAAAAAACTTCTTTTTTCACTCATAAAACTCCTTAAACCTAATAAGAGCTAAACAAAAACAAGTGCGAGTCGGACTCGCATTCTAAGGGTTCCGTATATTAAGTCCGTCTCACGCTTGACTGCACATTTCTTATAGATTTTCCTGACATATATAGGTAAAGAACTACTTTGTGTATTTTTTTCAAAATTTTAGATCCAGTTGTTTCGGAGAAAGTGGGCGGAGAATGATCATTTTTTGCCTATTTTCATGAATAACTGCTGAACTATTAATCCTAAAATTATAAAAAAAGTTATGTTTGAGATTCTTACAATGAGCTCTTTTATTTGATATGTAACACTATATAGTTTAAAAAACATATTTTTTAATTTTTTCATTTACCCCCCCCAAAAATGGCTACCGTATTTCAAATTCTCTAAAATACATTTTATTTACGTTACACGTCCATCTTTGGGTCACAAATTTACATTTGTGTGCCAAATTTACATATGTGTGCCAAATTTCAACTGAATTGGTCCAGTAGTTTCGGAGAAAATAGACTGTGACAGACGGACGGACAGACAGACAGACGCACGAAGAATTATATGTATATGCACTTATCCCAACGCACCTCTCGTTCTACGCTGCGCGGGGTTCATTGCCGCTTCTACCGCCGTAAGTGTAAGTACAACTACATCATCAAGGCTACGATCGAAGATAATCAGTTCAGCACTGAAATAATAGCGGTGGAATGCCAGTATAATATTTAATTATTTATTTTAATTTTATAAATTTAATAGCAAAATAAATAGCGAATATAGGATACTCGTACAAGTAAATCTGTAAAGATCTTAGGGGTACATCAGCCGACATATATTATTAAATTTTATTTTGTCGGCCTTAATTAAATTTCCACCCTGCCGAAACTTTATTTATTTAAATTTTTAATTGAATTGATTTTTCGCCTTATGAATAACCGTATAGAGTAGTAAATAACATTTTACATCTGACTTAATGACATCTGGGTTTATTCGGTTTAACTTTACAAAACGCGTATCTCGACAAAGCCATAATATGCAGAAAATAGTTAACAATCAAATGAATTAAATTAGAATTTAAATACGTCACGTGTGACATGAACAGACAAGGAGAGCAAGATTTAATGTATTGTTTCTCTTTCTTCTTTCAATGGAACGTTTTTACAGTTTCTGTTCCTCAAAAGAGGTCAGTGGTTAACACTAAACTCAAAACGCAATCTTAAAAAAACTTGATGGGTCAATGACCTGTCCCAGTAAAGTGAGGTAGTGTGCGTGAAGTGCGCTTGTGTGTGAAATGGGGTAAATTGACAGAATCTGAAAATTTACCCACCTCTACCGTCACCGCTTCGGAACGACAGGTACGTCGTATCTAATTGTAAGTTTGTTTTATTTGAGATGGTCCATTGTTTTATTCAAATAAATAAATTCAAATAAAAATACCTCAAAAGTATTACCTAACAGAAAATAAGATTTTGCTCTACGTTTTCACGATAAATGTCACCAGTTCGATTCATTTTACAAATGTTCCTTGCAACGTTAGATAATGGGTTTGTTGCTTATTCTTAGGTAGATTAGACTTGTGCTTGAGTTCAGAAAAGAGCGCTGTCTGTGACCGAATAACCTAATCCATTGTAAGTTTATTCAAGTATTTCTGGTTTACGTAACATCGGATATGATTGTTTACTGAATGTTCACTGATCCACTTTGTAACCAATTATTAATTACAACTAGTTTATCCTCAAAAGAACTTATGAAATAAGGATATGTGTTTCTCAATCGGTATTTATTTTCAAATCGAAGAACATAAATAAATATTATGGGATAATTCTGTAACACAATCACACGGTAAGGAGCTTCCAAAAATTTGATCGCATAACTCAAAATCATCAAAAAACAAATGATTTATTTTTGTATTCATAACTCTGATAACAAAACTAAATATTTTTTTTAACTAAAAAAATAATTGAAAAAATCTAACGAAGGGGCATAGCTCTGGTTAACATCCAGAGAGGAAAATGGGGACAGCGTTTATATGTAATGGAGATACGGTCGTCCACTATCCGCTTAAACGTCGAGATCTAATCAATCAATGTTCATTTCCGAACCGATAAAAACCTTACATAAGCATTGCCCCACAATTATAACGAGCACAACGTGTGTAAAACGAGATCAATAGTGTTCTCAGCGATTAATCGGATCATTTCTCCATCGTTTCACAATCATCGATTTGTTTTGACGTGGGAGCGCGCTGGCTCGTAATTAGCATTTGTAATTCAATGGGAGGTTTAATAACTAACATTGACATATCTAATGACCGACATATATGTTATGAAAGCGAGATCAAGCTTAGACAAACTGAATCGAATAGTAATAGCACATTAGCTAGAGCTGGAACGTTCAAATGACGGTTACTTAGTGAAACATTATTTTACCTATCTAAAATTATTAATTGAAAGTTAGGGGCGAAAAATCAATCTAGCTAGGTTTTATCTCTGGGAAAACGCGCTTTTTTGAGTTTTTATGTGTTTCCCGAGCAAAGCTCGGTCTCCCAGATATTTTTATATTATTACCTGTGCGAAATTGAGTAGTTACGACTAGTTCAAGCGGATGGCTTTACCGCCAATCCGACCGGCAGCTGCTAAATTGTCATTCAAATTTCCTTTACATATAACAGGAAAATTATGCAACGATCTACATGGTCCTCCGAGCCGGATTTCCGCTCTACCTGACAGGTTCTTGTTATGCGTAGATTCATGTTTAGATAAAGTATCTTTTTAAAGGCGCTGAGACGAAGTGACAATGCAAGTGTCGCTGTCTAGCGAAAGCGATAACAATCTCGTGTTCCATTGCTAACACGATGTTATTCACACTGTTTATTGTTGTTGTACGTTGTTGTATAATTTAGTTATGGAGAGGTGTGTAAATTAGCCCCCAGATTAACAATAATGGGACTAAAGAAAAGTATTCAATCGTTATATTGTCTTCGGTTACCGCGATAGTTACTCATGAAATAAAACTATTAAAACGGATTGTATCGCGTGTATTGAATGTATACTGGAGAAGCGCTGGTGGCCTAGCGGTAAGAGCGTGCGACTTGCAATCCGGAGGTCGCGAGTTCGAACCCCGATGAGTTTTTCGGAACTTATGTAGGTACAAAATATGAATATCATTTGATATTTACCAGTCGCTTTTTGGTGAAGGAAAACATCGTGAGGAAACCGGACTAATCGCAATACGGGCCTAGTTTACCCTCTGGTTTGGAAGGTCAGATGGCATGGATGGCGCTTTCGTAAAAACTAGTGCCCACGCCAATTACTGGGATTAGTTGCCAAGCGGACCCCTGGCTCCCATGAGCCGTGGCAAAATGCCGGGACAACGCGAGGAAGATGATGATATTGAATTTATACTACATCCCGACGTTTCAAACCCGGCCTTTACACTAGCGTTCGTGGTCAACGGGTGACTGAAGAAAATACGCGATATAATCCGTTTTAATAGTTTTATTTCATAACCAATCATTGTTAGCATGTCTCAATGATATGGAGGAATAGCATGTGGCTTTCGAGCTGCGGTATACCGATTATTAGAGTAGAATAACTAGAAATCGCTTGCACCCGATATGTGAAAAGATGGGAATTCTTAATGGTGACTCTATCTATATATTACCTAACTAGCGACCCGCCCCGGCTTCGCACGGGTTAACAAATTATATATAAAGCTTCCTCTTGAATCACTCTATATCTATTAAAAATAAACCACATCAAATTCTGTAGCGTAGTTTTAGAGATCTAAGCATACACAGGGACAGACAGAAAGCGGGAAGCGACTTTGTTTTATATGTACTATGTAGTGATGAGACTTATCTGCCTATGCATAAAAGCTTAAATACATATAGTAGTTGTACTACTATCAGAATCTGGCTCAGAACTTCAATCTATGATAAACGAATTAAACCAGGCTAGCACGAGAATAGGCCTAGAAATGAATCTAGCTAAGACGATGCTAATGACCAACAGTACGAAGCGACCAATATCAGTCAATAACAAGCCTCTCGAGTACACAGATAAATATATATACCTTGGGAAACAAATAAGTTTTGATAGAGCGAGTAATATTTGGGAGGTAGAGCGAAGAACACAAATTACATGGAACAAATACTGGAGCTTGAGAGAAGTATTCAAAAGTAACATGCCAATCGCTATAAAAACTAAAGTCTTCAACTCATGTATTATACCATGCCTAACATATGCCTGTCAAACATGGAAATTTGATAATAAAGTTAAAAATAAATTAGTCACATGTCAGCGAGCAATAGAGCGAAGCATGCTAAGTATAAACAAAATGCAGAAAATTCGACATACAAAGATTAGAGATATTACCAAAGCAAAAGACGCACTACAGCAAGCATTAGCATTAAAATGGAAATGGGCAGGCCACGTATCACGTATCCGAGACCTGAGATGGACAAAAATTCTGACAACATGGAAAGGTCCACTAGGGAAAAGGAAACAGGCGCGACCATATGCTAGATGGGAAGACGAGATCAGAAAAACAGCAGGCCAAAACTGGATACAAACAGCACAAACCAGGGAAGATTGGATAACTTTGGAAGAGGCCTTTACCCACAGAGGGGTTCTTGCATAATAAAAAATAAATAATTTAACCTTCATTTGTAAAAATGGATGCAAGAAATAAAAGGCTTTTTTTTATAGTAGTTGTAAACATTACGTTGCATTTCTACGTTTTATTTATTACTAATGTTATTAATTTATGAAAAATGAACACCTCATCAAGCACAATAACGTAATACTTGCACTTGTTCTAAATACGAGCTATCATTTTACACGTGAACAGTCAGGGATGCCTTAGATAAAACAACAAAGCGTCGATTAGAACTCCGTTTCCCAGATCCAGATCAAAAACGGCGTTACGACAACGCGTGAGACGCGGTAATAGGGCTTATTTCAATAGGAAAATGGGCGAATTTCTCACGCGTAGGGCGGGTGGCGAAATTTCGCGTATTGCCCAATGGTGGGTTATGATGACCATGGCGCGTTGGCGACATCGTCGTGGGAATATATTATGTTTAATGAGTGCTTGATTTTATTGTGTTGGAAACCTTTCGAAACTGTCTTTATGAACAGAGGAAGTGATAGTGAGTGAGGAGGATGATTTGATAAAAATGACTTCCATTGAATAAATAAGCCTTATTTCATGATGTTATGCTCTCACAAACGGTGTTAGCCTCACCACGTATATGTCAGTACATACATATTTTTTCCAATATTATTGGTTATTTATGACTGGCTAAACGTTGGTGGTGTTACCTACTAGAGGCTATAGTGCCCATATATTAATGTATACTATACAAGTAAGGTGTATGTTTTTAAAATACAATTAGGTGTAAAGGTTTTCAAGTAAAGGATTATCTCTTTTCATAATAATTATATTTCCGTCTGCTTCTTAAATAGTGGCACCGCTTTAAAGGTTCAACTTCACTTCAACATTTATCAATAGTAATTGCATTTTTTATGCAAATTGCAATTTTTGCCATAAAAGTCTTTACTTTCACGGTGCTACATTTTGAGACCGTGCCTTACCTACAATAAAAATTGAGACGATACCAATCTGATTCAGTGATTTAGTGAACGATATAGCTCCGATCTTTAATTATAGTGGTTACATAATTATGGGTCCTATTAGCCAAGCGCTCAGTTAAAAAGAAACCAGGTTTTACGAATCGACAGACCATTGAATGGATTGCATCTCGTTTCGCGACTATGAAAGTGCAGATCCCCGATACACTTGACCGCGCGCTTTCACCGCTCATCGGAGGAAGATGACTGGTTAGGACTAAACCTGCAAACAAACCGGTTAAACCAGAGTTAGCAGGGAATTATTAAATACCTACGATATAGTTTGGTACAGATAAAAACTGAGGGCCTAGCCAAGATAACAATATGTACCTAAGCACTAACTACCTACCTAAAACAAATACAATACATATAAGGCTTAGCTTAGTTAAGATAATCTACAAATATAGAGATTGTAACCGAGTGTAACTGGACCTCTGAAAAAGAAAAAAAAAACTACCGTAGGCAGAAAACGACTGACGTGACTTTTCGCAGCATTTGTCACCCCGATACATTTTTACTTTTGGTTTGTAACATAATAATAACTAAAAGTATTTCAAACCTTTACAGACCTAGAGTACCTAGTTGCTCATAATCTCGCATATTTTTACCGTCATCATAGTACACTTTCCCGCAATTAACTCATCGATTCACACAAAACAGCAACAATCTACGGCCTTTTAATTGAATTACCGTTAACGTAGACTCGCAACACAATAGATAGACCGTTGGTTGTTGTTATGTTCTCACGTGACGCAATGACGCAACGCGGTGGCAGTGAGTGTTGACCCAGAACTTTCTCCGGAGAGGAACGTAATTCACCGGCTCCTCTATTATGGGACTGTATTCGGAAACGGAAATTCAATATCAGTACCAGAGTGCCATTTTATACAAGTTTTATTAGGTACTTAAGTGAGATATTTTTTTAACTTCTTGATTTTGGAAAATACACTTTCATTTCTTGTGTGAAACCATCTTCTATAAAAAAACTTCAAAAATAATTTAAAAAAATTATAAGTATTTTGTTTCGGATTGGAATCTTAGATTTCGGTGCATACCTATAGTTAATACTAATTGGCACCGCAACCTTTTTTCTCTTGTAAATTAAGAACAGAGTTTTGCACATTCACAATATTTATTTTAATCTTTATATCTTTGTGTTTGGATTTGAATATACATAAGTCACGAAAACCGTAAAATTAATTTCCAATATAATTTTAGCATTAAAGTTGCACATTGAGAATAAGGGCTGTGGTTACGTCTAATGCGAGTGGATCGAACACGCGAAACGAGAATAATGTAGCGTGATTAGTTTATATAGACTCTAGGTATATTATAGAGCGAAGCGCTGTTGTCATAAACTTTTAAATTAGACTATTATATTCCATTATGCATGAAATTTCTTTATGCTGTAGCACGACAAGTCATTTGAATGATATGTATGTGCCCATCTATTATAATAGTTGTAATCGTAAACAGTTGTAAAGAATTGTGGAGGAACACAGATTCAAATGGTAAAATAAAAAAAATATGTGATGTCATTGGTAGACCCAGTTATCTTGTCGCACTGACATTGCTTTTCCGTAGAGCGTGAATGTTTTTTTATCGACTATCTAATTGTCGATAGTGTAGAACTGTAGCACTTGAAGTTACCTATATGTCACTGATAATTTCAAACCGCCGGTTTACATTCGGTTTGCAAGGGATTGCGTCTGTCAATGTGACATGCAGTTGCAAGTAGGTAAATCATTTATCTAAGGTTATCGCTTCACGTAAGACCAATGAGGTTATAAACTTATTTTTAATCAAGAAGTTTTCATTGAGACTGAGCATAGACTTAAAAGGCGAAAATTCTATTGCATTATGTAAACATCGATATCGAGATGGTCGATAAAAAAATAATTCACGCTCTACGGAAAAGCAATGTCAGTGCGACAAGATAACGGGGTCTAGTACTCGTACCTACCCGATGCCGATACTCCCTAGGAAATAATATTATAAGCATTATTACTCCCTGTGTGACCTGTGTCCCTGAGGGGAATATAATAATTTATAACTTTTATAAGCGAGCGTGATAGGAAATACATAGTTTGATTTTTAGGAAGTAAATAATATGTAAACTTCAATCTGTTGATTATATGATAGTCTGAATGATGTTGCTTTTATTTGTACTTTTTATTATAGCATTCAACAAATGATGGATGAATGAAACAAATGGACTTCCTTATCGAACCTACATGAATGAAAAGTAGCCACTAAACTAAATCTAAATTAACTACTACTAATCGAAACTATTCGAAACGTGTTCCTAATGAGTACTAGTTTCCTGTTAATTAATTTAATAGTCTAATAAAACTTTGCATTTTAGAATGAATTCGGTCTAGTACGATTAGTCATATTGTACTAATGTAGAAGTATTTCTCTATCACCTACTATCTAACGCAAGCAGCTTTATAATGTTTAGGTTAGATGTGTCACTTTCATGATGTTTATCGTTCAAATTTAAGACCACTTTATCATAGCCTTGTGTACCTTACAATTTCATTAGGAAATTATAACGCATTTCCTAAAAATCATATTCAATGTTTTTTTAGAATAGGGAAAGCAAAATATTATACCTATGCAATTTTATTTGATTTACGAAAGGATCAAATTCGATTATTATGAAATTGTTGTAATACACATAAAGTCTTACGAGGATAGTTTCTTTTAAGATATACGTTTGCTTCGGCCTTTCTACATGTATCTTTTTTGCATAAACTAATATTATACTTCGCCATTTCAAAATATATCGCGAATCATGCGAGTTGTTGTAACTTTATAGTGCTTGCATTGGCACTTGGCAGCCCGTGCAAATTGACCCGACCGTGAAAAGTGCGTTAATGTTTTTATTTCCACACGATTCGCGTGATACGGTTTAACTGATCAGATAAAGTTAATAACATAACAATTAAATTTAGTAGTGTTAATAACAAGAACGGTTTATATCTCTTTACATGGAAATTTATTTTTGTTCGTGATGTTTGTACCTAATTGGGATAAATAATAACATTAATAACATTGATAGTACCTAATACATACTAAACAGATATATGCAGTTTTAACTGGACTGGACACTATAAAAAAAAACAATGGGTTGAAATGAAATCTAGTTTAAATATAACTTAAGCCGAATTTGCCGGGTCAGGTTTGGTTTAGCTTCTTAAGGGGCCCACTGATTAACAGCCCGCCGGACGATATCGGCCTGTCAGTTAGAACAAAAATTTTACAGTTCCGAACAACTGACAGGCCGATATCGTCCGGCGAACTAGTAGTCAGTGGGCCCCTTTAGGCTAGGTCAGGACTGATTCACTAAAATACTACCTTAAAAACAGAGTCTGAAGACGTACCAAATACTATCAAAAGTACAAACACAACTACCGGTCTGCCCATTTCAAGCCTCCAAGTATCCTAGTAGTCAAGAGTGAAAGGCAAGAGTGAATACTGTTTCAAACATTAAGTATACCGATTTATACCCCTTCATAAATCACAAATAAGTTATAAACATTTGTAGGCGCAAAAACCAATAACTGGTTGATATCACATACCGAGCCTCGCGTGAGAACATTGCAAATATTATTAGAAACCCGAAGCCGTTCCATTAGTTTCTACCAACTGTACCATGCGTGGCTAAAAGAAATGGCTGTTACTGAACTAGGGAATTTGATATACGAGAAAATTGATGATTTAATAGCTTACTCTTGAGTAAAATAGACAACACAGAAAGAAACAGCACACATATTTGTACAATAATATATATGTAATTTTATATTTATCAAAAATACTACTGGGCTATAACCGCGAAAATCGAAGTTCGCAAATTGCGGGCATTTCTTTCTGTCACTCTAATTACGCCGTCATTTGAGTAAAAGAGAAAGATTCATTAATTAATTTCAACTTTCACCAGGATATTAATTGGCCAGATTATTTGGTAATGCAGTTTTTACTTGATTGAATTAAGCTATAGGTATAGTTATTATGCAAGTAAGTAAATTGCTATTTATTGTAACCAAATTATTTCGAAAGCTAAATATATTAATTGAATTGATAATTAATTAGGTACCTACTGACGTAGAAGCGACCGGGCAAAACTATAAAAATACCTGAATCCTACTCAAGTATGTTAGTTTTTAGTACATACTTGTTCTTGTTTTGAAAGAACTAATTAAGATTTAAAGAGGAAAATATTTACATTTACTGGAAAAGCATCACAAACAAACAATGCTCCAGGAAGGGACCTTGAACGGAACAAGGTTCATTAGTTCATTAAGTACATATTATAAAAACAACAATACGTGATAATAGGGTATTATAATAATTAATATCGTAAGAATTCACGAAAGTGGATGACTTAAAGCCACGCTAATTTTATATTGAATTAATCAAAATACCGACATGCGAATTGATGAATTGATATTTTGTGCAAAATTAAATGACTAGTTATTAGACAAATCCAACACATAAAAAATGAGATAATAAAAATAAAAAAAATGCCTAATTAATCACCCATTTATATATTTATTTCAACTTTATTGAACAAAAAGAAAAACTTAATGTACAAAAGAAGAACTTAATGCCAAAAATAATAAAATATTGAAGATGCTATCTCAATGCTGCTAAAAATCTATGTATAACTAACGACACTTCAAGGCTGGCTAATCTAGAAACATTAATATTTATGATAATCAACGCTTATTGAAGACAAGTGCCTCAATGATCGCCGGTACTTGTACGGCCGGGACTAATGTCGTCGACCTCCCGCCGTATAAGGAGAGATGCCAAATGTCTAGGTTGCTGAAACCGTGGCGGTCAACCACTCTTATTGGTTACAAAATTGTTAGGTATTTAATATTTTTATATTTAACCTTTAAGTAATTATGTTTGTTCAATCAATGATATTTTTGCGATTGCAAAACGAAAGCTTTAGCAAATTACGTATACTAAGAGATAGTGGAACCGGCCTAAAACTGAAGCATCCAGTAATCTGTCACATAATCGTTACGCAGAGAAACCGTGCGGGCTTTCATCTCAGTCGTGCTGTGCTTTACGTCACCATGCCGCCTGGGGACTAAACGCCGGTCAAAATGAATGGCAGAAAGGTGAAAACGAAGATGAACTCTAACATAGGTACCTGTTACACCTGTACCATTAGCGACTTACCGGTGCCTTTCTAAGCATGTTGTTATCCTAATATAGATAGAAATTGTAGGGGATATTCCAATACTATTCGATTTAGTTTTGAATTTGTTTGAATGTGTTGATGACGATCGATGTTTTTTTTTATTGTGTGTGATGCGTACATTGTTGAACAATTTGCATATTGTCCCCATCCAAATATACATATTGTATTGTATTTGCATATTAATGACGATAACTAAAGAAAATGGCGATTTTTTGCGCTAAACCAGTTTTCTAAATTTCTATTCGTATTTAAATATGAAGTACTTAGTTATTGATTTACCACTCCAATACATCTTCATATGGAAAGATTAATAAGGAAATGAACTCTACATCACTTGTCATGATTACACCGTAACCCATTCAATATAAACAGTAACCACAGTCAATCAGTTGACCGCAGCCCTCATAACGTCACGATTTCCACGGGAAATTTTATCGGCGATCGGTTGACTAAGTATGGTGCTGGGTTCAACGCTTACTGCTCTTGACTTTCAATTACTGACTAATAGTGTCCTACTAACAGGCGTGACTAAGACGTGATTGGGAAACTGTTGGCCACTTAATTACACACGAATAAGTATGATATCTAATACAATCTTACTGCACATGTCAAAATAAGTTAAATTATGATTTGATTGATCTATCTGATATCCGATAACTGGTCCAGAGTTGTACATGTGCCATTCTTTTATTCTACTTAATACAATTGCATTTTTTATAATGAAAAGGATAACTTCAACAATCATCGTGTAAACCCTGTTAGGCCTGCTTTGTTAAAAGTTTTCCGTTTGAGTTAACCTCAAGGCAAAACAAAAAAAAAATCATAGGGTTAAAGTTACGCAAGCATATGGAAATTTAAGACTTAAAATACCTATCCATACATTCCATGTCACGATTTAGAGGCAGATTTTCCTGCTGAAGCTCTACTTGGTAAAATAGACAGAACGAGTATAAAACGGTACCTAGGCAAGTAGGCATCAGTAGGTACTTATTCGTAGTTCTATTAGCTATTACAAGTGAAAATGCTAACTAGTCGACTGGAGACGATCCATAACGGAACCCTTCAAATGCGAAAAGCGCAGAGAAACCTCAACCGCAAACACAGCCTCTCGCATAGCTATCAAACCGGACTCACCGTTCGCCCCTCCAAGCCGCCGGCGCACGAAGCTGCGCGGGCGCTCACTACGCACCGCGCCAGCGCTCAAAGATGGCCGTCGCGTTCCATTTTCAATTTCGTTTTTCTTCGCGACTTCTTTGCGGGCGAGTTCCTTTCGGGTCTTGAATTTGGAGTTGCCCCGTCGAGTGAACTTGCTTGTGGTGGTCTCGTTGTCGATGGATTCGGTGACGGAGTCGGTGTCCGTGGTGTCTGGAGGAGCTGTGGCTTTCGTGCGCCGGAGGAACGGCTGCCGGGATTTTGCGGTCTGCGGAGGATAAATCATGGTGAGTTTCCTAAATTTTTGGATAAGAAATTGGTAGACTTCAAAAAGTTTGACGACAATTTGCAAAAAAATATATTAGATAGAGACTCTACAACTCTACATTAACACACCTTAAAAAAAGATACAACTTAAGGAAAAAACAATTGATTAAAGATAGAGGCAGGCAACAGGCGGTTAAGGCAGGGAGTAAAATCAATTGTGGGACCGGAACACTTTCATAGAACAGTTATAACATGAGTTAACAAGTCAAACTTTTTGGATTCAAAACAAAAAATCTTCAGGGTTACAATAAACTAAAGTATTATCACAGTGGGCTGTTATTATTTAATAAGGAAGTTAAAAATGTAAATAAGTGGAATCGATCGCGTGTTGAGAGTAACCCTGGTGCTTTTTGTGTTGTTTTTTGTTAAAGATTTAATTTTAGATTAGTTTGCATGACAGTTTCATTGTAATATACACCTTTTTTAGGAAATTCAATTAACTTAATTTTATGTTTAAGAATGAGTCTGAACGACACTGTAAGAATGAAAGTTTGTAGCATTTACAATTAAATCGTCCCGATTTTCAATAGAAGTATTATACGCTCGAACTTAAACTCCCGGATTTTTAAAAAGTTTTCACTGTATTATTACACATTTTTGATTTCTTATCTCTATTTAAACTTATCTAAATCTACTGTGGTTAGAATAAGAGCAAATAGATTAATATAATGAATAAATGCAGTCACCCAATGACCGTTAGGAATGTAATGTACCTATAAAGTTAATTTCTATATTATATCATCTGTAACCGTTACAAATGGGTGTGTTATCTTAACAATTTGTCTTAATTCAATATCCTTTTATGTAAATTCGATAACATGGATTAAAGATTATTTCATATAACGCTAAATGTTCCAGTGCTGGACATTGTGCCAATAGTTAATTTAATCCTAATTCCAAGCAATAGAGATGACCAACAGACTATCAACTAATGGAACTAGGTATGCTGTCTAACACTAGGTTTTACCTTAGGTACACATATTTTATTAGTGGCTGCGAGTAAACGTTCAGTGTATCGGCAAATGTATTTTAATCAATATTTTTCTAGTTAATATAGGTACTCTACACTGTAGTGTGTCCTACCGATAGTTCTAAACAAAGGTAAATGCATAGTTAAAATCCATGTTATCGGTAGAACATTGCTTCATGTCATAGTTGACGAGATAGATTTAATGATAGTGACAGTAGTCGGGTAGAAACTACGATTTGCGGTGAAGCCTGTGGTTAAAATTACGGTATAATGTTACTGTTTACAGTATATAAATACAGTTATATATTATATATTAATATATTTGTAGGTATTTAAATATATAAATATTAATACATACATTTAAATATATATATATATATATATATATTTAAATGTATGTATTAATATTTTTATGGATATATAATTGTTTCGTATATTATGCACCTAATGCATCGCATCGTATTTAGTTATGTTTCTAGGGTTAGCTACTTCTTTTAAGTCTCGCCGTCATGTACAATTTATCTTAGTTTGACTACCATTTCATAATGTATCTCTCAGTTACTTAAAGGTTAGCTGGAAGAGATCCCTTAACGGGATAAGTTCGCCTTTGTACACATTTACTAGATTATCTCTGTGTTATGTACTTGTTTTGTGCAATAAAGTGTTTACTACTACAGTTATTTGCTGAATGATCAATTTAAATGTACTTTCGACCTATTTAACTATTAAACACATTTAAATACTTAAAGTTGTTTAATTTTAGACCAATATATCTGTGCCTATGTTTATGCATGCTTATGAATATGCAAATATTCATGTAAGTATATAATTTCTGTGGGAACATGTATAGTCGTGAAAGTATACACACGATTGTCTTTACCTACATCTTACCTCTCTATGCAGCTATACAAAGTCTAGTCTATTCTACATATACCTAATTTGATTTACGGACAAAATTAATTAAACCATACATGTATAACGATTTATGTAACGCGTATTAACTAGGTACAAACAGTAACACTCCTAACTGTACATCGGTGGATCTTATTACAAAAGGCATAGGGTCCACCGATGTACAGTTAACAGTGTGGGCGATAGTACCCGCAAAGTTTCTGTTTGGCTGAATTTATTATTCTATATGTATCTAGGTATGTAGAGGTACCTACTACCTACCTAATTCAAGTTACGATAAAAAAATTGAGTTACTCCAATGGCCATTGCCTACGCAATTTTTTCAACTATCCTATAGTTAAGTAGATTTTATTAAACGAAGGACAAGCAATATTATTTGCTCGGCCTTGCCTTTACAAATCAGTTGTTAATAGATAAGGAAGTGATCCGTTGAGTTGCGTCATCAACTTATATTAACATAAAGCTACTTATAAGTTATAATGTATAAAATAATAGCCATTAATGTTTAAGTTTCATATAAAATTTCTGCAATTGTAAGAAGTTGATGTAAAAAGTTATTTAATAGCGGATAATTCTTTTGTTACTTTTAAATTCTGAAATTATTCCACTTCAATCCTAAAGTACAAGATTATTAGTACAGTAGGTACAATTACAAGTATGCTTTAAATACGATTAGGTGCCTAAACCGATTAAAATAAGACAAATCGTATCGATTAATACCTGTTCCAGTTGTTATCTACCTCAATTAACTTTGAAGTTTGCCCTTGAATCATCGACCAAATATGTTGTTAATTATTTAATAGGTAGTTACCGAAATTGCGTAACGGCCATGGTTTATATAATCTGCCACGGATGTGAGTAAAGTGGAGAAAGTTGCATCCGTTAATTAATTAAACCTAATATATATCGATATCGTCATAACACACTTCCTGTTTTTTTGTTTATCTAAACTATGTTAAAGGTACCATATAATGTACACTTTAAACGTTGTGTCTTAGCTTGTTACATGTACGAAGACAATCTGTCTTTTATTTTTAACAAAATTCCTTCTAGCGCTTCGTACTATGTTCACGAAATCACAGTACACTTTAAACTTCAGAGATCAAGTAGAAAGTTAGAAACTGTGAAATCGGAACATAAATACCAAAATAATTATGTTTTGGCTTTGTAGCATTATTACATCATCTCTAGATCACTATGGTATTAACCTGTTAGCAAATATGTTTATTACGTTCTCCAAACTTACAAATGAACGATGTAATTTAAGATAAGTGTGTTGTTTGGTGTTGTGAACGAGATTGCATCTCGCGGTTATGGCCGGTTGGCGCGTAAGTACGCGTGACGGCTGGGTGTCATTCATTCATTCATTTCTTTATTTGCATTCAATATACTATACATTATATAAAGTACATGAAACCCACCATTCTTTCTTCCGTGATGAAACCCCTTGGGGTGTGGCAAAAGATAAAATTAAATTAATATTTACAAGTAGTCATGTTAATGTCTATGGGGCGGAGGCTCAGTTTTGTGTATTATGAATATTATGATAGGCGGTTAAGCTAGACGATCAATGACTGACATTTATTTATTTACAATATTTACATATACTTCATCAATTTTCGACGAAAGCTAATGTCACCTGGGGCATAGTCCCCAGGACATTGGCCGCATTTCCCCGCTGTATAGTTAAGCTCAGCCTTTGGGCGGTTAAGCTTATAATAGTACCTACATTACAAATACAAGTGGGAAAAGTAGGAAATTTGCAACGAGTGCGGTAATTTTCCCAAGTCTAAAATTTTAAGACACGGGTCTATGCAAAGGTATCAGTTAAATACAGGGAAAATAACGTTTCTCTGCATTTACCCGGCAGTAAGCCGGAAAGGTACATCATAGCTGCTGCATTAAAAAAACACCCTAACACCTGTACTAATGTATTTACACCTATGATAACGAAATAAAAAATATTATTATTGATTTACTATATTTAGTTTAGTCAATTTGTAAACACCTTATTTATTGTCACTAGCTAAACTTTACTTTAACTCTACCCTACTTAGACACTTTTTTACATCAGTGGGTAACTTAGTTAACTTCTTAGCTGACAGGAAACTTTTTTGTATAAAATCGTAGGATATGTGTTCACGCATACCTAAAAACATGCGTAAGAAATGCCATGTCCTTACACAGCTTGTAATTACACTTGTGAGAATAATGTCAACATGACTTTAATTACTGACGCGAATTGTAAGAAAAAAGAACCTTAAGATTTGCTTTACATTTATCAAATAAATCTCAGAGTTTTATTCTGATACTAGCGATCCGCCCCTGCTTCGCACGGGCAAACCTTAACAAATTATACCCCGAAATCTTCCTCAATTTTATTGATAGGCGAATACCGCATGAAAATTTGTTAAGTAGTTTTTGAGTTTATCGCGAACATACACAGACACACAGACGCGGTGGGCGACTTTTTTTTAATAACGTGTAGTGATATTAGAAGAAGATTTTTGTCTAGAATTGTCATAGTTTTTACCTACAGGCTTGTATCTAGAATTAACTGCGCTGTGGGATACGAATAAGTACTTAAAATACTCCAACAAGGTTGCATCAGCTCCATTACCAGCATACTTAATGCGGGATGCGAGGCTAGAGCATACATTATGTTCCTAAAAAGGAGTTCATTACTGAACAAAACACCTACATCCTATGCTACGCCAATCGTGGCTTCCATTCATTAGACTTTGTGAATGGTTGCCAGATTGAAGCAGAGATGAAGCGCTGGTGGTCTAGCGGTAAGAGCGTGCGACTTGCAATCCGGAGGTCGCGGGTTCGAACCCCGGCTCGTACCAATGAGTTTTTCGGAACTTATGTACGAAATATCATTTGATATTTACCAGTGGCTTTTCGGTGAAGGAAAACATCGTGAGGAAACCGGACTAATCCCTAAACGGGCCTAGTTTACCCTCTGGGTTGGAAGGTCAGATGGCAGTCGCTTTCGTAAAAACTAGTGCCCACGCCAATTACTGGGATTAGTTGCCAAGCGGACCCCAGGCTCCCATGAGCCGTGGCAAAATGCCGGGACAACGCGAGGAAGATGATGACCCACCTGAAAAATGAAAACCCTGAACTCTGAACCCTGATGAATGATGAGTGAAATTACCTAATTTCACTGGACGATGAGGTAAAACTAATATAATTTAGATATGATTTCGCTTCACTAAACGTTTATTGATTTCGCAGAGTTGACAGACGGTATCTTTATTTCGTAAAACCAGATTACAAAAATCTCTGAAACTATTATTTTATATTTATTTATTCTCCATTGCACAAAAAATCGGGTAAAGGTCGGAATTATATTTTTGAAATTTATCGAGATTACTAGTGGTTGTGCAGTTATATGCAGTTTTAAATCTGAAAAAGTTAGCATTTAAGTAATAGAGCAATTTGCGAGAATAAAACTCCTCGGAATGAAATGTTCTACGAATAGTGAACACAATTTATTTGAAATATACAGGGTGCCCGGTAATTAATGGATAACCTTCTAACCACCGACGGGGCACCTTAGGCTGGTCCAGAAAATGCACTTATAGGTCTAGTAAAAGTTTCGTGGTTTTCGAGATAATCGAACTTTTCTGTCTTTTTTAATAGCTAGCACCATACTTCAAATTTAGAAAAGTGCGATTATCTCGAAAACCACGAAAGTTTTACTAGACCTATAAGTGCATTTTCTGGACCAGCCTAAGGTGCCCTGTCGGTGGTTAGAAGGTTATCCATTAATTACCGGGCACCCTGTATATTTTGCAGTATTTTTTAAAATTAAAACTAATATAATATAATAGTTGTTTAGTAGGTAAATGGAGAGGCACCATACAAATACAAAATAGTTAAAGAAGATATGTTTACGTTAATACAAGATGTTATTTGATAGGTATTCGATGTTGAGGGCCTCATGCTCGTGATGAGAATATAAATATCCAATTAATATAGAATTGAGCAAAGGTCGTGGTACTATCGGAATAATAATAGTAAACCGCGATCGTAAGGTTGTATCGAATAAATTACTGTTCGAACCGGACTTGGGCATCAGTTTATATAATTTCAATTATTTTTTTCAGAAAATCCTTCCTTTCACGGAACAGACAATATATTATATGCGTTATATGCGCAGGTGTTATATGCTTCTTGTATCAGTGATATATGCTTCCACGAAAATGAAAATATGCAGATTTTAATAGAAATAACTAAAGGTTGTGTCCAATTAAAATGAATAAGCTAATGCATGTATATAGTTTAACTTGAAATCCGAGGACCAGACAGAAGTGGTCAAAGTCGACCGGAGGACACAGTGATCTGTGCAAAATTGTATATCTTGTCTTAGACAAGATGATTATCTGCCAGAGCCAGTAGAGCATAATGCTACTGTATTCTACTCTTTCCATTTTATGCTATCTGAGTATAATAAATTCGTGTACTATTATGACTATACAAAATATTTTTTTCATGCTTTGTTTAATGCAGATGTATACTTCATTGTCTTTACAATTCAGCCAGTTGAAATGGGCAGCCAAAATAATTAAGTCCCAGTCGTGAGGCTCAACATACATGACATATGTCCATCTGCCTATAATTACGTCAACTGACAGGTTATAACCGAACTGCCTTGACCGTGGGCGAAGTATGCGAGCCTACGTCCTTGTGTTGAAATAACTCGAAGAACACCGGAGTTATTCGCTCGTTTGCGTTGTTGAGCGATTATTGAGGAGTGGCTCAGGTAATGTTTAACTTGCTTAAGCATTCTTGACTTGCTTATGACGCTTGAATTTAAAGATCCCTTACGGCTTACCTACTTGCAAAATACATTTTTGAAATGTGTAAAGATGCTTGATATTTTTGTCGAGTATTCTATTTCCTTCGCTGGGTATTCTAATTATGCAATTTTTTCGATACCTTATTATAAAAAAAAGACGCATTATTAAATAATAATAGGAATCCAATGTAGGTATATTAATTATTTTACGACGGCTAACAATTTCATTACATATATATTTTTAAATTAGCACCAAGTTTGCCACTTGTTATTGCATGTTAGCTGTGTTTTTGTGGACATCTGTTATTGGCTTTGTTTTCTGTTCATTGTTTTCATCATGCGCCTTGTATTGCTGTTGATGCCCCAAATAAATAAAAATAAAGATAAAATTTCAACAACAAACTGATGATGATCCTTCCGGCCGATTTCGGCCATGGCGACCACTACGACTCCTAGTTTGCTCGGCGCTCGTGCGCCCGAAGATGGCTGACGTAGCCGATCTTCGAGGTGAACCCCCGCGCACATTGAGGGCACGTGAGGACACCAGCCACGTAGTGGTAGTTAATGGGAGCAGGCTGGCGCGTTTTCAGCTCGTCGCGCTTAGCGTCGAGGTCAACTTTACGTTGCTCCTCGAAATCGCGCACTTTGTCCTGCACCAGCCTGCGCCACTCAGGACGCTGTGCTGCCAAACCTTCCCACTGAGAGGGCTCGATGTTGCACCTTTTCATGTGTCGCTTCTGAACATCTTTGTATCGGAGGAGTTGTCCGCCAAGTTTCCGCTTACCCTCCTCTAGTTCAGAATAAAAGATGCGCTTCGCCACTCTCTCTTCCGCCATACGTGATACGTGACCGCACCACCGAAGCTGCCGACGCATTAGGTAAGCCTCTATTCCACCGACCTGGGCTCGTCGCAGAACTTCGGTATTTCGCACTCGGTCAGACCATCTGATGTTCATGATCTTACGCAAGCATTTGAGGTGGAACCGGTCTAAAGTACGAATGTGATGACGGTACACGCACCACGTCTCGGAAGAGTATAAGAGGTTTGGCAGCACGATCGCCATGTAAACAGAAATTTTGGTGGCCAGTCAAAATCACCATGCGACGGGAGTTGTAAAATTAGGTTAAACATAGCAAACAGTTCGTCTCGTATCATGACATACAATCCTCAATCGTGCTTAGAATCTTGTACCTAAATAAGAAGGTTGGCGTGAGGTAAGCGAGTTAGGTGCTTGTAATTTGTATGATACCTACAAGCATAGGTAGTGATGTGTCGATGTCACGGTCCGTATAATAGCCGCAGCTTTAGGCCTAATCCTCATTCATAAAGGCTCTTTCATACATATGCATTATGTATATGGCAGATAGGTACTAAGTAAATACTTGGTTTTTGTAATTTGTAATATAAATTATAAACTACTAGTTTTGTAATTTTACATGGTTAGGTAGTTTAATTGATGTGCCGAATTTAAGTTACTAGTAATTTAAATGCAACTAATGCAGGTTACATTAATGGTACATGGATATTATGCTTTTAGGAGCGTCTCAAATCTCAAATAGTCGTAGTGAATCATAGATGCGTGGATGTAAGTACTATAATTCGGTTTGAGTGAGTTTTCTTATTCGTATTTATTAGTAGGTAAATATAGTTCTAATCTCATCTCAAAACAACGTTTGTGCAGTTAATGCCTATTTTCTAATACTAGACCATAACAGGTTTCAATGTCGCGTATCCAGTCTTAGTTTGGTCATTATTGCATTACGTATTCAAATAAAAGCATAGCGTTTGTCGCGTGGTCTTAACGTGTTGGCACTTTTGGTGTCGACATGCTGGAATCCAGCCTTGGCTCCGATTGTAGGAAATTAGCAAGTATCTGTATATTAATAGGATTGATTATTCTATAATTTACTGCCAAGGTGTATAGAGAATCTTAGATGCTGACAGTCTATGAGGTAAAGTCGGTAAACCGAGCAGGGTCTAAGGAGTAATCAGATTGAAATGAGAATGGCTGAGATAAACTATGTGAATTGGAATAATGTTGGATATTCAATGTAAACTTGATGATGTTGTAAAATGGAAGCAGTAGTTTAAAAACTTCCTTCTTATAACATTTTGAAAGGTTTCATTGTAGTTAAGATATTTTCAATTAAACACGTGTAAGCATACCTACCATGCTTTCTATTGTACCTATATATATCAACCTAATTTCTATTGTAAATCGAATGGTCGATAAAAAATGACATACATATTAAATGTTGCCGACAGCTTCGCCGCTTTGTTTCAAAAATATAATAGTAATAGGTACCCCCCCCTGTATATTCGCTAAGGGTTAATAGGTAAATTTTATTAATAAAGTTAGTAGATTTTAAGTTTAACTGTTCATTACATGTTTGATTAGTGAAAAAGCACAGGTTACATGATTACGACGTGTTTTATGATCGCTGACAGCAGTAGAGAGCTAGCAATGATGGACCGGAGACAGACTGGCAGACCGTCAATAATTATCTGACTACTGCCAACTTATTGTTAGTCTATTGTCTATCAATCAGTTTACTAACCACGTCTAGATTGCTCATTGTTGTGTGGGCAAGGTATTTATTCTTGGAATTGGAATTATTTTACTCTCTACAAAAGACTCAACAAAAACCGGGAAAAATGTTACCCATCCAGAGTACCATCTACTCTTTTTCATAGTCCGATAATATATTGAGTTTCATATACTATGCATTTATGAATTATTATCTATAGGTATAACGATACCTAGATATTTTGGTACTGTATTGTGTAACACAAGGTAAATTAACTAAAAACATGCTAACATTCAGTCTCAATTTAGGAAACGAAATCACTAGGTTAATCGCCACCGCCAAACGGTCGTTACAAGCATAATGTCCAAGTCGGTGCGCGGGCGCGGCCTGTCGTAGTTACGTGAACTACTTGTTTGGTTTGATCTTGAATGGAATTTGCATGTAGCGCAAGAGTTGACGCCCAACTCATTTCCTAATAAGCTTTCTACATAATGACATTAATTTTTATTTTCCTCATTTGGCTTCTCACCGATGTTGCAAAATAAACAAAACAATCGTGTTTTTAAATCGATGTTTGGTCTAATGGAAATCGCGTGTATAATTAAGCTTCCACTTTTTAAATAGGTTGTGAAATTATAATTAAGTAGCTATTTATATGTAGGTAGGTACCTAGTTAGTTTTTTACCAGACCTTAATAAATATATTTACAGTTTCCGCCGTCACCTCACGAGTTCATGTTACATCATTTTGAATCATGTTGAATCATTTTGATAACCGGAGGAAGACGAAATAAATTGAACGAAAATGTATTTTCGTCAGTACGAAAATCCCTGTAACTACCAACTTAGATGTTTAACACGTTTTCTGTAAATGGGTTTCTTAAATTTCGAATTAATGAAGCACTGTCGAATGCGCGGCAAAAATGAAAAAATCTCTAATCACCTAAAATGACCTACCTAAATGAAAAAACTACATAAATCTGCTTGGCAGTAAGTAGTATTCATCCGTCGCGCATCACTTGCCTAATCGTATTGTCGCGGTTGCGCAAGGAAAAGCCAACTTTAGGTGTCACACTGCCACTGATCGCAGCATCCGAGCGGAGAAAACCGCTTTCACCCGCTGTGCATAACTAACTTTAGCCAATACAACAGCTCTTTTTATTTTAAAACTGTAGGTTAGGCAAATATTTTACAATGTAATTTCCTTCTGATTCATAATGATTTTAAGAATACATATTGCCAATATTTGTGATTTCTTTTCTTTGTAATTAGTCGCAACACCATAAAAGTATATAGGTCGAGTAACGAGTCTTATTTTATTATTTACGCCACGAGCAGAGTAAATAATTACAATTCTCAATGAATATCAAGTTCGAGTATCTGCACTGAATGCTTAGGTATATGTAGCTACTTATTCTCATCATAATGGGATAAAAGATTGACTATACATTAAAACGATAAGATAAATAGACGACTATGAACATATTAAGGAAAATAGGTATGCTTTTACGAAAATAAAAATCGTGGTAGACTGCATAACACGTGTAAAATTTATTTTATGGCCATACAATTTAAATAATAACTTGTTTAGTGTAACATTTGCAGTGTATGTCGGTCCACATCAGACTCTGTCTCAAGAATTAATCAATGCCCATATACCTAATATTGATTAACCGCTACGTGCGTGATAAATATTTTGAACTAGATTCTATTACTTAATCTTACGGAATCCACTGGATCTAGATTGACTAGTCGCTTTCGACAAGTAGGTTAAAACTGTTAAATGGATAATTGATCACTATCACGTAAACTCAAGTTTTTGGCGTTTTTCTCTTGTTCGTATTTATTTATGTAATTACACTTTTTTTCATATTTGAAGCCATTTTGTGCACTAATGATTCTTTTACGCGATATTTGGCAGTTGAAAAGCATGTTAATGTTTTGTCTTGTTCTTTACATAATTATACCTACTTATTTTTCATATGTAGAGGCATTTTGTGCATTAATGATGTTTTTACGCGATATTTGGCGGTTGAAAAGCGTGTTAATGCTCTCGCGTATTATTGCGACGTACTAGTAAACAGCCCAATGCATATTTAATTTTACACTTGTTTATGTAAGTAAATAAAGAGCCAGAGATATTTCGCATGAATATTTAACACTAATATCGAACTTGATATACAATGATTTTGCTCAATTGATACATAAATAGTTAGCGCTGAACAACAAATGTAAACAATACAAGGATACAAAAGATTTTTTTATCCAAAAATTTTAATGAGGATTCAGTACGTTGCGTAACGAGCTTCAATTTTTTTTTATGGCAAAAGTAGTACATTATCTTCCTAACTGACTACAACTTTCAAACAAAGCAAAATGACAGTATTATCTTACTATAGGCATACCGTGGGTGCGCCCACCGCTGACTCACTCGTGCGTGCAAAAGCTCGTCATGGCGTTATTACACAGGGCCTTTTACGGCGGTTACGTATGGATATAGCATAAAAAACATTTAGGGATGTATAAACGACGTTAACTTGACTAACGTCTTGACTATTGTCATAATAACACTTTGTAACGCCACTGAAAAGGTTTCCACTCAGCTTGTCAAGGCACCCTTTCGATACCTTGACGCTGGTTTTCCGTCGAAGCCACTTTTATCTTACTAAGCCTATAAGTAAGAGATTAATACTTAAAATTTGAGATTAAACAACAGATTAGACACCATCGTTTAAAATACTGCCTCTGTTTCACTGGTAACATTAGGTAATAAGTGTAGTAGAGTGTAAAGCCACCTTAATAGACACAGTGTGACGTTGCCTTAAGAAAATAATCTATGACAGCTATGACATCTGGCCCCGGCTCACTTCCACTATTGACGGCTACTGAACTGCATCTAGATCCTTTATTTAAATATGTATCTATTTGATAAGTACGTTGTTTCATAAATATACCATCATTGAAGACTCTCAGCAAGTGTTTTATTCAAAACTACTACATGGCGCAGTCGGAGAAGAACGATTAAGAAAATTCAAGACGATTAAAATAAGAAGATTGAAAGTCACATGGGAGGCACCGGCCGGCACAAGCCCGTAATGAAGTAAATACGTTAATTGTACTAATATAATTAATAAATACTAAAATAAAAGAAGATGTCAGACGACGAAAAGGAAGATAAGGTGAAGAAGACGGTGAAAATGGACACATCTGAAGTAGATTGCATG
Source organism: Cydia amplana (assembly GCF_948474715.1). NCBI lineage: Eukaryota > Metazoa > Arthropoda > Insecta > Lepidoptera > Tortricidae > Cydia > Cydia amplana. The sequence continues at coordinate 16,099,119 of NC_086080.1, read as the reverse complement.
ACATGTGCGGTGGAATACAAAATGCCGCAGGGCCTGAACCTAGACGACATTGGAAATTGTTGGCCGCAATGGCAAAGGTTCAAGCAGTCATTCCGCATATTTTTACTCGCCGCGGGATTCGAAAGGCTAACTGAAACGAGAAAAGCTGCTATTCTTCTAAATTGCATCGGTCAGCAAGCTCAGGAGCTGTATTTTAATGTATTGCAAAAAGAAGACAAGACGAAATTAAATGAAATAATTGAGTTATTCGACGAACATTTTAAGCCTAAGCAAAATGAGGTAATTAACAGCTACAACTTTAATAAACGCGACCAAGAAGACGGAGAAACCTTTGATGCATTCTACACTGCCATCAGAAAAATTGCTGAAAACTGTAATTACAAAGAAAAGGATAGGATGCTGCGAGATAGAATAGTCATCGGAATCAAGGACCAGCGGACCCAGCAGAAGCTACTTGAAGTGAAAGAGCTAACTCTGGACAAGGCGGTGGATATCTGTCGCTCTGCTGAACTCTCCAAAGAGCACATGAAGGTGTTGAAGACTCCGGAGGTGCATGCAGTGCAGGCGAAGCCGTCAGCTCATCGGTCATCAGATAGGAAAGATAAGTACTTAGATGTTAAAAATAGGAGTTTCAATAATAACAGTCACTACAACAAAAATTATTACCTATGTAGAAAATGTAAAACCGAACATGGACCTAGAAACTGCCCGGCCTTTGGGAAAATTTGCACAAAATGCCAAAAATACAATCATTTCAGCGTAGGGTGCACTATGTTGAATAAACAGGTTCATGACATTCATGAAATGAATAATAATGGTACTAACAATAATGTGCATGAATTATGACTAGTGTATTCCATAGATTTTTCTAAAAATGAGTGGACGGAAAAGCTGAGAGTGGAAAATAAAAGGGTGTCTTTAAAGTGTGATACAGGTGCAGGTATTAATGTCCTTTCATTAAGAGATCTCAAATTAATTGTCAATGATGATATTAAAAGCAGATTGTCTGAGACAAGGTCAGTTATTGAGGTCTACAATGGTGGCAAAATTTTCCCATTAGGAACAATCACTTTAAAGACTTATTCAAAAAATGATGAAAAAAGTTTTGATATTGAATTTGTAATTATTAAAGAAAATCTCCGTCCTATTTTAGGTTTCAGGTCCCTAATAACAGTAGGGTTACTAAAAGTAGATGAAATGAATACACTGACTAACGGAGCTGTAAGCTCAAATAAAGATAACATTGTTAATGTTAATTACAAATTATTTCAGGGTGTCGGGGAGTTCAAAGAGCCATTGGAGTTGCGTGTTGAACCAGGAGCTCAACCAGTAGTCCGGCCCCCGCGACGCGTGCCCCACGCACTGATGGGTCGCCTTGCTGAGAAACTGGGGACCCTGGTGGAGCACCAAGTAATAGCCGAAGTCGCGCACCCTAGGAGTTTCGTAAGCAACCTTGTAATTATTGAAAAGAAAGATGGCTCGCTTAGGATTTGCCTTGACCCAAAAGACCTAAACAAAGTGTTAATTAGAGAACATCGCCTAATACCTACTTTAGACGAAATAGTTTCGAAATTGTGTAACAAAAAATACTTTTCAGTCTTAGACTTATCAGATGGGTTCTATAATATTAAATTATCTGAGAATTCTAGTGATTTGTGCACTTTTAACAGCCCATTTGGATGCTATAAATTTTTAAGGTGCCCTTTTGGCATCTCTGTAGCCCCGGAGGTCTTCCAAAGGTACAGTGAAACTGCCTTTGGTGACATCCCCGGTGTCATTGTGTACTGTGACGATTTATTAATATGTGGTGACACTGAAGAAGAGCATGATGCAATATTAAATAAAGTTTTTGAACGAGCCAAAGAACACAATGTGCGTTTTAATAAAAATAAATTTCAGTACAAATTAAAAGAAGTAAAATATTTTGGCCACATTTTTTCCGAAGAAGGCATGAAGATTGATCCGGAAAGGATAAATGCCATTACTAATATGAAAAGCCCTACTAATAAAAAAGAGTTGCAAATATTCCTTGGTATGGTAAACTATTTAAGAAAGTTTATTCCTAATCTGGCTAATATTGCATCACCGCTTCAATTATTGTTGAAAAAAGATGTGACTTGGTTATGGACGGACATTCATGAAGATGTTTTTAAAAATATTAAAAAGAAATTAACAGAAGCTCCAACCTTGCAAAATTTTAACCATAAACTACCGATAGTGATACAATGTGATGCATCTAAGGATGGCTTAGGTTGTTGTCTTATGCAAGAAGGAAAGCCAGTGGCTTTTGCATCAAGGAGCTTAACTCCGTCTGAACAAAATTTTTCTCAAATCGAAAAAGAATTACTTAGTGTGTGTTGGTCCACTCAAAAATACCATTACTACATATATGGACAAAAATGTATAATTTTAAATGATCATAAGCCACTGGAGTCCTTGCTAAAAAAACATATTCATGAAGTCCCGTCCCCTAGGCTTCAAAGAATGAAGTTAAGACTCTTGAAATATGACATAGAATATAAATATTTAAAAGGTAAATACATGTTCATAGCAGATTTACTATCTCGTGCATATATTAAGTGTGATAACACAGATGATCCATACATTAATGAAATGGTCCATTGCGTGGGACTTGCAAGCCACTTGCAGTGCACTCCTGAGCAAAAACAAGAGTTAATTTCAGAGTCTAAGAATGATACGGAACTTTCTAAATTAATCGAATATACTAAGAATGGATGGCCCGACAAAGAACATGTGTTAGACAACTTACAGTATTATTTTAAACTTAGATCTGAAATAACCGTTGATGAAGGCCTAGTGTTTTTAAATCATAGAATCATAATACCGACCACATTGCGCTTAAAATTTATGAAAATGCTACATGAAGGACACCTTGGCACAACTAAAATGAAACAAACTGCCAGGAATATGTACTATTGGCCAAAAATTGATGAACACTTAGACACATATGTAAGAAGATGTTTTGCATGTCAAACCTACCAAAATAATAATATTAAAGAGCCCTTATTGCCACATGAAGTACCTAAACTGCCTTTTAATAAAGTAGCTACAGATATAATGGAATTTAAAACAAAAAGTTATCTAGTAGTATATGATTACTATTCTAAGTGGTTAGATATTAAATTATTAACAAACAAAAGTGCCAAGTCCATTATCAACAGCCTAACAGATGTTTTTTGTAACTGGGGCATCCCTCAGGAAGTAGTTTCAGATCATGTGCCATTCGACTCCAGAGAGTGCCTTCAATTTGCTCGTGAATGGGGTTTCACATTCACATATACCAGCCCTAGATATGCTCAGTCGAACGGAATGGCAGAAAAAGGTGTACAGATAGCGAAGAAAATTTTACTTAAATGTTATGAAGATAAGACTGACTTTAGATTAGCACTGCTACAGTATAGGGCTTCTCCCGTCTCAGGTACTAATTTCTCTCCTAGTCAATTAATGATGAACAGAAATATGAAAACAAAAGCCATTGTTAATTATGAATACTTAGAGCCAAAGCTTAATAATAATGTACAAAAACAGTTTCAAAGATCATTAAATAGAAATATTAAGTGTTATAATAGTACAACTAAATGTAAAAATAATTTTTATGTTGGGCAGCAGGTGTGGTTCAAAAAAGAACCAAATAAAAATATATGGTTGCAAGGAAAGATTTGTAAATATAACGGCTGTAGGTCTTATAACTTATTAGATAATAATAATGTAGAATATACAAGGACATCATTCCATATTCGACCGGCTTGAGGCTTTGTGCTCCACCAGAGACTCCACTACTGGTTGAAGGCTCAACTCCCATGGCTTCCTTTTATTGTGTTAAAGGGGGAGAAAAGATACATTATGTAAAATTTGTATTATTAGAAATAACAAATTTATTGCAATTTTGTGATAACCTGAAGTTTAAGTATTAGCACTATTAGCAGTAAATAATAGACTGAATAAGGTAGAATTATATGTTAGTAATAAGTACTTCTGTGCAATTTTGTATTAATAAAAAATTGATTTTTTAAAAGGGGAAGATGTAGTAGAGTGTAAAGCCACCTTAATAGACACAGTGTGACGTTGCCTTAAGAAAATAATCTATGACAGCTATGACATCTGGCCCCGGCTCACTTCCACTATTGACGGCTACTGAACTGCATCTAGATCCTTTATTTAAATATGTATCTATTTGATAAGTACGTTGTTTCATAAATATACCATCATTGAAGACTCTCAGCAAGTGTTTTATTCAAAACTACTACAATAAGTAGGAAGACAAATTTGAATGAGTCGTGTAACCGGTTTTGATCAAATGATTGTTACCATTCCAAACTTTGTCTTGTTTATTTGATATGGTTATTAGGTGTTCCTTTACAATAGAATGAATCTTGAAATTGGTTTTTTGATTGTTTCAGATGCATATAGCGGTTAAGACGGAAATCGTGTTTTGTGAAGACAACGGGGCTTGAAGATGAGGTGACAACTTTGGATGAAGACATGACAGTCTCTGGATTCAACATTGCTGATGCGGATACTCAAGTTTTAGTCCCAGTATGATGAAAGGTTGAAGAAATAAAGTGAAAATATGGAAATCAATCAAAATAATGGCATGAACCGTCCGAAGTAGTATTTAGAATTGTAAAATAAAATCAGTGTGTTTGTGTCTTTACTTAAATTACCCCCAGACTACCCAAAATTTAAATAACTAGTCACTAGTTTATCTTAGGTAAGTAATCGTGTAGCTTGATTGAAATGCATTCTTAAATCATTTTCTTACTTAACTCTTTTCATTTTAAGTTAAGTAATATCCTGAAGTATCCTATAGTTCATAACATTACTACACGGTATCAACTGAAGAAATAAATGGACATTCGTAGCCGTATTTGTAATAATGGCTCCTTGTAGAAATCTTTAAACAGGTTATTGGCTCATCTCACGAAGCTTATAACACCTGAGAATTTACTGAACACTATTCAACGATATCCAGTAATGAACTACCTATATGAGCCTCGAAAACTAAGCGTTTTCGCTATTCAAGTCAAGCACAGATTTCTGCAAAATTTCAGTTTTATATGGTGCCATGTATTTTATTTATTTACCTACCTAAACTTTATTGCGAAAAATAAGAAAATGTACAAATAAAAGGCTGACTTATTGCTTATTTTCTATTCTCTTTATCTAAAAATAAGTATATATAAATCTGATGGGGATGCACGGAAGTTCTGGAGACAAAATAAGTAAGTTAACAGAATAGTACTATAAAGGTAAGTCACCTTATCATAGTTATTGCCGCAAAGTTTTAAAATCTCAGCTGTCAATACTGGGCTGGCCCTTAAACCTTTAGGAATGTCGCAATGTGGTATTGTTTGCAAGACAAACGTCCCGGTGGGTTATGTCAGAGGTGAATAATAGAGGCTCAGCCCTGCGAGTGGCACGTAACAGCGATGATACTGCACAAGTAGGGTCAGCGAATAAAATATACAATTCTTTTAAATTACTTCGGTGGTAAGCGTACAGCAGGCAGATGCAACAGGTCTGGCCTACGTTACTAACCCTTTAAAAGTCTACAACTGGGGAACAAATCAAATAATTTAATTAAATATTTTTAAGTAGTCGTACTAAAAATATAAATTGAAATAGATGTCAGGCCACTGCCGGCTGGGTAGTCTAGTGGTTAGGACGTTAGCCGCGTTAAGCTTCGACTACCGACTTCGGTTACCGGTGGAATTGGTCACTTATTCTTTAGTATGTATAGTATGACACCTTTAAAAACCTGTTGCATACATTATCTACGTACTCATGTACGTAGATAATGGACTTCATAGTCCATAGATAACACCTCATTAGGAAGTTTAATCCACAGGGGAAGTCATCGTGGCAAAAAAAATCTTAAACTGCACGGGGTCTAGGTTCTGGAGATGAACCTTGTGCTGAGCGGTGCGGTGACAGAAAGCAGCCATGTTTTAATTCATCAAATATTATACCTCCAACGCTCTTCACTCAAAAACACGTAAATGTAAAATGAAAATATTTCTACTCAATTAGCATTAAGATATATTATCAATAACTCGCATAGTTTTACAATTGTCTGCTGTCTGTACCATCTCCGCGAAACAGGTTTAACGACTAACCTTTAAGGTTCGTAGGTACTGGATGAGTAATGGAGCCTACCTAAAAATATGGTGGTGGATTACAGAGAGGCAGAGGAGGTTTAGCTCATTGTTTGAAGACACCTGTTACTCTTTTCATAGGTATGTATATAAGTACTCGAAAGTATTGAAGTAGGTTGCACTACATTGTTATTAGACAGTAAAGTTAAACCGATACGGTGATTAGGGAAAATATTTGCATGTTTAATATAGTTTAGTCTGACAGTGCTAATTAAGTTTTCTCGCACTTTTGAGGTCTATACTCGTGTTTTACTCTTCTCAAAATATTTAAATAAATTGAGTTAAATTATATAGACAATTTCCTTATCGTTAAACTGTATTAATTGTGTAAATTCGATGGAGTTGGTATCTTAAACGTTTAGGATATTATTAATAATTGGCATGAATCATGTACTTCTTTTGTGCTTGAACTACAAGTAAGCTAGACAGTAGACACGTTTAATTGCATTTTAATTGCATTTTAACGAACGGAATTATTCCGGATCAATAAGAAACATTAGTCGAATAAACAGTGCATCAAGTATGGTTACCACTTGGTATTATTGCCGGAGCATGTCTGTTAAGTAAGTAGCTCTTGTTAAGTATACCGGTTTCTAAAAAATACTCAAATGAAATGGAAAATGATGTGGAAACAAATGAAAGGAAAGAAATGAAAACGGATAACTTTTAGTTTTCCATTTCATGAAAACTAAAAGTTATCCGTTTTCATTTCTTAACTTACGCGCGTTTTCGAGGCAACATTTTCGTAGGGCCATCAATTCACATATTATATTTATATCGTGACTGCATAGAAATATATCGTCAGGTGACAAGCAAAAGTCACTAATTACTAAAAAAAATTTTAAACAAAAATCAACCTTCTTTTCGTACTTACTAATATGGTTCACTATGGCTATGAACTTGTGGTGGTACTTAGTTTTGCTTGTCATCTGACGATATATTAAGAGCTCTATGACAAAGGTCATAAGACAGAATATTAAATAAAGGTTTAAAATAAAGGGCCATCTAGCCGTGAATATTAGCATTTTTATGTGTTGTTGCGCAAGTGTCATGATATTATGTGCCATGAAATGTTGTCAAAGGTCGAATTGTAATTTAGTGGTATTTGGTAAAATACTTATTACAAAATATCGACGCAAGTCCAAGGGTACTCACAAATAGCTACTGTATAAGGTCAACTAACGTCCATAAGAAAACTGTTGAAATCTTAATCATGAATTGCGAATATTGAAACGCACGAAATACTCAGGAAGGTAAAATTTTAACTACGAGTATAGAGAGATCTATTCTCTTATTCTGCCATCCACTACAGTATTGACACCACTTATTGACAGCTGAAATGTTCAATCCATAAGTTTCAGAACAAGAAATTAACGAGACGTACGAGATACGTTATAGTTTAGATTTCAACTAGTTCTCTTTTGCAGCGCAATTCGGGCAACCAATGTCACTTTTACTATAGATCGTGTTAGATATCTATTAGATGTGAATTAGATCTCTAAGTAATATCTTGTGGAAATCGTTCAAGAGTATCTCCAGAATCGCGGAAATGTCAAATTTGACAGGTTAGATCTTAAACATATCGTTATCGTATCTTGGCGATGTCTCTAAAAGATATCTAATAGATGTCTATTACAAAATCCGAATCGGGCCCAGAATCGGGGTCATGGAATTCTATTGATGAGTGTAATGCATTAATATTGAATTTGCATTAAATTCTGACACAGCATCTCAACTAGTGGAATAATATGTAGTAAAGGCTGAATGTAAGGGTAACATTCCATTTCTGATCGCAGCTGCACTACTGGTACTGAACGCGTCGCTATTACTGTCAATTTCCATAGTAAAATGAACAGTAGTGCAGCTGCGGTTGGAAATGGACTGTCACCTTAACGAATCTGTGCAGTGTCAAATACACACACAACACATTATACGCACACAACAGCTTCATCACCATATTTGCGCAAGCGCTCTAGGATCAAAGCTCAGAGGGCCTACCGCGAACCACGTTCGACGTGTTGCATCTCTGTCGCACTTGTAATTTCGTACGTAAGTGTGACAGGGAGGCAACACGTCGAACGTGGTTCGCGGTAGGCCTTCAGATAATACTAATGAGCTTGCTGGTACATTTGTCAGGGCATGATACATCCCATCAAGTTACCTGAGAAAACCAGTATATCTGTGATCTCTAAATTCGTGTACATTTTACGTACCTTGAGGCCATAAGTAACTGGCTAGTCTGAGCTTGCAGTTAGCAATAGAGAATCATCACACACTACAAAATTAGCTGACGATATGTAAGCTTTAATGCAACGAAATACGGTCTATCAGCGGTCAAATAGATATGGTGCTGTTGTATTATATGCAATGAGACGGGATCCGTCGTGCGGGTCGTGATCCTCGGATGCGCGGGACTCGTGATATGTCACCGTCTATATTAAAGAAAATTATAGTCAATGAAGTAAGTATCGACGTACCTAATGTATATTGCCAGTAACAACTTTCTACGCCTGGAGAGATAGACCTTTAGCTTTCTATCTGCTCTAGGAAACAATTCCATTCATGGGAGGTTTGAATCGCAATAAAGTAATACTTACGAGTAAGAATATCGACCGAAAAAAGTACAGTGAGTTCCCTAAACATCAACACTAGTCTTGATCTAAAACCTCTTGAAATCGACTTTTTGATCTCGCCTATTTTCGCTTTACATATCCTCTATGTCTATAAGATCTGGGGCCGTAGCCAAGATAAGATAAGATAAGAACCGTTGATAGAAACTTATCTAGTGTATTGAAATAGTCACGTGACTTTTTGTAGCACCTGTCATCCCATACACATGTCATGTTTTTTCTTTTCGTTTGGCGTTTGTTATGTATGTATGTTATGTACACTTTATTGTACATAAGACAGATTAAGATACAATTAAAAAGAAAGTTTACAATGTCCAAAGGCGAAATTATCCCTATAAAATAATCCAGTCAACCTTTGAGCAATTGAGAGTAGACAAATAAAAATGATAGACAACCGAACACTTTGTACAAAAAATGTATGTATGTATGTTTGTTGATGTACGATTGTCATTTTGCCTAGACCTCTAGAGAACTGATTTTACCGCACTATTCAAGTAAAATTACTTCAAAAGGTGTGCAACAAATGCCTATAAAACCCGGGACTTAATCGTAATGTAAGAAATTGATTTCACCGCTCCAGTTTATGCTCTGGTATTTATAATCGCGAGCATGGCTACATAATGTCTTCATAAATGGCTCGGAATTTTCTCACAATTTGGCCCGGTCTTAAGTCAGTTTGGTCTGAATTGTCATCTGAAGTGAAGGGCGAGCGTCAGGGCTCATATATGGCTTAGCTAGTATGTGGGTCATTGCTAACTTATATGAATTTAACTAATGCGTTCTATACTCGTAATGCGAATTTAAATTAAAATATATACAATTTTTTTTACCTTTATTCCACAATACACGAATGTACATGGCGAGGTAAATGCCTTAAATCATTATTTACAAGTTAATCATCCAATATTTTTCTGTTTAATGTCATAATTTTAGGTAAATCAAAATTAAAAATACCAGCGGAATATATAGGTAACAATTTAACAAAATTAGAAGTTTGACCTTTGCCTATAATGAAATTAATATCAGTTTTAAGCTGCGGTATAGAATCATTAAATATTATTACAAAATCGCCCCTTTTAATGATTTAATAACCTACTGCCCCTACTGGCGTGAATTCATCGTATATCAAATATCTTATGCAATGAACTATAATTTTCGCTCTTTTGACCTCGACTCTTCCCATGTTTTTGCGTAATTAAATAAATATACCTAGTTATTTGCCATGTTCGTACTACATATAACATGTATGTCTTAATTTACTTTCAAAAAGTTTTTTTAAAAATAAGGTTATGTAATTTAAGTATAATTAAGTAGGTATGTGTGTTAGGTTGTACTAGTCTATACAGAATTATAATTTTAACAAACGTTCGCGTTTGTGTATATCTAAGGTAAAGTAGAATAGGGAGTATTACTGCAATGTTTTTCCGCCAGAGTGCAGCACTAGTGACTTAAGTATACCATAGAGTAACTTATACATACTGTACCTTAAACTGTTTTTTGACAAGTTTTCACAGACAATCAAATATGACATTGATACATCAAGGCGGTTTGCTTACAAAGGGCCTACCGGGAAAGGCGAAATCGAAACTCGGCTATCTGCCTCTTTGTCGCTCGAATATGCAAGAGTGATAGAGAGGTTAGATAACAAAATGTCGACTCTCTTGTTTGCGGTGGACCCTTAGATTGTTTACTTGTTGTTGATGTGGCGCCCCCTACGCAGACTTTCGCGTAATATTCCCTATTACTGATACGTTTTGTTTTAGTTAAATGACTGTAGTTTTAATTTCAATGAGATTTTGTAAAGTACCTATGTAATAATACCTATACACACATGTATATAGAACCTGGCCGGTGACGTCGAAGTAAAAACATAAAATAAAATAAATGTAGTATTATAGTATGAGATCTATTTATATTTGAACTTATTTATTATCATTTTTGTTTTTTCTTTTTGTGGCAACCATAAGAAATGTCTAACAACCACTGATAATAAATAAGAGATGTTTATACCTCTATATCTATATTCATAATATTTTACTGATTTAAATACCTATTAAACATGTTGTTCCAAATAAAAATACACAATTATAGGTACATTTCACGAATTCTTGTTTTTTTTAAATGTGATTAGGTACCTCAAAACTCGTTAACTCGAATCTATCCTATAAACGCTATGGTAAGTACAGTCGACGTCACCGATATGTTTACATTTTTCGTCTTAATGAGGAGTAAGGTGCAAAAGTGTAAACATATATTTGACGTCGACTGTACATAAAGTTTATTGTCTAATGTTACCCATGTTGGCAAGCAGCGAAAGCTAGTGACATTAAGTACTTAGATGTTAACGGTAGTGTCATGAACTTTGTGTAGAGAAAACAAGAGAAAAGCGTAACCTGTTCGTACGGTACTCATATTTCTTGACATGTTCGAATTCATTTAGCGTGTAATAAATAGCACATAATTCACATACATCTCTAGAGAGACTTATCGTTGATTTTAACTTAGGAGCGAACTATTTCATTATTCTTCTTCGAGAGGCTAACTTATTATGCCCGTGACAGGAAGTTATTCAAAGAAAAACAAAAAGAAAATATTGTTCGACCGTGTTGTCTCATCAATGGGTATGAACACAGGGAGTGAGACATTAGCACTGTATTTAGAGGCACACGTTTAAGTTTCTAAATACATTTTGCCACCCGTTAGTGTCATTACCTATGATGTTCAATATTTGAACGATTTTTCCCAAGCATACATTATTAATCGATTTGAAACCTAGTGACATAACTTGCACTGGCCCATGTCCGCACACCACATATGGCTGGCGTTATGTAACACTGTCGTGCCCTCCGTAATATCCGTATTCGGATGACTGATTGGAAAGCCGATATAGAGATTATCTGATAATCATTAAGTCAACTTTCATCTCGTGATGAAGTCTTCGCGGGATTCTTAATAATGTTCGGATAAAAACCAAATTACGACGTTCTGTAGGATTGTTTCATAGATTATTATTAGTATGTATAACAGTGTTTATTTATGTGTGATACTGATAATCATAGCCGTATACGTCTCTATGATATTTAAATAAAATCATAAGTTAATGCATAGAATAAGTACCTAGAGTACCTACCTAACAAAATATTGCAAGAAACTGAAAACTAACAAGCAACAATGGCTTCAATTTACCCATTAATGGGAAAAAACCTTTGACATGTTTGAATTGTCTTCACAAAATCTCCAGCCATTGTTTGGAGCCTATAAGAAATAGCATAATACGACATTATATTAAGAAGAACCGTTAGATGCTTCAAACAATTAGGATATTGAAGAATGCAACAAAGAATTAAATTGCTCTTTAGTGAGATTGTGAAGTAGTCGAGTAAATATATAAAAGTCCACTTACCTTATTGGCATGACCCGCCAGTCTTCAACACGCACCAACACAAATATAGACATAGATATAGATAAATATAAACGAAACTTTAAGACTAAAAGCTTTTAAAGCGTCATGCTTAGCGCATGAGGTGTAAATAATTTGGAAAGGTGCAACTGGGTAATACATAACGTGATAACATACTTTCAAACACGAAAATAATATAAATTTGTGTTTACTTATACTTTATTACAAACCTTTATCGCTTTTTGAATGTTACAATACAAAAATACACATCGTGAATACAATGCTCGGTCCTAACTCGAGTACAGTACCTATGTACATTTAAATTTTAAATAATTGGTAACGTTACGGCAACATTATTATCGTTACAAAACATTAAATAACTACATTACAATATAACCTACGACAATTTGTATTTGAAAGTCTTCGATATACCAAAACAAACTAACAAATTATAATATACATTTTTTGGTATAGAAAAACTTCCATAATCCTAATTTAAAGCTATGAATCTCTAAAAAATATGACTACAACGAAACTGTCAAGTTTCTAAAGTTCTATATACAAAACATAAAGCCAATGAGTAGCAGATAAATACAAGGTTAACAAACCTTGAAAAGTTAATTTGAATTTTATTAACCCTTTCAACTTCGGACTCGGGGAACCATGCTCTGAGAATCGGAGTTGAATGTTATTGATAATATCAGTCATCGGGTTACTATGGCCAGAGAACCAGACTCAACGGGAACATGCACTAGTCTAAAACTACGGTAAGGGTACCCCATTTAGGTGTTTTCACTGACCTTTGGCGTTGTACTTTTTCGTGGCACGAATGCTGGCCGCACACTAATAGGCCTTATCGGCTTGAAATATAGTTTTCTCTCAGTTGTCGTTCTAGGTGCTTCTGTGGTAAACGTTTTGGTTGCAGCTTTAGGTGCTATTTTAGTGGTGTTCGATTTCTTTCTAAAGTCAACGGGAACATTTTGAGCTCTGTTAGCAGTAAATCGGGATTTGGTCGGGTTGAATCCAGACGTTTTATTAGACTTTAGGCTATTAGAGACTACGGTAGCATTTATCTTTTTAGAAACACGCGGGGTTGGACTAGGTCTAGTGAAATTTGAAGGTTTAACGATAGGTCTACGAGGGAAAGCAAATTTCCGTTTCGCGTCTAAGGGAGATATTTTGACAGTCGTGATTTCATCAGGTATAGTCTCGGTTGTTGATGGTATTTCCGTTGTCGTAACTGTCTGTGCTTCAGTTGTCAAAGTTGTTGGCGCAGGTGTCGTGAGTAAGTCAATAATAGGGCTTGTATTCACGGTCTCTGTTGTGGACGTAGTCGACGTTATTGTGGTGGATGATGGGCTGTCAGACGTTTGTGATAAAATTGTAATATTAACCGGGTATTGAACTGTCGATTGATCAACAGACGTACCTTGGAATTCTTGCCCTTTAGCAAAAGTTATTATACTGCGACCAACTTCTGGCTTTAGCACATCCACTTTATCGTTATTCGCATCTTTTTGTGAGGGCACCGATGCTGAGTATACAACAAAAGGTTGAGAGGCCTGGTCATTGTTCATCCTTCTAGCCATGACTGGAACTTCGGTCTTAAATAGCGCCTCTAAAGGTAAAGTAGATGGATCAGTCAGCATGCTTCGAGGTGTAACTATTTCAAAGCTCTTGGCTGCTTTGTTTAGTTTATTTTGCTCGTTTTCATAAGCAGCTGGCACAAATTGCCACTGAGGATAAGTGTTCTCGCTGCTTTTGTCTGTTTTATTATCATTATTAATGTAACTCAAAAAATCATCGCTTTGTATATGCTCTACAGTGTGTTTCGGGACTTCACTACTTGGCTTATTAGCTTCTTTAGTGACATGTCTGTATGCTTCGTTGATGCTTTCAGAAGCAACGAGGTTCTCTTTAGGTCCATCAGCAAAATTGCTCAGAGCTCTGGCATTACGGCCTTCATCGATCCGAATCGGATTGTCCGGTGGATTTTCGACGGGATATGTGTGTCCATATTTAGTTAGATAAATTGGGATTTCGTCTTCAAAAATTTTGATGAGGCTGTACCTACTTACCTCACCAATTTTGTCTACCACTGGCTTTTTCTCGACCATAATTTTGCCTTCTTCAATAAGCCGTGTTTCGTTGTTTTTATTCAAACGATGTTTATCTAATTTTGATGATACTTCTACAACGCGGCTTACTGAGAACAGTTTGTTGAATTGAGTTTTTATAACTGGTGGAACTGTAGGTACAGGCGTAGTTTCGGCAATAGATTCTGTAGTCACCTCTGTAGTGCGGTCATCATCTTCTGTTTCAGTTTGTGCGTTAAACGTGGTATCACGAGTGCTAGGGTAGTTAGTTGTTTGTTCTGTATTCTCTAAATAATCATCAGTACTATCATTTATTTCCATTTCTGTTGTAGCCGTTTCAGTCTTAAGGGTGTTGGTAGATAGAGTCTCATCACTTAATGTTGTGCCAGGACCTTCAGTCATCGATAGATAATCATCGCCAGTGCTCATATCAAAGTCATCACTGAATATATTTGTAGTGGTTTCTTCAGTATTTTCACTTGTGGTTTCTGATGCTTCATTAGCGATGCTTGTTTCAGTCACTGGAGCTGCGGTTGGTCTATTATATGCAACTGGTACATTCTGTACTCGTTTTGCTTTTGGATCAACAGGTTTGTTTGGGCTTGCTCTATTGTATATTGAAGTCCTATTTTGAGAACCGCTTAATCGTTTAGGTAGTTCTGTAGTGGACGTAGAAGTCCTAAAGGTATTTGAGTTAACTACTCGTGGCCCGAATGGTTTCCTAGAAGTCAAATTAGGTTTTTGTTCTTCAGAAGTTTCATCTTCAGAGACGTCGCCTGAATCTTCTAAGTCTTCATCGTTAAATTCAGGTTTTCTGGTAAACAATTTGCTCGGTGGAACAAACACCAGTTCGTTCTCAGGTTCTTCTTCCAAGATTTCTTCAGAGTATTCTTCTTCTGGTTCTGGAGTTGTACTGGATGTAGTGAAGGGACGCCTAGTGAAGGTCCTCGACGAAAACGGTCTTCTAGTGCCAGGTTTAAAGGCATCTTTATCGACAGTAGCCGGGCTAGTATAGACTCCAGGGTTGAATTTACGGCTAAAAGTTCTACTGCTTGGCGCAGAAGTTGATTCAGTTGTGGAAGTGAACACTCGTTTAAGTGGTCGGTAAGGTGCCCTTGAACGTGATGAAGGCGAAGTTGTCTGTGTTGTGGTCGTACTTGGTGTTGTTTCAGGTGAGGATTCCTCTACCTCGGTTACTGGTGGTTGTTCACTAGAGGGCTCAAGTGACGCTTGATTCTCTTTTTCTGCTTCTGATAAATTAATTTCTCTTTGGCTTGTTTCTAGTGAAACTTCAGGCTTTGCTTCAATATTAGGTTCATCGGCGGGTTTTTCAGTCGTTTCTTCCTTGATATTGCTTTGGTTTGTTTGTGGGTTCTCAGTGCTATTTTCTTCGGCATTTGTATCGTTTTCTTTGTTCGTTTCATTATTGCTGTTATTTTCATTTTCAATAATTAGTTCATCTATCTCCTTTTCTAGCTCTGGAGTGGTGGAAGAAGGCGCCTCGGTTGTTATAGAAATTATTGAAGTTTTTGTTTTTTCTCCGTAGTTAGTTACAATTTCTGTTGAACTTTCTTTATTAACTGCGTTTAGAGAACCTATAGATTTAGCTAAAATTTCGGGCTCATCCTCAATTGGTCTTATCTTTTTTCGAATTACCTTACGAATTTTATTTCTTGTTGGTTCAGTGGGAGCCTCACTAGGTTCTTCGGGAGCAGCTGTAGAAGTTGGTCTTCGTCGAATTACTCTAAATTTCCTTTTGCCCGAATCATTAATTGGAATAGTTTCTGTAGAAATTGGACTCTCAGTTGTAGAACTGCTGGGTGTTCTGAGACGCTTAATGACAATACGCTTAGGAGGAGTTTCATCAATTTCCTCGTTAAGATTTTCTTCATGCTCTGTTTCACTCAGAGCACTTTCAGAGAGCGTGATATCTTCATGTTTATCTTGCTCCTCCTCGTCAATGTCACTAGTCAGTATTCGCGGAGTAGTAGATTGACGAGACGGGAACGATACTTTCCTAGCCTGGAATGTTGGTAGAGGAGTGGACGTCGATGGTCTCACTCTGCCAAATGGCAACCTGGGTTGGATTTTTCTAGTTACTTCTTCACCAACCTCTTCTTCAACTTGCTCATCATCTGGTCTAGACGCGGTAGTCGATCTAGTAAACGGGCGAGGCGTGAATTTTGTAAACGCTGGGCGTCGTGCCACTAATGAGGCTTCACTTGTGCTGGGTTCTATGCTTTCAGTGGTAGTGCTTCCAGAAAACCTGCCTCGACCCCTAGGTAATATGCTCGGCCTAATATCGAGTGTAGCGGCGGATACTTCACTGTCCTCAGCTTTATCGGCCACGGTGGTAGATGTTCTTCCCCGGAAGCGCCTGGGAGCAAAACTCGGCTTGGGTGCAGACACTGGAGCTTCTATGTCACTGTAAATATCTATAGGAGTTAACGAAATCAACTCCTCCCGATTTAAACGAGGCCTGAATTGCCCTCGCGGTACAGCAGACGCTTCAGCCGGGACTGAGTCATCGGTTGAAGGTTGAAGCCTACTTCTAAACCTACGCCCAGTCTCTCCATTGACCCTAGTACCTCCGATCTCCCGGCTGTCAGGCGTGGTCGACCTGATTTTTCTAGACAGCTCAGCGGTTTCATCCGAGTCCGAAGTGATTTCGTTGGGTCTCGCTAAAGGCCGGCGGCGGCGGACGAAAGAATAATTCCTGGAACTCACCTGGGTGGTGGAGGGGGCTGCGGTAGAGGTAGTGGTGGTGGTGGAACCGCGGCGGCGGAGGATGGTGCGGCGTGTGGGCGCGCTCGGCGCCGCTGTCGTAGTAGTTGTCGTCGGGGGATCCGTGACAACTGTCGTCGGGGCTTCAGGCTCAGGAGTCTCTTCGGGGGTGTTTAGTAAGGAAGATAATTGGAGCGAAAGGACAGTAGTAGGTTCGGGGCTCTCGGACTCTTCCAGGGGAGGGGAGGTGGTGGAACGAGCTCTCACTATGGACGTGTACTGCGGCTGTGCTTGAGATGGTGGAGACGAGATTTCTTTTTCTAAAATTGTCTCTTGTGAATCTTCCTCTCGCAATGTACTTGTATACCTGTAAATAAACAACGGCACTTATTACTGTGTGTCCAGTTTTTTGTAATACGAAGCATGTAGATATTAATAATATACTTACTGGACAGTTGTGGCTTCTTCAGTAGTGGGGCGTTGTCTCCTGATAGTGACATATTCGGGAATATTCTCTCGCCTTGCACTTTGAATATCCAGGGATTCAGGCGTTTCTGAGACCGTCACGAAAGAAGCCGGGCGTTCGAAAAGTGCGTTCCTGAAATTAAAAGACATGTTAAGTAACAAGTACTATACGGTTGACTTATATGTATAAGGAAGGAAGAATTTTCATCGTAACGGTACTAGTGACACCTCAGTATCCTAAATTGATGCATTAATACGGTCAATACATCCGTAGCTCTCTCTTAAAAGGCCGTAATTACAAATGTTTACAGCATGATTAACTACCGCACCTGGATCCTTGGACTCTTGAAAGATTCTGAATAGGTATGTAAACATCATTATTATTTATTATTATTTATGTAAACATACCTTGATACCGCTGATGATACCGCATCAGCGGTATCCGAAGTGGACACGCTGGGGCGCGCCCTCCTGATGTTGACGTACTGCAGCGGGCGCGCGGCGCCGGCCTCGGCCTCCGGGGTGCGCGCGCGGCTCGGCCTCACTTCGATCTCTTCGTCGGACTCGGACTCTTCGACGGGTTCGGGGGTGGTGGCGGCGCGGGCGCGGTTGATTGTTGTGTATCTGGGGGAAAAATGGCGATATCAGTGCTAATCTTCAAAAGCGCCAATCGCTATGTCGCTTGAACTTTTCTTCAATTATGTCAGTATAGTTGTATGTAGTTATGTATGTTATTTGTCAGTTTAGGATAGAAAACCTAATACACTTAACGCATAGCTAAAATACAAATTGACATTTGGTTTCAAATTAACATTGACAATCATAATGTTAAAAATCAAGTAAACACTAAAAATACCTCATGAAAGTCATGTATAATCATTATATTTATGTACATACTGTGGCCTATCCTTCCGTAGCAATTTGTCCTTTTCAGCAGACGCCTCTAAACCTGCGTTTTGTGGTCCTCTCTGTCTGTTTTGGGCTGCTTTTTCGAAAATGCTGTTGCCTCCTTGCCTGATAAGCAAAACACTTCAATTAATTGCTATAAAAATATCCAGATAAAATAAAATGTAGGCGCACCTAATGGTGACCAATTTGTAAACGCTTCATATAATGTGTCGCAAATTGTCAAATTTAGTTTAGTGTTATCAACTTATCACATCTTATCAAGAAACACAGGTATCCTTCCACGTACTTGGTCCTGGCGATGGTCCTCTCCAGCACCTTCTTGTACAGGTTCTTGTTGAAGGATGAGGGCGTGGTGGTGATGGAGCTGCCGCCTGATTCTGACAGGTGCAGTTGTTTTTCTAACTGTTCGACACCACCTGGAATAAAGCGATCAATAAAGGTAACTAAATTTGGAATAATATAGAACACATTTAATGTGTGCCATTTATTTATAAAGGTAAGATATCGGTGTCAGCTGCGGACACAGAGATCGTGACAAATAAAAAGTTTTCACATCCCTACAGTTTGAACGACTTCCAGGAAAGGTCAATGTGGCTAATTCCGTCATACTATTTCGTCCACAAGCGTATATTTCTTTGATTTTCAATCGTAGGAAAAAACCCAGTCCTAGCTAAATTAGTTGTTGCTTACGCCATGGAATAGCCAATAATTTATATAGGACCCTAAATAACTCAACAATCACGAAGCGTACAAGTGATTGTGGAGTGGCAGTAACATGAATGTGATTGATAATAGTTAAACTTACCAACTTTCTTGATTAGATCGATAAGTTCCTTGATAACCTTAGGGTCTTCGGCGTCCACGTCAACGGAATCTTCTACCTCATCCTCGTATTCCTCCTGAAATACCAAGACACATATTTAACTATGAAACACCAAGAAACTTTTTCTACCCATTCACGTTTTAGGGCTAGAGAAATCTAGGGAATTTATTTACTCATTTATTTAAGGAAACTGCACCAAATACGGCCCGATTCTTAAGCGTGATCTTCCAAAATTTTATCTTGAACTTGAATTATATGCCAAGTAAATAAATGGATTCCTTGTAAAAATTATTTTCTACGCTGAACTTGGCACCCATGATCTCAACTCTTTTGTCGGTGAAGTCAACAACAACGCAACGCCAAGTTCAATGTGAAGCACGAGTATATGTGCTTCATATTGAACTTGGCTCTCATTTCACATTTATGTTTTTGATGGGATACCTATTACATAGTTTATTCATTTTACCTATGAAATTAACCCTAATTATCGGTCATTTGGGATGACCAAGAGAAAATTCAGTAAAATTCTGAACGTCTTCGGTTTTCATTGCTCCATAAACATAAACACAGCGCCTTCGTTTTGCCGTCATTCTTCTTGTATACGAAAACTTAGTTCTAAAATAGTATTTTATGCAACCGTTGTTTAAGAGAGGTCAAAAAAGGCGAGTGGCGTGAGTAACAATTTCAGGCGAAGCCAAAAATTGTTAATAAAGGCGCCACGAGTATTTTTTGACTCAGTTAAACAACGTTGCATACAATAGTTTTTCTACGACCAAGCACTTACTTTGAAATAAAATTGTAAATTTAACAAATATTTTTAATTCAAGAAGTAGCAAAAATTAAGGGTACGGGCGGGAAAAGAATGAATGAATGAATGAAATTAAAAGAAAACATGTCTATGGTTCACTTATTTGTCAGAGATGACATTTAAAATAAGGTTGGCAACACTGTATTTCATTCAATATTTTTTAAGTGGTCATTACACGAAGTATCGTAAAATCGCCAAAAAGATACTGCGTGTATGCACAAATTCTTTTTTGGGGAATAGACTAAAGACTTGTCTTGACAACTATAAGGTAGGGTTTTAAAGGTGAGTGCACGACCCTTTAAATGACAAATAAAAGTACGGGATATTAAACTTTCGTGAGACATATTTTAAACTGTTTACTTATACGACAACGGTTTCACTCACTTGAATTTTTAGTCGCTATTGGCGACATGTACACGAGTTGCAGTCGCTGCGAGCATTCGAGCCTGAAGATGGACCCCCGAAGGGCCCGAAACATGTCGCCAATAGCGACTAAAAATTCAAGTGAGTGAAACCGTTGTCGTATAAACAGTTTAAAAGTACGGCAGTAGAAAAAATTATGAAATTCTTTAAAAATACCTCGGGCTCAGGCGTGGTAGTTGTTGTCGTGGTCCTGAACAGCGCGGAGCTCTTAGTGCTCAGCTTGATAGGCTTCCTTGTGGTGGTGGCTTCGGTGGTTGCCGCTTTGGTGGTGGGGGCCTTGGTGGTTGTCGTGGGTTTCTTGCAGAGCACGTTGCGAGCGAAGTCGCATGAGTCCGCGGCCTTGTTGAAGAAGAGACCTGGAGATGGTGTTGTTTGTTTTAAGAGTTGTTTTAATAGCCATTTTGTTCAAGTTATAATAGCCACTACTCAAGTTAGACAAAAAAATAGCTAGTGTAGTTTTTATTACGCACGTGAGCTTCGAAGAGCACGTGAGCTGAGGGGGGGGGGGGAAGGGGGGACGGGATGCCCTCAGCGTCTGAATCCTCATAGCTCGCATTTTGGGAATTTTGATGAAAATATACAAAGTTATCCTCTCACAAGAGGATTTATCATGTTTTAATCAAGTAACACTAGCCTAATGCGGATTAAAGACTCACATTCGCCTTTAAATTTCTTTGCAGATGTATGCACATCTCCTCGAAATGTTTTTATTCAGTCAAGAGCAACTGGTAAATAAATAAACATATTCATTTCATTTATAAGTACGAGTCGAGGCTCGAACAATGGTTTGGAAGTAGAATAATGACCGAAATCTTACCAGAAGGGCAGGTGAACTGATGGGCCACGATGCCGAGGTTAGACGGGCCGGAGTCGAGGCACCAGAAGTACTTCTTGCAGTCGCGCGGATGCTGGAAGAAGCCCTCGTCCGTGCACTTGAAGTCTGTTAAATAAAAAGGAATTTAAGTGAGTTGTTTATAGCAGGCGCATGTGGTTTTCTTGAAGCAACTTTGCATACCGTAACTAAAAGTGATTCAATCGCAGGATTCTAATAATCAGGATCATTCAAACGATGTGAATCTTAAATCTTAAAACTTGGATACGCGATTAAGTTTCGTTGTACAATTTAACCCTTTAACCGCCAGAGTCTGATATATAAGACATTACATATCCAGCTCATTTCGCCACAGTCTGATAAACAAGACAAAGATCTGATATGGTTTTTACAGCACATTTATAACTCCCGTAACTATGCCAACACTCTGCGTGGTACAATTACTGTCGGTGGCGACACGAGCACGCTCGATCAAAAATTGCTGGCGGTTAAAAGGTTAATAATGTGTATAAATCCTGAAAGTTTAAATCGGTGACTTATGACAATAACTTTCTAAGCACTCTTTGGTTTACCTGATCCTGGGTCGGGGGTAGTTGGTGGCTCCGGGGTAACGATGTTCCATGTGGGCGTGGTGCTCTTGACCGAGGGTGTGGCGCTCTTCCTGTTGTTGGTCTTCGCCCTGGAAGTTAACAACAACAAAATTTGGAAAAGGTAAAAAAAAAAAGTCGTAAGCTTTAGTGGTGTCTTATTAAGGCCTTTAATAATCTAAAGAATAAGGTAATCTGTATGCGACTCAATATTTTTAACAAATACGTTTGTTAGAATAATACGCAGGTACAGTTAAGCAATTTGAGTTCTAGACCACTATAGAACCATGTCGCTTTAACTACCACACGGCATACCTACCAGTGGCGGCGCGTCAAACATATCCATAGGCAAGCCGGGGCATTTGGCTTACATATTTCCAACGTCCTCTGCTCAACGTCCAAAAACAAGCAAGCCAGTGGGAATCGGCTTTTATGGACGCGCCGCCACTGATACCTACATTAAATGGCTGAAGAACAACCAGCCAAGTCATTGATCACAACGTTTAACCAGAAGGCTGAACGTCGTGTAGTCATTTATTAGTTGGCTGGGACATACATATTAGGTACCTACTTTTCAGTAAGCACCACGCTCTCTCGAGATTTAAATTTTACAGGAATTTGACATGGTCTATGTCCTCCTAAGCCATGCAAATGCAAAAATCCAAAATTTGCCACTGAAATTTGAACCTATAGTGCAGGGAATAGAGTTGAAAATTAAACAAACGAAGGAAATGCGACTCTGTTCCAATTAAACATGGTTTAAATTTTATCGAACTGAAGAAGTACTATAGGTAGAACCTTGGGCCTTATGAGGATAATATCAGTTTGTCAGTGGATCAGCTACACTCTAATACCTAAAGTGAATTAAAAAATATAAATTGCCTACTCCAGTCGCAGTTGCAGTACTTACAGTCGCTGTGGCCGAAATCTGTCAGGAGAGCATCATCATCATCATCATCATCAATATCAGTTTAAATAACCTCTACTTACTTGGCCGAGGCGGGTTTGGCGGTGGTTGTGGTGGTAGAGGCTTTAGGCCTTGGTCGCCTTCTGTTACTGGAGCTCGACAGTTTAGGTCGCTCCGATACTACCGAGTTGTCTGTCGACCTGTCCAGAAATGAAAGGAAATTACACAAATCTCTGAACGATGAGCTTTACACGTGTTAGACATCAGGGGCCCGTTTCTCAAAGCTTGTAACTTTGTAATAAAAGTTGAAGTCCCTTTCTAACAAAAGCTGTCAAAAAGTGACATCCGATTGTATTACCAGTTACAAGCTTTTGAGAAACGGGCCCCTGAATGCAATGCAAAAAATCTTGTCTTTTTTGGGGTGGACCCCGACCAGCACCATCTACGTAGGTTATTTATTTCTTCTAGTATTTTTCTGATTTGAACCTTGTGGGTTTCTGTGTTCTTCTTACCAGTTTTAACACGTGAATCTATGTATATGAATTCTACTTACCCTAGCTTGGATATGTAGGCTTCCTTGGCAGCCTCGATGAGTGGGTAGGGTTTCGCGTGACACGTGCCGCGGAAGTCATCGTTGTCAATCGACCAGAACATAATGCCTGAGGAACAAACATTATTTTAATTATTGAGCAAAATAATACTTTCATTTTACGAATGCCGAGTTCAAATGGGGATTGGACATTGGTTTTATGGACATAAAAAAAACCGTCAACCTACACGTTACATATTTCATGCTAAAAGGGGGTTGCGTCAGGGGGAGGGGAGGGGACGCTAGTGTGCGTAAAGCACCGTACCCAAAGGTATCATACGACATTCATTTCATGCTCACTCCAATTTTTTTGTCTTATACACTAGAACATAACTTGACCGAATCAGAAGATAATCCACCACGGATGTGGTGACTGAGATTCTTACCTCCTAGTCCATTTTCAGCCACATATTCCGCCTTCTTCTGAACAATTTCTATGTCATCGTATCCGACCCACTGGTTGCCCTTGTACGCCACGGGTCCCATTGTTGGGCTAAATAACAGTCCACGTCTCCTCGGTGGAAGAAATTTAAAGCTTACCTCCCAGTCCATTTTCAGCCACGTATTCGGCCTTCTTCTGAACAATTTCTAAGTCATCGTATCCGACCCACTGGTTGCCCTTGTACGCCACGGGGCCCATAGCATCCTTGTTGGGGTACATCACGGTCCACGGCTCGTCCTCTTCGGCGGAGGATTCGTCATCGGAGTCTTCTTCGTCTGAGCTGATAGCGCGCTTCGTCTTTTTGGGCTTTAGGGCCTCGCAGATCTGGAATGTAGGAGTTGTTGATTTAGTTATGCAGATTTGTTGATATTTGGTATGTTGGTATGCACACTTGCAATATCTTGCTCATTGATGACAGCAAAAATAAGTATATGACACACGACAAATTAAAAGTGAAATTTCAGGTCGAATATCCTCGGAAACTCGGAATTTCAATACAATTATGATAGGCCTCAATTCACATTACTTCTACTCATTGATTTAGATTTAGATCTATAGTACGGCACTTCTGAGGTGAACTTTTCGCTTCAAACCGTAATCTTTCAAACAAAGGCCATTGTCTCTATTATCGCAAAAGCGCTTGCTCCCGACTTGGCACGTGCCAGTACAACATTCATATTGAAAAACAACCGGTATCGTCATAGTATTAAGGTTCAAATTTAATGTCACTGATATTCTAGATATTACGTTTTGGTAGTGTAGGACGATAAACCGCCCCGAAGCGATACGGCGCTCATATTATTTTGATAGTGTGGTGTTAAAAATGAAACGCGGTTATTTATTATATTGTTTTATTTAAATTATTAGCTTGCGGTGGTAAATGTAATAATTTACAAAGGTGCAGCTGCAAGCATTGTTATTTTTTCTTATCTTTAAAATAACGATACTGTGAAATTAGCACCTCTGATGTGATGCCGACGCATAGTAACAATAAAAACACTGATAAGGCAAACGTGGAGCTTTGAAGCGTACAGCTTTTCTAACAAAACGTCACGTGTCAACGGTCAGAAGAAAGGTCGGTTATAATATAAGAAAGAAATTGATTATATCTGATTTTTTATGACACGATTTTATCTAGTAGTACGTATAACTGTTTATATACCTACACGGAAAAATTTTGATTATACCTATGTTAAACTTATTAATCCTAAATTTACATTGTTACCTTAGATTTTGTTATATAACAAATATACAACGCTTTATCATAAATAACCGTGTTTCATTTTTAACACCACACTAAGTATCAAAATAATATGAGTGCCGTATCGCTTCGGGGCGGTCTATCGTCCTACACTACCAAAACGTAATATATAGAATATCAGTGACATTAAATTTGAACCTTAATACTATGACGATACCGGTTGTTTTTCAATATGAATGTTGTACTGGCACGTGCCAAGTCGGGAGCAAGCGCTTTTGCGATAATAGAGACAATGGCCTTTGTTTGAAAGATTACGGTTTGAAGCGAAAAGTTCACCTCAGAAGAGTCGTACTATACCAGCAGATACTTTGCATACTGCCTTATAGAGCAGATGGTCGGTTCTGGCCAGATTAACACCCTTTTTGGCGTTGTTTTTTTAGGTTTTTAAACTATAATGCCTTGGTAACGAATTAATATGTTTTGTGTTAGTTTATATACGAATTTTAGACAATAAATGGACAAAACCGGCCCAGTGGCCAGAGCCGCCATCTACCCTATTTTCTGTTTTCTTCCTTACCTCAATGAATATATTTTAACTGGATCAGGCATGAGGGGTGAGGGGAAATGATCGAACGGGAGTCTTATGTATCTTTCAGTAGGAGTAGCAGCGAAAGCGCTATTATTGCTTGTCCTTATCACAGTCTAACATTTTTTTAATTCCCACCATGAATTAGTATGGATTATGGTGGGCAACAAATAAATTCGACCAATCATAGTGTCGCATTGCCTATGTTTTGTCCCTCACGGACGCATATACCACATCTATAGGATCCACTGACAATCTAACCTCTAGACTGAGCTTAGGCCAATTCTTTCATGAAACCGATGCTGCCAAAAATACGGGGGTGCGGGGGGACGAGGTGAGCGAATCCCGTGCCGTGATTGGTCCGTTCAAAGACACGGACCAATCACCGCACGGGATTGACTCGAAGATGGAGTAACGCTACCGTATGTGTGGCAGAGGGGGTAGCGCGACTATGCTATGTCTAGAGGTTGGATTGTCTGTGATAGGATCCTACCATCTATGTTTACCTCGTAATAAGCCAGATATCCCTTCTCCCTAGTGGCATCGCCCTGTTCGCCGGGGCCGTCGGCCGGCGCGCCGATCTCCGTCGCGTCGGGGTTGAACAGCGTGTAGGAGCGGCCGTACGTCGGGATGCCGAGCACCAGCTTGTCGCGGTCGGCGCCATTTTCCAGGTAGAATTTGATCGTGTAGTCCTGAAAAAGAAAGAAGGAAAATTAGTACCTATTATGTTGTAGTATGCTACGATAAATTAGTAGTGGTTTATGTGACCGTAGTTATGCAGTAAACGACCAACTTTTTATTTTTGTCAAAGTGACTTACACTCTAACTCAATGGCTTTGGTCGCTTTCTGCATTGATAAAAAAATTGAGTTGGTCGTTTTCCGCATAACTACGGTCATGTATATTTTTTTATATAACGAAAATCTTTTGTTTAATTAAATCTTTCAATAAAATCTATTAAAATATTAAACACAAACTGGTGAAACCAATATACCTAAACCAAAATGAATCTATATGCTAGTTTTCATTAAAATTACAGGGTGTTGCAAGCAATTATCCTGAAGATGGCAGTGATTATTATTTACTAGGTATATTAGGAAACGAAATAAATTGTATTTCAAGAAAATATCTTAATTTGTGTTATTTCAAGTAGATACAGCCCTGAGGGCCTACCGCGAACCACGTTCGACGTGTTGCCTCTCTGTCGCACGTGTAAATTCGTGCGTAAGTGTGACAGGGAGGCAACACGTCGAACGTGGTTCGCGGTAGGCCCTCTGAGTATTGGAGGCCTTAGTCTTTTCTTTTCCATAATTAAGTATGTAATTTATTTCAGTTTATGATTAGTACTTATTTAAAAAGTTTGTAAAGCAGAATTTACAATATAATACAGACGTATTCTTTCGAAAGAAACACCGAAAATTCCGAACTGGGGCCCGTTTCTCAAAAGCTTGTAACTTGTACCTAATACAAGTGTAAGTCCCTTTGTAACAAAAGCTGTCAAAAAGTGACATCCGCTTGTATTACAAGTTACAAGCTTTTGAGGAACGGGCCCCTGGTAGTGCTGGGTATTAATCTTATTATTGTAAATCACCACTTCGTTTTCACATGTATCAGTAACTTACGATGTTGAGTTGGTTGTCGACGCTGTACTCGTTCGGCTCCTCTAGCGGGAACAGAGGGGCGTGGTGGTTGACGGCGGGCTCGAAGGCGGGTTGTAGTCGTAGGTCAGCAGGTTACTAAAGTTGTCACAAGTAGTAGTCACTTACGATGTTGAGTTCGTTGTCGACGCTGTACTCGTTCGGCTCCTCTAGCGGGAACAAAGGGGCGTGGTGGTTGACGGCGGGCTCGAAGGCGGAGTGGCAGACGTAGGTCAGCAGGTTACTAAAGTAGTCACAAGTAGTAGTCACTTACGATGTTGAGTTCGTTGTCGACACTGTACTCGTTCGGCTCCTCCAGCGAGAACAAAGGGGCGTGGTGGTTGACGGCGGGCTCGAAGGCGGAGTGGTAGTCGTAGGTCAGCAGGTTACTAAAGTTGTCACAAGTAGTAGTCACTTACGATGTTGAGTTCGTTGTCGACGCTGTACTCGTTCGGCTCCTCCAGCGGGAACAAAGGGGTGTGGTGGTTGACGGCGGGCTCGAAGGCGGAGTGGTAGTCGTAGGTCAGCAGGTTACTAAAGTTGTCACAAGTAGTAGTCACTTACGATGTTGAGTTCGTTGTCAACGCTGTACTCGTTGGGCTCCTCCAGCGGGAACAAAGGGGCGTGGTGGTTGACGGCGGGCTCGAAGGCGGAGTGGTAGTCGTAGGTCAGCAGGTTACTAAAGTTGTCACAAGTAGTAGTCACTTACGATGTTGAGTTCATTGTCGACGCTGTACTCATTCGGCTCCTCCAGCGGGAACAAAGGGGCGTGGTGGTTGACGGCGGGCTCGAAGACGGAGGGGTAGTCGTAGGTCAGCAGGTTACTAAAGTAGTCACAAGTAGTAGTCACTTACGATGTTGAGTTCGTTGTCGACGCTGTACTCGTTCGGCTCCTCCAGCGGGAACAAAGGGGCGTGGTGGTTGACGGCGGGGTCGAAGGCGGAGTGGTAGACGTAGGTCAGCAGGTTACTAAAGTTGTCACAAGTAGTAGTCACTTACGATGTTGAGTTCGTTGTCGACGCTGTACTCGTTGGGCTCCTCCAGCGGGAACAAAGGGGCGTGGTAGTTGACGGCGGGCTCGAAGGCGGAGTGGCAGTCGTAGGTCAGCAGGTTACTAAAGTAGTCACAAGTAGTAGTCACTTACGATGTTGAGTTCGTTGTCGACGCTGTACTCCTTCGGCTCCTCCAGCGGGAACAGAGGGGCGTGGTGGTTGACGGCGGGCTCGAAGGCGGAGTGGTAGTCGTAGGTCAGCAGGTTACTAAAGTTGTCACAAGTAGTAGTCACTTACGATGTTGAGTTCGTTGTCAACGCTGTACTCGTTGGGCTCCTCCAGCGGGAACAGAGGGGCGTGGTGGTTGACGGCGGGGTCGAAGGCAGGTGGTAGTCGTAGGTCAGCAGGTTACTAAAGTTGTCACAAGTAGTAGTCACTTACGATGTTGAGTTCGTTGTCAACGCTGTACTCGTTGGGCTCCTCCAGCGGGAACAGAGGGGCGTGGTGGTTGACGGCGGACTCGAAGGCGGAGTGGTAGACGTAGGTCAGCAGGTTACTAAAGTTGTCACAAGTAGTAGTCACTTACGATGTTGAGTTCGTTGTCGACGCTGTACTCGTTGGGCTCCTCCAGCGGGAACAAAGGGGCGTGGTGGTTGACGGCGGGCTCGAAGGCGGAGTGATAGTCGTAGGTCAGCAGGTTCATCCAGTCCAGGTATCTTAAAACGACAGATAACGTAGCTTAATAATCGACGATTAAGAAAGGTTTAAGAAGTCTAAAGCTCTGACGGTAGATGCCGCTAGGCGTCTCCCTGAGGCGATATAGTGGAAATATTAGCTGTCATCGAGTGGAGTCTCGGTAGCTCAGTTGGCAGAGCGATGGGCTAGTGACCCAGAGTCGCGGTTTCGAGCCTTTTAATTTATATCTAAGTTTTTGTGATAAGAAAAGGAGTTTAGGCTTAGACTCAACATGAGGGTCTCCATGTGTGTGTGCTGAGTAAAAGTGTGTACTTATTAGCTGTAACTGTGTACTGTAGCTTAGTTGGCTGTAACTTCTTATGTTATCATCTGGCCAATGTCACATGTTTCTGACAGCGAATGCAGGTGAATAGACATGAACTATTTCTGTAAATATTCGTCAATCTAGCGACTGCGTTCTATTCAATGCGTGACGTCAAATCGTTTCTGAATAGACGATACGAGTATCTAGGTTTCGTCCAGCGTAATCAGAGGCACTGATATCAACTCTTTGAATTAAGATAACATGCCAACTAATCTTTTAAGTTTTTGTTTACTTAGTTGATTGTTCTTCTAAAACATAAGTGACTACCTATCTCAATTACGTCATTTTGAGACAAACAAGATTTGTGCTTAGTGTCTAAGTGTACAAAGAGTAGGCTGTAAGTTCAAGACTTGTCGACATGACTCATTAATTGCAATGTTAAGTCGGCACGTCTTTGTTCAAAGCTTTATAGACACGATATTGAAAACTAAATTTAAATATGTAGTATGAATATGTCCAAGGTAGACGAGAAATCTATTAGACACGCACAAAAACTTAGTTAACATACCTACCTGTCATTAGTTTTATAAATGAGCTTTAAGAATTCAACTTCTAAACCAATTTGTCTAGCTGAGGTCACTTCGGTCGGGTTAGCCGGACTAATAAGAACCACACACGATCAGTAATAGGTTTGAAATATTTGTAGTGTAGTGATTGGAATGACATTAAATTATAGAAAAACTGATATGAACGAAATGATTAAATCAATTTAAGGTAAAAAACGTACTGGTGCTCGACGTGGTCCCAGTACATGTCATCTTGAAACTTAAGTCATTGTCAATAGAGGTGACAGCAGGGTGTCATCTATTGGGCATTAGCATGTCGAGCACTAGTACGTTTAGAGTCTGTTCGGAAAGACAAGAGTCGTGGAATGTATTGGGCCCCGTAAATTTCACGACTCCTCTCTTTACGCACAGACTCTACCTTATAGAGTATATAGATTTTTAGAAATTAAAAGTAATTTTTCAAACGATGTAGTAGGTAGTTGATTTAGTGAGCCTGTATTGGTTTACGGATTGCGGTCTGTAAAGGATGACTCGCGCTAGACCGGGCCGCGTCCGGGCCGAAGCGTCCGACATGTCATTTTCTATGACGGCTGACCGGTGATCAGGTCGCGTAGCCAAGATGCCAATCGCTTACGCTTCGTAGCGAACGAAGCGCAACTGTCACTGTCACACTAATATAGAAGAATTATAGAGAGACACAAATCGATTCGATGGCGAAGCGATAGCGATTGTAACCTTGGCTAGGCCGCCAGGTCGCGTAGCCAAGATGCCAATCGCTTACGCTTCGTAGCGAACGAAACGCAACTGTCACTGTCACACGAATATGGAACTATGGAAGAGTGATAGAGAGACATAAAGCGATTCGTTGGCGTAGCGCAAGCGATTGTCACCTTGGTTAGGCCGGCAGGTGGTGCTTTCCATAGAAAACGAAGCGCCGGAAGCTCCGGCCCCGGTCCTGGCCCGGTCTAGCGCGAGTCATCCTTAACTCCTTAGATGTATTTTGGAATAAATGTACCTACCTACTTAAATCGACAATGTGATTATATCACGTCAATTAGACATTATTTAGCAGTTGCGTTACCTACTAAATATCTAGGTATATAGCCCTCAGTAGAAATGAGGTTTAGTGCCCGGAGATATTAAGTTAATTAGTGGCGTTGTACTGTACCGCAAGTCTCTCGGTCGGTGCCTACGTAATACTTGGCTACAGTAAGTAAATCGGGCTAATTTACTCGTAACTAAGTCACAGAAGTCGTAAAGCCATTATGCTTTTAGTTTCAAAACGAAATGTTGCATTTTAGCAATTGATTTGAGGAATAAATTTTGCCATTTATGGAACAGGGAAAATATTCAATTATCTGCCAAATGTAATATCGTCAGGTGACAAGCAAAAGTCACTAATTACTATAAAATATTAAAACAAAAATCAACCTTCTTTTCGTACTAATATGTATGTACTTAGTGACTTTTGCTTGTCACCTGACGATATTCTCTTGTAATTATATTACTAGGTACAGTACTGTAACGGCTGGGAGTTAAAACACCAGTGAAAAATCCGAAAATGCACAAAAAATTATATTAATCGAATTTAAAAACGGAAAGTAGGTACACATATAAAAAAATGAGCGCAAGAGACGTGCGGCTGGCGCGGAGTCTAGATCGGAACCAAATTCGGGTTTGTTCGGAAATGCATAGATGCACCCCGGCTCCCCGCACCTCTCTCAGCTCTTACACATTCATTGACGCTGTTAATGAGATATTATTTTGCATCGCGAACATACCCCCCCCCTAGTGCTGCACTAGCAGCACTCATCCCCTATCGGAAGGTGAGCGACGCGTGTGGCAGATCTGGTAAGTATTCCCGTTCTGGTCTTAATCCTCACCATTCGGATCCGCCCGTCTTTTCCAGGTATAACTTCTTGTATAATGCCCCTGGGCCACACATTGCGAGGCCCGTCTGGCTCTACAATAAGTACGAGGTCTCCAACTTGCAATGGCCTCGCCTCTGCTTGCCATTTCTTTCGCGGCACCAGGTCAGGCAGAACCTCCCTCACCCAACGCTTCCAGTATTGGTCAGCAAGGAGTTGAGCTATGCGCCATTGTTTTCGTAGAAAAAACTCTGATCCGTCAAAGACTCCAATGTGTGGTAGATTGGATGAGGTACCCACAAGAAAGTGGTTAGGTGTCAAAGTTTCCTGGCTATTTGGCTCGACAGAAACGTGGGTTAGCGGTCGGCTGTTTACTATATTTTCAACTTCAGCGAGTAGCGTGTTTAAAGTCTCCTCTCTAGGAGCTCGTTCTTTTAGTATGGTTTTCAGGGATACCTTTACACTTCGTATTAGGCGCTCCCATGCACCTCCCCAGTGTGGGCTAGCAGGGGGAATAAAAGTCCATTTTGCCCCGTGGTTCATCGCTCCATCTTTGAGTTTCTCCTCGTCCAGTTCCTGAATCGACCTTCTAAGTTCAGTATCGGCACCTCGGAGATTCGTCCCATTGTCCGAAAACAATTGCTGAGGCCAGCCTCGTCTTGCTGCCATGCGGCGCAGAGCCATGATGAAGGAATCGGAGGTAAGTGATGCGACGGTCTCCAGGTGTATAGCTCTCACCGTTAAGCAGGTAAACAGGACGCCATATCTTTTTTCGCGTCTTCTCCCAATAGTTACCTCCATAGGACCGAACAGATCTACGCCACAAAAGGTAAAAGGACGTTGATGGTGAGCCAATCTAGCACCAGGTAGGTCTCCCATTCTGGGAATCTCTGGTTTACATTTTTTAAGTCGGCAGGTCATGCACTTAGATACAACGTTTTTAACGGTAGGTCTTAATTTTGTAATCCAGTATTTTTGTTTTATATTATTTACAACCAATTCCTGATATCCATGCGCAGAGCTGGTATGATAATATTTTACAATCAGGCGCGCCGTATAATTCTGACCATCTAGGATTGCAGGTCTTCTCATTGCCGGCGAAACATCTGCAGCCTCATCGATGCGGCCCGCCGCGCGCAAGACTCCATATTCGTCGAGGAACGGTGACAAAGTAAGTATTTTACTATTTTTATTAATGTGTTTTCCTTGTTCAAGGTCACTTATTTCTTGTCCGAAACTTTCAGCTTGAGAATATCTCAAAATTAAACTTTCAGCTTTCTCCATGGTGACATCTTTCTCAATGGTATGTTTTCTACAATTGTTTATAAAGGTAAGTACCATATTAGTAGACCTAAGTAGGCGCAACCAGGAAGAAAATCTTGTTGGGTCCGGCACAGGTAAGTCAATTTCATTATTTTGTATAATATTTACACATTCTAAATCATCTGTGTTTTTTATTTCAGGGTTCAGTACATCGGTTGGCCAGTCACACTCATCACGTCGGAGGAAGGTCGGTCCATGAAGCCATTCGTTTTCCAAAATGCGGCAGTCATAGTTTTTTCGCGTGCCCAAGTCCGCTATGTTTAATTTTGTAGGCACGTACCTCCATTCACTAATGAGCGTCATCTCGTCAATCTCGCCTAAGCGATGTGATATGTACGGTTTGTAGGTACGCGCGGCATTCCTTATCCAATGCAAAGTACAACTCGAATCACTCCAAAAGGTTCGTCGCTCGGCCTTTATCTTATGTTCCTTTGTTATCGCATCTGCTAAGCGAGCAGATAAAACAGCAGCTTGTAATTCCGCCCTAGGAATTGATAAGGTTTTATTAGGCATTACACGACTTCTGCTAGCTATAAATGCAACTTGTATTAATCCATTACATTCCCATCTCCAGTAAGCCACCGCGCACATAGCTATAGATGAACTGTCGCAAAATAGGTGCAACTGCAGGTTTGTATATTTATTATTATGCGGCGGCGCAGGCATAGATAACGATAAGGCCGGGACGGGCGCGTCGCCGCCTAGCGACAGCTGACTCTGCGTCGGCTCGGTGTGCGTTGCGCTGGCGGGGCTCGTTGCCGCGGCGTCGTTATAGTACCTGGGCAGTCTCACATTATCTAATGATTTAAGTAGATTCGTCCACTTGCACCATTCATCGTATATATCGTCAGGTACACCTTCATCCCAAGATATATTTAATCGCCA
This sequence comes from Cydia amplana, assembly GCF_948474715.1. Lineage (NCBI taxonomy): Eukaryota > Metazoa > Arthropoda > Insecta > Lepidoptera > Tortricidae > Cydia > Cydia amplana. The sequence continues at coordinate 16,065,251 of NC_086080.1, read as the reverse complement.
AGTATCACGAATAATCAGTTTTCCTATAATAGTAATTGGCGATAAAAATCCGTAAACATCGAAAATCGACATCACAACGCGCAGCATGGCACGCTTTGTTGGCCTTTGTTGTCCATTTATAATACTTTCCGGTATTTTTTTAAACGATACGTCAAACCCCAAGGTATCATCAACTGGACGCCACAATAGGCCGAGAGTTCGCTCGCCTTCGTACTGCTCGCCGGTTTTGAACTTTACGGCCGTCTCACCTAGGGCTTCTTTCGGTAGGCTATCGAGTACTGCTGGGCTGTTGCACATAAAGTTGCGTATTTCAAAGTTTCCCTGTTTATGAATCATTTTAACTTCACGTATCAACTTGATTGCTGTTTCTTCATCTGGCACGCTGTCAATCCAGTCATCCATATAATGTTGCTTATGTATAGCTTCCGTGGCTGACGGATGTGATGACTCAAAGCGTTGAGCGTTCTTGTTTTTGATAAATTGGGCAATAAATGGCGAACAGCAAGCCCCAAATACTAAGGACGACATCGCATACGTTCTCACGGGTTCTTCGGGTTCTTTTCTGTATAAGAATCGGAATGCATTCTGATCTTCGGGTCTTATTTTTATGCGCAGAAACATGTCCTTTATGTCACCAGATATGGCGATAGGGTGCTCGCGGAATCTGAGCATTATACCGAAGAGAGACATGAGTAGGTCGGGCCCTTTTAATAAGTAGTCGTTTAGAGAAAATCCGTTCGTGGTAGCTGCGCCGTCAAAAACAAGCCGAAGTTTTGACTTATTTGGATTGTCTACTCCAAAATGTCCTAAGTACCAAGTTTTTGGCGTAACTTGAGTGTCGAGTAGTTCGTGCGCATAATCATTTTCGAATAAGTGTTCAAAACGTTCCATATACCTCTTTTTGTATGCGCTATTCTTTGACATCTTTTGCTCGACATTTCTTAAGCGTGACATCGCAAGGGGAAATGAGTCGGGCATAACACAGTTCACGTCTTTCCAGGGCAAACCGACGTGCCATTTGCCGTCAACGAGAGTAGAAGTTTGCTCCAGCAGTTCACGAGCGCGTTCATCTTCGCTATTCAGCCGCGGTTTAGTAGAAATTCCCATCGAATCCACTGCAAAGTTACGGCGAACCTTCTCGTGTAGATCATTAAGCAACCGGTTGTTCTCGGTGACGTCAGCGTCGTCGACATCATAAGTAGTTAAATGCAGGGTTGTAAACAGTGCGCGGTGTGATGACGTCACACCTGAGGGAACCCTGCCGTGTACACAGTAGCCCAGCGGAGTACGAGTTACATACGGCTCGTCGTGTGTACTTCCACCTATGATTTCTAATGGTAATATCAAATGATAATTATCTTGGCCGATTAGTATTTCAGGTTTTTTATACTGTCCGTTACTAAAATGTTTTTTATACTTTTGAACATGCGCGAACTTTTCACAATTAACTAAGTTGATATATTGTTTAGGTAAATCCAGTTCATTCACACTGCGCGCGCTCAACGTAAACAGTTTTTTGTCACTATTAGACACCGTAATGTTATCTATCTGCTCCGTTTCGCACGCTAACTGAGCATTGTGCCATGCACCACGCGCACGTAAGTACTTGGGCCGTCCCTGCAGGCCGTCCCGGGCGGCCAGACCAGCTGTTATCATCGACACACTAGTACCGTCGTCAAGGACCGCGGTCGTGTTTATAATAGTTCCATTAGGTCCGTGTACACTTATTGGCACGACTTTTATTAACACAACACTTTCGGAGGTACAGTCAATATGAGTAACGACTTGAGTTTCCGTGTTTTCAGTCTCGGGCGATTCTTCTACGACGGGGTTGCTGCTTGATGTACCACGGTTAGTCGGTACGAAATGCAATAAGCGGTGATGCGCCTCACCGCAGTTATCAATATCACACACCGGCGCCGGGCACAGCTGTTTATCGTGATGACGTAACAGGCACTTGTAACAAAGTCCGGACCGCTTCACATAGCTCCAACGATCTTTTCGTAATGATTTTTTAAATTTCTTACAGTCTGTGAGATTGTGATTAGTTCCGTGACAATAACGACACTTAGTATAACTTTGTTCACTTTGTAGTAGTATAGTCTTAGCGTTGATATTATTGTCCGTGTATTTACGCTTAAAATTGTCCTTTGGAGCATTAATTAACGTAACACTACACTTTGATATTTTAATAGCTTCTTCGTTGAGAAAATCCGATAGTTGATCGAGTCTAGTCGTGGTACTTGCCGTGTTGTGTAGGTACCGGTAGTCCGCCCATTTAGACAAAAGAATGGTAGGCAGTTTAGATAACACAACTGTGATTAGACTCGAGTCTTCGAGGTGATTTTCACGGTTAAGTGCGAGTACAGCGGCAACATAGTTTTTAATTTTATTTGAAAACATAAGAATGTCTTTATGGTATTCTGGAGCCACTGAACTCAATTTTTTTATTTCTTGTTTTATACGCGACAAGATATTATCTGGGTTGCCGAACTGCAGCTCGAGCGTAGACATAAGTACTTCGGGAGAAGTAGCCGTGATGAGTAACGCCTGGACCGCGTCTTTTGCTGCGCCACGGAGACATTTTCGTAGCCGCCACAAGTTCTCGGAATCACTAAATTGACACAATCGAGTTGATTCTTCGTATGCCATCTTGAACTGCAGCCATTCCATTGCGTCACCAGTGAACAGTGGTAGATCCTTGGGTGTACTGATACGGCTTAGGAGTTTGGAGTTTTGTTTTTCAGTGATGCTAGTTGTGAGGAAATCTTTAAGTACGTTAGCGAGCTGGTGAATTGGACCGTCGGTGCTAGCGCCGTTCTGTAACGCTGGCGGGCACGGCAAGCCTGGCCCCTCGAGACCCTCGTTCCGTTCAGTGACTGGCCGTGACTCCAATTCTTGCTGACTTCGCTCCACCCATTTAGCAACCTCACTGCGTTTGGAAACTAAACTGTCGGCCTCCGATGAATGTGGACTGTAATCGTTATTTAATTCCGCTATCTCGGCTTCCAATCGCTTGTCAATTAACTCCATCCTAATTCGTGCTTTCTCTTCCGCCGCTTCTAGCTCCAGCTTCTTTTTGCGCGCTTCTACAGAAGATACAGAAGATTTCTTTGTTTTCGACACACTACTAACGGCGCGCTCAGATTTACGAGTCTTTTCTGTCTTGACTGTACTCGCGATCACTGATGTCACATCCAAAATCCGTTTTTGTGATGTTGAAGGTTGAACTTGTTCTTCTTTAGCTTCGGTATCCTGCGGCATATCGGTACCGGTCGCTTCTTTGTTTTCGGTACCCTCTAATTGCAACTGTTCCCGCTTAGCAACACTCCGTGTTTTAACATTTGACATCTTAGGCATCTTAGGCGTATGGAACATGTACGATCCGGTTCGAAGACCAGCTTTTGTAACGGCTGGGAGTTAAAACACCAGTGAAAAATCCGAAAATGCACAAAAAATTATATTAATCGAATTTAAAAACGGAAAGTAGGTACACATATAAAAAAATGAGCGCAAGAGACGTGCGGCTGGCGCGGAGTCTAGATCGGAACCAAATTCGGGTTTGTTCGGAAATGCATAGATGCACCCCGGCTCCCCGCACCTCTCTCAGCTCTTACACATTCATTGACGCTGTTAATGAGATATTATTTTGCATCGCGAACAAGTACATTACATTAGTTAAAAGCACTTCCATTATAGCTACCTCAGTTTCTGATTGGATACATTTTGCATGCTGCATGATAGGTCATAAGAATCTAGTCATAATTATAAATAGATAATACTCAATTTTTATATGCCTATTCAGGCAGGAAGTGCTGTTCAGAAATTGAGGTACCTACATCTTTATTGTACCACATTCAAGAAATAAATAAATGATTGATTGATTATTTGATTGATTGATTGCATTTTATATTTCCTTTAATCAACCCCGAAGTTGTAGGTATCTACTCTAGTTAGACAAACAGAAAACCTTAGTAACATATTCTTCCATTGTTGCCCATGTCTACCGGGAGCACATTAACATGTCTTATACATTGTCTCATTACATTTGGACGCAATTATGTTGTTTATACTTATCACATGATGCAAGTGTCACGGTCAGCAGATGTGGGGCGGAGAAACAGAGCATGCGACGCTTGCTCGAGAAAACATATAGGTACATATTTGCATTGTTTAGAGAGATTAGAGATCGACCGAAAATGTAAGCATGTAAGTTTAATTTAAACGAGCAGTTCTTGTATTATATGTATATTATATTTCGGGGATCTCGGAAACTGCTCCAACGATTTCGATGAAATTTGCTATGTATAGGGGTATTCGGGACGAAAAATCGATCTAGCTAGGTGAAGACGCGCATCTGGGAAGACGCGCATTTTTGAGTTTTCCTATGTTTTACGAGCAAATAATTTATATTCCGTATTCATTTTTCGTTCGTCAATCGTTCTTTTTCACGGACTTTGTATGGCGATATTTTTAATGTTTTTACGTCACAATTTCAGTAGGTAAGTGATTTTTAATTATTTTAAATCCACTGTTGCAAGGTATAGTAAGCTATTCCATGCATTCAATCGTTTCAAAAATATGGACACAATACGAAAAAGCAATCGTCACGTAAAATAAGGACACAATAAGGCCTTAGTCCCCATTCTATACCTAAGTAGATTTAGCAACGATTCAGGGCCACTGAGGAGCCTAGCGCCCGGGCCCGTCCCCATTGTGTTCTCCATTGTACATTCAAATCAGTTGCGACACGTGATAATGACGTGTGGGATGTAATGTGGGCTAGAAATGTGCTTGGCAAATGGGGGGGTTAATTACAATGATGAATAAATAGTTGCAGCGGTGCATCAAAGAAATCAGGCAGGCTAAAGTGAGGCAAGTTATATGATTGAAATGTAGTTCTTTGTACGCGTCGACACTGGAATTCCTGTAGTATTATAATAGTGCCAAATGTTTTATAATCAAATTATTTTTCTTATACTGACATATTTAAAGGATAATAGCAACACGCTAAAATTTCTAATTTGTTATTTTAAATTTATAACACGTTTTACGTCGAATGCCAAATTTATGGAAATAATATAGACTGAACTGACGGATTGCAAAATCAACTAAAATTTGTTTAACAACAGGTTTGTTAAACCGTTTAGCGTTAATGCCAAAAAAACAAATAACCTGGTAATTAATTCCCATTTATGGGTTAAGAACAGCCGACCGATTAAGCAAGAACTTTTATGATTGACTAACTTTCCCGAAAAGCAATCACACTCCCACACCGTAGGAGAAAACGTTTCCTTTAACAATTAGCATACGAGTATATGCGCACATGCAACGCGACCTTTACGTAACCACAATGCCAGCTAATTGACACCAATAGCGCTACCAAAACACCCGTCAGCGCTACTACGTGTCAGATAGTGCTACGCATCATGTATCGTGTAGCCGCAATTATTGTGGTGACACGGTTCATTTCTTTAACTTGATTCTACGAAAGCATCTATTCAAATTTATACTTAGTGTCAGAGCATTAAAGCTCAAAATTGTAAATGATGTGATTTGATGCTTTGGCTTAACAGCGATATGCAAATAGAGTTGGGAAAGAGTCACACGTTGTTTAGTCCAATGTCAGATTGGGTAAGAGAGTGTGAGTGTGAATGATAAGGTGGGAATTTACGTTAATTGCGCCTATGCGAATGAAAAAATATCAATGTAATCATAATTATATTGCTTAATTCAACCACACATCTAAAATGCATAAAGGGATAAACTTGACCAGCTGGGCGAGTATTCTCAGTCCTTGCCATCATATAGATAGGTCTAAGATTTCATTTTTTCCGAGTTCGTTGCGGGTCCCATATTGGGATAACCTCCTCCGATTGAGGGGGGATTTAAATCTCGAGGCAGAGGTGTAGGGTTGGAGCCGGTGTAGCTTTGTTCGACGTTCATAAGCGTATTGTAATATGCCTACTTGAATAAACAAAGTATCTTTTATCTTATCTTTATCATAGAAGAAGTAATTACTTACTGGTTCAAAGTCTTGACGTCGAATCCCTTCTGAATGTACTCGATGCCAGCAGGCACAGCCATCGTGAGCAGGAGGCGAGCTTTTCCTGTCTTCTCGCTCTCTCTTTCGAACTCGTCTCTCAGTTCCTTGACGAGCTTGGCGTAGTTCTCTCTGTCCTTCGGCTTGCCTCCGTCGCGGAACGCGGGGTACTCCCAGTCCAGGTCCAGACCGTCGAAGTGGTTCTGTCTGAGGAACTGTGGAGGAGGTTTTGAAATTAGTGAACTAATGAATGAATTAATGAACGAATAAATGAATGAATGAATGTTTATTTGCATTAAACAAGCGTACATATATAGTAGGTGTTACATTTATGTTTTTGATTCTCGTTTTGTCAACTACTAGGCGCAGACTATTAGGCGTTTATGAGCTAAGATGCATTAATTATAAGATTGTATGAGCTTGCACTCGATACACAGAACCTGATAGATTGTTATAGTGTTGGCAAGACGTTAACTTTCTCAAAAGACATTTCATCCAATTATTAAGTACAAACAAATGTTTTACCACGAATGAATAACCTAAACTATCTTATTTGTCTGCCAGGGGATAGTACTTATTGCGGGGAAGGCTAAAATAATCCTCCAGCGTGAAATTGGACTTGATAGGCGGCCCAATTCGAATAATGCTTATAAGGTGTCAAACCGATACGATACTTATTTATTTAATCGTATGGCATGCATGATTATTGCTAGGTTGCCTTTGGAAGGCGTTACTCATTTTGATTTAGCACCACCCAGGGGACATACCACATACGATACTGATCTAACGTCACTTTTGACACTGATTGATCTTATAAGCAGTGTTCGAATCGGGCCGACAAGCAAATAACTCGAATTGAACCTTCTCGCTAGACACTCGCAAACTAAGTAATCATATTGCATACGATAGAATAGCTAATATCTATCCAATAGATAATACTACCCCAACTTATACAGATTGATATCTAACTAGTAGCATTACTATTAATCATGTTAATGGGCATCGAGGTACACTTAGCCAGGCTAATGCTGGTCATTTTAGGTCCACGTCGGCTAGTTATATATAGTGGCTCGTAGAAAGGGGCAGTCCTGATGCCGGTGAAAGTTGTACAGTCGGTTATCATAACACATACATAAGGTTAATAAAATAAGTAAATACCTATAAATAAACTGTAATTCACAGAAACACTATATTTTAACAAAATGTAAACGTCAAGCTTTTCATTTTCATTAAATACCTCATTTTGTTTAGGTAATCGGTACGTAAGGGGAATGTACCTAACCCGACGTGGCTATGCGCAGCTTTCGTAACACCGTCATCGGTAATAGAATGCTACTTTGTCTATGTCCAGCTGGACTGGCATCTCGTCCGTGACGAAATAGGACTACACTGTTCACGTCCATAACTTAACATCGACACATTCAAATGTTAAATACTGTAAAGACCTTACTAAATAGTTGACTTTGAATAATTTTAAATTCGGAAATAGTTGACTGTTAATTTTTACACTGGATTATGGTATGGTGCCGGTAGCAAATATTTAATATATTAAAATTCAAAACTTTGCTAACACAAAAAAAAATGTTCCAAGAGCATATTCGACTTGTCAAAATATCGGGTCGTGACCAAATGTACGTTTGTATACATTTATTTTTAAATATCTAGAATCATTTTCAATTAGTTATTAATAGTTTATAGCAAAAACCTTACTTGAGATCGGAGCTGAAATGTGTGAAAAATATCTCCAAAGAAGTTTCTACATCAGACGTAGCCTTCAAGCAGTGCATACCTTACGATTATGATTATAATACTGAAATACCGCTCACAATACTACTATCCATCCTACCGATTATATTTCAACGAATACATGCACTAGACTAGTGCATTGACCAACACGTCTCCATATAGGAAATAAGCGAATCGAAATGCAATTTCCTCGACGGAAGATAGAAATCGGCGGACTTCCGAACAATATACCGACTCAATCCAGCCTTAATAAGGCTTATTAGTGATAGGAATGTCCGTAACGAATAGTATCTCCGTATATCTACGTAATTGGTGACAACTTTAATGTAATGTAATGCCGTAAGAGCTATTTCTGGACGGTGATCTTGTTAAAATTCTGTAGACAACACATCCTATTCAAAGTTTGTAGCAGAACGATAATGTAACTACGGTAAATTGCAACGAAAATGTTTTGATGGCTATCTAGCCAGATAGATAGATATCTACCTACTCTAGATAGTCTGGATTCAAAGATTATAAATTATATATTATTACATTTACATTCAATTTACACATTTTTAAATCCCTTACGTACGCTTTACAATTGTACTTACTAAATAAGATTGCGTCTAATATTTATTTTTGTGAGTTCTATCGCGAAAGATAAAAGTAAAACTTTTTAACGCGCGATAGTTATCATTTTGTTGGTAATTTTTTTTAATACCTACTTAAATAATTCCATCATGCTGTTTCTTTTTTGTAATTTATATCAATGAAAGTACATATTTTATTAATTTTAACAGGTACTTAGTATTCGTTTTAGGAAGAGTGTTACAAAAATATAAGTAATTTAAGTTCAATGCATTGTAATTCATTCTGTATATATATTATTGGTTAGTAACTTGTTAATACCGATAGAAGTAGCGAGGCGAAAGCGTCGTTTACCCTGTACACTGACTCTCATTATATTTTATACGCCGCGTAATCACGTAATCTTGATGTCTATCATATTTTTCATCTTAATTAATTTGACCAGGGTTTCTGATGGGTGACAGATTTATAACATGATTGAACCGGATGCTACAAATATGAGATTTAAAAGATTTTTAGTTTCATACATTTTTTGGAAATGTATTTTCAGTTATTAAAGGACTGTTTAGAAGTCTAGTAGTAGTTTCACCTATAGGTGCTTGCCGAAATGAGCAGTCGGGCGAGTTCATGTAAGAACACATGTACTTAAGTAAAATGTCTAAAACGATAATGGAGGGCAAGATTTTTCACGTTCGTTTTATAAATTTGAATCTCTGCTTTTCAAGCGGTCGACAACAGGGAATATTACGCGTAACTCTGCGTAAGGAGCGCCACTCCTACAATAAGTCACAATATAAGGGTCTACCGCAAACGAGGGAGTCGAAATTTTGTTATCTAACCTCTCTACCACTCTTGCATATTCGAGCGATAAAGAGGCAGATAGCCGAGTTTCAATTTCGCGTTTCCCGGTAGGCCCTTTGTAAACAAACCGCCTTGATGTATCAATGTCATATTTGATTGTCTGTGAAAACTTGACAAAAAACTGTTTAAGGTACAGTATGTATAAGTTACTCTATGGTATACTTAAGTCACTAGTGCCGCACTCTGACGGGAAAACATTGCAGTAATACTCCCTATTATTTAGAACTCATTCTCTGTCTCAATCGTCTTTTAGTACAATATTGTTACCTTGATAGCGTTCCGTACGAACTCCTTCCTGGCGGCCTTGGAGGCGACCATGGGCGAGAAGCGCGTGGACCCCTCGTTCCACCCGCCGATGGCCAGCATGGTCTTAAGCTTCTTGTTGTACGTCTTCAGACCCGTGAACTTGGCGTAGCCGCCTGGAGGACACACGGAGGTTAATAAGTGTCAGGCCTGAGTGGACGCTCGAAGCGGAGCGTTCGGCGGGGCGTGCAGCGTGGCGTCGGGCTCACAAGTGATTTGAGCAGCGCGCATTAAGGCCGCTCCTATACGTTTGCATTTGTTTTTTAACATGCACGCCGCACGCCCCGCCCCGCTGCACGCCCAACATGAGCGTCCACTCAGGCCTTACACTAAGGATGTTTGGAAGGTGAAACCATAGTGAGGCAGGTCAAAATAACATAATATGCATAATGGAATAATTTGCTTAAATATTTTTATTGCCTAAAGCAGATTATATTCAAAATAAGAAAAGGTTTGAATATAAATTGCAAATAACGTACGTGTGAATTTTTATTAGGACTTGATCAATAATTATGTACTATTCATTTTTTAAAACAGGTTTCTTAATTAGTTTTATATTATAAGATAAATTAATTGATAAGATCAATAATGATAAGATCAATAAAGCCACAAAAATGTAGAATAAACGAATAATTTATCAAATAACTAGTACAGCAAACACTAACCTTTCTCAATATCCTGATACTTGTAGAAGGGTGGACCCTCCCAAGGTGTAGATGAGATGCGTGTAGAGGTAGGGGGTTGGTATTCTGGGGGTTGAAACCCGCCGTGCGGGGCTGGTAAACTGACTAGTAGTATTTTAGTTATATAACTGTTAAACAGCCTCACCTTTCTCAATATCTTGGAACTTGTCGAAGGATTTGAGCGTGTTGTCCTTGGTGAACCCTCCGAAGGCGTATATGAGATACGTGCAGAGGTAGGGGTTCTATGAGTCGAAGCGCGCCGTTTCAAGCCGGTAGACCAATCACTAGTATTTTAGTTATATAACAGTTAAACAGCCTCACCTTTCTCAATATCTTGGTACTTGTCGAAGGGTTTGAGCGTGTTGTCCTTGGTGAACCCTCCGAAGGCGTATATGAGATGCGTGCAGAGGTAGGGGTTGATGTTCTGGGGGTTGAAGCGCGCCGTGCCGGGCCGGTACACCGACCAGTTTGTGTAGTAGCAGACCACGCGAGGCTCGTGTGCCGCGGCTGTGGGTGACAAGCAGAGTTTAGGGTATTGGTTTTGTCCAATGTGTATTGCATCTCACATTTTGCTTAGTGAGAGATAGAGACGCAATGCACATTGGACAAAGAAATTGGATAGGTGATGCACCCTCAAATAATGATGAATTAAATGTAAACTTTTTAACTTATGTTAGGTACCTTATGTATTTGTATATTCTGTTTAGGGTGAAATATTTCTGACATTATCAGCAAAAGTAAATTGTAAGGTAAAATGTTGGTTAAACACCATCTCAGAACTAGAATAATCTTTGAAGTAGGTATTTGAGTATGTAATTTTAGAGCTATTTATGTACTCAAGTATCGCGAATAGCTGCACACATACATACAGGATGTCGCGTTCAGTATGGATCAAACAAAGGCAAAATTTTGAAGTAAAGTCACATATCACGGACTTGTTTTTAGTCTCGCCTAGTTAGAATAAGAACAGTATACACAAATAGCTATAGAAACATAGTTTTTAAGCCGCATGATGTGTAAAATAAATAATCATTCGCGTAAATTTTGTTACTACACGGAATTTGCAAGGATTACAATTGAGTAATATTTATTTATAACATTAGCTTGCGAATATTTTATGTTTAAAATTTACATAAACCTGATACAAGTTATAGATCACAGTATTATATTGACTATCTTAGTTTTATTAAATTGTACAACGGGACTTAATCGCGTATCTAAGTTTTAAGATTTACCTCCGACGTTTCGAGGACGGCGTTGTCCCCGTGGTCTCGGAGAAGACTGGCTTAAGTTGACATCAGCATCTTCTAAGCGATTAAGTCCCGTTGTACAATTTAATAATGTGTAAAAATCGTGAAAGTTTAAATCAGTATCTTAGTTTTGTCATGTCTTACGTAATTACGTTAAAGTGACATTACTAAACTTTTTTATGGATCAATTTACATAAGTAGCTATATTATATGTAGTGTTGATCATAGGATAGAAGGTAGAGATTCACAAGATCTATTCATTAAACTGCCAGTCTATTTACTTAGTCTTTTATCTAAAATGTAAGTGTACATAATAAAATAACAATTACCTGGTGTTGCGAATGTGAGAACGGCTATCGCTAAGGATAGCCATGTTGTCACTTCCTGTGGACAAAAGAAAATAAAATTAATATATGATACAAAGTTACTTTGGTAGGTTAGATATATGAACTAAAAATATCATGTCAATTTATATTATTTCTCTATAGTTATTGAGGAGGAAGATATAAATATCTTCACAATATTATAAATCTCATGGAATTATACATTATATAATATACAATAATTATACAATGTACCTACGTCAGAATAAAACGCGTAATTTTTAGGTAACTATCAGCACAACATTGTTCTAGAAAGTTGTTAATTTCACGCATATTTTATGCTTTAATTGACAATCGATAAAATGGTGCCTCTGCCTGAAAATAGCATGATTAATCATGTTATTTATCTTCAAGTCTTTACGTTATAATTGTTATAAATATCTATTCTTTTTTGACAAATTTGCAAGATTTTGCACGAAAAACAAGGACTGGTTCCATGCAAGAATGCAGCTAATACTCTGCTTAAGTTATGCAACTATTTTAAATTAAAGTACCCATGTTGTGATTAAGCTGTCTATAAAAAAAATACATTTGCTTTATCTAGAATCTTCAGTAATAAAAAAACTCTTAATAAATAACCGCTTAGACTACTCAAAAGTGTACCTTATACATATTATCGAAGAATGACCTTTTATTTTAGCACAGGTGACTGGTCAACCGATTATGTAAAGCAACCTTATAGAAGCCGGATCATATGAAAATATTGCATATATTATGTTAAGTTGTGGTCAGTATAAAACGTCAAGTGCTTAGGTTATGTAGAGGTTAATGTAACCAGAGGTTATAAGGTTAGGCTGTCAAAGTCAGGCAAGATGATAAGACGTAATGTTCTAAGATATAATTAGAAATTATTCGTAACTAGCGGCCTGCCCCGGCTCCGCACGGGTTAATAAATTATACACAAACCTTCCTCAAGAATCACTCTATCGATAGGTGAAAACCGCATGAAAATCCGTTCTGTATTTTTTGAGTTTATCGCGAACATACAAAGACACGAACAGAAAGACGCGGCAGGGGACTTTGTTTTATAAGGTGTAGTGATATTCTTAAACTTTGGGTGCAGGTTAGATAAATCAGTAGATACCTAATACCTTCGTATACCTAATATGTGTGACCCTATTTAAAAAATATCTGTGAGACTCCTGTCAAAGTGAATGACCCTTCTTTCCGCATGCTCTCGCGCATGTCAACTAGCACAAAAACGAATGACCGCGTCATGCAAGTTTCCGCTGCGACAATGCACAATGACATTTCTTGCGTTTGCGCAGAAAAATACGCCGCTTTGCATATAATGCCCGTTTGTGTTTATGTGTGTTAAGGAGGTTGATGACTTGTTAGATAAGAAAAAAGTGGAAATAGAAATTATGTGTGACTTCAATAACCTTTTGAGAAAGTGCTACAGACATATCGTATGTATCTAATAATGTCAAGAGTTACACGGATGCATCAACAAGTAAGTAATTGTGTGAGAATGGATAGGTACATGCATATATATTTTTTTTAATCTTAGGATTTGTACTTAAATAATCGTTTACTACAGTGTAAATTTTTAGTAGAAAGTAGTGTAGTTTAAAGATTAAATCTAGAATATGAGTAATTTATTTTTACTTGCAATACAAAATATAATACAATTTGGCCCTACGTAGGATCAACTCATTTAACTTCGTCAACCATGGTAACCCGTTATATGTATAGGACTTATAAGTTATAACGTGTTACGAAGTTAAATAAGAAGCATAAGAATTACCCAGGTACCTATATTTTTTAGCACCACATTTCTACATAATTTTATTTGTAACATAAAATACATAATACGCAATTTTGTCTTGTAACGTACAAGTAGAACGATATGCAAGGGAAGGAAATGCAATAGCGCCGAAACCTCCAAGCACCACATATCCTTATTGTTCATAAAACAATACCCCATTTACTATTCCATACCGCGTCTGCGTCGATTAAGGCAACGTACCGGACAGTTAGCGGCACAATAACTGTACGGTTAGGAAACCGCTTCAATATGCATAACGATTATATGAAATAAGAAATATGGAACATGCTACTGTACCACAGTATATATACGTTATCAATTACAATATCAATTTAACTTTACAAAATTGTACAAATAACATATCCATTTAGTTAAAGCGCGTTAAACAATACTGAAATGGCAGTTACACACGCATACTTACACACACTTGAGTATAAAATATTGTCCGTATAAGTATATGTAATAAATATCAAAGTGATACTAATTGAGTTCCAAAGTACCTAATGTTCAGACATCTACATGAAACCAGATAACAACCATGAAGGGGTTTGGTCAATTAACATTATTTGTACTAAATAGTGGCTCTGTGAGCAATAGAACTCGCGAGCATAATTTGAAACTTAATAAATGTGTCCGCAATTTAAAAAAAAAAACACTTTTTCTTCGTAACTGCTCATTAAATTTCATGACAATCGGTCGAGAGTTGCGACCTGTAGAGGAGAACATCCGGACATTGAAAGTTTTTTTGCCCAAGCTGAAACGGAGACCACGGGTCTGTTTCTCAAAAGCTTGTAACTTGTAATACAAGTGGAAGGCCCTTTCTAACAAAAGCTGTCAAAAAGTAACATCCGCTTGTATTACAAGTTACAAGCTTTTGAGAAACGGGCCCCAGGAGTTCGCTAAAGCTCGGTATTCACGAATTCAACTCTTTGGAGTTAAGATTATGCAATTTTCCGAAACGGACTTCAAAGCCTAATATTATTACTTTAATCCCTACCCTATAGGCATAAAACCTCTTAGTTCTTCAAATTTGTATGGTGAAAATCTTAGAAAAACGTATCCAAATTGCTAACCTTTGTAATGTCGACAAAAAAAACGCTGGTTTTGCCCTAACATTGTTGACCGGTTCGCTAATTATCTATATGGATTAAAAATACCAACAAATTGGTTTACCAAATTAAGTATGTACTATGTATTCCAAAGTCCATTCAAATACACTGGGTTAAAATACTGGTTATTACGATATATGTACGTTCCTTCCTCCCTATGGCGCGAGGAATGCATTGCGAAAGATGGCTGGCTCTATATTTGAATGTAGAGCCGCTATAGAGTTCGCTTCTGTGAATATCATATGAATGGCAAGCAGAATTTATCATTTTCTAAGAATCTGAGAGCGTGAACGGAAATAATAATAGAAAGGTACGGATGCAATTATTCATATTTCTTAAATGGTCAACATTGTTGAGATATTTAAATATATAGCGGCCATATACGAACTTTAAGATACGTCAAATACTAGATTGAAACGATATGGATTGGATATGTCAGTGTCAAACAAGTGTCAAAAGTGACGCGTTTGTCCATATCCATTCCATATCGTTTTAATCTCTAGTATTTGACGTATCTTAAAGTATGGCCGTTAGTACTTAAAATTAATGATACTAAGAGCAACCCCACACTAGCGTCTTTTGAGCGTCGGCGTCTAGTCAACTCTATTTTTACGTCATTTTCCATAGCGCTGACTAGCCGCCGACGCTCAAAAGACGCTAGTGTACTCGTAGGGTGGCCCTGAATTTTGTCAACTTTACATGAACAAAAAATACGGTATATACATATATGATATATTAGTAACATATAATCTTAACAAATGTGAGGGCAAAAACTAACCACACGTCACCATAAAGTGAATGTCAAGGTTGCCCGCGTAGTTTAGAATTGTCATAAGTTTTGTGGTTGGCCGGTATGAGATATATAATATATGTATAATTCGTGATGTATAAAAAGAATAAAAAAACTAATTCTGTGACAGTAAATCCGCCTTTGCATAGTTGATGTATAATCTATTACTTTTAAGAGTACATCTTAACAATATATATTTTAATAACATAAAATATGGAACACAATGTTCATATATTAGCTTTAGCTTTAGTTTTAAGTAAGCGAGGAGCGCGTTTATGTCTTTTACTGCTGAGTAGAAGACTTCTAAACGCTTGCTTTTTTATTAAATGCCTAATGAGAAACAGTGGACTAAGGAACCCTAAAAAATCTAAAAATAAGTACATCACAGCGAGAGTAAGGAGTACATAATCGAATTAAAACAAGTGAGTCTAAACCGTAAAATTATTCAAAAGAGTACATACTTTATCTAAATCGATAAAGGGTATTCACCAAACCCTTACGAAACTATTACCTTACAATTTACCTGCTTGAGGTCACCATAGCAAAAAGCTTCCATACTAAGCAAAGTGTCTCAACGTCTCGAAATAGATACCCATTTCTGTATTGTTATAGGGCCCGATTCGAACTGATACGTCAAATAATCGATCTAGGAACGATATGGATTAGATGTGTCAGTGTCAGAAGTGACGTTTTTGTTTAAAGAAACGTCACATTTGCCACTGACATATCTAATACATATCGTTTCTAGATCTATTAATTGACGTATCTTAAAGTTCGAGTCGAGCCCATATAGTCATAAGTATACTTCACAAGTCCACGCGCGTCTGACCCAATCAGCAGGAAGCACAGAAATATAACAATTAAACTAAATCATAACTGTAACATAACCGTTACTTGCGCAAACTTACAGTAACATTCTCCTGACCATCATTGAACCTTATGGCTTTACAATACGGTATATTAATTGTCAGTTAACGTGGCTAGTAGGTACGTAATGGTATAATACGTCGTTTACGTGCTACGCCTGGCGGTTGATCGATCGTTGCACTCCGAAAATGGGTATTGGCTACTAGGTTAAACGGCTGCATAGTTGATTGGATATATATGTCGGCGGCCGATCGTAAGATCGGGCATATCGTGAAATTCCTAGGCATATCGTGAAACGTGAAAATCTTTGACCCGTTCCCTGAGTCGACGGAGCCCCGCTACGCGGGGCTCCTATTTCTGGGCAGTTTGCCCTTCGGGCATCTAAAGCAACCTAACGAATCTATCCTACCTATATTGGTTTAATGTCACTATCGTCAAAACATTACACAGGAACATTACTGTTAGATACGTAGATATGGACACAAGTGAAACAACCGGTAGCTAGTTATGCACTGCTTTATTCACGTATGGGTATCGTGGTGGGCGCAGCCACGCACACAAGCAAGCATACGCTAGACGTATATATATCATCCCTCCACCTATTAAACTATTAATCCTATAACCTAATTTTCAAACTAGACATTAGTAGTATTTCTTAAAATCTATTTTGGGACGGGGACGCATCACTCTCCGTGTCTCGCATGGAGGCGGCCTATTGTCGGATTCTGCCTCATGAAACTCCTCCTCATCTTCGTTGTTCTCTTCCTCCTCCACGGGGTGAGTAAGATGGCCTGACGCATTCTGGTGAGGCGATGGCAACATTATCGGTTGAGGCGGCGGCGGCGCTGGCGCGGACGGTGGTGGCGGCGGCGGTGGCGGCGGTGGCGGCGGCGGCGGCGGCGGTGGCGGCGGCGGCGGCGGCGGCGGCGTTGGCGGCGGCGGCGACGTAGAAGTCGGCGTAGGCGGTGAGTGCGTAAGTATATCGTGATCGTCATAGTCCCATACATTAGCATCTCCCAGGTGACCTTTATACAATGCTAATTGGTTTATATGTTTACGATAACTTATTTGAGAATCCCAGTCTTTAATTAAATACATAACTTTTCCTATTCGCTTTTGTACCGTTCCTTTACCCCATATAATTTTATTATTGTTTACATTTTTTGTATAGAGTACAAAGGTGCCAATTGCGAATTGTTTCCGGTTAGTTACATTATTATTATCCTGTGAGCACTGAACCTCGGACTTATCAGACTTTGGAGCCACAGACGAGGGCGACGACGAGGGTGGGGATAAGAGATCTATACGTGACCTCATTTTACGGCCGTAGACTAATTGCGCGGGAGAAAATCCAGTGGTAGTATGTTTCGAATTACGGTAATCAAACAAATATTTTAAAAGTTCCATTTTCGCTTGTTTAACATTACTGCTCGACATAAGACTAGACCGTATTCCCTTTTTAACTACTTTCACATACGACTCGGCCTGACCGTTGCTTGCGGGGTGGTACGGCGGTGACGTAACATGCTGTATTCCATTAAGATTACAAAAAGATTGAAATTCTTGGGAACAAAAAGCTGTGCCATTGTCCGTTACCAAGGTTAGCGGTATACCGAATCTGGACATAAATTCATACAATTTATCGATAGTGGCAGTGGATGTAGTTGTGTTGGCCATGTCATACACTTCTGGCCACTTGGAAAACGCATCCACCAGCACTAGGTACATTCGACCATTTATTGGGCCAAGGAAGTCGGCATGGACACGACTACAAGCCTCCTTAGGCGGTGTCCACGGAACGGGCTTGACTCGGGCTGGTGCTGGTCGCATCTGTATGCAAATATCGCAAGATCCTATCATTCGTTCTACAGCTTCGTCCACACCCGGGAACCAAAATCTAGACCTAACCTCCGCCTTAGTCTTCACTATACCAAGATGCGATTTATGGAGCTCTGACAACACTTTTTCACGTAACGTGTCTGGAATTACAACCTTATGACCCCTCATAATGCACCCATTTTCGTATGACAGTTGTGTTCGACATAAGTGGTAAGGTTTAATTTGTAAATCGTTAACTTTGTTTGGCCAACCCTCCATTATATGTTTACGTACTTTAACTAAAATAACGTCATTACGGGTTTCTTTGCATACGTCCGTAAAAGTGACAGGCAGACTTCCACTTAGAACGAAATGTACGTATGCAGCGCGATCGCACGGTTCCGCGCCGTCAGCACATTCCTGCGCCGCGCCCCGCGCGCCCGCGCAGGCCGCGCGCTCGTCTGTCGGTGCAGGTGCCGGCGCCGGGAGACTGGCGCGCGACAAAAAATCAGCGCTGTTGTCAGCACTTCGCACATACTCAATGCAATAATTATACGCGCTTAAAAATATTGCGTATCTCTGGAGGCGATTGGCTGTCACTTCTGGGATACCCTTATATGGACCAAAAATCGATACAAGGGGTTTGTGGTCTGTGCGAAGGACGAACGGCTCTGATCTTCCATACAAATATTGGTGGAAGCGACGCACACCAAAAATAATAGCGGTAGCTTCCTTTTGTAGCTGAGAGTATCGCGTTTCGGCTACCGACAATGTCCTCGAGGCAAAAGAAATCGGCCTCTCTAGGCCTCCGGGGTCCAGTTGCGATAAAATCGCACCAAGGCCTCGGGGCCCGGCATCGACTGTCAAAAATAGCTTAGCCCCTGGATTGAAGTGAGCCAAAACCTGATCTGATGCTATACATTTTTTTATCTGCATGTAAGCGGTATGGTGTGCATCCTTCCATTGCCATTTAGACCCCTTTTTTAAAAGGTCATATAGAGGACACAAGATTGACGACGCATTTGGTACAAAGTTCCTGTAATAATTTACTAGCCCCAAAAATGATTGGAGCTCGCTAACATTATTCGGAACGGGAGCCTTTACTATTGCCTCGACCTTATCGGGTGATTTATGTAAGCCGTTTTTATCTATAACATAGCCCAAATAACTAACTTCATTTTTATAAAAATCACACTTTTCTTGTTGCAACGTCAATCCTGCGTCTTGTAACCTTTCGAGCACGGCGTTTAACCTGCGCGCGTGCTCCGCGTCGTCGCGGCCCGTGACGAGCACGTCATCGAGCAGGCACAGCACGCCCTCCATGCCGGCCAGCACGCCCTCCATGGCGCGCTGAAACACGGCCGGCGCGCTGGCGAGACCGAACACCAAACGAGTATACATATACAGTCCCCGAGATGTATTTATGCAAGTGTACGGCTGTGACTCATCATCTAAAACAAATTGGTTGTAAGCCATTGATAAGTCGAGTTTAGTGAATTTAATGCCACCATACAATTTTGCAAATAATTCTTTTGCTGTTGGCAAGGGATACTGGTCGATTATCAATTGCTTATTTAAACTAACAGAATAATCTGCACACAGTCGGACACTGCCATTCCGTTTTAACACTGGGACTATTGGCGAAGCATACTCGGCGTGGTCTACAGGTTTTAAAATACCTAATTGTACTAGCCGGTCGATTTCTTTGTTTACCTTATCGCGCAGTGCAAATG
Organism: Cydia amplana; assembly: GCF_948474715.1. NCBI lineage: Eukaryota > Metazoa > Arthropoda > Insecta > Lepidoptera > Tortricidae > Cydia > Cydia amplana. Next base: position 16,045,327 of record NC_086080.1, on the reverse strand, counting down.
CGATCGGCCGCGCTTTAATAAAAACCGGTTTCGCGTTATCTTTGAGCCTCAGTCTGACTTTGTGTTTATTAAAACAGCCTAATGAATTTGAAAACAATCTAGGAAATTTTTTATGTAGCTGTTCAACTGAAGACAATTGGTGACAGTGATTAACTCGTACAAGTTCCAATTGAAAGGCTGATATAAAGTCCCTACCTAGAAGAGACACTCCGCCGTCTCGTACGACATGTATGTCTAACGAATGTGTGTAGTTGTCGTAGCACACAGGCAACCGCACAACGCCTACACATGCGATATTATCGCCATTATAAGTAACCAGCCTTCTTCGCAACGGACCCAATGGCACATCTTTAAAGTATAATTTATAAATATCATTTGAAATAACAGTTACGGCAGCACCGGTATCTATCTCGAAATTTAATTTAGATCCGCGAACAGTTACAGTGCCTACCATTGGCTCTCCCCGCAACGAACGTATAGTAAATACCTCACCATCGTCTCCGAAGTCCTCGTCTCCGGCTCCATTGTCTACGTAATTCACTTTTGATGGACACACCCTACGTAGATGGCCTTTAACGTTACACTTCTTACACACATAATCACTATACTGACACTCCGCGGTTTTGTGGTTGGTATACCCGCATATGGTACACTTAGGCTTCCCTATACGGCTATTTTTTGTAGCGGCCGGTCCCTTGGCACTAGGACTGCGTGAAACCTTTAATAGCGGGTCCAGCGCCGCGGCGGCCGCGGTAGACGCGCCCGCTCCGCTCGCGCTGGCGGCGGCAGCTGCGCGCGCGGTGCTAACATTCTCGGCATATTCCACAGCTTTGCCAAGCGTAAGGCCAGCCAATTCTTGCGCGTAAAGCTTTTCTTTTTCATAACAAGCCCTCATTCCCATAATAAAGCGATCGAGTAGCGTTTCTTCCACATTATTGAAGGCACAAAGCGACGTCAGACCACGAAGTCTCGCGGCCCACTGTGAGTGAGATTCGCCTTCTCGTTGTACCGCTGCGTAGAACTTATGCCTCTCGCTGAACCCAACTCGTTTAGGGTTGAAATGGGTATCCAAACTCTTTATGATATCATCGTAGGGCACCGTTTGTACATCCTTTGGCAAAACCAAATCTGCAGCGAGTCTGTACGTACCCTCCGTGAGTGCACTTAGCAATATAGCTCTCCGCTTAGATCCAGTCGCGTCTGTGGCATCGGTGATGTCGTTTGCCACAAACCACTGTGTCAGGCGGCTTTTGTATGTCTTCCACTCCTGTCCATTGTGGTCAAAACTGGTCAAAATACCAAATAATCCAGTCGACATGTTACTTTTTGCTTAAATGTGGGTATTCGTCGCCACTGTTAGATACGTAGATATGGACACAAGTGAAACAACCGGTAGCTAGTTATGCACTGCTTTATTCACGTATGGGTATCGTGGTGGGCGCAGCCACGCACACAAGCAAGCATACGCTAGACGTATATATATCAATTACGATCTGCCTGATCTTACGATCGGCCGCCGACATTAAGGCCATATATTTTCGACGGATATTAAGGTACAAGAAGCTGTGACTGAATATTTCGATCTCCTTCAAGATTCTTTTTTTTACAAGGAATAATGAAGTTAGAAGCAAGGTGGCAAAAGTGTATAGATAGTTTTGGAGATTAAGTAGAGAAATAAAATTGTTATAAAAACTCAAGTCTTTATTTTAAAAGTTAGGCTCAAAACTTTTCAATTCACCATCGTAGCACCGTAGTTTATTTTTGTTTTTGTATTCTAGCTTGTAAATAATAGAAGTTTCACTGTCTAATAAAATTGTATATAACTGATGTTTGACAGCAAAAGGTAACATATGATGTTGTCCCTCCCTTATATATGGTGTCGATAAAGGATGACTCACGCTAGACCGGCCCGTGCCCGGGCCGAGGCGTACGACACGACGGACGATTTTCTATGACGGCTGATCGGTGATCACGTGGTGCTTTCCATAGAAAACGAAGCGCCGAAAGCTCCGGCCCGGCCCCGGCCCGGTCCAGCGTGAGTCATTCTTTATGCATTGTCTTTCAGGCTCACTGCCGTATTCGAACTTCAAGATATTCACAAGAGACGACACGTACTAGATCCATTCTAGATACGTTATAGTTTAGATTTCAACTAGTTCTCTTTTGCAGTGCAATTCGGGCAACCAATGTCACTTTTACGATAGATCGTGTTAGATATCTATTAGATGTGAATTAGATCTCTAAGTAATATCTTGTGGAAATCGTTCAAGAGTATCTCCAGAATCGCGGAAATGACAAATTTGACAGGATCTTAAACATATCGTTATCGTATCTTGGCGATGTCTAAAAGATATCTAATAGATGTCTATTACAAAATCCGAATCGGGCCCTCAATCTTAGCTCTCAAGATCTCCATTCGAGGATATTTCCCCTGTTTTGGGATCGTGGGGCACTCTATTGACTCGTCATGTCACATCGCGTGCTATGTCTCGTATAGTATTTATGGAAACATGTTATATTTAATGCCAATTCACTTCATGGTTTATACACATATCGGGATTTGCTACTTTCTTATGGCATTTCAAAGTGATGCCACCACACTACGTAAAGATAAAACACAAAATTAATCGCTGTAAAGTCTATTTTTTTATTCGGTAGACTAAAATGACATTTCATAGAATGAATGACACATGTCGTTCATACTATGAAATGTCATTTTAGTCTATCGAATAAAACTTATATTTATATACATTTTAGCCCAGTTTTCAGGCTTTCTGGTTAACAGCTCATTTATCAAAGTTTCAACGTGCGTGTTGTAATTTTTAAATAATTAATTACAATTTATTGTATGAACAATAGAGTACTCTGTTTGTGAAATAGTACGATTCAACCGAGTCAACGACAGATTAGCTGAACCAAGCTGAACTAAAGCGTTCTCGGCTCTTTTGTGTATAACAAAAGATAGTTTACCAACATCGTTACTAAAATAAAACTTGACACAATGGAGGCAAGAGCTCGGAAAATACTAAAATAACTATTGCGGTTTCCTAACAGAAATAAATAGCCCCATTATAAATGTCTAGCCTATTTCACTCTAGCTTTTTATCTTAAAATACTTGTTTGAAAACTGAACGCAAGCACTGTCATAATAAGATAGATTATAGATTTACAAAAACTTTTACACAACATCTAGACGTAATTGTAAAAAGTTTAGAGTATGTTGCAAACATAAATATAATATAAAATATAATTTGACATAATTATATGGATCTAATACATACTTACGTAGCAATTATCGAAACATGAACCGGCCATGTCTCAATGTAATTGACGCAATGTAAAACCGGCACATCAATTAATAAAGACGTATTTCTCCGTAAACTTGCTCAAGAATTGATAAGATCAGGTTAAATTGGTGTAAAAAGAAGTCGTTCATGAATTGATAAAATATCTTGCAAGATTGCTCTGTAACTAAGATGTTTTGTAAGGAAGTAAATATATACGTTTAGATAGGTACGTAGGTAATTAATAGAATCAGGGAAACCCATATTAATTTAATAATAAAATATTACTATGCTAGTCCGCGAAATATAAACTTTTTTGGTGTCTCGTCCTTGCCCCCCAACCAAGATGGCGTCTAGTTAGTAAGATAAAAACACAAGGAATACAGCATTAATTAATTGCGTAACCTGAGTTTTATTACAAGATATCTGGGGGCACGGTAGTGCCCCCGCCAAGACGAGCAAAGCGAAGCGCAAGGGCACTACCTACCTTTTCTCGAAGCGCTTCGTCGTTTTTTTGAACCCTCATAACTTGGGTTTGGATTATGCCAGATAAACAAAATTCTCGGGATATGATGTCAATAGTGGACTTATTAAACGTAAAAAATTTCAATTGCATAGCTCTTATACTTAAGATTTTATTCATATCTAAAATACCCCAATTTCGTCACTGACTCACTCACTCACTGTTGATCATCAAAACCTCTAGGGTACTTCCTAAAGTCCTAGGAAGCTGAAATTTGGCATGTGAGATAGTATTAGTACACAAACAACAAAATAATTCAAAAACTTGAAATTTTTTGCCCCTAAGGGGGGGAAAAGGGGGGTGGAAATTTGTATGGGAAATCAATAACCGCTGAACCGATTTAGTTGAAATTTGGTATGTAGATAGTTTTTGTAATGGGGAATGGCATTGAACAGTTTTCAACCCCAAAATCACCCCGTAAGGGTGAAAAGGGGGTGGAAAAGGCGTTAGGGGAAAAGGAGGGTTGAAGTTTGTATGGGGAATCAGTAAAAAGCAGATTGTATAAAAGATGCCCCGAGGTACGTATTTCAGGATTTTTAATAGTACCTTAAATCACACGCGCAACCCTTTAAATTAGGGGATGGAAGCAACTTACAAAAAGAAGTGAAATCCCACCAAAAACATTTTCATGTAAAATGTTGCCAAGACGAAACCATAAGGCTCGCACTGACAAAAAGTTATCAGATCTCTTGTAGAGCCAAGCTTCTAACTCTACAAGCCCTAACTTCACAAATTCTACACCTTAGTCAAAATATGTGGCTTGGCCGTTTCGTTACTCCAAGAACTATTGTATTATAAAAAATAATGAATAGTGAATACATTTTTCACCTTACGTCCATGTGACAATAGCGAAACGGTCAAGCCACATATTTTGACTAAGGTGTAGAGTTTGTGAAGTTAGGGCTTGTAGAGTTAGAAGCTTGGCTCTACAAGAGATCTGATAACTTTTTGTCAGTGCGAGCCTTATGGTTTCGTCTTGGCAACATTTTACATGAATTGTTTTTGGTAGGATTACACTTACCGCTACCATCCGATACTTAATCTAGAAGTGCAAGGCCAGTTTATCAATGGAAGTCGATCATAAAGCAGCTATGCACTTTTGAAGTTCGCCGCATATCGATGCTTCATCTAGAACGAATGTAGGACCACAGAGGGCCTACCGCGAACCACGTTCGACGTGTTACCTCCCTGACACACTTACGTACGAATTTACAAGTGCGACAGAGAGGAAACATGTCGAACGTGGTTCGTGGTAGGCCCGCACTTTAAGACAAATGCGTTTCCAACTGATTTTTAATGCGTCTCGTCCGCCACTAAGCTTGCGTGACGAATAACCAAGTACTACTTACCATGCTAAAACAAAAGAGCATAACTCTTTGAAACTTGCTCGTAAATACAAGTTTTTGACTTAAGCCTGAAGTCGTATGTAATGTGGTCAAATGACTATGGTTGTGACGGCTTGGCTTACGACATAAGTTGCCTCACTGATATGATGCTGTTTGATTGACGATGTACGCGAGGTCTCAGATCATAACAGAGCTTATGAATTAGATATATTATGATTCATAAGGTTCATTTGTTTCTCGACACAAAAAAAACCAAGAGAGGGACAAGGAGCGGCGAGTCCCACACACCGTGCGTAAATGCATTCCCACTCCGTCAAAAAAAAAAAAAAAAAAAAAAAGGTGTGAGGATGATTGGAAATGTTTTAAGTAAAAGTTTGTATTATTAGGACTTGCTTACCAAGGTCAGTTATTTATATTATATGTTCGGGCGCTCTCAAACTAAAGTAAATTAACTAAATTTCTAGACATAATATAAGCAAAAGTTCCCAGGCACTTACTTCATATTACTTGTTTAGACAGTGGGCAATCATAATTTATAGCATGGCACTCTAATTTCTATAATCAACTTGTCAACTGTACTGTAATAATAGCGAATTGTGCGTCCAAAAGTTCATAACACGCATTCTTTTGTTTGTGTTCCACAAACACTGTAAGTATAAAGGGTTCTATTTCACATTATTTTTGACAGCTCATGACACCGCTACTCGAGTGTCACGAACACGGCCGCCATACAACACAATGCCACAATTCAATTCCTAAAAAAATAAAAAATAAAATATAATCCTAATAATATAATACTTTATAATTATTTATGTACAAAGCAGACAGGAAGTTTATAACTACTGTCCCTCCAGAAATCTGCAGGTGAATGTGCTTGTCTAAATTATTTTAACAGATTACCATTGTGAGCAACAAAATGTACCTACAGTTAGCGAGTGTCGTTGCTCATTTTCACAAAAGCAACCGACGACGAAAAATGTGATGGAATGATAGCCATGTCACAAGCTGCTTTTAAATTAAGTCAAATTCGCCTTCTGAACAAGTTGGTCAAAAAGTATAATCAGCAACAATTTGCACAGTGATGGTTACGTCGAATGACATAATGCGTTGGTGTTCCCACGTCCACTGTACTCTTACTTTCCCATAAACTGGTGTTTGGTGGGAAATCTAGTGCATTATGACTATGGATTATGTAAATAACAGTAATATTAGTAGGTAATGACTGTAGTATAACTCGACTACCCGTTTATATCATCATCTTCCTCGCGTTGTCCCGGCATTTTTCCACGGCTCATGGGAGCCTAGGGGCCGCTTGGCAACTAATCCAAGGGATGGAAGCATCCAAGGTCACGGTGCTGGTGCTTATAGACTTCTCGAACGCCTTCAATGTGGTTGACCATGACCTACTTCTCGCTGCTCTGACTCACTTGCGGGTGTCTGTTGAGGCGACAAAGTGGTTCTCCTCTTATTTATCGGATCGTGTTCAGGCAGTCCGAGCTAACCGTTCGCTATCTGATTGGTGTGCACTGAACACTGGAGTTCCTCAAGGTGGTATTCTATCGCCCTTTTTGTTCTCCGTATTTATTAATTTGATTACCACCAATATTCGTAGCTCTTACCATTTGTATGCGGATGACCTGCAGCTGTATGCTCAAGCTGATGTGAACGATGTTAACTCTGCCATTTCATTGCTAAACGCTGATCTAGAACACATCGCTGAATGGTCTAGCAGTTTTGGTATTAGTGTTAATCCAGCCAAGTGTCAAGCCGTAATTCTGGGCAGCCAGCGCCAAATCTCAAAGCTCAGTTCAGTCGCTATCACACCTGTCATTCCCGTGTGCACTAAGGCTAAGAACTTAGGATTCATTTTTGATTCTACCCTTTCCTGCAATGATGTATAAAAGAGTGGACTCGGCATATTGTTCTATACATGCAATCAGTTATACAAATACCAAGCATTTCGATGCAGAATAAGTAAAAATTATGTTGTCACTTTCTAACCAATAAATTTTCCCTTATGTGGAAAAGGATAACAATACTTCAGTGCGTTCTGGTATGGCAACATTTTTCATTTGATGGTCACGTGACATACCTACTGTGGCCGGTCCGCCATATTCAGTTCACGTTTTCCAAGGTACATGAAGCGTCAAAGTGTTCTGTTATTAAAATAAAATATTGGATATTCGGAAATTTTGCGAATATTTCTGTTTAATAATGTGGTGTAGTGGCGAAGGACAAGAAAGGACATAATCCCTAAGTGCAGTTTTGTTGGATGTGGCTCAAGAAAAAAGGAAAACCGGAAAAGTTTGTCGTTGCACCGGTATGTTTACATTTTAACTGAAATATTTGTTATTTCATAGATGACTGCCTTGTTATGGTGTGTATTTAGTTAATAACTAGCCAATAAATATTATTTGCGATATATTGGAATAAATTAAGGATTTATTTTCGATATTTTCGTACTATAGAAATTAGTACATTTGACAGTTAGTGATGTGCTTTTATATCGAATTTAAGAAAAGTTTGGGGAAGAATCTTAACATGTATTTGAAAGATTTTGTATGTAAATTTATATTTTCAATTAATTAGCAAAAATTGGACCAATCTCATTTTACGACGGACGGTATCGCTTCGCGCCTACTTTTTTCAAATTTGCCGCCTTTTTCTACTGAAAAGATCTGGTTGACCAAGTATATATGTATATAATTAAAACCTGTATCCTGAAAGCGGTTGTACTGAAGGAAAGTAAGTAATCATATATTATATAATATTTTTGTTTTTTCAGGTTACCGAAATCTGAACTGAATGTACGAGAAAAAAATGGTTAGAAACTATTGGAACAGAAAATATAAGGCAAAACACAAACTCTTGCTGATGAAAAGTGTAATTCAAACTTACCTTGATGTACTTTTCCAATATTATAGAAAAAACAAACTGAAAAAGAATCTTTCTGGAACTACCTGAACAAAGTTGTATTATTCCGAATCAGAAATGAATAAAGAATATTTTTGTGTATGAATGTTGTTTTATTCTACATAGGAAGAATAATCTTCTTATGTTATATTTAACTAATAACGGTACCCTAGTTCACAATAGCGCTAATAAATGGTCAAGCAGGTCTTGTCAGTAAAAAAAGGCGGCAAATTTCAAAAATGTAGGTACGAAGGGATATCGTCCCATAGAAAATTGGAATTTTGCGCCTTTTTCTACCGACAAGACTTGCCTGACCATCTATGCATTTATATTATTAATTAAATTGCAACTTTGTGATATCTGCACTATCGTCTTAATTAATCGTAATTAGTACAATTATGAACTAGAGTAGGTATCGATAATGCAAACGGCCGTCATAAAGACTCATAAGCCAACAAATAGCGTTCTCTCAATTATATGTTATCTTAAGTTACACGCCAACATCAACATTTTTTTCTGCTTTGCCTTAAGGCAGGCTTAGGGCTTAAGGTGGACTGGTAGAGAATGTCATAAGACGTATAAAGTCCGCCTTTTGTACACTATGTTTTTCTTCTCTTTAAGTGGATCTAATAGGTTTATGTGTTTAAAATGATGACAACTTAGTTTATCGATATCCTTGTCAAATATCAACTTGTTTTCCCAGCACTACAGACCGCCATGTTCAGTTCTCGGCAATATGGCGTCGGCCACACTTTTTTTGTAGGTATGTCGCTTCCATATGATTCTTTTTTCATTGCTTTCCTGGAGCGGCCAGCTAGGTGATGTAAGTCGTAAGGTTTCAGGCACACTAAGAACTCTGTATAAATTCAAGAATTTTCTCCCAGTAAGTACAAAAAAGATGTTGGTACAGGCGTTGATTTTGCCAATTATTGATTATGGTGACGTGTGTACAACGAATGCCACTCAAGAGTCCCTCAACAAACTTGAACGTCTCCTCAACAACGGCATAAGATTTATCTTTGGTTTGCGTAAATACGATCATGTTTCCTATTACCGTCGCCAGCTCAATTGGCTCTCCATCCGTCGCCGTAGATCACTTCGAATACTTTGTACCCTATTTTCAATCTTGTTTGAGCCTTCTGCTCCTGGATATCTAAGAAATGCCCGATAAGAGTGCCCGTTGTGTGCACGGGTCTTTGTTAATAAGATCGGCTACGCAAGCCACACGCGGGCACACGAACGTCTTCAGCAGCGGAGTTGAAACAGTCGCCGTGGTCGAAATCGGGCGGGAGAGTATATATATATATATATCTAAGAAATAAGTTCCCGTTTGATACCCCTCGCCCTGGAGTTGAGTTGCGTACATCTCGTGTTCTCAAACTATCAATTCCCGCTCACCGCACTGGGTTTATGACTAACTCCTTTGCTGTCCAGGCGAGTCGTCTCTGGAATTCACTCCCTCTCAATATAAGACAAGCCCCGAGCAAGTTAGCTTTCAAGCGGTTGCTACATAAGTATCTGCTGAAACAAGAGTTCGAGTAGCGTTCATCATTATATTATATATTATGAGTATGTATGAAATATGTAGTAGTATATTATTTATATATATTCTAGTGTTTTTATTTGTGTATTCTACATGTAGTTTATCAGAATTATTAATTGTTTAGTTGTTTACTAAGTTCTAATAATTAAATTCCTTTTTCTCCTTGCACCAATTTTACATGTCTCTGTTTGGCCCGATGGTTGACTGGTAGAGAATGCCATTAGGCATTAAGTCCGCCATTTGTACATTATTTTTGTGTATTGTGCAATAAAGTTTAAATAAATAAATAAATAAATAAATAATCCCAGGAATTGGCGTGGGCACTAGTTTTTATGAAAGCGATTGCCATCTGAACTTCCAACCCAGAGGGTAAACTAGGCCCTTATTGGGATTAGTCCGGTTTCCTCACGATGTTTTCCTTCACCGAAAAGTGACTGGTAAATATCGACTACCCGTTTTATATATAAGTAGGTAAATACCGTTAGAGCTAGACATTTTGTTAATGGTCAATATTGTAGACAGCAAAGAATCAGATTCTAACAAATAACTTTGTTATTACTTATATCCAAGGACCGGAACCGGTTACCTTAACCGGGGTTTTTCATAGGGTTATTTTAGAAGTGGTTATAAAAACCCCTACCATAACGGTAACCGTCTGATAAGGTAACACTTTGATTCGGTAACCGTATCAGATCGAGTTAACCCCTGTTACCGGTAACCGAAATAAAAACCCCGTCTATGCTGTTACCTCATAATAAGGTTTTGAACCAGTTCAAACGATTGTAAACTTTACGCAGACTTAAATTCAACTTATTATTGAATAACCGTGGTTGGCATGGGCGGTCTATGAAGCCTCCAGCACAAACAAGTTTTTTTGCCGGTAACTTCGCTTATTGACAATTCAAACAATATTGCACTTTGAGTCCTTAAGCTAAAATTGAAAACAAGTGAGCAATTACAGTATTATTTTTAGAGCGACAGCCGCGGCGCAGCGCGGCCATTCCTTTGTTTATCTTTATACCTGTGTGTTCCTATTGTTTTTGTCAATTCTAGTTTAGAAATTTTTAGAAAAGGGGTTGCAAGTAAACAACATCCTATCCTAGTAATATCTGCTATTATTTAGATATATTTTATGCTACTTAGATTATTATTTTTATTTTCGGGTTCACACTTGATATGTACCTACAGATTAAAGACTGATTTAAAGAAAAAAATTCACCTAACTAGTAATTTTACTGGTACCTAGTTAGGTATAATTTATCTTAAGTGATTTAAAAAAAAAACACTTTGTGATAAAGATACATGCGCTAGCGGATTGTGGTAGATATTTTACCATTGTTAACAAATGACATATGTACTAGTTATTATGAGCTTATTTTATAATAAGCAATTAAAGTCTATTTTTTTATTCGGTAGACTAAAATGACATTTCATAGTATGAAATGAAATGACACATGATGTTCATACTACGAAATGTCATTTTAGTCTACCGAATAAAAAATAGACTTTAGTTTAAAATGTTTTCAGATGCGGTGAGTTGTATGAGCTAAGTCGTAATTTACCTTGTACCGCTTAATGCAGCGATCAGAAAATATCTATAGCAGTTATAAACTTATTTTAATACTACAAATCTTTCATTAATACCAGGGGGCTCAGCACGGTTCCATTTTTATCGACTATCACTATGCCCGTCACTTTCGCACTTACATACTTGTTAGAACGTGACAGGCATGGTGATAAACGATAAAAATGCGACCGTGCTACTAGGGCAGAATTCATTATACATATTCATTGGGTATCTATAACATTGGTAGGTGAAATAGTTTTGATTAAATTAAATAGATACATAATTACATACATACTTAGTAAGCAGTGTTGGGCATTCAAGAATAAAATCATTATTTAAATAAGAATTCCTAAGAATAAAATCATGTTGATTTTATTCCCGTCAAAATTATTCAAATAATTTTGATCGGAAATAATTCGTATGTGAAAAAATTGAATAAGAATAATCTCATTCTTAATCAAATAAATATAATCATGATTTTATATTCTAAATAATATTCCTGGATTAAACATGTAGTATGGGTGCCGTATAGGCGTTACGTATAGATGGAAGTAAATTAGACAAGAAACTATTATGTTTCTTGACTAATTTATACCTGATTTTATGCAATAAAATCTTACAAATTTAATTTACTGCCGCATAGTCTTGGTATTGGACGATACCCGTATTTATTTTAATGTGATAACTAAATCATCAGGTACAATTCAGCTGCTCTGAACGGATGGTGGATAGCGAAACTCTTCAATGGCTGTGCCTAAATTAATGTAAAAAATAAAAAACCGGCCAAGTGCGAGTCTGACTCGCGCAGGAAGGGTTCCGCACCATTACGCAAAAACCAGCAAATAAATCACGTTTGTTGTATGGGAGCCCCATTTAGATATTTATTATATGCTGTTTTTAGTATTTGTTGTAATAGCAGCAACATAAATTAATTATTTGTGAAAATTTCAACTGCCTAGCTATCACGGTTCATGAGATACAGCCTGGTGGCAGACAGACGGATAGAGGAGTCTTAGTAATAGGGTCCCGTTTATACCCTTTGGGTACGGAACCCTGAAAAAAGATGTTTTTAAAGGTAGGATAAGGAATGGCTTGATATGGTGTATTCCTATTTCTCCCCGCCGGGCACAGATGGGAATAGGCGCTTCATTTAAATCATTCCCATATGTCCCCGCCTCATGTATCGCGGCGATCACGTTGGGCAGGAACAAATGGGGAAAATACTCATGATTTTTTTCTGTTTTCGAATTATGTTTATAATTCGTTTTTTTTTAGCATTAGAAAGAACTTGAAAGAAGGTAAGCGACTTTTTAAAAACCATAACTATTACTTATGAAAGCAGAAGACTATAAAAGATCGTATTAGATTCATAATTGTTACATATTTACCGTAACTTATTTTTAAAATGTGCTTTTCAATTAAAAGAGACATCAAGATTGTTTACCTTATTTCTAATGCTAAAAAAAACGAACTATAGTATGTGGTTTCAGTATCCGAGTTACTACCAAGACTTATGGTGTTTTTAAAAGCTCTTCTGATATTTAAAATTTGCATTTATTATTTAGACGGAAATTAACAGGTATATCGTTTGACACAACGCTTGCCGCACGTGTTTAGCAAATGCTGACAAAGAATTCACCACGCCACGACTTAATCCTATTCTTATTGCCAATGAGTAATAAATGACGGTCTCAAGTGCAAACACGCCTGCAACTTTCTGCAAATCTATTTAATTATAGTGATAAGCGTAGGACTCTTTTCTTACCTGCAGTAATTTACTATCTCATTCACTTTCCGTAGGTGTGAAAGAGATAGCATACGTAAGACCTCAAGGCTGGTAGGAATAATAAACAAAATACATACTTAATACGCAAAGAAATATACATTGAACCATCATAATTATAATTTCGCAGTTTACTTTCTATGTAGCTTCATTATAAAATTATCATCACCGTTTCGAAGGCTTCAAAAAATTCAAATCAATCCGACCATTGAAAAGAGGGGTGAAATTCATTTTACTATCTATATACATTGTACTACATATAATATGACGTATAATATGACCAAATAAATGCCATTTAACCTTGTTACCACTAACTCATGTATCTACAATTACATCAATTAGTCATGACACGGCAGAGTACTGATAACAATACTGTAGTGTAGTACAATAATAAGGCTTTATTGTTGTCACTATGACTCTCACCGCATTCTGCTTAATCCTAAATATCCTAATACAATAGAAAATACCACGACCTTTAAACATTCGGTGCACTTGCGTTGTAGCGCGTGCCAGCGGAGCGCAGCGTTTCGATTTAAATACGCATGTTGCTTCGCCTGTGTAGGTATATTTATTATCTTCATGTTATTAGGTACTAGGAAGTGCAAATAATTGACTTCATACATGAAAGATATTTTCCAGATTTTGTTCAATAGTCACCTTCAACAACACGAGAGTAATCTAGAGCAGAGTTGGGCAAAAAATAACTTGAATAAGAATAAGAATAAAAACAGAAATTTCATTCTTATTCCAATCGATTTGAATAAGAATAATTCTTGCACTCGTTATTTTAGAATAAATAGAAAGTGAATAAATCATGACACTTTTATTTTAAATGAAAAAGACAAAACGGAATATTTATTCCAGATGTAGGATTATACTAAATAACGTTTTATTCAATTAGAATGTTATTCTGAATTAATTTAACTTTTGTAGTTACATACTACTACTTTTAATTTTGTAAGTTTCTAAACTAAATAAAACAAATAAAATAGATAAAACAAATAAAATAAATGAAATAAATAAATAAAAACAAATAAATTATATTATTTACATCTATTTTATTAGTATTGCATTTTAGTTTTTATATAATATTATAAGTATTAGTTTAATTTTTAAGTAGGTTTATTTTAATTTTAGTTTAGGTTTTAAATTTTTAATTCATACTATTCATAGTTAGTTGTAATGTTTTTTTATTATTACCTTTTAAGTTAAATAAATGAACTTTATCCTAATAAAATAAATAAGATAAATAAAATAAACGAAATAAATAAAATATATAAAATAAACAAAATCAATAAAATAAATAAAGTAAATAAAGTAAATAAAGTAAATAAAGTAAATAAAGTAAATAAAGTAAATAAAGTAAATAAAGTAAATAAAGTAAATAAAGTAAATAAAGTAAATAAAGTAAATAAAGTAAATAAAGTAAATAAAGTAAATAAAGTAAATAAAGTAAATAAAGTAAATAAAGTAAATAAAGTAAATAAAGTAAATAAAGTAAATAAAGTAAATAAAGTAAATAAAGTAAATAAAGTAAATAAAGTAAATAAAGTAAATAAAGTAAATAAAGTAAATAAAGTAAATAAAGTAAATAAAGTAAATAAAGTAAATAAAGTAAATAAAGTAAATAAAGTAAATAAAGTAAATAAAGTAAATAAAGTAAATAAAGTAAATAAAGTAAATAAAGTAAATATGGTAAATAAAGTAAATAAAGTAAATAAAGTAAATATGGTAAATAAAGTAAATAAAGTAAATAAAGTAAATAAAGTAAATAAAGTAAATAAAGTAAATAAAGTAAATAAAGTAAATAAAGTAAATAAAGTAAATAAAGTAAATAAAGTAAATAAAGTAAATAAAGTAAATAAATTAATAAAGTAAATAAAGTAAATAAAGTAAATAAAGTAAATAAAGTAAATAAAGTAAATAAAGTAACTAAAGTAACTAAAGTAAATAAAGTAAATAAAGTAACTAAAGTAACTAAAGTAAATAAAGTAAATAAAGTAAATAAAGTAAATAAAGTAAATAAAGTAAATAAAGTAAATAAAGTAAATAAAGTAAATAAAGTAAATAAAGTAAATAAAGTAAATAAAGTAAATAAAGTAAATAAAGTAAATAAAGTAAATAAAGTAATTAAAGTAAATAAAGTAAATAAAGTAAATAAAGTAAATAAAGTAAATAAAGTAAATAAAGTAAATAAAGTAAATAAAGTAAATAAAGTAAATAAAGTAAATAAAGTAAATAAAGTAAATCAAATACATAAAATAAAAAATAAAAAATAAATAAACAAAATAAAAAAATAATCAAAATAATCAAAATAAATTATATAAATAAAATTAACAAAATTAATGACATATAAAATAAATGAAATAAGTAAAATAAACAAAATAAAAAAATAGACAAAATAAGTAAAATAAACAAAAACATTAAAATAAACAAAAACATTAAAATAAGCAAAATTAAAAAAAATACAAAAATAACAAAATAAACTATTAGTTCTATTAATAAATTAACTTTTTCTTTTAGTAGGTATTTGACTGACGGCACATCACTAAATACGAATGTAGCAAACCAATAAGCAACCGATAATAAAGGTTACCATAACTGAATAAAAACCGGTTAAAAACCCCTAACAAAAACCCTAACGCGATGGGGTTTTGAGATTAACTCGGTTAAAGGTTAAGGTTACCGTTTCAATAAGCTTACCGTTACAATCAGGTAACAGTATGATAGGGTTACCGAATGATACGGTAACCGAATTGATTGGGTTACCGAATGGATAGGATTAAGCGTAAAGAGGGGTTTTCCGGTCCTTGCTTATATCCGGTTTATTACTTAATTTTAGGTTCTTTTTAATTTATAAACAAACATAATTATCAGCCCTTAAGGTAAGCTGGCAACATAACCTATGAGCGCATGCAACTTTAGGACGTGATTAGTGTGAACAATGTTTCATATTTAGATTTCTCAATAAGGAACAGACAAACCAGATATCTGTTTGAGAGTACTCTCATCCAGATTTTGAATACCACTTTTCATAATTGCCACCTATTCACATAGCGAAACAAATACTAAGGGCCGGTTGTACCAAACCGTATGTCACCGTTAAAGCCTTCGCAAAATTTTATTGTAAGGGAAGTTTCATAGTTCACTGCTGAGTGACGTTGATCAGTCCGCTAAGTGTGGTTGATGCAACTGGCCCTAAGCACAATAAAGTGCTATGTTGACAAGATTTTCTAGGATAAAAAACAAATAACTTCATCAAAAAGTTACATCAGAATTCAATTATCAAATTATTAACAGACCAACGCCCAAATTATGTCGGAAATGCTGTACTTCCTACATTGTACGAAGTGAACAAAACCAATTTGTCTAAACTTCTATTTCCTATCATATTTTGTAACCGGATTGACCATTTTGCAACGTTGAAGTGGTTATTAACGTGTTAGCAGTTAATTACCTTACATCATAGACAGGTTATAATAAAAAAGAAGCAAACGTAAAAATAACTAACCCAAATACAGCTTTTTTGTAAAATAAGTCTTCAAATTCTGTTAAAAATTAAACCTCATAGACCCATGTCACGTCATAAAAAAACAAATCTACACCTACCAGCACCGTTACCAAAATCGTTTTGTCGTGAAACATACAATGAACACACATATAGGTATACACACACATAGTAAAATCATAAGATGTAGCGTACTTATTTAGCCGCCTGAAAAGTGGGTCTAAAATGAGCTGAATCGTACAATCGTTTGAACTATTAGTAGATCGTTATAAACGTGTTTTGTTAAGATTAAGTTAGTTACGTTTTTTTTAATAAAACCCACAAAAGTTTAGTTTAGTTTAGTTTAGTGCTATAAATTATAATACAATACAATTACAATAGATATGAACTAAAGTAGGTAGGTACTCAGTTGAATGATTGATCCTTCAACTAAGTATAGTATTTCATATTGTCTAATGTTATCCCTCTGTCCTCAGTTACTCCATTTGGCTGTTGCCCGTTCCCGGTCACACGGCCAAACTTAACCAATCTGTTTAAGGACAGGATTAAGCATACAGCAAGCATTCGAAGCATCCCATCGTCAACCTGTCCGTTGCGTAAGCGCCGACGCAACTCCTGCGGCATTCTTACCAAGAAAGTACGTTTCACTTTCCTTACGCTCGGACGGACCCGGCTAAATGAAAATAAATAAATCATAATAGGTTAGGTTATGATTTTTTGCTGATTATGTAAATGCTCCGTGACGAAGGTTTAATATATTTGAACCTATTACGTTTTTAATACAACCTTTTTGTTGCATTTTCGTTAGAGATATTTTTATATTAGTACAGCAACAAAATTGTTAGTCGATATCATGATTAATACAGAGGAATTTGATTAATAGGTAGTTGAACCGTTGAACCTGAACTTAAATAATGAGTAAGATACAAACTGTATTACTTATTAAATACGAGGGTGCCAAACAAGCGTGCATCCCACCTAATGATAAGCGGCCACAACAGTCTATGGATGCTTGTAATTCCAGTGGAGTCACAAAACTTACAAGTTACAAGCACTGACTTAACTAAAAGAATCTCAATAATTTTAATCGATAACTCTACTTACTTAAGGTTGGCTATAAAGCTTATGCTTTTAAACAAACCACAAGCACTAGGAGCAGGATTATTATAATTCGGAATGAAGATAATTTACTATTAAGTGATCATCTTCATTACTATGTCTGAAATGTTTTAGTTAAGTGGTAAGTAAACCTGCGACCACGACCTTAAGGTGAGTAAGTACAAGTAGCAAACTTGGTACAGGCATTTTCTACACGTGAAAAGTATGCGTGATAATCTTCACAGAGAATGCAAACATATCAGATGAAGCAGATAGACGGCTTAAGGGATTTGGGTCAAACAGAAAACTGTGTTCACGTCTTTCCTGTAGACATACACAAGAGTTAAGGGCTATAAAGGTTAATTTTCTTATTTAACCCTTATCCACGTGAATTCGTGAAAAGGTCCTCCTTTTATTTAGAGAACTATGATAAAATCATTACTTACATGCCCACAAGCTGTTAACTATTGCCCACAGGAGAGAAAACTAGTGTGTTATCGCTAACTGTACATTTTTCCATCCTGTGGGCAATAGTTAACAGCTTGTGGGCATGTAAGTAATTTTATCATAGTTCTCTAAATAAAAGGAGGACCTTTTCACGTGGATAGGGGTTAAATAAGAAAATTAACCTTTATAGCCCTTAACCGTTGTGTATGTCTACAGGAAAGACGTGAACACAGTATTCTGTTTGACCCCTTTACGTCGGACACTTTCAGCCATCTTTCTACTGAGAGGGATAGGAAAATGACATATTTCTTTATCTGTATTTCGAAATGGTATATGTTATATCCCTTCAGGCACGACTATGGTTTAAAAACTTTAAAAGTGAGAAGTACGAGTAGTAAGTAGCAAACTTAATAACATTATCTAAACTTTAAGGTAAGGGCAGGGAAATAATTAACTAAGCAGGAAGTGTAATCTTCTGCATCTTCCCAGAAAATGCAATCATCAGAAGAAGCTGTTAGTTGGGCGGCTTCTTAGCGACCTCGGTATTAATAAGCAAGAATACAAGTACTGATGTTGGTGGCATCTTCTACTAAAGTAAGGGATAGGAAACGCAATGTAAATAACCGGGAAGTATGTATGACATCTTCAAACTCTTTATAGACAATACAATGATCGTATTAGATACCGCGAATAAGCCTGGGGCCGACCTCGGTATTAAGATGCGGCAGAGACCTTGCGTTTTCGACTTCATCCGTATTTGGAGTTCCTTATTTGTATATGACTGCTGTCTAGTCATTTATCAATATATTGAGTACATTTGTCTTAATTCTATGTATTGTGCGTTTTAATATGGATCCGTGAACATATTTAACTGGCTATAACCATTTCAGAAGGAGGAGGTTATTAATTACAAATGAATTTAAATGTTTTTTTTACATGTTGTTGTATAATATATTATGTTTAATATCTGGGCGACCGAGCTTTGCTCGGAAAACATATAAAAAACTTAAAAACTCGCATTTTCTCACAGATAAGACCTAGCTAGATCGATTTTTCGCCCACCAAAACCCCATGTAGCAAATTTAATCGAAATCATTAGAGCCGTTTCCGAGATCCCCGAAATATATACACATATAAATAAATAAATAAACAAGAATTGCTCGATTAAAGGTATAAGATAAGATATAAGATAATATGGGATTGTTTTTTATTTCTCAGACAAATAAGTCAAAACCGACGATATGCACCATTAAAGAGTATGCGATGTCTGTAACTAAAACTAATTTGCAGATAAATTTTATTCATTTAGGTAAGACGAGTAATGAAGGAATACTTTGCGCCCTATAAGACGGTCTTACGTGGATGGCTCCTAGCCTAGATCAACTTGTTTGCTTCCTCGTAACTTTTAGCAATAAAGTATTTGAATAAAAACCTTCCTTGTGAGCTTCCGTGTTATGTAACAAGGTGTCAATAGGGCTCAGTATGTTCAGTTACACCTATGGAAGAAGGATTAGGTAATACAACGTAAAACGGTATGTTTTTACACATATTTTAACGTGTCTATATATGTTCGTGTAAGTAAATACGTAATGGTAATCTAGATGTTTGTCTGCCTTATACCTACATAAATAATTATATTCTATATGTTTTTTTTTTGCATTTTCATAATATTATCATTGTATTTCTTACGTCATCTATTTTTGACGATTAATCCCCCCCGTAAAATCATCCATAAATCATGCTTCGAATGACCCCGTTTCCTCCTACGTCATGCTACCATCATCCGATGTCCAGATCCCCCCCTCCCCTCTAATTTGAAATGGCGTAATTTATAGCTAACAAGCCCCATAGTAACATGGATAAAAATTAGCTCGCTCGTTATAAAATTAATGTATTTGTTATACTTCCTCAGTCTGTTTTAGGAAATTTCGATCGTAACTTAGATTCTAAGCCGCATTACTTACCGCACCGTATCTCGGAATGATGCTCGTTAAGACATACTTATTGTGCCAATTAGTCTCAAGCCCAATTCGCCACATTTGAAGATTGTGCCAATTAGGCTCACGCCTAATTCGCTACATTCGAAGCAAATGACTCACGGTCGAGATCGATTTTATGTACTAAAGTCGGACTCGGTTCAATTTAGTGCTCGGTATTTTTAACTTTAAATCAATGCTCACAAATTTAAAGCTAAAGCTTAAGTTTTATAAGTGTTCACATGGATTTAAGGAAAAAATCAAATTAAAATTACACTTAATTACACTTAGAAGTTTATCAATCTAAATAATCCAAATACACGCATAATATTAAGTTAGACTTCTTATATAAATAATATTTTCTATGTAAAACAACTTTCAATAAAATTATAAATTCATAAATACCATTCTCATTAAGGCAATCACTCCAAACGGTGTTGATAACATACTCCAAATACTGAGTCAGAGGTAAATCGTACAAGGAAATTTTATACAACCGGCCCACCCGATACCGACAGGTGCCTAGTGCCTACTGTTAACTAACTATTTTTAAACCTTGTTTCAAGGACCGAAGGACTATCTATGGTCAGTTAAGGGTGCTGTTCTACCTGCCCGATTTGACGACCACACCTCGCGGATCTGCGTTGCGACATCTCGACCAAGTCAAATTGGTTTTAAATGAGACGGCATTTCGTTTTATTACCAGTTTAATAAGTGTAGAGTCGAATGCCGATTTCTGCTAAAATGGGTAATTATTTCGTCCGCTTGCAGTCAAATATTACATGTCTGAGAGGTGTTTTAGAGCAAATATTGATAGTTTGAGAAGTTGCGTAACTTCATAGCATGAGAACCGGCAACCTTGTAGAAATGTATTTTTAATTATTGTCGTACGTACAAACAGCAACACTCTTAACTGTACATTGGTGGACTTTATTACAAAAGGCAGGTCCACTGATGTACAGTTAACAGTGTGGGCGATGGTACATGATTAACAGAATATCGTTGGAAGAGGGAGGTGCGTCGCCTGTGCATGCATCTCTCATTGATTTCTTGTGGAACCAGTATCTTTAAATATCTGTACTTAACCTTTTAACCGCCATAGAATACGTCATCGAGCGTGCTCGTGTCGTCGGGGGTACGAAGTTACACGAAGTTTTGTCTTATGTATCAGACAGCGGCGAAATGAGCCCGACTTTGTGTCTTATATATCAGTCTACGGCGGTTAAAGGGTTAATCATAATCCCTTATTGATAAGTAAAATTATGCATGTATATTTTACGAAATGTTAGTGCTTGTATAGGTTAACGATCGTCATCTGTTTATATTTTCAAACGATTTACGACAGAGTCGTTAAAAATATCTATTCTATGTTGCAATGCTCGATATTCGGAAGTGATAAACTATAGAACACATAAAATTGCATCTAAACCCGGCCAGCATCACGACGGAATGTTGCGTGCTCGAGAGTGCTAGTTACTGGAGCGAGCGCAACTGGCAGATAATCTTCATTCTCACATAATACTGCACATAATGGACTACATAATTGGGTCACGCGTTGGTGTAAAAGAAACGTGCTATCTAGTGTGAAATCCTTGCATATTTAGGTAAGGTAATGACTGTAATGAGCACTAAAAAAGGTACATACTAGGAAGTAGGAATGACGACTGTCAGAGCTACGAATATAAACTATTAATTAATTGGCGCTTAATGGATTTGTAAACAGTATGAGTAGGTTAAAATCTTACAAGGTTCAATGTTTTCAATTGATTTAAATGCAATTAAATGGTAATTCAGTTTAACTTAAAGACTTGTTTGTACTATAATTGAAATACCGTCATAACAAGCTTGATTGGAATGTTATTGTCTGTTTTAGAAATCATCATCATCACTTTAGCCTCTTGAAACATTTGGACATAGGCCACTTATCTCGGTCCTGTGCTAGTCTCATCCAGAAGTGCCCCGCAATCTTCCGAATGTCATCCATCCAACGAGCTAACGGACACCAGCTGCCGTATTCGAACTTCAAGATATTCACAAGAGACGACACGTACTAGATCCATTCTAGATACGTTATAGTTTAGATTTCAACTAGTTCGCTTTTGCAGCGCAATTCGGGCAACCAATGTCACTTTTACGATAGATCGTGTTAGATATCTATTAGATGTGAATTAGATCTCTAAGTAATATCTAGACATTTCCGCGATTCTGGAGATACTCTTGAACGATTTCCACATCTAACAGATATCTAACACTATCTAACGTAAAAGTGACATTGGTTGCCCGAATTGCGCTGCAAAAGAGAACTAGTTGAAATCTAAACTATAACGTATCTAGAATGGATCACTAGATCCATAAGAGACGACACGTACTAACGTGTCGTCTCTTGTGAATATCTTGAAGTTCGAATACGGCAGTAGATCATTGTGTCAGTGGGTGCTCTTAATAATTACTGTAGGTAGTTGCACAGAAATATGCCTGATATATTGTATAACCTAATTAACATTGATACTTAATATGCCGCCGTTATAAGGAGTGAACTGATGTGTGATCAGCCATTTAAACGCCGATTAAGAGATTTTTTTATTGGATAAACCGTTGTACTCTGTCAGTGAATTTATGAATGATTTATTTTGACGATCCGCCACAGGAGATACAATCTCGACATGATTTTATTTTAAAATCTTATCATTCTGTAATTATTGCATTTTTAATTAAATATTTTATTGATTATATTCTGGTGACATCCTTGTTTTGACGATCATATTTATGAATTCTTGTAGATTGACATGCCTGCAATTTATAATGTAATCTGTATTATGAAATAAATACATCTATCTATCTATTTATCTATCTATGTTATATGTAATTTGTGTCGGTGTGTAAAGTATTTACAAGTAACCAAATTTCAATCACTACTACGTATCTGAACGCATTATACATTTCAAGATCTCGAGTGTTTGTCCAGAATAGTCCAGATCTTAGTACCATTTTCTTATTAGCACAGCATAAGTTAAACGTCCAGTGCTCAATATGCTAATGCCCAACAGATAACATCCTTCTATCACCTATCACCAATATTGATAATGATAATAAATAGGTATACCTAATATGCGCTGGAATATGTATATGTAAATATAGGTAACTGTCTGTAGCTTGACACCGCTCCACTACTTTCTATTTACATATATATTTTTACTCGTACATTGCAGCAGCATAGAACAACGAGTGTGTGAATTATCAAATAAGACTGCGCAATCAAAGATTCCAAAGGTTACCACGAAAGGTCACATTTCGACAGGACTCGCGATCGACTCGCAAATTCGCGATTGTCGAAACGGATTCACGCGCATCCGTAAGCAAGTCACGTACGGGTCAAGTGTAAGAATAGATGATGAAAGGAATTTTAATCGATTTTTCTAAAGTCTATTTATTATTTCCGTAGACTAAAATGACAACCACAAATGTCAAACGTAGAAATAATGTGGCCAGCTTAAAACAAACAGTGATGATCTTTGATTTCGGTTTGTGAATAACCAATAAATATTAAATTAATTTTAGATTCAAAATAAACAAAAAAATAAATCTAAATGGTTCCTTTACAAAACAGGTCACGAAAAGTACAAAGTAAGGTTCTCATTTAAATAAAACTTAGTATAGGTACGTAGAGAAATAGGATGAGTAACTTAGTGTATTATGAGCTATATGATATGTAGCTTCGATCGTTAATCTTACAATAAAATCGCTTTAAAATATTAGAAATATTGTGTATAAACCTGGATACAAAATTTCTAAATACCTCAAAATGATGACATTTTTACCTACGCTATTTCATATTTTAATACCTCTCCTAGTGTCCCCTTTTAGCACGTCACGGGTTATCCATTCATTGTGTTACAGACACTTCATCAACAAATATAAGTACCTCCCAAATCCCAATAGTTTATTTTCGGTTAGTACCGGTTGCAGCACATCACTATTTATAAGACGTAAAAAACTAGCAACACATAAAATGTCATTTTAGTCTACGGAAAGAATAAATAGACTTTAGACTTTACACGTGTAAAACTGTAATGTGCCGTGAAATTTAAGTATCATAGTAGTAAATATAGTATCATAGTAGTGTCTATTTTCATAGGTACACTATTTACAATCCTGCACCAAACTGTCTCTGTTTAGCCCAATGGTTGACTGGTAGAGAATGCCTCAAGGCGTTAAGTCCGCTATTTGTACTATTTTCGTGTAAATTTGTGCTAAATAAATAATTTTAATTACATAATTTCGTATTACCTAGTACATAGGTACCTACGTTAATATAGTTAGGTATGTATTTATTACAACTATGGGCCCGATTCGGATTTTGAAATAGACATCTATTAGATATCTTTTAGACATCACCAAGATACGATAACGATATGTTTAAGATCTAACCTGTGATACTCTTGAACGATTTCCACTAAGACATGACTTAGAGATCCAATTCACATCGAATAGATATCTAACTCTATCTAACGTAAAAGTGACATTGGTTGGCCGAATTGCGCTGCAAAAGATAGCTAGTTGATATCTAAACTATAACGTATCTAGAATGGATCTAGTACGTGTCGTCTCTTGTGAATATCTCGAAGTTCGAATGCGGCAGTATAACTAGGTTAGTTCCAATATATAAGGTTCATCTACAGATTTATTACATATTACGATGATATTACATAAGGATCCAGTTTCAGAGTCATGCGCGGCCGTTATTAGGTCAGAGTGTTCGCATGGCTGATCACTGACAAAAGACGTATCGCGAGTGAGAACGCTTGGTTACGCAGCGGATTAATGTCGGCAATTAACTGTGATTGTGTTACCAGGTGTTTTATTGACACTACAATATTACAGCTCAAATTACAATAGGTATTTTCCTGTGAACTGATGAGATATTATTATTAAATTGTACAACGGGACTTAATCGCGTATGTAAGTTTTAAGATTTACCTCCTACGTTTCGAGGACGGCGTTGTCCCCGTGGGCTCGGAGAAGACGTGGACCACAGGAAAATCGTGAAAGTTTAAATCAGTGTGATGAGATATTGTAAAAAATGCGTCTTTCCCGTACCACGTGACAATGGTGGCCATGTGACTTCGAATGCATCGAAGACAACACGTACTTAGATACAAACCATTCCAATTCAATGAATTGTATAGGGTACACTGGTACGCTAAGCGTAGTATTTCCTTGGTCTTGTCATAGGACTCACGCACATAGGTATAGTGCCAAAAAGCATAGACAATTGAGAGTTACACATTCACTGCCAGTGACCCACTAGGCGTGTTCTCTGTTCGTAAGCGTTTTTCGTTACAAAGCGGAAAACGTCTACGAAGCTTGAGATCCCGGGTTCGAATCCCGGTAAGGGAATTTATTTGTGTTATTGCCACATATTTTTACAAATATTTGTTTCTCACTTATACATATATTTATTACCTATATATATTATAAATTATATCGTCGGTTAGGTTAGCTCCCGCAACACAAACCTTATGAAGCTTACTGTGGGACTTAGTCGATGTGTGATTGATGTATTGTTTACTGTTTATTATTATTATTTATTTTGTGCTTATATGTAAGAAATATATTTCTAGTAGGCATTTAATCGTCACCCATAAAATCTTATGAAATAATGACGTTTCCATATAGGTAACTAATGATAACTAGCTACGTCGTAAATGAATTATGATAACATTTGATAACATGAATTTATCCCACGTAATCAGGTTAATAGTTCTAGGTACTTCTTGCGAATTGAGGTCAAAAGACGTAAAACCTGCCCTTTTTATAACTAAAATAATTACAGAAAGAACAGACGTCAATAAAAAAAAATTGAATACCTACCAGAATACTTTACTGTTTAAATGGTCTGGTAAAAGTGTGAAAATGTCGTTATTAATGTCAAATTTCTATGAAAATGTTACTTTCATGAGGACACTCCCTCACTTTGTTCTATTTTGATGTTTAAGCTGGTGCAAAGTTACCCAAAGCCGCGTTTCCACTTAGTGTTTTAAGCAAACATTTTGTTTTGAGCAATTGTTTGCTCTGTCCATTTACTATAGGAGCGTGTTCCCATTAACCGAACGAACGAACGATTGCTTGCTCAGAACCCTGACCTTGAAAAGAAAGGGATTTTGAACAGCGCGCCAAGCGGGACGTTTTGGAAACTCAAAATCCCATACAAAATGAGACTTAACGCAAACGCGTACGTCACGTCACACTATTGAATATTAACACTAGGGGTACAGGACACTAAGTGAAACCGCGGCTAAAGACTGACTGTCGTATTACGGTATTACCATTATTATGATAAGACTGACTCATAGACAAATCTAGAGCAATACCCCGAAACGTGACACTTCGCAGATGTCAACAGCCTCCACGATTATTATTACAGCGATTTGAGAGCGCATTTCAAAACGAGCATAGACAATAGAGACTATACAACAGGTTGCACAATGGTTCGCACGTCGGATTCACAGGGATTCTGAAACGGTGACCTTTGTTTATGGTAGATTTTGATGATTTGAAGAATAGAATAGTGTCTGTCAACCGTACCGTACAAAATATAAATATGACTATATAACATAATTTGCCTTCAAATATTAGATAAGTATTCTCGCACGTGCTATGGACATTATGAAATCTGATAAAAAACAATTGATTCGTATGTTCTCGTGTGCTATGTTTTAAATGCGATGCGCACTTTTAGCCGCATTGGTTATGAATTTGGCATGATTGGATAAATTTAGTAGGCACTAGACGAAAATTACATATTTATTTAAGTATAAATAGTATCCAGATACGGGTTTGTATCAACTTATATGGAGCAGTTTTAAGTTGTTTTTAAGCCTGCCTGAATCATTGTTCAATATGTATTGTCAATCAAATACAAAATACAAATACAAAATCGTTTATTTGTCCAACATAGGTATGAATAGTACATAAGTACAGTTCTTATAATATTACTGTTGTATCAAATCTACAGCAGTTATAGTTATTCCAAATATCTTAGAACTGCGTCTGTATCGCAATAGCTACCGATTATAATTCCGTGCCGGCAATGAGGACGAGTCGGGTAATCGGTGAGTAATTACCATCGTTACGGAATCGAAACAAATGCGTCCACAAATTCGTTCGACAATAATTAGCCGATTTGCGTGATTTACTGTTGTGTAATAGACTATATTTAATAGGAAAGATAGGAAAGTTAGCAAAACTTATATCTAGTTATCGTTAAACATGAAATGTTTAAAAATAGTTACTTTTTATACTATGTATTTTTATATAGGTATCGTGTTTTTTATCGATCTGAAGTGATGATTTAGGGATACAAAGTATCCGATATCTTTTTATAGAGGTATTTAAGCGTATGGCTTAACATTGTAGGCAATCTATGCTAATAGTATAACTCGAGGCTACGCAGCCAACCGATCGCGTCAGGTGTCAGATTGGTATAGAGGTCCTCCGGGCTGCCTTGGGCATCGTTCAATAAATGTGCTGCCTGGGTAGTATACACAGATATTAATGTACCTCGAGATGATACAAATATGTCTGCGGTTTTAAGCTTAATTCGTTGCAATTACACTACAGACATATATTATGTAAGGTAAGTCTAAAACAATAGGGCCCCAGGTTAGGTAACTGAAGAATTGATATTATTAATAATAATGATATATGGTGATTATGCGAGATAATTATAGGAGTGTGTTACATAATTATTAACCAGCATAGAGCTTACATTATGACCCTAAAGACAATAAGTAAATGTTGACACCTGTCATGCATTGTCATCATAAACAAGAATTAATAATAAGGTTAAATATATTAGAAACGGGTCACTCACGTATTTTAAGTCGAAAAACGCTCGACATGTTTCACTCCGTACCATCAGGAGCTTGCGTTCACGGTGACGGAGTGAAACATGTCGAGCGTTTTTCGACTTAAAATACGTGAGTGACCCGTTTCTAATATATTTAATATGTCTGTGTCTCACGGAAGTTTTGTTATTAAAATAATAAGGTTATAGAGAAAGGTAAAGATTTTATCTTGGCACCTATCTTTTGATGTTTTATTACTTGTTTGTGTAGTTATTATATACATATTTGCATTAGAAAGTGTTGTCACATCTATGAACTACCATTTTAAAGTAGGTAGCATGTCAAAAAGAGCTGACATTAATGCATGTCAAAATTGTTACCTGTCAACACGACTGATAAAATCAACTAAAATGATAAAATCAACTAAAAGTAAAAATATATAAATTTTTAGTAATTTCCTGTTAAATTAAAACTACAACGAAATGGTGTCAAGACAAGTGAGTAATTTGTTGCAAATGTGAATTCAAAAACATACGTAGATAATTTTACTTTAATCTGATTTGTTCATAAACGAAAAAGATAAAAACACGAAAGTAAAACATGATCTAAAATCTAAATTTATACATGAATGTTTTAAAATCTTTGTTTTTTCCAAAAGACTCATGGTATAGAAAACGTTTTACGTCTTCATGTCCGCTTCGTATAAAAAAATATGCTGTGACACAAATAAACAATAAATAAATTATATAAATTAATTATGTAGTTGGAAATGCCTCTTCAATCAATGGACGACGCGGGAAGCGAAGTTGCTTTAATTATAAACGCCGCCTCGAAGAGGATAGAAAGTAAGTTTTTTCTGCGATTCATAAATGCAGTCCATAGCTACTCTAATGATACCATACCTCATCGCTAGTTTTCTATAATTTGAGGACAGGTGAATGATATATACCTGAAACAAATAAATAATAGCAATTAATACAAAAGAAAATATACATAATAACAGTTATGCACACTAAATATACTGTAGTACAAAAGTAGAATTTTCACTAAACGATATCGTTTAGAACAATTTGCCTACTAAAGACATCAACGGGCTTACTTACATTCCTAAACCACAGAATAAATAATAGTACTAAGTACAGAAGACTCACTCTCTAACAAAACGCGTCTGTTACGATCAGCACAGATATGGCCGCTAGGTGGCGACAGCGCCACGCGCGGCTTATGGCTTTCCCCAAGATTGGGGCCGAACGGATGTACTTTTAGCTACCTGTAGCAAAGTGACGAAATCGCGGAGTGAGACACGCCTGCCTAAACTTAAATGAGCAACAATGTACATTTTTTTTACATTTATATACCTACCTAAATTCATTTTAAAGTTCCATAAATTGCCTATATGAACAAACAAACAACAAACAAGTTGCAAAGTTCAATCATCCCTAATAACTATTGTTAACATTCATAATAACTAGTAGTGCTAAACTTAATTATTTAGCCACAATTTAATAGACTTTTAAAATTGTAATAAAATCACGAGATCTAGGTATTAATTTTCGAAACCCGAAAATAATTTGCAAACGTGCGAAACTGAGTAGATTTTCAGCTGCAATGTTACCATTATCTCATAACCAGTTATTATACAACCGCATATTTAATCACATTTCTGTTTTGTTACATTTTAAATCACTTAAAATAACTAAGTTCCGTTACATTGTGGTCAAAGTAATCAGCCATCAAATTGACCGATAAATGGGAGTACACATCGTTAAAGTGACCACAAAACGATGTTCGGCATCTCAGATATTTTCTTTATCTCTATCGGAGATAGTGAAAGTATTATTTAATTAATAACACTGTTAAACTGTAATTTGGATCGTTAAGTAGTCATCACACATTCCGCCTAGTTATGAATGACAAACATATAATTTATTAGATATTTATTGTAATAAAAAGTACTAGTGAAATGATTGGAAAATGTAATACATTGCATATGAAAAATGTGACTTTAAACTCGAATTCTAGCCAAAAAATATACTAAGGTATTAATAGTGTTAAATTAAATCATTACATTAGATTTTAAATTTATCTAGTTCAGTTTTACTTATTAATAATAATAATAACTCCACGGCCGGCTTCGGCCACGGCGACTGCTGTCAACTCCGTTGCTGTCGCTGGTGCGCTCGCAAGTGGCTGATGTAGCCGATCTTTTTAGTAAATGTTCGCGAACATTGCGGGCATGTGAGCACACCGTTGACATAA
Source organism: Cydia amplana (assembly GCF_948474715.1). NCBI lineage: Eukaryota > Metazoa > Arthropoda > Insecta > Lepidoptera > Tortricidae > Cydia > Cydia amplana. The sequence goes on along the minus strand of NC_086080.1, from coordinate 16,015,233 downwards.
TTATAGGGTATTGCCGCAGGTGGTCTGGCTTTTATTTTATCACGCTTGGCATCAAGCTCCAAGCGCCGCCGAGATTCAAAATCGGTTTTTTTTTACTTATTATGTTATATATGAGGCATGTTTGTATGTATGGTGTATATTGTTCTTTCATTCATATTATGTATATATCTCGTTGGTTTGTGCTTAAGAATAAATTATATTCTATTCTATAATAAAGTCACTTATTCGTAATCCCAAAAATTTACAAATCAAACTTTTTACCCACAGTCACAGGTAACAATCACTCATTAACAACTTTCTTAAGTAAGAAGTAATTTACACCATGTATAATTTAACTGATTGTGATCGACGCCTTTTGTATAACATACTCGTACTCGTAAAATGATTTAACAAGCAATGAGTACTGCCTCTATTGAATTATCTCATACATTTACATACAGACTATTATGTCTGTACCCACCTCATTTATTGGCACGGTGTGGGTTCCGCCAAGGCGATTCGGTAGGCTATAAAATGCTAAGTATGTTGTATTATTCTTCTAAGCGCAAATATCCTTTTTAGGGTTCCGTACCCAAAGGGTAAAAACGGGACCCTATTGCTAAGACTCCACTGTCCGTCTGTCACCAGACTGTATCTTATGAACAGTTGAAATTTTCACAGATGATGTATTTATGTTGCCGCTATAACAACAAATACTACAAAAAGTACGGAACCCTCGGTGGGCGAGTCCAACTCGCATTTATCCGGTTTTATTAAGAACCCTAAACCTTACTATTCCTCACTTCACGATTATTCAGCAGATTCAGCAAGTAAATGAAATCTTCGGGCGTGGCATCCGCGTATGCGTCGTTACGTCACGGCGGACGTTCGCTTTCTATAATTTGTTCAACCAGAAGGCAGGTGAGGTGACACCCTGAAGGCAAGTTTATGATTAGGTACATTAGACACCTAGTAAAAATGTATGGCCATCTTGTTTGATCTAATTCAACCCGGACATAATGATTGAATTGTGTCACAGTAAGGGTCTATGTGCGCGGTGGAAAAGGACGTGTAGGAGACGTTTTGAGTGTATCAATGCAAAAAGCACGTGCATAAAACGTGCGTTGACGGCGCGATAATAATACGCGGTGTGCATAGGCCCTAATATTTAAGGTGTTCCATTAGCTTCTAATAGATACATAATTCTAATGTAAAGCAAACATTATAGCCGCATTGAGAACTTTTTCATTTTCTATAAATATATGGTCACTCTTCCCTCCGTTGTATGCACCTATTTTATTAATTAACGTATGCGTAACACTTATATTGAGTGCCAACATCAACATTGACTTTATAAGCATCATATCCTCAATCACATTCCATGTTCACTTCGATTTATCCGCCATATCTAAATGTAAGTCGAACTTGTTAATTTACCATCTAACTACCTGCCACAATTAAACGGTATACATGTTACATGCTGCATAATAAACCTCATACAACCCCTGCAGCGTGGGAATCGCCTGCGTATCAAAACCACCAACCATCATCTTCCTCGCGTTGTCCCCGCATTTTACCACGGCTCAAGGAGCCTGGGGTCCGCTTAGCAACTAATCCCAGTAATTGGCGTGGGCACTAGTTTTTACGAAAGCGACTGCCATCTGACCTTCCAACCCAGAGGGTAAACTAGGCCCGTATTGGGATTAGTCCGGTTTCCTCACGATGTTTTCCTTCACCGAAAAGCGACTGGTTAATATCAAATGATATTTCGTACATAAGTTCCGAAAAACTTCGAACCCGCGACCTCCAGATTGCAAGTCGCACGCTCTTACCGCTAGGCCACCAGCGCTTTTTGTATCAAAACCACCAACAACCGAACAGTATAATTACCTACCGAATGTTGTAACTGCATTCATCAATGCTAGTTACAGTTAGCAGCGTTGCCTTTAACGCTCTTCATATAAGGATTCGGCGACACCGTTTAGGAATTGCCACACCGTACTATCAAATAATGTGATCCTTAATATCTATGCCAGAAGGGTTATTAAGGGACATCGCTATGCAGCTCTGATGCAAGAGATTGCACGTAAGATCTAGAGCTACGCGTTACTGCGTACGCCATTTATATCCATTAGACTATATCCTTCTTCTAATCCTAATTAAGTACTTGGAATATCTGACTATATGACGTACATTGATGCTAATTTATCTATTTCTTTGGAGCAAGCCAACTAGTTTTTTTTTTGTCAAATGTTGAAACGTTGAAACTATACATTTCTATGAAACAGGCTAGGCTTAATTTAGTACGGGGTAGCCAACTGCTAAACGAATATAAATATGTATTAGGATGACAGATGCTGCGAAAATTGACGTAAAATTTCCATACATTATTTAAAATTTGATTGGCGTTTTCCATCATTCCATCAACGTTTGTCATCTTGGCTAGGCCCCTTGGTCCTCTAATAATCATTTAATATCTGGGTAACCGAGCTTCGCTCGGAAAACATATAAAAACTCGAAAATGCGCGTTTTCCCAGAGATAAGACCTAGCTAGATCGATTTTTCGCCCCCGAAAACCCCCATATACCAAATTTCATCGAAATCGTTAGAGCCTTTTCCAATATAGCCGAAATATATATATATATATATATATAAATAAATAAACAAGAATTGCTCGTTTAAAGGTATAAGATTAAAAAAAACTATAGTACAGTTAGCGTCAAAGATATGTTTACATTTTTCGCCTTATTACCAAGGAGTAAGGTGCAAAATAGTATACATATTTTTGACGTCGACTGTAAGTCATTGCAAATCTCCTTAGGTAACATTACGCTGTGTTATGTGGCGCACTCAAAAATAAAGAGACAGTCGGAAGTCGGTTTTTAATAGGCATTATAAATGACTTTCTCTATCAAAGGCGGCACCGCGACTACTGAATGATTGCACGCTGACCGACATTGCTCTAGGGCAGCTGTCGGCAACCTTTTAGCAGCCAAGGGCCACATAGTAGTTTACGAAGTTGACGCGGGCCGCACTTTGTTAATATTTATGAGTTTATCAGACATTGTCGTTTGTCAATATTACATACAAAATAGCCAGGGAGGCTCGCGGGCCGCAAGTGACAGGTTCACGGGCCGCATGCGGCCCGCGGGCCGCGGGTTGCCGACCGCTGCTCTAGGGCATTCGAATTTTTTTGTTATATTTATTTATTTAATTGTATGGTATGGTATGATAAACAGAATACAAACAGTTATAAATACATGTTATATTATTAAGTAGGTATAGGAGATTCATAAAATTATGAATGATAATTTTCATTTCAGGTATACGTTCAATAATGAGGTCACATTTTGGTAATAACTTTACTCACTATCTACTAAAGGACAAAAAATATTTTTAAGGGAGTTCAATATTTAACTAGGTAATTTTTTTCCTTTAGTGTTATAAAAGAATAAAATAAAGTTAATAATGGAGTCCCTGTGTATGTTCCAATTACACATTCGGTCTTAATGATATCGTTTTCGATTGTTCTAATTATCAATAGGTTCAGATTACAATAATTTATTTATTTATTGCATTTTGTACAACCCTAGGACAGGGTTGGGCAGTATTTCAATTACATGTATTTGAAATACGTATTTGAAATACAAATTAGTATTTTGTATTTGTATTTCAAATACTACCTCAAAAGTATTTTGTATTTGGTATTTCAAATACTGCACTCACATGTATTTAGTATTTTGTATTTCAAATACTTCAAGCTTCAAAATACATTTCTATAAATACATTTTATTAAATTCTATAATCCTAAAATGTCTAATCTCTCGCACAAGCTGTGAGCCGACCGCGAACCTCCGATCTCCGATCCAGCCGAGATACAATTTTCATTGGCTGGATACTGGATCTTTATTAGGTCAACTTCTGCGTGGAACTTTTCGTTTAAATCTAGGGGATAGGGTCATTGCAGTAGTTTCCGTCCATGCACTAGTTTTCGACGACTTGACGGATTATCAAATATATATTTCATTTTTAATTTACTACTTTTTGCGAAATCTTCATCTTCCTCGCGTTGTCCCGGCATTTTGACAACGCGACGGCTCATGGGAGCCTGGGGTCCGCTTGGAAACTAATCCCAGTAATTGGCGTTGGCACTAGTTTTTACGATAGCGACTGCCATCTGACCTTCCAACCCAGAGGGTAAACTAGGGCCGTAATTGGAATTAGTCCGGTTTCCTCACGATGTTTTCCTTCACCGAAAAGCGACTGGTAAATATCAAATGATATTTCGTACATAGTTCCGAAAAACTCATTGGTTCGAGCCCCCCGGCTTCGACCCCGGCGGCCCCGGGTTCGAACTCGCGACCTCCGGATTGCAAGTCGCACGCTCTTACCGCTAGGCCACCAGCGCTTCCTTTTTGCGAAATATCATTGTTATATGTAGACAGATATATTGCTTAGACGCCTTAGACATAAGGATTGAAATCAGTCCAAATTTGTGCAGGAATGTAGGTATATATATTCAAATTTCGTCAAGTGGACGTAAACTAGAGCTGGACGAAAACTAGCGCAATGACTACTATAAGTTTATATGAAAGGATATTCGTTAACGTTAAAACTAAATGCTAAACAAAAAAAAAATAAAGGTATATTTTGTAATTGAAATACATTATTTTAAACACTGTAATTTGTATTTTGTATTTCAAATACCCGTCACCAAAGTAGTTTGTATTTTGTATTTCAAATACTTTTAAAAATGTATTTTGTAATTTGTATTTCAAATACGTGGAAGCCAGTATTTTGCCCAACCCTGCCCTAGGACAACGGAAACAGGTCAACGAATACTCTTTAATAAATCAAATGAACAACAATGAATTCCGTTAAATAACCATCTTGAAAACTATTTTCATGCAATTATAACTCGTATTACTGCGGTGGAAGGCGTGAAAATGGCATCACATTTCATAATTAAGTCGTGACATAACCATCGTAATAGATGTTATATTGACCTGCAAACCTTATTCTGATTTTAAAGTTGTGAATCTTGATATGTCCGCCAGTGAAAACTTGAAAAGTGATGACAGCTTGGCTTTTGTTGAGAGCGAATAGGATCCTTTGATATGAATGTTTACTATTTTACTCCTGACAATACGTGATAATTGATAAGGTTACATAAAATTCAAATTCTACCCAAGTCAGAATAAACCCATTGAAGTGTAGTTACATGATTATTTCAAAATTATCAGACCATTAGTAATTTTATATAGGTAATACCGTTTCCTGAACTTTTAAAATTCATTTTATACCTAATAGGAATTTATAAAATATTTCAGATTTACAGTACAGTATAAATTTGATATATCTATAAAGATGTTAAATTTCGACAAATAGAATAAATATCCCACCTTTTTCCAGAGTTCATTTCATATTATGTTAATGAATGTATTTAAAACAAGACCGATGTGATCCCATAAGTGTACCGCGAACAAAGTTTTTGCGGTACACTAATAAAAAAGGACCAAATTTGATTGTTGCTAAAAAGTGAACAACAGAAAAAAGACAAAAAAAATTTTTTCCGAAACACGTCAGGCTAGGCAAGTTTCACCCTATTATCAGGCTCACGTTAACGACGTTACGCGTCGTTTCGTAAATGTTACCAGCCCTTAGCCTAGCCGTGTGATGTTACACCTACCGTAAGCTGTTAATTTTGGACTTTGCAATCGTGTAAGTACTTATACAGGTTTTAATTCTTTTCTAGATAGATTTATAGTTGAATCTTTACTAGATGCCATAGAAAAATAAGAGGCTGCCGTAAAACTTGGTCTACTTTGATTCGCGGTGTATTGATCATCGATTTTTTTAGGAATAAAGAGTTGATCTTTGAACGCGAGCTTAATAATTTTACAATGTGGCTGGCAACCTTATCACTATTAGAAACTAATGACGAAAGTGTTCAGAAGCCGCTACCTTACACCATGATTATTTACCAATACCAGTACCTTAAAGGCATGATTTAAGTTTATTGTTCCTATATTATGGTGTATATTGTATAAAATTTGGACGACACAGCTGTATTTAAAGAAACATATTATTATAAAGTTTATATAAGAAAAAGAAAATCGTTCATATTTAATTAACTGTGCAATTAATTAAGTGAATAAATTGCAGCTTCCTACCTAAAGGCACCCACGATTAAATAAACAACCATACCACCGAAGCGAATCACCATAATCTCCTCAAGTGTCAGTAAATCAGAACAAATTGCGGCTTAATCTAATCTTTGTGCGCGTCGAAGCGTGGCATCAAAAATGGGCGGCCTAGCCAAGGTGACAATCGCTTTGTGTCTCTCTATCACTCTTCCATATTAGTGTGACAGTAACAGTTGAGTTTCGTTCGCTACGGAGCGTCAGCGATTGGCATGTTGTTACGGGGTTTACTGGTTCGCAGCGCAGACGAGCGTTCTACTCAAGTTACGCCGGTTTTGTACATACATATATATCAATACATATTATAAAACAAAGTCCCCCACCGTCCGTCTGTATATTCGCGATAAACTTAACAACGACTGAAAGGATTTCCATGCGGTTTTCACCTTTCAATAGAGTGATTCTTGAAAAAGGTTTAGGTGTATAATTTGTAAAGGTTTTGTGTAAATTGGTTGAAGTATCCATGCGAAGCCGGGGCGGGTCGCTAGTGTACTATAATATCCAGTGCTGTTAAATAACAATTAGATCGGCCAAATTATTCACTACCAATCTCATCCCGCTTTTCGACCGGCAAATTTGGGCTATCGCACTTGGAAATAATATGTAAATATTATAGGTTATTTCTGTGGTCTGGAAGCTGAACACTACACAGGACTGTACACAGGGGATTACCGTGAATCTTAGGAACCACGTTGTAGTTTAATTGATAGAGGGTCTTTTTCGTATGTTCAGATGTTCTTCTCGACAGGTCACATTTCTCAACTTCATTCTCTTGAAATTTTGTGAGCATTTTTTTGCTCGTTTCTTTGGTACATTTGGTACAAAAGACTTATGCGCACAAGGTTCTACGGCGCTTATTGTCAGTTCGCTGACTCTTGAATGACTCAACGAATTAAGTATTTTTTATTTTTAAATTTTTTAATCCTATTGCGAGTTTTACAGCTCACAGTAAGTTTTGTGGTGAAGCAAACGATTGCGAAAAGTTCGTATTGCGACCCCCTGTGGGTGTTTGTTTACTCTAAGTACTTATATTTTTGTACAAACAGACCACTCACTGTTCCCAGTTTCAAATCTATTTACGAAACACTTATTTTAGTTCATTGGTTGACAATTTGTTGCAAAAAGTATTTTAAATGCGGCCGCTGGTAACTACAAGCGTGTTGAGACAGATCCCGTTCAAATTAGTCTAGGTATTGAGCAAGAATAAATTACAAGTTACCAATCGAACTATTTTAAGACTGTTAACTGTCGAAGATTAAATTTGCTGACATCCGAGTACTTTAAAATACTGTAAACTAACAAAATAGTTAGGGAGGCGAGGTAGCTAAATGGCGTAATTCAACGGCGCCGTCGAGACCTATCAAAATCGAAAGATAAAATAATTTCGAAAAGAAAAGCTCGTATGGCAAAAACCATTTTAGCGGTGGGTTTGGCGTGTACGGTTTTTCAAAAATGTTAAAAAAAAACAGTTACTTGGGCATTCTCGAGCGCGTCAGATATTCATACTACGTATGCCCCGAGTGCCTCTGATAACAACGGTATACTAATCTGCCGGTTTGCGTGGTGGGGGTAGGCATATAAAGTAGTCAAAAATGCAAAAAAAAAAAATTTACTCGAGCGCGTCAGATTTTCGGAAGGGGTGTTAAGTAGGCCCCAAGGAAGCTTCCTAAAAAAAACTGACGATTTCGGCGTGACGATAAGTTACGATGAATTTTTGAAAATGCAAAAAAAAAGTTTTTTTGAAATACTCGAGCGCGTCAGATTTTCATAGGGGAGGTTTATCTCGGTATCCTGAAAGCATATTTTTTTTAATCTGACAAAAATGTTGGTGGGTTCTCTTAATCTGACCGAAAAAGATTTTTTGGTTCAAAAAAATCCGTGGCCGCGCTTTTTATTTGGACAAAAATGTAAAGAGACCTTTTTTTGTGTAAAATAAAATTACCTTTTTTGTTTATTTAAACTTTTTTTTGTAAAATGTATCGTTCGCGACTTATATGCCGCAACGCGTTCTTAGGAAGACGAAATGGCTCCTCCACACTTCCGGTCATGCGGAAACCGGCAGATTTTGTATTTTTAGTAAGTTTTAGATTATATTCTTCAAAATAAAAAATAAAAAAATCGCGCTCGAGAATGCCGGATTAAAGTTTTTTTTTTACAAGTTCGCGACCCTATAACTCGGCGGCGTCAAGGACTTATCGTCAGATTAGTTAAATTTAGTCTTTAAACACTAAAATCAACCCCCAATATCTTAATCTGACGCGCTCGAGTATTTCAGACTATCCATTTTTTTTTACTAATCTGATCGTCTATCCTAGGCGCGCGTCACTACATATAGAGCTAAATACTTTACAAGGTTGTTCTATTAGGTCTAAGGTATCTCTCATATCTTAAACTGCCACGCTCGAGTATTGCCGAAAATTCCCCTATTCGCCTCCCTAACTAAAACATGGGCCGACAGACTTGAAGAATAAAGCCTTTTAAATTCAAATAATTAAAAAAAAACTAAAAACTGGACCACAGTTAAGTATTCAATATTAGATATATAGATTTCATATTTATTACTACAGGGAAGAGCAAAAGCAAATAAATGGCCCTGTTGCACTATTTTTGTATTTACTTATACCTACTGTTACCAGTTGACGGAGCCCTGCGAAGAAAATACATATTGCCGCTTTTAGGGACACAATAACCCTAACAGACCTTTCCAAGTATTTTCTAATGAATAATCATTGTTATATGAAATTTATTTATTTATTCGTATGGCATAATTGTTCACTGGTTTAAGAAGATTAACTTAACAGTATTAGATTATTTTGACTAGATGACTAGACAAGAACTCTGTAATCCGCAATGTTGTCTGCTTGTCTGTCCGTTCAGACTTCGCAACTAAACTTTCACTGGTGAGGTCAACGTGTGATCCGCGTTGCTTAGATTAACTATTCAATACGTTAAGCGTTATGTTAAGTATTATGTTGAGTGCATAAGATTTGAACATTGTTATTTCATATTGGTTATTGTGATTCTATAATTTGAGTCATGCGAAAACTGAATGTCTGAAGATGTTTTCAAATTAATGTTAATTGGATTACATGTCAATTTCTCCTTAGAAAATAAAATGAAAATAAAATAAAATGAAAACATGAGAGTGCCAAGTTATAAATTGTACGAAATTTTGTCGAGCAGTTTTCGACATAAAATACGTGAGTGACCTATTTAATTTCATATAATAATATGTCTGTATTTCACGGAAGTTTTATACCTAATTGAAATGTTTGTCCTTGCAAAATATTGCTCACCGCCAAAATAACAAAAGAGAAGAGAGAACTTACCTATGTTAAGAAACAAATTAAATTATTTTATTTCGGTCTAGAAACTTTTGTCATCATCATCAAGATCCCAAATATAACCACAGTTGCGGTGAAAACACTTGACTATTATGTAGTTTATACCTAAGCATTATTTTTTGTTTGCATACATAATTTTGGCATGCTGCCTTTCAGTAATATTTGTGCGTTTAACTACACATAAATCAAAAGGGGCCCACTCATTACTAGTCCGCCGGACGATATCGGCCTGTCAGTTAAACGCAAAAGGTGACAGTTCCGAACAACTGACAGGCCGATATCGTCCGGCGGACTGGTAATCAGTAGGCCCCACCCCATAACAGTAACATATAACAGTGTAAACACATACAACTAATTTAAGCAATTACACTTTTCCTTAATAATTTTAGAAGGTACTTTAGATCATAACATCCCAGTAGCTTGGTCAACGAGAAACCTATCATTCCTTAACAAGCTATTAAACGACATGCTAGTAGAAAATTGACCTTCGAAATCCCACGGCAAGGTCGGAAGATGCTCAAACTTTGACATTTAGCAAGCGGTCGACAGGTTGCGAAATATGATAACAAGCTCGAAACAGCGGGCTTAGCACGGGCGTATCATATTGCACGTGGTATGATACGTTGTCTTCTAACGTTATTGGTAAATTTGTCATATCGCTGAGCATGGCCCCGAGCTACGATAAGCCTACCACGTCGATATTGAATAAAGTTATCGACTATCATACGATAGTGACCACGACTGTCTATGCGTAGAGCTTATGAAAAATCTATTCAATGGCTGCCCTTATTCATATGTCGGACGTGTGTCGGACATAGTTTGAACATGAATAGTCAATTTTATTACTACACTTCCAAATTGAAAAGTGTTTAAATGAGTGACAGCTTTATACAAATTGACCTACATTATAACATGCACGGATAATCGTGTTTGACAATTGAGTCAATTGACAATAATTTGACATTGACAAGCATCGCGTACGCGCGTGATCAGTGAAAATATCAGAATACAAACCAAGTTGAAGAAAAATACTGATTTGCTGTGAAATCTAAAGAAAATGCCACGCATAATGTAAGTTTCTCTAAAAACCAATAATTTATTTACAGAAAAAGTTATAATTCGTTTGATCATAACTGATTTTGTCATGAATATGTTTTTCAGTCGATTCTTTGACGCAGAAGAAAATGCTAGCAAAATATATAACTCAGCATCCCCTGTTCGCCTACAGGGAGTACAGGGAGGACCATGAGCCTCTCGGAAGCCAGAGATAAGTGCAGTGCTGCATACAAGTTCTATGAGAGCACGATCCGTACAGATCAGTGGCATCAGTGGCAGCAGGCATGGAAGTCGGTAAGTACTATGCTAATAATTAATACAGATCAACCTCATCTCAAACTAAGCAAAGTTTGTAGTATGGACACAAGAAACATCCATAACTTAGCATTACTTAAAACATTCAGTGCCAGCGCGAGCTACGCGCTACGAGTGTAGCCGATAACACGGGAAAAACCGTATGTAGCAAAAAGCGCCTACGAACAGTGAACTCCCCTAGTGAGTCGCTGGCAGTTAATGTGTTAATGTTTGTTGTTTATCTTGTTGATATTAGCCCAAATCCAGTTTCTAACTACCGTTGCAGGTAGGGTCATCAAGTCATCACTGAATACAATTTAGCTGTTAAATGTGTCAATTATCTATAAATTCTATTTTTATTGTCAGACTTGTCGTTAATTGAGCTGCAAAGTTAGAAAAATCAATGTGGCAGCAACCCAGGCTCCGCTAGCAGTGAGCGGTAACTCAACCAATTACCGGGAGAACTGGCTTGTCTAAAATGGATCCAGAAGAATCAAGGATTGGAGATGTAAGTACACCTTTCTTAAACTAAAATCATGAAGAGTTTATTGTGCCATTTAAAACTATTGACACTGATCTTCTACTATGACTATGTTCTACTAAGTGACAAAAGTTTGTTAAAAACTGTTCTATGACTACTATAATTGCATGAAGTTGTCATGGCAACAATGGATGTTGTAAAAGTTGATCCAACTGTAGATTAATTACCTAACTAGAAAGTTCTAGTTTGTTATACTTGTTTTTGGTAAACTAGAGTTAACAACATTGAAAGATACACTACTAAACTACCAATTGACATTTTTTTCACACTGCAGAAAACGGTCATAATGATTGTAACAACAATTAAAAACTTTGGAACCCGTAGACCTCACTTTCAAAATTGTTTTTTTACCCTGTCTGAATATTGTAGAAGCTGGTTTTGTATGTAAGAATTCAAGTGTATTGACAAAAGAAAAACACCACCACACTTTGTGCCATGAATCTAAGACATAAGGATAAAATATTATTAATATTTAATTTTTATGTACAGTCTAACTGCACAGGTAAAAAGGCATTCGACTGCAGTTTCCAAACCGGCTTTACCTGTGCAGTTAAACTGTACAGTGTACATGCTAAACTGCGCAGGCATAGCCTAGTGTGTATTGCCAGCAGTTTAATTGAAAGATTTAAGTAGGTACTCTTATTTTAAATGTTTTCATTTGCAATACCCTAAGTGGTTTGATTGTATACGTGACAATGGGAAGAATTATGATTTTAGCATGTAGGTATGTATTATGTATGTAGGTATGTATGTATGTGTGTGGGTATGTTTGTGTCGTGTATTACCCTAGCATAAAAGCTTAACTACTGAGACAAATATTGTTGAATAAGATGTTCATTGGTATGTTTTTATGCCGCAGGTGGCATAGACTACACTTTAATACATAATAGGTACTGTTTAATAAAATAATAATAACAAAAATGCTTTAAATAACGGATTAATAGTTACTGGAACAAAATTTAATTTATTTTCAGTCGAAACGAAATCGGACCAATGAAACTATAAAATCCCCCTGACTTAAAAACGACAGCTTTCTAAAAATGACATTAATTTCTTATAATTTGCAAATGAACCTCTGTACTAGCCTGCGCCACTATAGAATCATGACCTCATCTAATCTATTTGTTTCTGTTTCAGTCATAACATATTGGAGGACACTCAAGTTATCGAGGACACGATAGAAATTAACTAAAATCTGCAGCCTCAATTATTTAATGACTTATTTAGAAAAGGGATAGTCATAATATTTAGCTATAGAACGAGAGAGTGCGCCAAAAAAAAGTTCTGACTTTCTGCCTGGAACACACTTCTCAGCAGGCACGTCCATGCATTTCGAAGTCAATAGTAAAAGTGTTTATTTGTTAAGCATATGTAGGTGAAACTATTACAGTGGTATTTAAAAGGTTTTTTCTAACAAACCTTTAAGTTGCAATGTATGTATCAAGTACATATTACAAGATAAATTAGACCCCACGTCTCTTTATTCGATTGAGCTAAAACTTAATATACATTATTTAAGTTGGGTGATAACTGATAACGCAATATTATGGTACCACCGAATATCTGATGATGGACGCAGGATGTGGGCAAAGAAACTCTTTGATATATATAAAGCAACCTAATTTGTGTTTGGGTTTCTTAGAAATTGTTTTTATGAGTAGGTATTAATTGCCTGTTAAGGCCCCAGTACACAATGCGCCATTCTGGGGGACGCATTTATGCGTTAGAGGGAGCAAGTGATATTGCTATCTCATTCTACCGCATGGCTGCGTCCCTTGGTTTGGCCGGCGATGGCCCATTGTGTACAGGGGCCTTTATAGTCGGCAATAAAAACTTTTATCAAAAATATAATTTTTATTTGACAAGATATGTACTTACCACCTTATTCATAAAACTTTACGGACCTGATTTAGTTAAATAATTTTTTATCCCTTTCTTTCAAATACATAAGGGAGCCGGTCTACCTAGCTTTATTTGACGTTCATAAGCGCATTGTAATTATGCCTACTTGAATAAACTATATTTTATCTTATCTTTATCTAAGTCAAAATGACAGATAAAGACAAACGATTCATAGCTAATTCAGGGCAGTAACACTTTTATGAATAATGCCACTAGGCTAAGCGTATTATGAGACGCAGGCGACGCAGTTCATGCAGCGCAGCACAGAGCAGATTTTGTAAAGTATGGAACGTCCTTACTCTGGAGTGTGCGTACCTAAAGGACGTTCTATACTTTACAAAAATCGCTCTGTGCTGCGCTGCGTGACCTACGTCGCCTGCGTCTCAGCATACGCTTAAGTTTCCGTCACACAGGCGCGTTTCCCGGGCGGGGCGTGAGCGTTTTATATGTAAAAGCGGCGCGCCCCGCTAACGCCCCGCCCGGAAAACGCGCCTGTGTGACGAAGCCTTTAGCCTTACGGCTTGGCCATGACATTGCTCGACTGGCTTCGGCTAAGGCGACAACCATAGGTTGTAGCGAGACACAGCGATCGGACCTTTCGTTCCCATCTAGCCTTCCCTGCCTTAGCCGGAGCCAGTCGCGCAATGTGGCCAACGCGTTAGTATTTTTATAGTTTACCCCGCGACATCATTAGTAGTTTGTTTCAGTTCTTATAAATTGAAATATATGTCATACACTAAAGATAAAGTGATCAAGTCCACCGGTGGCCAAGGCTGGAAACGAGGCAGAGTACGCGGCTAACGTCCCAAATTCTCTTATGTAAGTACATATATATGTTTTGACGACCGGTCTGGTCTAATGGGTAGTCACCCTGCCTGTGAAGCCGCGGTCCTGGTTCGAATCCCGGTAAGGGCATTAATTTGTGTGATGAGCACAGATATTTGTTCCCGAGTCATGGATGTTTTCTATGTATTTAAGTATTTGTATATTATATATATTAGTCTAAGAGCTAGCCACGGAAATAGGTACTTATGCAATTTATAGAGCAACGAAATCCCTCTAGTTAGTGGGCCATACTATCATTATTAATTAATCCAGCATGGCAGCAGTTCAGCGGTGGGTGTGTGAGTGGATGGGCAACAAAGGGGTTGTAAAATGATATCATAGCTAATTATATATTTAATTCAAATATAACAATGCCAGGCATTTTATTTGGGGGAATAGTAGTGTCAGGTGATGAAAGTACACAAACCACTTGAGCGCCTGCAGGAAGACCATGAGCAAATTCCACCTGACTCACAATTGCTTCACGCATAGTTGTATATGTCTTCTACTTTTTCTTAACACATACCTAGGCGTAATCGAACAGAGTAGTACTATTATTTATTCTGTGACAGAGTACAAAAAGTACGATTGCGAAAAGTACGAGTGGATTATATACGTAAAGCAAAAACGCCTGGCATTGTTATATTTGAATTAAATACATAATTAGCTATAATATCACACCAAACACAGAGCTCTATAAATTGCACACCTTCAATTGATTTTACAACTCCGTTGTTGCCCAACCACTCTCACACCCACCGCTGAACTGCTGCCAGGCGACCGGATTAATTAATAATGATAGTATGGCACACTAACTAGAGGGATTACGTTGCTCTATAAATTGCATAAGTACCTATTTCCGTGGCTAACTCTCCGGTTATATCGTTGTCTGAGTACTCTGAGTGTGTCTGAGACCAAAACACCTTTTCCCTTTTCAGGTCATTACTATGTATACCTATACATTACGGCCCTCGCTCCGAGCCGTTCCTGGTGCAAAAGCTGCCCATAGTAATCCAGCGTTGAAAAGTTGCTAGCATCATGGGCACTTTCGCACCGGGGACGACAATTAATGATTTGTTTGTATACCATAATTTAATGTGAAAATAAACTTGGTTTATCTTTTTGGCAATAGTTGTGTTATTTACCCATTTATAATATTCTCTCCAGCAGCACAGAGCCGATATTGTTAAGAGCCCATCAACGTGCACACTAGCGCCACTGCTAAATAATCGTTATTATTTCAAATTAACGTCAGGTATTTAAAAAAGGGGGCCGCTACGTACTGTATTTTGTATTTGGGGCATTATCTATGAAAAGGGACCTTATTGTCGATGGCGCTTACATCGCGCGGCATTATATTTATATCGGAGCATCTTTAATAATGACGTAAGCGCCATCGACAATAAGGTCCCTTTTCATAGATTCCGTCACATTTAAGTACCTCTTGAATACATCAAACTAGTTTTTATGTTGCTGGATTCTTCAATCTATGCGTCCAAAGTTAAAACGGCCGTTTTTGTTTTAAGTTCATAGATCGGCGAATCCAGCAACATAAAACTAGTTTGATGTATTCAAAAGTTACTTTAATACTAGGTAGATACAATACGTAGCGGCCCCCTTTAAAAAAATCTTTCGTTAAATTTAAATTATCACGATTATTTAGCAGTGGCGCTAGTGTGCACGTTGACGGGCTCTTAACTTACCTAGTAAACATAGAAGACTGACAACAGTGCCAACGCCGCGAGAATATTGACATTGTTGTTAATGGATTTAACATAGTTTTTTAAAATTTAACATTAATTATTAGAGTATTAAACTCTGTCTGACCGTAGTTATAGTTACTAAAGTAGGTAGACTTATAGCATAATAGAGCATTTAGGAATATTCTTATTTAACCTTTTGACCGCCACAGACTAACTAAATGCGTCTTTAAATAAGAACGTGCTTAAAATGCTTTAATTATACTATAGTGTATATATATGAAAGTCGGATTAAATACGTTTAGAAGCTATAAGTAGTAACAGTGACAGATTTTGTACGCTAAAATGAAAAATAAGAATAAGCGACACCTACATGCGGGGAATGCTGTTTTGTATGAAGATTGACCATAGAAAAATAGGTAAATAGATTAGGTAGGTATTTGTGTGATAGTAAAACATAGTTGGTTATAGGCGAAATAAGTATTTATTAAGCTGGCTCGCACGCGCACATTCTCAAGAGCCCATCAACGTGCACACTAGCGCCACTGCTAAATAATCATGATTATTTCAATTTAACGAAAGATATTTAAAAAAGGGGGGCCGCTACGTACTGTATCTTGTTTTAAAGTACCTTGTGAATATATCAAACTAGTTTCTATGTTGCTGAATTCGTCAATCTATAAACTCAAAACAAAAACGGCCGTTTTAACTTGGACGCATAGATTGACGAATCCAGCAACATAGAAACTAGTTTGATGTACGAGTATTCAAAAGGTACTTTAATACAAGATACAATGCGTAGCGGCCCCCTTTTTTAAATATATTTCGTTAAATTGAAATAATCACGATTACTTAGCAGTGGCGCTAGTGTGCAGGTTGATGGGCTCTTAACAACAGCCGGTTTTGTGCATGATGCTTAGGAAGTCCTCGGGGAGCGCCTTCCTTAATTTCCCCCTGTATCCACGAGAAGTTTTCTGGAAGAAAAATAAGGAAATAAGTAACAGCAGGTTCATGTGGCAGCTATGAATGAAATATTTTCACATGAGTGCAGGCTATTTGCACCCAAAATATAGCTACTAGTAACTAATCGACGGGAACGACCATTTCGGGGAATAATATCCATTGGTTTTTATATATATTATCCGCTAGTTTTTATATATATGTATTATCCATTGGAGTCTCGTGAAGAGCAATATGAACGCTTACTGATGCACACCAAAAATATGAAAGTTAAGTTTTGTCCTAGACTCAAAGTTGCTGCTTGCTGCGCATTCCGCTAGTCATCAAGCAATAGGCCTGTATTATTTTTTTTGAATAAAAATATGACTAAGTATGTTTGTCAACAATGCAGCACATTAGAACTAGAACTGGATGCCTTAGTTAAACCTTAAATGCATTCCCAGATTATGATATGATATGATTTATTTATCTCACAATATACAATTTCACTTAAAATTACACATGGTAGATTTTCAGGAATTTATATTGTGATTGTCAGTTTTTTTCACATAATGAATAATTGAATATGAAGAATAACAGTATGTATCCTAGACCCAGTAACTACTTAACATAACTATCAAACAATAGTTACCTATCTCATTGCACAATACAGCCACACTCATACTTATTCAAAAAAGTTACTAAGACACGCCTAGTGGAACGTCACAGTTTTTTATGTCTAGTAAGTACTTAATTCAGTGCTCAAGAGAACTTACCTTCTGTGTGCAAGTTGCTCGAGAAAGGTATTGACTTACAGTAGTCTGGCCAATGGACAAGCCATCATCTTGACTAGTCCCGCGTTGGTAGTTGCCATCAGCTACCAGTATTACAGCTAATACTGTTAAAACCTAAAACAAATAAGAACATAGATGTAATATTTGTACCTAGGTAAGTAGACTTTCCCCTTTAGGTTAGGATATGAATGTTGAGGTAAAAAGTGGCTTAAATAAGTAACCTCTGTTAGTAAGTATAAGATTGTGCAACAGAATATCTTAACATACTAATTTTTACAATTATAATATGAGATAGTATTTAAGAGTTTAGTAGCATTGTCATTGAGACGCCTGTCTTACATGGAATACATATTAACTTTAAAGAAACACTACAATTTTATTAAGCTTTACCTTTAAGGTGTTTTGGTAATCCATCACCGTTTTGAGACTCTGCGTTAAGTTCGGCACATAAATGCACTGCACACTCCTTACACTCTGTAAATATGCCGAAACTCTTCGTCTGGCATATCAAACGGGTTGCAAGCGTTTCTTAAAGCTATGCACGAGATTTTTCGACGCTTTGTTTCTTCAACAGCAGCCGCGAGTAGGAATAATAAAATTTGACTTCCCTGCAAATAAAATATTGACTATATTATATAAAGCGGAACATTGTAACTAATAACTCTCAATATAATCATAGAAAAACGGATATTTACCTGTAATTTGTATTTGTAATAGGTTTATTCACTAGTTTTGCTTTCACGACAAGGCTTATCGTCACCTAAGAAGCACTTAGATAAAATTAACTAAGTTGAACTGTCAAAATGGGATAATATGTCAAATTATCCAACCCCCATGTTATGCAAATTGTCTTCTGTCATCTACCGCTGTCAAATGTGGATAACTCCATATATCGTCTGCTACCATAGTATGCATGATAAAATCGTCGGTAACTAACGTTTTATTCACATATTTTATACCATATTGCGTGATAACTGCTACCGTGCTAAGCCCACAGGTGTATGGCAGGGATACCAATTTTGGACAACGGAACAGTAGAATCTTTAATATTATTCAGTCAAGGTGAAATACAGAAATTTGCTTCCAGTGATATACTCGTATCACTGCTATTGATAAAACGCTTCTGTTACTTTATTAATAAAATTATGAGCATGATAAAATCAATCAATTTTTAGTAGGTATATTTGTTAGATATTTTTTTTTTTTTTTTTTTTATTTATTTCAAAAAAATACTTATGTCTAGGTATACAAAAGTTTCGCCAAACTGTAGACAGTTTGTTGGCGAATAGTGCGCTCTCGATTATGTTTATAAGTATGTACTTTATGCGTTATACCTACAGAGTACAGAGCAAACTGTATATATATTCTTAGGTTAAGTTAAATCTAAAGTTACCATGCATAATATATAATAATTGAACAAGACCGGTTTGTAACACTGTACGGTCAGCATGCGTAGGTACCTACTTCACCTCACGACAACATCACCCTGATCCTTATTATTATGATTTTATGTTTTATTATTGTACTAGGCTTCTCTCGTGAGGTGAAATATTCACCCAAGGTTAATGCAATATTGCAATAATACAAACGAACACTAGTAAAACTATACATTCATACTATGGATTTATATTATCTAGAAATAGTGATTTTAATCTTTTTTTAAACATCTGTTTACTTTTACATTGGTCTATTGAACTATTTAGTTGGTTAAGAATCTTAGGTATTAAGTATTTACGAGTTCTTTGGCCGTAATAATTATTAGTATTATATTGTACATATTTTCGTTTTGTGCTTACCCTAAAATTACGTAATGGTTTTCTACATGTTTTAAAGCTGTCAAGGCCATAGTTTTCTATACATAATAAGTATTTAACTTTTTCATGAACTGGTAAAATTTTTAACTTTTTATACAATAACGTGTAGTTTTGTTTGCAATTAAGTTTAGTGTTTTTATCAACTAATATATTTTTAATTATTCTAATTTGGATGTTACATATTTTATCTAGGTAAGTTTTAAAAGTTCGCCCATATGCATTTAAACCATAACAAATTATTGACTCGGCTAACGAATGATATAAAGTGTGCAATATTTTCCTGTTTACAATATTTTTTAAACTATATAATTTTGTCATAATTGCTCGAAGTTTATTGCATACTATATCTATGTGGATGCCCCAATTGAACTTGGTATCAATAGTCAAACCTAGGTACTTATACTTATCTACAAATTCAATACTGGAACATTTACAATTTATTTGGTTCTTATGTAAACATTCATAGGTATGCCCTATTATGTTAATAATAATATCGCTCGGGGCCTGCAAATAATTAACTTAGTACCTACAAATTTTTTACTGCACAACTCAGCTGTTGTAGGTGAAGGTAAATAATCTAAAGTGCTTTTTAATTGCTTATATTCAATTAATAAATTACGTAGGTATATTACAAATCAATAAAATATACATTTATTACAAAGTAATGGACAATATTCTAAGATAGCTATTTGGCTATTTGGTCACATAAAAGATGATGCATGGAAGTAATAAATGGAGAACGAAGACAGAGAAAAAGTGGCTGTTTTTTTAAAACCCGGCATTAACGCATGCTACTCATACCGATGTATGCTCGATATATATTTACGAATCAACTGTATGTGGTAAGAAGAACGTATAGCCTAACATGAGTAACAAGTCATAACCATAAGCAACATTGAACTAGGGAACAAATCATTAAAGTCATGTCAGTCATTAAAGTCATGTTATAATAAAATACACGTTTTCTTTTCAAAAAATATTATTTCTCAATTATAGAGTAAACATCAAGTTATTTTTATTATATATTTTGATTTATGTTCTAACTTTTAAGTACATAGTCACTTTAGCTTGCTGACGCCTTGACAACTGAGTCACCCGGTCACCAGGGTCACATTTTCATTAGTGAGCACTTGAACTTCTTTAGTACTATTTGACATCTATTTCAGTATATTTTAACCAACACAGTAAATATTCAAAGTGTTTAATTGTAGTCTTACAAAAACACATTTAATTTCTGGACAAAATTATATTACACTTCTATGAAGTGTTGTCGAAAAATATCGACAACTGATTGGTATGCTCAAGAACTTACGCAAGAGTCTATCCGGAAACTTGAGACCTCGTAGCTAAATATTGGTCGAATTAAGGAGAAAGTGCACGATAATTATATTTGATTACATGTGAATAGTGCTGCTTTTGGAATAATGAAAGTTATTTCCAAACAAGAATAGTGTCATAAGAGATTTATATTAAAAATATTTGTATCCAAATTCAGAATCAGGGCTATAACCGCGAAAAACGAAGTTCGCAAATTGCGGGCATCTTTCTCTGTCACTCTAATTACGCCTTCATTTGAGTAAAAGAGGAAGATCCCCGCAATTTGCGAATTTCGGTTTTCGCGGTAGACTCTAAGTCTCGAATTTCCAAAGACGGATTTTGCCGTATGGATTACAAATGGAATAACATATTTTTTTGTCTAAATATAACAAGTACCTATACCTACCAAGTGCTTTCTGTTTTCAAATATAACATTACCTACCTACTGACTTTGAATACAGAGCACCAAATTATGTGAAACGCAACACTGTTTGCATAAGAATGCGGTTTCGTTATTCTGAACCAAATGCAGAACATTTATCACTGTCTTATATTTTTGACAGGAGATTACTATTGGGTAATTTATGTCGTCCTTGTTATAACATAAGAGTACCTAAATTTTACCTAAATACCAGTGGCGGCGCGTCAAACATATCCATAGGCAAGCTAGGGCTAATCTGGCTTACATATTTCCTATACAACTCTGCTCAAACGTCCAAAAACAGATAAGCCGGTGGGAATCGGCTTTTGTAGATGCGGCGCCACTGCTAAATACAAAATTACGATGATTAGAAGTGTAAAAGTATCGTGTTTAAAAAAAATTGTATTCTCATACAATTTAGATTCAACATCAAAGACATAACTTAAATGCCATTAGGACTTTAAGGGTTAATTTATGAAATTATGTAATTTTGAACCCAGGCGAATTAATATCTTTTTGTAATAAAAAATATCCCGTTAGTTTTCGCATTTATCTACATTTTATAACCTTGTTTCGTCTTACCAGGCACACGCTGTGAAACGGGCCCCTAGACACACCCATAACAATATTAAGCTGAACTTAACTTTGGTGAACTTTAAAACTACCTATCCCCACCTCATAGCTGGCAATAAAATAACTATAAGACTATAACCATCGCGTAGTCAAAACGACTTAACAGCACTAAGATGACAGACCATCATAAGCCCTATTAGTCCATGATAGAAAGTTTTAGTACCAGTGTACAAATGTCAGGGGTGAACAAGACACACGACTTTGACTTTTAGCTTGACTGTAGGTACGTGATATTTTACCAATTGTTAGATTTGTTAGTCACCGGAGGCTGAATGTCGCGACACTCCACGTGGGATCAACGAAGGCCTATCTATGTATTTCGCTATCTAGAGCAAATTCCATTTGAAAGGGCGTAAGGTAAAGGCGTATTACTGGACTAAGTAACTGCGAAATTCGAATAAATAAATAAATATTATATTAGGACTTTCTTACACAGATTGACTAAGTCCCACAGTAAGCTCAAGAAGGCTTGTGTTGTGTTGTGGGTACTCAGACAACGATATATATAATATACAAATACAAAAATACATAGAAAACACCCAAGACTCGGGAACAAATATCTGTGTTAATCACACAAATAAATGCCCTTACCAGGATTCGAACCCAGGACCGCGGCTTAACAGGCAGGGTCACTACCCACTAGGCCAGACCAGTCGTCAAAAGTCGTAAGAATTCGAAGTTTGCAAATTGCGGGCATCTTTCTCTGTCACTCTAATTATGCCTTCATTGGAGTAAAAAAGTTCCCCGCAATTTGCGAATTTCGGTTTTTGCGGTAGGCCCTCTGCACTCGCAAAATGATTTAGATTTAGGTAGTTTTTAAATAAGATTGAGATATATTGTAATATTTAAAAAAGTCTGTCAAATCGAAAGATAATATAATCACTACCTTAATTCTAGCAAACCGTTGATAATTGTTTGTCCTTATCCATCATTTTGACATTCCTGTTTGTTAGACATAAATAAATAAATGGATAATTTAAGGGTAAAACGTTCCATATCTGACCGCAGCTGCACTACTGGCACTGAACGCGTCGCTGTTACTGTCAATTTCCATAGTAAAATGAACAGTAGTGCAGCTGCGGTTGGAAATGGACTGTCACCTTAACACAGATTTTATGTAACAGGTTGCTAAGTTGTAAGTTCAGGTTAAGCTCCCAGGATGTATATTTTCTTGTAATAGTTGTAATGAACGGACGTAGTTACACACAAACGAGCAAATATAAAATGTAAAGTGGTAATAATCTATAAAAATTGTATGATTACGGACATGAATGTTTCCTTATGCTCATCGTAAATATCTAAACACCCTCGTTTAAATTTAACATCTAGATAAGTTTCTTATAACAGTTATAACGAAGTCATATTAAGACACTGCAGTTAACTCAACTTGCGTACATCCTATAGTATTTCTCGATTAATTTGGCGATGTTATTGTTTAATGGATGACCTCATAGCCTAGGTTGGCAGTGATCCTGCCTATGTTATGAAGCAGTAGGTCCCGGATTCGAATCCTGGTCAGGGCATTTGTTTGTATGTTTGTCACGAATATTTGGTCCTGAGTTTTAAATGTTGTCTATGTATCTAAGATAAATACATACTTAGATACATAGACAACATTTAAAACTCATAAAAATTGATATCGTCGCCCTAATCCCATAGTATTAAAAGCTTATATTGTCACCAAAATATTATTCTCAAAATACAATTCATAAACCTTATTGCAACGACATAAGGTTCAAAGATGGTCAGTTAAGAGTATTGCTATTACCTACACTACCTACATACCTAATATGGGCCTAGATAGTTCAGAGAGAGGTGTCCATACAAACGCACAACGGTACCGAACGAAAGTTTGACAAGGGATCAGCCATAATATCGATATTGTAACGAGCCAGCAATATCGTGTTCACTCGTTAGCAAATGGAAAGTGAGCACTGGAACACCTGCAGCGGCGAGCCATGTTTCTTATTACGCTTCTATCATTGTTTGAATACGATAGGTTCTGTTCTGTTGCTTTGATTTATCTATATACTTGTTCACATTTTGCACCATTGCATAGGTAGTACATTACCTCTACCTACATAAATATATGTAATATCCCATAGGAGCGCTAGGTATACTTGATATTTTTTTTTATTAATTATAAATGGGCTTGCTCATGGCCACAGACTAGCCGAGGCGAAGACGTGGCCTACGATGGAGCGAGCCTGCCCAGAAGGTGCCTGTTCACCCTTGATTTGATGGTTGCCGGGTTATATGAGCTCGGAAATATAGACGCCGGCAAGGAATTCCATTCCTTGGCAGTGCGCATAAGAAAAGACAAAGCAAAGCGCTTCCTGCGAATTGGTGGAATATCTACCAAGTAAGGATGGAAATCGGCCGTGCGTCCAAAAGTCCGATGGTAGAATGGGGACGGTGATATAGCACTTGGCAAGAAAACTTCGGTTGGTCGGACTCTAGTTTGTCTTCGAGATTCATGATATTGATAGGCTTGTACTGGTGCGCAAATGCCTGGGGTCAGTGCTGATGTAAATAATAAACACACAACTACGCACAGATGCCAACCAAAAACAGCAATTGAAGTTATGCAACTAAACGTATCTAACTGGGAAAAACTTGTCAATGAAGTAAATCAAATTAGCAAGTAGGTAATTCAGAACTCCTACAGCCGTATTGCAAAGTTGCATTTCACTAACAAAGTTACATGGATTTTACGTATGAGAAGGAGTACAAAGACAAAGCACGTCTCTTTTACACATACAGTCGAGTTCACAAACATCTTTTCATTTCTCATGCTCTGAAGGAGGGTCATTGTTGTGCAGGTCAAAGGTGTGCAGAAAATAATACGTTTCCAAACTAGAGCATTTTACGTTTCAAGTACGATTTTATGATTTCTTTACGATAAACAACTGAAATTTAGGTTAAATGGATTTTTTATACAATTTCCATTCTGATATTTAACTCCTCATTCCATAAACAACGATACTTTTGCCTAAATTGTTAATGGAAATACCCTCAAGATTTGCTATAAAATTTTATACTTAGTCATGTTTTCAAAAAAATACATGCATTTTACTTTCCTCGTATTGTAAATGAAAAGTTTAAATAATACATTAACACGCCTTTAAGACACTGATATATTTTTGGAACTTTGGCTTCCAAAAAATGTTTGTGAACTCGGCCGTACAAGTGTGAGATACTGATTGAGATAAGAAAACCACTCTTACTTGTGTTTGTGACATTTAACGTCTTTGGAAAGAGTATAACCGGATTCTTTATTGGTTCCCGTATGTATATCCCGTGTGTATGTATGTGTACAAACGAAGCAAGAAGGTATTTCGTTACAGGGGAGATGGTCGTCCTCTTAGCATTGGTTTGCGATCCATCTAGGAGAAGGATACTCCAAATAAAACCCGGAATGGAGTTTCCGTAAGGCGCGAGTAGGGTCCAACCTGAAATAAGCGGCAGATTCCTGCAGCTGACCTGTCTCCACACGTATTGGCTCGCCTTTCCTGCGGGATAAGACAGTGAAGCCGAGAGGGTAATGCCGGTGCTGGGCATCCCTGCGTTACCTTAATTTCGTCCCAGGCGGTGTAATAGGATATTTCTCCGGTTTTACGACATAAATCGTCTGCATTAGACGCTAAGGCCAATGGCAATGATGTATGCGGGACTGGAAGAGATCCCATACAGGGATAAGTTCGCCTTTGTTGTATTTAATTTACTCTGTAACTATGTTTCTCGTGTTTTTATTTCCATGTGCAATAAAGTATATACATACATACATACATATATCCATACCGGTAGAATAACATCTTGTATCAACTTACCTGTAAACAAACAAATACAAAATTAGTATCAAAAGCCTATTCAATTTACGTACAGGTGTATAAGTTGCAGAAAGGTTTATAAAAGTTGGAAAAAATCTCGGAATTGTTGGGAAATTTCATAGAAAATAAGAAAACACCTTTTGAAAACGGACAATTTCGATACATATATGATACGTATGTCCAAAATGTTTCAATTTGTAAATATCGCAATTTTAGAAAATTCTAAATTAATAAAATAGTTATCCTTTAAACGTTTAAATAATTTATAAAGGGTTATAGCAAAAAGCTGAAACTTATTATAAAATTATAAATTGCCATTAAACACGCAAGCAACTGCAGATTTCTTCAAAATTAAATTCATACAAAGGCAACACAGTTTCGACAACGGCAGATGAGGTTGAGGACATTACCTTATGCGAGAAGATTTATTACCAACTTCAGTTAACACTCTTAATTGACAATCGATAGACCTTATGTCGTTGCAATAAGGTTCACAATTTATCACTGCGTGGACGATGGTGTCGATAATCGTGTACATGACGATATGATTGGTGCCGATTGGACACA
The DNA here is from genome assembly GCF_948474715.1 of Cydia amplana. NCBI lineage: Eukaryota > Metazoa > Arthropoda > Insecta > Lepidoptera > Tortricidae > Cydia > Cydia amplana. The sequence goes on along the minus strand of NC_086080.1, from coordinate 15,989,074 downwards.
GTGCATCTAGGCTCGACACAAGCGCTAAGCTAATAAGCTTGCTTCGTTTTAATTATGGCTGCAATATTCCTTGCAATAGCGTTTTCCCTCTTACACATAACTGAATAGGTAAATAAATATAACGTTATATTCGATCAAAATTAAAATTTAGTATTGGTTTTTCTCAAGACAACTCCTAACTTTAATACAAATTGGTCTACATACAGTACAGTGGAAAACATTTGTAAGTCAGCTGCAATATAATTAGTATCGGATATAATTTTTAACAAAAAAATACATTACATTTTTATATCCTTGACGCGTGCTTTTATACGATATCGTGATCTTGCGTTTACTTATACCTTAAAAACATCAGTTTAGATAGAGGCGGATATTTCTACGAATATTTTAGTCAACCTATCGGTCAATCAAAACCTATCGGACAATCAAGAAACCGGAAATTAGAAAATTAAAAAAGAAGAAAACAATAATTGTCTTACAGATTGCCTTATCTGACGAAGGCTTCTCCGAGCAACTATTAGCGCCAATCAAGATGAAATTTCAATTAATAGAAATAGTTTAAAATGAAGATTGTTTCTGTTGTTTATTGATTAACTTGATAAAAACTTTCATTATAGCTTCTGTCAAGTTATTGTGCTCCAAACGGAATTTTCCTACGATTACATTTAATTGACTCTATTTGAAAATACGAGTAAACTCATTGTTTATTATTCTTTTAAGCTATACATTTCACTTTATCTCTTAATTCTGCCTTCCTATAATCCACTGTAAGTACTGTTGGATGTCCACAAAGGACATGATACTATTTTTATTACAACCTAAACATCATCTATCATGTACATAGACTGTGACTATGAGCAATAAAACATTATATCTAATCATATTCCTGTCTTGTCTACCAGCTAGATGAGGTGGTTACAAAATAGCTTTACCCGAGTCCATTACGGAAACAGTTGATAATAGATGTACCATACCTATAAAGTATATCGCTCTCTCATCGCGAAAGTGCAACGTGCTCCGTTTGATAATCCTACGCATTCTCACTTCTCGTTTGCGATCACGGATTTGCGCCGGCAATTCACAAAACCGAGAATGAAGCGATAACGATGGTTTTGGTGACTTACGACATTCCACTTTCGAGGGTAATCCCCAAAACGGGTGTTTTTGGGTGTAGATGTATGCAGAAAGTTATTTCGCCATAGGTATTGCGAGTTTAGTTTTTCGAGAGATTTTAAAGTTATGTTTCGTAGAGTAAACATCCATTTCTTGGCATTGCAAAATAATAGAAGTTGGCACCCAATTTAAGTATTTATGATTATCATCAATAATGTCTCAATAAAATACGAATGAAAGTATTAAAATTTCTAGGGAATCGGGGGAAATTACCTGGAATAAAACTACATTAATTATCCTTATTAATAATGCAAGATTTAAATCATTATATAGAATAGGGAAGTATAAACTTGATGAAAAGATAAGAAAACTAACGCGTTGTGTTAGCATTATAGTCGTGTAAGACTTACAAACCGTACATTATTAAATAGATGCTTTTGTGACGGCTATAGAAACCTTTAACGCTTGGTTAGTTCACGCCTTCTGTACCTAATCCTTAACTTGATCTATAAATTAGTAGCGACATTTCAATAGACCGTGGTCACCTCACAGTAGAAACTACGTAGCATTTCAGTACCAAAAAGTTAAGAGCAACCGTATGATCCTTATGAAGTGGATAGAAAGGTTATAATTGTTTGTTTGAAGTGCATTTTAAGTTTGGCCAACGAAATACTTGAAACGCAGAAATTTAGTTCCGAAGCATGGTAAAGCACAACCAATTTATGAGTTCGTAAATGCAAAACTAGGGCTGTACTATTTCTTTATAGTATGAATCATTTGAAACTCGTTCAAGTAATGTTGTAACTGACGATCAAAGAAAAAAGCGAACATTCTATATGTACCTAGTTGATAAGCGATGCAATACCTATCAAGCAGGTTATAGGTACATATATTTATATAAATAGCTCTTGTACATACTAAAGTCTTTTTAGCAAGCTTAATTGTATTTATAAGGAGATTCACAAGCATAATTTTCATGAACACTTAAAGAATCACTAGCCAACGATTGTTTATTGCTTAGTCTTTAGTAATCTTCGTATACAAAGTCAATTTCCACTTTCCTTTAGCGAGTCTTGCCGGTAAGGGTCTCTAAAGGTCACACGGCACCACGGCAGCTACTATGATCATAACTCACCATGGTCAGTCATATATTGAATCCCGAAGACGATTTTTTATTTCTCAGTTTTCATGTAATGCGGTTGATTTATTTAAAGAAACTTAATATTGCGAATTCCTGTTAATTACGTCCACAGCGCAAGTCAATATTTTGCTTGACGTGCTCAAATTGAAATCAAAATTGTATAATATTTCAGAATATGTCCCCATTAGAAAAGGTATTTGCAGTTAACCTTTAGATAACTTACTTAATTGGTATAAGTACTAACAATTCTCTTAAAGGCTGCCCATGCCTATCTTAAATGGCAGCAATAACTTCTGCACCAGATGGCATATTCTGATTCTCTGGCGAATTGGTAGTTAAAGCAAACCAATATTAAAAGTGATATCCGATATTATGGTTTGTTATCGATAGACTAACTCTACTAGAGTTACAGATTATATAATATGCCTTCCAACTTTACAGATTGCTATCAATTTGAGGTCATTATGACCCACAGACAAGACATCCTCTAGACTGAGCATAGTAACGCTATCCCCTCTGCCACTCATACGGTAGTTTTACTCCATCTTCGAGTCAATCCCGTGCCGTGATTGGTCCGTGTCTTTGAACGGACCAATGACGGCACGGGATTCGCTCACCTCGTCCCCCCGCACCCCCGTATTTTTGGCAGCATCGGTTTCATGAAATAGTTGCTCTAAACTCAGTCTAGAGGATTCCTAGTCTATGTTATGACCTACTCACAGCACATCTCAGGTACATCACTAAGGGCCAGTTGCACCAACCACATTTGACAGACTGATCAACGTCAGCGCGCGCGCCCCGGCGCATTACTATGAAACTTTTCATATTTAAAAATTTAGCGAACTCTTTAACGATACGAACAGTTTGGTGCAACCGACACTAAGTAAGTTGGATAAATTTTCCAATAAGTTCGGGTTCAGAATGTTCCTTGAATCTTCTGGAAAATTTCGCAGAAATAACATGGAGACACATTATTACAATTCTTAATAATATATTTTTTAGAAATGTCCAAGAAGTTATGTGGAAAGAGCCGTGAGTATAAAAACTTTCATAAGGCACATCATTAACTGCAGCGGATATCACAATGAAGTCAAATCGCGATCGATTTTGTATAATTTGAAAGGCACTCCTGAACTCGCGCACCCAAAGGGAATGCATTCGCCTGCGCCGCGCCTGCCCTGACCGCTCGTAGTCTGTGGGAACCGACACCGATCGCTGATCTATATTCTAGCCAGTATTAAACTGTGATGCCATTCCTCTATTACATATGCGCCAGTTTACATGGTGACTATTCGTTTCGCCACATATATTATGTGCATTAGTTACGTTTTTCTAATTATATTATTAGGATATGGTGATCCAATCAAGTTGTAAAGTGCCGGCCATCAGCAAATTATAAAAGATATAAATAAAATCGACATAATATAAAAAGGCTTACGTGAAACGAGGATTAGTTGGATCGCCCCTAAGATTTTTTAATCAATTACCTTATTCGTAATATCAATGGTCGGTCAGACTTAGGTGTGATATAAATATAATTATACCGAAATATAAGAGATGGATCTAATAGTCTGTAGGAATGTGAAATAAAAGTTATATGGAATGCTCCGCAATTCATAGAAAGCTGGTCTCTCCTCTCCAACATGATTTATTTTAAATGGTCATAGGTCAAATGTTACGCCGGCAAATATCATAACATAATAACCGCATTTCGTTGCCTTGAGGTAGATGATAGATAACTTAATGTGATTATAATTAACACGTTTTTAAACTGATAAGTTCATTTTTTTCTACTCGTCGACTTTAATGGTTGAATTAAGACTTCGTACATACTTTTCTTCCAACTCAACTTTAATGACTTCATTATGAAACACTGCACGAACTGAAAACGTGAACTACTTATAACGAATTTGACCAATCGCGTCTCACGTCAAAAGTCAAGAGGATTGATACCAAAGGATTGGGCAAAAGACATCAACGTGTCTGTTTTTCAGTAGATACACTTACCTAAGGTCAACTATGTGGCTAATTCCGTCATATGGCCTATTCCGTCCATTAGCGTTTTTCTCAACCAACGAACAAAATTGATAAATTCATCGACAAAGCAGCGATTGCTTTTAGTTTCAGTAATCAAAATGAAATGGTTTTTTTTCGTACGATTGAAAGTCAAAGAAATATACGCTCGTGAACGGAATAACCCCAAAGACGGAATTAGGCATATTCACCTTACATAATTTTGTTTCATTATGTCGGTTAGTAAAATACAAAAGCTATTATCTTAGTTGACTTACATCTGACAATAGGTATTGATACCGGTACAACACCTATCACAGATACCTAACAATACATAATAATATAGTAGAAATACCTGACGACCTAGCGCAGCAAGGAAAGTTGTTTCGTAACTTACCAATACCGTTGTTACAGCTCGTTACCTCCAAGTACGTGTTTTTTGCCAC